>NC_142009.1:93752943-94952943 GCF_049901735.1 Notechis scutatus | reverse complement strand
GAATCTTAATCTAAATATCTGGCTGACTGTTTGACAAATCATCATAATGATAATGCTTTGGGTGTTTAAAGATGCCATTATTGTTCCCTATACCTGCATCTTTAGCAGAACCTAATGCAAAATTCATCCAGATGTGGTAACAATATCCCCTTTATTCCTTTGTGTCAGAGCCAGTTTAAAAAAAGGTGATAACCTTTTGGCCAGAGAGTAGTCTTTAGATTTTGCAATCTTTGCACTTTGTCCTCATCATCTCTAGGGCAAGCTAATGTGACGGTGAAGTAAAAAAAAAGGAAATTTGGATGAAAAAGAATGAAGAAAGCTGTCTCAAAGACTCACAATCTGTCATACCTACCAATATAGGGTTCCTAAGAAACACAATTGCTCATTGTTGTTCCAATATGCCTTTCAGACACATTCAGAAGACTCATTTCCAGATATGTAAATCAGAGTTCAGATCAATAGCAAAGCAATCTCGAGTGCTTTTTAAAAGGAAGCAATTAATGAGTTGAGGAGGAACAAATATTTCAAGCAGGGCAGAATCGGGTGGAGGCTGGATCTGACCTTCTGAAATATATTTTCAGTATTGCAGGGAAGCAAATTAAATTTCCATTAAGCCCGTGTATATGCAAATAATAATATCCAACAACAAATATCCACTGCCAAGGGACTTTCCAGTTGTAATTGCTTTGTTTGCTAAAACCAGTAGTAGAACTGAAAAGCTGGGATATTGCAATCCAGCCACAATACACGTGGGACTTATTGGTTCTGGCCAGTGGGGGGAAAATAATATAGGCGAACACTTGTATAAAAATGTTTTGCATAAAAACATACTTTCCCTAACCAAAACCAGTTATATCAATAAATCTGAAGCACAGATTGGAGTATAGTTTCTTTGGGGCCATATTAGATCCACAAAAGCTGTTAGTTTCCTAACATTTAAGAGCAAATGCTTAATTATGTTACATTTATTGGGATTAATAAGAACTGGACCTTTTTCATTTAGAATGTTGTGAAGTTATAATTCTTTATTTTAAAACAAGTTTTATTAATTTTTAAAACACACAAATTATCATTATTCATTACATGTTTAAACCTTTTTCCATTGTAAATTTAACAAGTCAGATAACTTATGATTCTATTTTAAACCATTTCCATATAATATACCAAAACCTCTTATTCAATTTCTCTTTACTTCTCTTTACTCTTATTCAATATCATTATTATTATTTCATCTGTTTCTTTCTGACTTAGTTACCATTATTCTCATTCTATATTTCTACAAGTTTTTACCAATTCTCCCCCAAAAAGACATATACACACAACACACAAAACATAAAAAAATCTTTTTTGAAAGTAACTTGGACCCAGGTGTCTCTCTCTTCATGGACTTCAATTATATTCATGCTCATCTTACATATCATTACTTATTTTATTTACCATTCTAAGCCTTCTATATTAACTTCTCCACATATTTCACACTTCTTAATTCTACCTTAATTAATCATCTTAGTTTGAATCATTATATTTGTATCTTTTGTCCATTTTTATCATCCCTTTGTCTCATTCCTTATGAAAAAAAAAGAAAATCAGTTTCTCCTGAAATCATTAATCAGAGTATGATGCCTTTCTATCTCCCCCTAAGTTAATCAAATTAATCTTTAAAATAATATCTAATACCCAATCAGATTTTGCTTGGTACATTCTATCTAACTAATACATCCAACACAATTAAGTGCATAATTAGACAATAAATCCAAATATTAAAAAAAAAATACTATAATAAAAATTTTATAATAACATCAATACCATAATTTTATTAAACTCTTTAATTAAAACAATATTCTAAACCTCTCCTATTATTAAGTTTTAAAGCCAATCATTTTTAAACATTTTAACATTTTAATCTCTTATCAACTCTTAAACCATTGCAATACTACCATCTCATCTTATGTACCTTGCAAAATCTTTTTTTTTAAAAAAAAAAATTATACTTTATCCATTATCCATAAAAATTCCTTTTTTCATTTAATTTCAAAACGTTGTAGCTTTTCTCCACCTTTTCCCTTTCTTTCTTCTCCCAACAAACCTTTCTACCCCCCTTCTTCTAGCCTCTGCCTTACCGGCTTCCCTTCTCTGTCGATTCCTTTTCCCCTTTGTTTACTATCATCATATTGGTTTTGCACTTTATTTTTCCCTTTCTTAAATGTTTTTTTAGATCTTAAGTCCTTAAGTCCTTTAGTTTTCTTCTTTTCTCTTCTTTTCTTTTCTTTCTCTCTCTTCCTTCTTTCTGGATCAAATTCTGAGATTCATTAAAGATGGCTCCTTCCTTTCTTTCTTGTTCCTCTGCTGTCTTCATCTGTTGTAATGTTTCTTGATAATTAGTAAGCGCCATTTCTAAGAAAAGGAAAGCTTCTTCCACACCATCTTTACCATTTTTTTGCTTGTTCATATTCTTTTCTTAGTTCCTCAACAGAAAGAGCCATTATAAATCTTTTCTTTCTTTTCTCCTTCTTTCTTCTTACAACAACCAGAATATTCAAAAGAAAATAAAAAGATAAAACAGTCCCAAAGTTATCAATCAGTCCAAACCAAGGCAGAGTTCTCACTTTCTCCTTCTGGGGTAATATCAATCAAAGAGAAAGAAAGTCCAAATCTGTTTAAAGTCTTATTACAATATATTCTAGTCTTCAAATCCTTAAGGCATCTGCTCCAACAAAGTCTTAGCATACAAATATTTTCTTTTTAATCCTCTCTCTTCCCACTCATCGCTTAAAACCAATTTCCACCTAAAAATAGGTTTCTTAATATCCAGTTATTTATTCCGTAGGAAAAGAGGGAAAGCTATCCTTTCAGCACCTTCAAACAGCCGCTTTTTTCCTCTTCTGGCAGGTATTATTCAGAAAGTCATACTTTTCAGGAATTTTATTAAATATGTCTTAGAGTCCTAGGAGCCAAGAAAAACTTTCTCCTCTCAATCACTTTCTCCACTTCCTCCTGCGCATTCTTACCCGGCTGCCAGCTTCTTTGTGGCGGCCATTACGGACCGCCGCTGCACCGTCCTGGGAAAAGGGGGTTCTGCCGGCCAGGAGGGGGTCTGCAACACCCCAGTCCCTTCTCCGGATCCCCTACCTTCAGCTGCCCCTGCAGGGCAGCCTAGCTCCGCACCCGTGTGGGTCGGAGCCCCAAAACGGCTAGCGCGGCAGGGATCGCGCAGCTTCGCAAATCCCTGCCGCTCGCGAAGCCGACAAACCTGAAGTTCCCGTGAAGTTATAATTCTATGCATGGGTTTCCCTTTCTGAGAATTAAAATTTTGGGTGGTCATTTAAAATATTGCCTCATTTGGACAATGCAGCAACTCATGTAATATTAACCAATATTCCTTGTATATGAAGGCCTTCTTTATGATTGCACAGCATCCCATCCTAGGCCTGGAAAAAAATATCATGAAAAAACAATTAAGCACTCAACATGTCAGATATCATGAGAATGTTAGATAACGTGATGAAATTCAATAGATTATGTCTATTAAGGAGCAGGTGGTGTGGTGGACTAAAGTGAAGTGTCAATTTCCTAGGAAGGAATGATCACATTCCAAGGTGGGGAGTGAGACAAGAAACAATACAGCCCTGAGCTGGATTAGAGACAGAGGAAGAGATTTAGGATTCCCTAGAATCTGTCTGAGTATCTCTGCTAAAGTTAGAGTAGTATAGGTTTAATCTGGCAAGATTTTGTCTGATATGAGCAAATAAAGATTGGTTGGATTGTTCTATCTATGTCATTCTTGGGCTGGGCCTGACATGAAAACATATTAAGAATGTGAGACAACAGTATAAATGTTACAAATATAACATGAACATATTTCATGCCTGTTGTCATGCCCCTGTCGGAATCTGATTCTGAGGGGGAGGCCGAGCAGCTGACAGGGAGTGGGAGTGTCGCTCTGGTGGCTGTGGAAGAAACTGAGGAAGGGCAAAGTCTGGCTGAGCAGAGCAGGGGAGAGGTAGAGCAAGGCAGAGGGAATTCAGAGGAAGATCCAGGCCCACCCCCTCTTCATCCTAGGGCACGCAGGGAAGATCAGAGAAGGGAGCAATGTGAGTTGTGTGGCTTATGGGTGAGGAAAGGGCCCTGATTCCCTTAATTAGCTGCAGCTGGGAACACAGTGCTTAAAAAAGGAGTTTGCACATAGCAACTTGTGGGAAGCAAATCGTGAGTTATCTGTTATGGTCGAGGCTTATCTGGGTTCCTGGCGTCTTCCCAACTGTGAGTGTTTTGTTGGCCTTTGAAGTCTGCAATTCCTTATCCTGCCCTGTCCAGTTAATTGCTGCAGTGTGGTTTGTTTAGATTTTTATTTATAGTTTATATGTACTTTGTTTTCAGACTGAATTTCCTTCATTTAAAGACTGTTCTTGGGAGAGTTTTTTCTATAGCCAAAGGAAACTGAACATTGGGGACAAAGTTGGAGGTAGTAAAGGGACTTTTCTTACTTATGTGACTGTGTTGCCTTTGTGTCATGCCCCGGGTTATCATACCTGTTGTAACTCTTATCAGAACATCCCCATGGCAACCTATGAATTTGTCCTAATTTATTTGAAGTTAAGCAGACTGCAAAAGGGCAGGAAGTAACCTGAGATCTACTACTTTAGAATCGATCAAATCTTTATCACATTCAGAGATAAGCATATCACTTATGAATATGTATACCTACATCATTTTACTTTTTTCTGAAATGTATAAATATCAATACATGTCATTCTTTGTTGGGGTGACTCTCTATCCTTTTGGTGGGGTCCTTTGCAGTACATACTGTTTATAGGATAAATACTGCGGGGAGCTTGACTATTTACTTTGGGTCCTGTGCTTTGATCCCACATATTTAAAATATCAAGAAAAAACGCAGCCACCTTCCAGATTAGTAATCCAAATTTTCAGAATAGAATTAATGTATGAAAATTTGACCAAAATTATATTCTTTATACAAATATAGACTTTTTACATAAATTAATATACACAGAAAATGATTTGCATTGTATTAGTGAATCGTCAGAATATAAATATGGCAGTCTTCTGGAATAAACTATATTAGCTTTGATGTAAAGGGCATTCTTAGCATGTAGTTTTATGTTCCTGCTAGCCATAGAAAAGATGAAATGGGCTTAGAAGTTTCAGCCATATCCCTGGCAGGGAACATCCCAGCATCACTAAACATCAGCGGGGTCCTCAATATTTTAAATATTGCAAGCTCCTAATTGTAATGTCAAAGAATCCTAACTTACTCTGTTTATGGGCACTGTATGGGCCTTTAGAAGTACATCTTTTTATCACAGCCTGACTGGTATTGTGATGTAATTACATGCCGGTGATAAGCGACTTTTGCCTGAAAAACAGCCTCCAATTGGGGGGCGTCTTTCGCCGGGCATTGGGGCACCGCGGTGCGGCGTGAGGCACGTGCACCGTGGAGCGTCGTGAAGGAGCCAGCCTTCTCCCGCTCCCAAGGGGCTCGCCGCCCGGTCGCTGAGGCTGGGGCTGTCAGGAGGCGCTGGGCATCCAGTCCGCCTCGGAAGGAAAGGCCAGGAGCGGCCTGCGCCGCCGGCTTTCCTTCCCCCTGAGGAAGCGGGACGGAGCGGGGGAGCGGGGGTAATCTCCTGACAGCCCCGCCGGATCAGCAGCTCGGGCGGTGCGAGCCTCTGGGAGCTGGGGAAGGCTGGCCCTTGGTTCACGGTCAGGCAAAAGTGCAAAAAAAAGGCAAAGTGCGAAGGCGGTATTAACAAACTATATTTTGAGTGGATGTTGGGGTGCTCTTATACCAGGGCGGCGGATACGTATATGTCACAGACTTCTTTCATCACAAAATATTTGGAATTGCAAAAGCAGATATTGCTCTGGCGTTGATGGCAACAGTTTTTAGCTTAAGAAGTTCATACCAATCACCTCAAATATAGAAATCAGCATACATATCCATGACAGAGATGATATTCAGCAGGTTCTGACCAGTTCTGGAGAACTGGTAGCAGAAATTTTGAGTAGTTCGGAGAACCGACAAATACCACCTCTGACTGGCCCCACCCCCATCTATTCTCTGCCTCCCGAGTCCCAGCTGATCAGCTGGGTCTTCTTTTGTTGCTCTGCACAGGAGAACGGAGCTGGAAATCAGGTTAGCGGAGTGGGGGAGGGAATGGTATTTTGCAGTAACCTTCCCCCAGGAGTGGGGAGGGAATGGGGATTTTTCAGTATCCTTCCCCCGCCACACCCACCAAGCCACATCACACCAGATCACATCCAACAAGCCCACAGAACTGGCAGTAATTTTTTTTGAATCCCACCACTGATCCATGAGTATGTGAAAACAAAAAACTTCTTCCATTTCAAAAACTTCTATTTGCAGGGAAAATGGCAAAACAGCATTAATTTAGCTGCCTAGAAAAATATATATATAGTGTACAGGAAGTAGTCATGGTGTAGGTAGCAAAATATATATGCCAGCCACTGCATGTTCTCTGGGGTTTTAAAAATGATTTACTAAGTAATTGGATGGAAGAGAATTGTATGGTATAAATGTTGAAAACAATTTGACCTCATCCAATCATCTCTGCCCTCTTGACAGTATCCATTAAATTCTACTGTTGTTTATCATTCCAAAATAAATTGTGTATGTTTGCTAGTGATAAAAATCAACTTATACAAAAATCAAGTTATACAAAAGCATTACACGTTTCTTGTATATCATTATACTATTTTGAGCAAGCTGAATGAAGGAATGTGTACCTGCTTTCTCGTTGCCTTTATATTCATTTATGTATCTATAATGGTTGTTTTTACTCTGATAAAGCACATCATAAATACTGTTTAAGTTCTTGGTGACCTGTTCAAATACAGTCTGAACTGATACACAAAGACAGTGTAAAACCTCTGGAGAAGTAGAATCTAGAGATAAAGTTGTCAAACTGAACAGATTTTTCATTATAAGCTTGTAGTTGTGTATAATACTATGTTAATCAACTCCCTGCAATCATATCTGAATAGTTTTTGATATTTCCGGAATCTGTAATTAAAATAATTTTTGTTTGCTTAACAAGTGCGGTAGATAAAGATCAAGGACTTATTAAACATTTTTATCAACAAGGCAATTGTGGAGTGCCTCAGGTGGAAGTGCTTTCTCCTCTCAGTGGAGGAGGTCATTGATAGTTTAGAATTGGATATCACCAGTGCGCTGATGATACCCAGCCACCTGAATAATGCCATAGAGGTTCTGTCCCAGTGGCTTGAGACTGTGCAAACCTACAGAGGGTGGAACAGACAAAAGTCTCCATATGGCGTTGGATTTTTGGACCAAAGCCTCAGGAACATCTCTTAATTCCCTCTGGAACATGTCAGCGTCCATCAGGTGCCTGGATGGACCATTCAAAGAGGCCCTCTTCTTCAGTGCTGGGCTTCAAAAAATTTAGCAACTGGTTCTCTGCCGGGCATGGCCATGCTGGGCATGGCCTAGTCGACCTCCTGCACCACAGCGGTGGGAGGCAGTTTTTGCCTCCCTGGGCTATGGAGGCTTTCTCGAGCCTGCAGGAGGGTGAAAATGGCCTCCCTGGGCTTTGGAGGCTCTCTGGAGGCCGGAAACAGGCCCATTTCTGGCCTTTCAGAGCCTCTGGGAGGCCCATTTTTCGCCCTCCCCGAGCCTCCACGTGGGCCTGCATTTACCTGGGATCCAAAACAGGCCACATGGAGACTCCTGGGAAGGGCGGGGTGGGTGGTCGGGGCTAGCCAGTCATTGCAATTACTGGTTCGGTGAACCAGATGTAAAATTAACATCCGGTTCGCTCGAACTGGTGCAAACCATTAGCAGACCACCTCTGCTCTTCTTGCAGGGACATATTATACCAGAGAACTCTGGAGCTAGCAGGGAGTTATCCGTCCATGGCAGGGACTGATAGTAATATTCCCCAACCAGCTCACCTTGCAATGCACCAAGATTAAAGAAACAGGTCTAATATATGACCTTCTCTTTTATGTCAATCCAGAAATGACTTGGTCTACAGTTGCCATGAACTTTTGAACAGAGTCTGCGTTTGAGCCTAAGGGGGTGGCAGGTTGAAATCCCCCCTAAATCATAAGTTTGGAGAACTCCATCCCTCCCAATTCAGCCACAGATTTTCACAGCTCCAGTAGAGAGAGTGCTATACAACAGAGAGGATAGTATGCAAGCAATAGTTTCTTCTACAGCTCACTTCACAAACATGGCCTCACACTCAGCAATATGTGTGGTATAGTGCTCCTGGGTGGCCACTAATGTTTCCAGATGACAATTGCCACAGCTCCATCCGATCTTGGGTTTGTGGCAGATGCCACACATGACACCCAGATGGGAACAACTCTGAGAGGAGAACCTGTGGTGTGCTGTCTATGGTCTCCTCACACTGAAAATTGGTGGAATCAGGAAAAGCAACAGCAGACCCAAAGAAGGCAACTATTTAATAGGTGTCTTCTTCTCCAAAACCATTGCTTTAACCCGTAGTGAGCCTAACTGAGAAAACAAAAAGATCTCACTCAACAGATTAACTAGATAACAACCTCTGTTCAGCTGGCAAAAGGATGCAACTAGATCGAGACATATTGCATTCTTTTTTTTTTTTTTAAAGAGGTCATTGGATCCATTTCAAGAAACTGCTGGCATTTTATTTGAAAGATTTCCAGAAGAATATTCCACAGAATATGTGGAATATAGGTGATCTTTTCACCTATAACTACATTGCATAATTGGATTTTTTAATGCATTACGATGTATGCATTAAATGATGCAGAGTTGTTTTACAGTGAAATTATTCTGTGTTCTTGATTGTCCATGTATGATTTAACATCTCGTGTTGATGGGCATTTTTGTGCTTTAGTATGAATTCACAGCAGCCTGAGGTAAGTCCAGATGGCTTGCATTTCAGTTTAATACTTACTGTAAGTGGAGAGAACTGTTTATATGGCAGTGTGCTGTCAGTGTATAGATTTATTTGCACTGTTTCCAGACCAGCCTAGAGAAGTGTAAATAAGTACAGATTACACATGCCTTATAGTTGGATAACTAGTGAGAGGAGCAATTTATATCACTTCTAATGAATCCCACACTTTCAAGGAAAAATCCATCTTGCATGTAGCAATTTTAATCAGCTTCCCTATTGTATTTGTCAGGTAAGCACTTAAGATTCAGACAGCACATATTAATGCGGTTCAATGACTGTACCAATTTAAATTTTAATTCTAAGGTTCTCCTTGGTATGGCTGTTGCATCTTGAGATTCTAGGAAGAAGGGGGGAAAAATCAGGATATCCAAGAAACCTAAAGACTTTTCTAGAATCAAACTGGTGCAGACCAGGAAAGGGGAGCTCTGAATGATAGATTAGATTAGTCAGACAAATTTCCTTACCTATGCTCTAGCAGAATAGTCACATTAATGTCATAAATCAACTTTTTGGAATGAAATGTCCAGAAATTCCCCAGTATCCTATTGTAGTGGTCTCCAACTTTTCTGGCTTTGTGTAGGGGCGGATGGGCGGGGCATAGGGAATGGTTCCACATGGCTGGTGGGTGAGAGCATGCACACAGCTCCATTTGTATAAGTTGCAAATGCCTTAGACACAGTGGTGGGATTCAATTTTTTTTTACTACCGGTTCTGTGGGCGTGGCTTGGTGGGCGTGGCAGGGGAAGGATACTGTAAAATCTCCAGTCACAGGCGGTATTTGCCGGTTCTCCGAACTACTCAAAATTTCCACCACCGGTTCTCCAGAACTGATCAGAACCTGCTGAATACCACCTCTGCTTAGTCATGAAACCTGGCTGGATGATTTTGGGCCAGTCACTCTCTCTTAACCCAACCCACCTCACAGGGTGGTTGTTGTGGTAAAAATTAAAGGATGAAAGAGTATTACATATGTTCACTGCCTTGAGTTATTTATAAAAATAATAAAGAGGGATAAAAATAAACAAATGAACACTCTTAATAAAAGTAAGTCAGGGTCCTCAACCCACAGGCTGCGTCTCACTACTAGGCCATGGCCTGTTCAGTACCAGGCCGCAGAAGCAGTGGGAAATTTCTAACAGGATGTAGGGTCTCCTAAGACCAGAAAATGCATGCTGGTTTGCTAGGTTTTTGTAAAATAAAAAACTTGCACATCTATCTCTCACAGTCCAACAATCTTACAAGCCTCCCCTGTGTCTTCTAATAAATAACAGGAACTGGCATTTTTTGTTTGTGCTGAAAAATATAATGAATAGTCAAACATCTGTAAGTTTGAATTTGAGCATTTGAATAGGATGGGCCATGCTGACAAAGAGACTGGAACTTAATTAACACTTCTGTCAGAGGAAACTGTAGGAAGTCCTCAACTTACAACTGTTCATTTAGTGACCGTATAAAGTTGCAATCACACTGAAAAAAGTGACTTACCATTTTTCACACTTATGACTGTTGCATGGTCATGTGAACCATCTTTTGCGATGTTTTGCCAAATAAAGTCAATGGGGAAGGCAGATTCACTTAACAAACGTGTTACTAATTTAACAACTGCAGGGATTCACTTAACAACTGTGGCAAGAAAAATCACAAAAAGGGGCAAAAAAAGGGGCAAGAAAGGGATAAAACTCACTAAACAATTGTCTCACTTAGCAACATAAATTTTGGGCTCAATTGTAAGTCGAGGACTATCTATACACCAAAGTTAGTTTTGGAATCTAAATTAATAATTAGCTTTATTCTTAGTTTCCTTTCTTGCCCTTACATTAGGATTGTCAATCTGAAGCCCCAGAATCTTTAAACCCTTTTTTGACACACATAATAACCCCAGCAAAAAACAGCTGTAAAATTTCATGCCATTTTGTAGCAGATGTGCTCTCCCCCAATCCAGTTATGCTTTAAATTTAAGAAGCAGCCCTGAGCTTTTTGTATGCCTCTGTTGGAAATGATGTCTGTTTATTTGGAGAAGGGCAGAAATTCTATGTCGGGGGAGATTAAACATCATCGCTATGTTTACTTTGAACAGAGACTTAGGAGGGAACAGCTGGAATTAGCATTTTCTTTCCTGGTAGATCTGAATCTAATTTCATTATTCCCTCACCTCATGAAGTATTTGCTAGCTTTTCTTAAGAGAAAACTGTGGGGGTGCGAACTGAATGTAGCCTTCCTAATACTTCTCAAGGCATAGCTGCTGCAAACACTTCAGAGCTACCTGGGCTGATTAAAATGAAATAGCCATTGATGATGGATTCATACTGACAAAGAAATATCTGGTGGCCTTTACAGATGCAGATTGCTCTAGCTTTCCTATCAAGGGATTTGGATGGAGACTGGAGCCTAACATAACAAGAAAAATCTCCCAATTCATCCTGACATTTTGACATACTGTCCATTTCATTATCTACCAGATGTGCCTGTCTGCCAGTAGAAAACAATTAATATTTTCTTTCATTTACCATGGACATTCTGCAGTCAGCAATTCGGGATCTTACTGAACCGTTGATTGAAAACAGGAAGAAAAACTGATGCTTTCTACAGAAATGGAAAACTTTGTTCTTTTTTTTTCTTAAAAAAAAAAAAAACGGTTTCCTATTGTGTATGTTGCCAACAAAAGGAGCACAAGTGAACCACTGCTAGAGAATTTAGCACAAAGCATTATTTAACCCAATCATTAATACCTTAAGCATTAGGAACATTCCACAGTGTTTGCTAATGAACTGTGGATGTTTTACAAAATATAATCACCAGCTCGAACATGATGAAAGGGAACTATTGCAAGGCCGAATTTGGGTAATGATGGAAATTTAGAGCCCTGTACTAACTCTTTACTAAGAGAGTTATAGGACCGCTATCCATTATGGTGTTAACAATTTGTTTGGCTCAGTCTATGAAGAACATTCATCACTAAACCCTTGTCTAATAGAATCAGTTATTTTTATATTATTCAACATTTCCCAGCATTTCTTTGCCATTACAAGCAGTCCTCGACTTACAACAATGCACTCAGGGACTGTTCGAAGTTACAATAGCACTGAAACAAGTGACTTGTTATGACAATTTTTCACACTTATGACCATTGTCGTAAGTGTGAAATCCACATGGTCACATGATCAAAACACAGATGCTTGGCAATTGACTCATATTTATGACAGCTGCAGTATTCCGGGATCACATGTGAACATCTTTTCCTATCTTTTGACAAGCGAAATCAATGGGGAAGCCAGATTTACTTAAGAGCCATGTTGCTAACTTAACAACTCAAGTGATTCACTTAACAACTGTGGCAAGAAAGGTCGTAAAATAAGGCAAAGCTCACTTAACAAATGTCTCACTTAGCAAAAGAAATTTTGGGCTCAATTGTGGTTATGAGTTGAGAATTACCTGCTTTGGGTTTTTTTTAAATTTGCAGTGATATAAAATACTTAAGTACAGAAACTAACAGCGTCTTCAGGATAGCAAGGTTCCAACTCAACCACCCCCAAAAAATCTAGATGAGTTCCTTGGATTCCAGCTTCCTATGAGGCATTCATAGCAGCAATGTTGTTGGTCATTAATGAGAGAATTGTTCTGCAATGCATTTTAAGAGTATTGGTTTGGAAACAGCAGCATTGTGAAATGGGTACATATAAGAAAAATAAAAGAATATTAGAATATTAGAATATTCATATTGAATGCCCAGAAGTCTACAGGGAGAAGGTGTGTATGTGTTAAATATCAAGATAGTACAATTAAAGTTCCACCTCTTTTAATGTAAGTTGTACATACAAACATCTTGACTAAGTTTATATCCTGCAGTTTAAATTTGAAATTAAGCCAACATAAGATTATTTTTCAGATACCATTCAGATTGTTCTTGGGTAAGGGATGAATTAGTGATTATTTTGGTGTTGCAAAAAAAAAATAATGAGGGCACTTTAAATCATATGTTAAAGTCATGGTCTTTTTGCCATTAGTGTTACACAATATGCTGACAAAATTATCAAGAAAGCTTTGGTTTTTAAAAACATGCATGTTGCATTAAATATTATAGCCATTACTTGGAACTGAACATGTTCTGAACATAGTCAGGTTTTTCATATTCTAGGAACAGCAAAAGAAATAATTCGTAGGAGATGAAAAAATACTATAATTCCAGATATAAAGGATTTTATAGATGTAAATTTTAGAGAAGTGTGATCTTGCAATTTCTGAGAAAATTATGTATTCTGTCAATCAGAAAATGTCACATCTCTCCCTGTGGAAAAAGTTCTTAGACAGGCTTGGTGAATATTGAAAGCTTAATTTTCTCTTTTAAATATTTATAAAATTGTTGGAATGTGGAATTAGTTGTAATTATAGGCTTTCTGTCTTTTTCTGTTTTCATGTGTTGTGTTGGACACTTTTTTCCTTTGAGTAGTGAGTTGTATAATTATTTAAATAAATAAATGCTATCAACTTTTTAAATGCTCATTCCCACTATGGATGGCCCAAGAGTATACTTGGATTGGCTTATAACTCATGGTTGAAAGAAATTCATGTGAATGGCTCAATTGCTGTTCTAAATTTGGTGCTCCCAGTTTTCCCTGTAAAAAGAGCAGAGGAAGGTTCTGCTGCAATTATTTGCTTTTAAATGTAGTGAAAACTTCTCACTATTTTAATGCCGTTTTTAATTATTGAAAAATTCCCTGTATACATACACAGGGATAGAAAACTATAATCGCAACATAAACACTTCCAAGGGAGATCTCTTCGGGTCAATGGTGTTCATGAGAAGTAATCAAAAGAGTTAAGAGGGCAGACATGACCATGAAATCAAAACCACTCTCTTCATTTTTTTTAACCCAACTCCTCCTCATAGATGATTCTGCCTGGCAGTCTACAATATTTTTAATTGCAAGTCTTTATTTAAGCTGTGGAGGCACTAAGAAAATTTGGTTGCTTACAGAGAGGGACACATGAAAATTGCAGTAAGAAATTAGTGCTTCTTGTGGGGAGAAAATATTTATTCATATTTAGTATTTAGAGAGTTGCAATTTTTCAGGCTTTTATCTCCAAAGAAGCCAAGAGCGAATGCTGAATTCCCAGACAGAAATGACAGTGTCAAGCATCAAGAGTATAGTGTACTGATGTAATTAAAGACTCATCTGAACATTGTCCAAATCACATCCTTCAGATGTCCATAATTTAAGAACTTCCAGACAGGACTTCTGTTATTTGCTTTCTTTTGGTTGGTTAGGACATCCAAGGAGGGGCATGCAATGGTAAATGTCCCCTTGAAAAAGAGGATGATTATAATGGCATGTGGGAATGACTATGGAAGAGAGGGGAGAGAAGCTGCCTATGGAATGGTAAGATAAGAGAAGGCATAGCCCTCAGAAGGAGATTTGTACTTTCAGACTTGCTAGATTGATGTTGGGGTCAGCTTTTCCAGGCAGAAAATAATGACCAAATGAGCTACAGATACTTCCAAAGACACAAAATCAGGCAGACTTTGTTATTGGCATGGAATAAAACTAGACGACAAATATATGAAGAAACAGCAATATGGTTATCCACACTAGAAACTCTTATGTATCCACATTTACTTTATCAAGGGAAAATTATTACTTATGAGGATATCTTAAATGAGACAGGAGAATTAAAATCGAGGCAAGAACTGAAAGATCAAGGAGTGGATATAGAATGGTGGGCTTATCTACAAGTCCAATCAAGTTATAGGAAAGACATGAAAGATTGGGGAATTAGTAAGCAAAAAACACAATTAGACGAAATATTATTGGGAACAGAGGATAAAATGATAAGGAAAATTTATAGTATACTATTGGAATGTAAATTAGAGGAAGAAAAAGTAAAAGAAACGATGTTGGCATGGATGAAAGATTTTGGGCGTAGTATAAATCTGGACAAATGGCAAGTTCAATGGGAATGAAATAAAAAAATAACATTGGCCACATCGTATAAAGCAGGGGTCACCAACCTTTTGGACCTCAGGGACCACCAAACACATAATTTTAAATCCCAGGGATCACTAACCGGTTCTGTGGGCATGGCCTAATTTGTGGATGTGGCTTGGTGGTCATGTGACTGGCTGGGCATGGCTTGTATGTAAATATTATAAATATATATATAAATATTGAATTTTTTATTTAAAAAAAGAGCAACTTTTACACAAAATCAGGCAAAGCAGGCAGCCAGATTGAGTTGTTCACAGAATCACAGATTCATTCAGAGATCTATCTATCTGCCATTGGCTAGCTCAATCTGTCACATAAATGTTGCTTGCAAGCAAACTCATAAAATTTGCTAACAATCAAACTCACAAAATTAACTCACAAAACACCATGTATGTAAATATTGAATTTTTTATAAAAAAAGACCAACTTTTACCCAAAATCAGGCAAAACAGGCAGGCAGATTGAGTTGCTCACAGAATCATTCATTGATCTATCTAACTGCCATCGGCTACCTGAGTCTGTCACATAAAATTTGCTTGCTGTGAGTCTGAACTGAATAATAGAACCTTCAGTCCTTAGGGAGGTTCAGCTGTGCTTAAAAGCAGAGCCGAATATCTAAAGACTAGCTAGAAAGCAAGAAATCCAACCATTTCCTGCTTCCTAGCTAATCTAAATCTCCCGGCACAGCAGAACAGCTGATGATCGGAAAAAGGAAAAATAGCAACTTAGCAGGCAAGTTTGCAGGGTAAGGAGTGAGTGGGCAGGGAGGGTTCCTGCGGTCCATCTGGGCGGTGCAGCCTTGTGTTTCTGCGCAGCCTGGATTAATTGCTTTGGGTGTGCTCTGGGAGTGAGATTTCTCTGCGGCCCACCAAAATTTTCTCGAGGCCCACCAGCGAGCCATGGCCCACTGGTTGGCGACCACAGGTATAAAGAAAACTTATATAAAATGTTTTATAGATGGCATATCCCCCCAACAAAATTGGCTAAAATGTACCCAAATTTATCCCCTATATGTTGGAAATGTGTTAAGAAAAATGGATCGTATTATCATGTATGGTGAAACTGTAGAAAAGCCCAAAATTTTTGGCACAAAATCCAGAGATGGTTAGAAGAGATGTGTGAAATTAAAGCAGAATACAAACCGGATATTTTTTTCTCAGTATTTCCAGATGATGTCTCTTGATTAAGGTTCTTGCTTCTCTGAGGAATTTCACTTTAAGTGTGGTTTATAGTTGACAGGAATCTTAGTCAATAAATGATTGCTATTGCTATGTAATATTTATTCACTAGTTATCTGTAAATGGGGGAGGGTTTATACTTTGACTCCCTTACAGCAGGTGCTGTAACAGACTTGTAAAACCTTGCATGGTCTGCACTTGAGAAAAATAAAGACAGATGGTTTTAGGGAAATATTGATTGTGTTAATGACATATGGTTAAGTAAATGTATCATGGTTAATTCAATTCATTTTCTCAGTTCATGTGATTTCACTGACCCATGAGCTCATCATAGATAGGAGATAGAAACAAAATTTAACACAAGATGTTAAGGAAATAATCCATATACAGCCAGAAGCACGTTATATTCTTCCATCCTTCCGAGGTCGGTAAAATGAGGACCCAGATTGTTGGAGGTAATATGCTGAGTCTGCAAACCACTTAGAGAGGGCTGTAAAGCACTATAAAACAATATATACGTGCTATTGCTATATTCACACATGGCTTTGGAGCTTGAACTAGGCTGCCACTTTTGGACCTAGCATCTTCTACAGCTACATTAACAAACCAACCATTTTCCAATACATTAAAACAATGATGAAGTTGCTTCACGAAAGCAGATATGAAGAGTTTTGCTGGTATTTTGGGGGGACTGATCTCCTTCTCAGCTCTGTGTCTGGTCCATCCCATTCCATCCCACCAAGCATGGTTTCCTATACCACAGTGATCCTTACCCTTACCTTTGTACTTGCTGGAGAACTCCATTCACCCGCAAGGGTAGAAACAGGACTGCTGTGTTGATGAAGAAGTGTTCTTCAGCAAGCATAGGAATAAGCCAGGGATTGTAGTGGAGGGGAGTGTTGGATCTTACTAGGAAGAAGTCTGTATTAATCTATGAAATACCTTTTCACATTAGTATTCATATCAAAGGCATGAAAGAGATAGATAAAACTGGATGCTGGGGCTTGTCAGCCGTCTCAGGTAAATCAGACAGGAAATTCAACTAGATAGACTAATTCTATTTTATTGTAAAGTTACATTAACAAAATCCTGTCTGAAAGTACAAACCTTCCACTGTCTCTTTTTACAACCTGACCAGTTAGGGTGGGTCAATTCTAAGTTTCTTTATTTGACAGTTACGCAATTGCAGCTCCTGCCTCTCTTGTATAATAGTTCCCTAGGCAGCATCTCTTCCCTTAGTCCAAAGTCATTCCCCTAGACTATAACAGGTTTAGGCTTGGTTCTGCAGCTATAAGGGATAGACTTGAAGCTGACCAATTGGATCCCTGCACATCATCAACTTCCCTCAAGTTCCTTCTCCAAAGCAAACCACCACTTTCACATAAGGGAGAGTCTGTATTCTTTCCCACACATATGTCCTGTCATATTAATTTATTAACTTTATTTGCTGTCCATCTTACTACAAGGTAACTCTGGGCGGCTTACAACATTAAAAGCAGTAAAACCATAACAATAACAATTCAAAATTATAATTAAAAGTATACAAAATTGTAATTAAAAGATGGGAGGGGAGGTGGAATCTATTATTAGTCCATCAGCTATCTCCAGCATGAGACTACCCTGTTGGAGTCCCAGGTCAACTGGCAGAGCCAGTTCTTCAGGCTCTTGTGGAAGGTCGGGAGGGTGGGAGAAAATCTCACCTCAGGGGGCAAGAGTTGGGATCATAGCAGAGAAGGCTTTTCTTCTGGACCCTGCCAACTAGAATTCCTTGACTGATGAGATCTTCAGCATGCCTCCTGCCCCATGGGTGGGGCAGGTCTGTACCATATTAATCCAGCTAAGCTGCTTCTAAAATGAAGGACATATACTCAGTGACCAGCAAGGAAGCCATCTTGAAATCAAAGCAGTTGTGTGGAGTGCTTTAGTGTCTATCCTTTCCTAAAATATCTCAATATGGGTTTGTAAAGATTAAGGGAAGATGAGAAAGCTGTTTTGTTCATAGTAAGGCAGTGAGTCTCTATGATATCTCTATTCTTAAATGTTTATTATCTTCATTTGGGTTTAAGCCATAGATGCTTTTCTTTCCAAAGTCATTTTATATATTACCATTCATTCATCTTCTTCAGCTATATTTCCTTGACAAGTGTTCTACTACCTTTGGCAATGATAGTGCAAATCATAACAAGTATTGGATACAGTGAATTTTAGTTAGCCACTTTTCAGATTTCCCTGCCTCCAAATGTTAAATGGCTCGGTGAAAATATTTAGAAGAATGGCTCTGTTGAATTCTTTCTCCAGAAATTCAGTTGCTTTGAATATGGATGAGAACAAGCAAAAAAAGAAAGAAGAAAAGGTCAGCTGTCTTTTTGTAAAACACTCGCTGCATATCCTTCACCAGTTTGGGGGGGGGAAATGCCCTTAGACAGTATGGCCTACAACTAAGATATTGGAAAAGAAGGCAGTAATGTTTTTGAACCCTACTTTGACATTTTTCCCTAGACTATTCTATACTCTATTTATATCTATTTTCTAGTCCAGATAAGATCCAACATCTCAAAGATCAAGACTTTAGAGAATCAATGTTTGTGTCACATGTCAAATACAGAGAAGATCAGAGCAGATGGAGAAGCTTCATATCTCACAGTGCAAATTCTCATAAATCAAAATATATATAATCAACAGAGCCCTTAAGTGGAACTGAAACCTGAATTTACCCTCATGTCAGTAAATGGCAATGATTGCTGCTTAATGAAGGTGAACATTAGCATGAGCATACTTAAAGAAAATATATTCAAATGATAAGGGTATTAAGTGTTTCCTCACCAGGTACAGGAGTCTGAACTCTGATCTCTTCAGTTATAAAAACACCAAAAAAAAGTGTTCAAGTTAAAGGAAGTTCACTAAAGGGATTTGCAATAAGTAACGCTATGTAATTATATTTTTTTATAAAAATCTAAAATAAATGTCTTAATTTTCACAGAATTGCCACTGGTGTCTTTAAGTCCAAGCCCTGGGTTTATTCAAGAAACCAAATTAAATCTCCACAAGAGATCTTTAGCCTGGTCAGTCAAGGGGATCTCACCACCTCTCAGCTTTTGAGCTTTTGAGTGGTCAAGCTGGAAATGTCTCCTAGCATTCATTCTGATTCTACTTCTCAGTGACTTCATCCATTACAGGTTGCGGTGTTCCTCTCTCTCTCTCTCTCTCTCTCTCTCTCTCTCTCTCTCTCTCTCTCTCTCTCTCTCTCTCTCTCTCTCTCTTTTCTCTCTCTCTCTCTCTGTGTGTGTGTGTGTGTGTGTGTGTGGAGAGAGAGAGAGAGAGAGAATGTGTATGTATGTATGTATGTATGTATGTATGTATGTATGTATGTATGTATGTATGTGGGCTATTTTTATTATAGTTACAGACCAGAGTAAAAGTACCAACTAAGTTAAAATGTTACAATTAAGTAACATTCAAACAGTGCACAAGTAAATTGAGTAAATTTACTAACTAAATGTTTGTAAAATCATGCTACGAACAATTCTTAAGCAATTCTAGAGTAAAGAGAGATTAGACACTTGTTAGATGCTGGAATATTCTAGAGACTGTGACTATGAGCATGCCTACATTCTTGAATCATAATTAAAAAATATTGAGCCCAGAATTCATCAGGCTGACCAGGAAAAGTTTGAGTGGGGGTAGCATTAACTTACTTTGGGTGGCTATCAAGGAGACAGTGACTGTAGAGATGGTATTCAGCAGGTTCTGACCAGTTCTGGAGAACCGGTAGTGGAAATTTTGAGTAGTTCGGAGAACCGGCAAATACCACTTCTGACTGGAGATTTTATAGTATCCTTCCCCTGCCACGCCCACCAAGCCACGCTCACAGAACCGGTAGTAAAAATTTTTGAATCCCACCACTGAGTGATTGCCATTATTGGGCACAAATCAGATTAAGATAAATTGGAGGGGAGAGGGGAGAGGATGTTATTTACCAAGCCCAAGTGTATTGATTTAGTGAGCAATTTTTTTGCAAAGTGGGTTAGACCACCTCATCTGTCTATTTTATCTTTTCTAACTTCAGGAGCTTCTTGTAATTCTCCCTGAAGATCACACAGATTGCTTAATAGAAACAAATCTTTTATACTTACTGGCATGCTGATTTTTTTGGGGGGGGGGACTAAAACATCAACTTCTAACTTCTTGAAGGCTTTCCTTTTTCTTATTTGTTCAAAGTTGAGTTGTAATTTCTTATTTTTTCCCCATGCTGTGTCATTGTTTCAGAAGGTGTTGTGGTCTCCTTAAATTGATTGTACATTTACACCATGGAATTAACACAAGGGTCAAGGATAATGACAGTGGGGATGGCACTTATTTCCACCTGAAAAAAGTATAAATAAGGATGCAAATTTGCATCCTGTTGTCCAACAATAATTATATTGTTGAGGTTTTTTTGTCAGTTCAGATTTTTGTCCTCCCCCTTTTGCCAATCCTCTCATATCTATTCTTTTATATTGTTCACAGTCATACAAGTCTTAGCTAGCTCCCCTTCAGATTACATCAATGTGTTATACTGTAGATAGGGCTGATCTTGAAGAACAGTTAGAAGTGCAAGTGGTCTAGAATGCAGTGGTATGCACAATTTTGAACACCCCATGGATCACCCAAGTAACGCCACCACTGTATGAGCAGCATTGACTTCCAGATGCTTTCTGGGGGCAATTGAAGGTGCTAGTTATCACCTTTGAAGCCCTATGGCACATGTGATGATCCAGGGAGTGGCACAAAGGCAACACAGTCAGATAATCAGTAGGAATCCCTTTATTAGCTCCAACTTTGCCCCCAATGTCCTGGTTACCTTCTGGCTGGAGAAAAACTCTCCAAGGAACAGCCTTTGGCTGCAGAGAACCAAGTCCAAAACATGGTCAACAAAAACTGTAACTATAAGTCCAATCAAGGCCAACTGAGGTAATTAGTCCGGCAGGGCAGGAGCAAGAATTCCAGATGTGAAGGCACGGCAATAACTCAACAGGGTTGGGAAGACTCCAGGAACACAGATAAACAAAGTCAACACAAGGTAAACTCACATTTGCTTCCAGCAGCTGCCACACTCAGCATGCATTTCTTTTAAACTCTTTTCCCAGCTGTGGCTAATGAAGGGAATCAGGGCCCTTTCCTCCCCCATAAACCATGCAACCCATGTTGCTCTCTCCTCCATTCGTCCCTGCGTACCCTAGGATGAAGAGGGGGTAGGCCTGAGTCTTCCTCTGAACTCTTTCTCCCTTATTCTATCACTTTCCTGCTCTGCCCAGCCGGACAGTTTCCTCCACAGCCAACGGAGCCACACTCCCACTCCCTGTCAGCTGTTCATCTTCTTCCTCGGATCCAGACTCTGACAGGGGCATGATGGCACATAGGCAGATTATTTGTGGAACTGTCTCTCCTGCAGGTATCTGCCCATCCTACTGCTTAGATAAGGTAGGTGTGTGCCAGGTCCCCTCTCTTAAATGTTGACATTTGATGGGAGCTCAAAGATGCACCTTCTTAGTGGTCACCCTAGCCCTTTAGAACAGCCTCCCTCTGAGATCACAGGGATCCATAGCATTTTAGCCTTCTGGAAGGCCATGAATATGTGGTTCTTCCTCCAAGCATTGGGCTAGGATAGAGTTGACCTGGATGATTATTTGATTTCCCTATTTGATAGGGAAATGGTATTTTTGTTTTTAGCTATATTTGAATGGATGTATGAGTCATCTAAAATCATTAGATACTGTAAATGACCATATAAGTCCTGTAAGTAAGTAAATTAATAATATAAATAATATGCAGGTGAGGAAGCCCATTTCTCTACAGGATATCAAAGAGTATTCTCCCTTAGAGCATTATTAACCTGCTGCAATTAATAATGTCTCAAAATAAATCATTCAAAACAAACATTCTGGTGTTTTGAAGAAAATGCTTTAACCCCTTGGCTAAATGGTCAATGAATGAAAGAACTGTTGAATAGGTGAGATTTTTCAAATATTTTGGTATCTACTTCCAATGTTCAACATATTGTACTAACCAAGTAAGAGAACTAACTATCAGAGTCTATGATTACAAAATGTGCAAACCAGCATGGGAATAATTTTGTCCTAGCTATCATTAAACTGTTCAAAGCCAAAATGTTGTGTATGTTGCTTTCTGATATCCAAGTGTGGATTCATAAGATCTCGGTCTATGATTCCATACAAGCTACATTTCTAAAAACAATAATCCAATTCTATCAGCATTACAGCATTAGAAGTGAAGTGAAGGATACACTTAGGGTCTTGGGCAAACAAGATCCTAACAAATCCTTTTGTGTACCTCCTTGGTTCAGCCTAACCTGAACAATAGATTTGTATCCACCTTGCAAAGCAGAGGTGGTATTCAGCAGGTTCAGACCAGTTCTGGAGAACCAGTAGTGGAAATTTTGAGTAGTTTGGAGAACTGGCAAATACCACTTCTGACTGGTCCCGCCCCCATCTATTCTCTGCCTCCTGAGTTCCAGCTGATCGGCTGGGACTTCTTTTGTTGCCCTGCACAGGAGAACAGAGCTGGAAAGCAGGTTAGCGGGATGGAGAAAGAATGGGATTTTGCAGTAACCTTCCCCTGCCATGCCCACCAAGCCATGCCCACGGAACCAGTAGTAAAATTTTGGAATCCCACCACTGTTGCAAAGATAAATTAATAAAGATATGCTGTACTGTGTATGTAAATATCTGTTTTGTTTATTTTATGTCTCCTAAAATTGTACCAGAACTGAAATAGAAGGTCTTAGATATTTAGATATTCAGTGAGATGGGACAAAAAAAATTCATCTCTATTACAGTAGAATTGCCCCAGCTTCCTGGACTTTATTTCTTGTTCTAAGATCATGGATGCTCTGCAAGGGATGCTGTTTTCCCTGCTTCAAATTGATCCACTATCCAGCAGGATGACAATTGAAAGCAATTCCAACCATATGAAAATAGTATTTGTGTATCTTCGAATGCAGAGATTGAATCTGTATCTCCTGATCTATTAAAAAGTCAATTCTAATGATGCTGAAAAACTTATAAGCTCAGTTTTTACCAAGTTTAATTTCCCTCATGATTAGAAGACCACTTATTTCCTTTTAATGGCTAATATCTAAGTGTATTAAAGGAGTGGTAAATTTTTTATTTGCAAGTTTAGCCTATAGGAATTAGATTGGTTTTGGTTTATATATAATTAATGCATGGTTTTAAACTGCTGTGTATGTTTTAGTGCTTGTTGATTTGATCTTAGATTGCAAATTATGCCCAGGAATGCCTAAAGTTACTCTTATTGAGATTAGCTATAGTAATTAAGTCGTGCAAATCTGATTGTGTTGTACCTCCTCTTCCTTCTTATATTTCATTGAGTGAAGGCAAGGTCAGTGTTCCTTCCTTCCTTCTTTCCTATCTACCTACCTACCTACCTCTCTCACTCTCACTCTCTTTTTCTTTCACCAGTGGAGGCTTGCATTCAGAAGTTGTGAGTGCTCTATCACTGGAGGTTTTAAGAAGAGATAGGACAGCCATTTGTCTGGAATTGCATAGGGTATCCTCTTTGAGCAACTCTTTCTTTTTGTTTTCTTGCACAATACCACTGCATATGTGCTACACTTCTGAGAAGCTGAACCTTTCTGCTCTTGACCAACAAAAGGCCCAAATTCTTTTTCTCTAAGGACCTCATGTCTTTTCTGGAATTCTAACACTAATCCTCACCTTCTGTTGTTTCTGATTGTCACTTTTGCCCACTGTGTATCTTTGTTTCTCTTTTTTATGGAGGTTTGCTGCTTTATTTGTTTGCAGCATCACTTTTGCTTGATCCAACAACTCTTTTATTTATACATTAACAATGTCCTCCCTTAGGAGCTGAAGCATAGCTATTCATTGCTCCAATCTTCATACTTTTTCTTCAAGCATCACTATAAACTTGTTCTTGTAAATGTATGCCAGGCTGTGTTCCTGTCTGAAAACAATCATGCCCCAAGGAACATATATCACTATTATCAAGTCCTGTCCATTCATCCTTTTGTTTGTTAAGATACTAATAGTAGAAGGCTTTTATTTCTTCTTGCTCCCTTTCTGGTCTCTCACATATTTCAAGAATCTACTGTTGACATAGATGGAAAATATGTTAGGATTTGCTCTTGAACAAACCCATAAAATTCTGCTGTCAAAATCCTGCTGGAATTCCCCTGTATGCTAACCCAGCAAACAGATGAATAATGATTACTTATGAATGACAAAACATTCATTACATATATTATGTGCCTCTAAATTGTACTAATCCCTTTTAAACTTAAAAAAAAAACTGATACGGAACCACCTATTTTATTAATATGTGACAAATTCTATAATGTATATAATAAAGGATTAATTCTCAGAAAGGCCACCATATTATGTAGTATGTGTGAATGTCCAATTCACTACTAGTTTCATTAAATATATAATGTAGGGCATATCTATATAGACAGACATCTCCAACTAAATTTGGAATTATTGGTGCAATTCAGGCCAAATCACACTGTCTACAACATTACCTGCAATGCAAAAGTTATTAAAAAAAGAAAAAGAAACAAGGGAATGAATTTTAATACTGGTCCCATTCTTTCTTAACCACCAAAGAATATGTGAGTCTGTTACACAGACAGGCAACTGTCACAAATCTCCTGAGATTGCTGTTTTTCAAACTATAGTCTTCCATCAAAATCTTAGACCTAGAAAAAATTCAAACCCCAATATAATCAGTGCTTATTGTTTCAGCTCATATGATTTAATTCTGCTCATTGTGCATTCCTTTGGCCTGGAAATAAAACTGAATTCCTTTGGACTTGTTTCTTAATAGATATGTATAAGGTTGCGTAGCATGAACAGCAGTGTATTCCCATATTCTAAAAACGATTTCCCCCAAAAAAGATACTTTATGCTTGCATAAATAGTTTGGAGTTGACCCTGAAATAAAAGGGGTCAAGTAGAAGAGTTTGCTCTTTGTTACCTGTGTGACTGGTTTATTGTTTGATTCTTTATAAGGAGGCTGAGATCCTATAAATGCTTTCCTGGGAACGAATCCAACAAAATTCATTTCTGAGAAGGCAAACAGAGATTCAAGTTTTTGAATTAATGGCTTTACTTTCTTCTAAGAAGCCACAGATAACCAGGGATCAGCCTATTCTCCAAAGCGCCAGAGGGCAGGACAAGAAGTAACGGGTAGAAAATCATTAAAGAGAGATGCAGTCTAGAACTAAGGAGAGAAATTTCCTGACAGTGAGAACTGTTGTGAACTAAAAGAATGTAATTAATAAAGATTCATTTGCCTAGCAGGATCGTAATCCTGCACATCCTATTGGCCCATATAATGACAAGTTATGATTGGTTCATTCCGAGCAATCTGACTGGCTGTTGGCGGGCCGCGCCAAGATTCAAACGCTATAACACTATCCATTGGTTATCCGGATAGCAGCTTACGCTATAAAAGAGTGACTGCTAGCCGGGGGTTTTTGTCTCTGTTAACATGTTGTAAATAAAGAGCTGAAGTTCAAGGTTGACAGTCTGGTCTCCGTTCATTAAGCCCATGCCTCAAACTTAACAAGAACAATTTTGTTTATTTGTGTCAGAAGCATCACAGTTAAAATAAGGCATACTACACAATGTAAAGTGTAGGTTTAAGGCATCCAGTAATAATTCTGCGAGCTACATTCATTATTATTACCTTTATTGTCATGTGTACAACATGTGTACAATGAGATTGGCTGAGCCTCCCTTCGTGCATTCCCCCCAACACAACTCACAGTGAGGATAGAAGTCCCTAACCCAGTCCCAATTCAGAGCAACATTTTCCAGCATGTGCTAATTTTAATCTGTTGGAAAAGCTTGCCTCCAGGAATAGTGGGTGCTTCATCACTGGAGGTTTTTAAGAATAGATTGGACAAACATTTGTTCAGAATGGTGGTACAGGATCTCCTGCTCAAGCAGAGGGTTGAACACTTTCAACATCCCTTCCAACCCTGTTATTCTATGTTACATATGCAAGGGAGTGGCTTGTGCTCATTTTGGAAGTGTTGGGCAATGGAGGTCTGTATTCACTTAGCTTTGGCCTCATCAAGATCTCTTACAGGTCTCAAACTCTTTTTGAGAATTAAGCTAACGAAGATTTTCTTTCCTCTGATGCAAACAGATTGAATCTGAAGAAAAATAAAGGAATAATTATTTGGATGTCTTTTTTGGTTAGACTTATGTAAATCTGTAAATCTTTTGCCTTGAGGTGGGAGAGAAGACTATAAAGAACTGTGTGTTGTGCTCTCTGAGACACATGAAAATAATCTGACTCTGAAATATCTACTGATCTGTATTGCTAAGGTAAATTATACTTTTTTTCTTAGATCATTTGTTTAAAAAATGCCGCTTTGGAATTTGAATTGAAGATGGTTAATATTAGCATCACAGTAATGATGCAAAGTTGCAGAATTTGTTACCTGTCATGTCAAATTCACTCACTGGGTAATCATTTTACACCAAGTTGCTTTTGGTAGCTACTTCTGGTCTATTTGATCCATTAATTTAATCCCAGGAGAGTGTCAAACTGCTGATACTGGCATTCAGTATTCTTTAGAGTCTCATTACCATACAATGGAATCTTGTATTAGTCTCCTTTTTGGTACTTGGAGATCATATGTTACAGTATATAATTCCAGAGGCATTTAACTAGTTTTGTCTGAATATCAGTTGCACATTCTTTCCATTAGGTTAAATATTTGCAAGAACATGGTATGAATCAAAAAATAATAAAAATGCAATTGTGTAAGTAGGAAAGGTACTTCTTAATAGCCATTTTAATTGCCCATATGGGAAATATGTTTTTAAAGTGGGTACCTGATAATACCAGAGATTGAAGGAAACTTAAATCCAATCTATCTTCTGTATGAAGCAGTAATGAGCTTTCAGGCTGAATGGGTACAGTCTGGTTTTCTGATGTTCTGACATTTCAATGACAGCTATGACTTGCATCTTCAGAAATTAGTGACACCCTTCTGGTGTACTTCTCAGCACCTGACGTGGAACTGAACAGAGACTAATTGGGCTCTTGCATTTATATCTGACAAGCTAATCTCTGATTGGTCCATGTGACAGAAAACTGGGTCTGGATTGGTTTCTCAAATGATCTATTGGAAAATGGCTCTGAAGAGAAACATCAGAAAGCTAAAAGCTCATCACTATTTTATTGATATCAACCATGAAAACCCACCCAAGTATATTTCCTCTGTATGGCTTGAAGAGCTGGGCTGGCTGATATAGCAATAGCACTTAGACTTATATAGTGCTTCACAGTATTTTACAGCCCTCTCTAAGCGGTTTACAGAGTCAGCATATTGCCCCCAACAATTTGGGTCCTTATTTTACCCACCTCGGAAGATGGAAGGCTGAGTCAACCTTGAGCCTGGTGGGATTTGAATTGCCAAATTGTAGGCAGCTGGCTGCAGAAGTAGCTTGCAGTACTGCACTCTATCCATTGCGCCACAGAGGCTCCTTAGTTATATGTTGATATATGATTGAAACAAGAACTGAGCTGCTATGCATTTAAGAAAGAATGTCATGTTTATTTCCTCAAAACCTCTTTTCAATAATTCACACATTGTTTGCACCGAGTTTAATCAAATTTCTAGAGATACACCAGCATTCTAGTATAATTTATAGATGCAATGTGACTTCATTCAATGGTGTGAACTTTTCAGAGGGCAGCCTTGTTTTCAACTGTTCTTTTTCTCCCCAATCTTACATTCTTCTCTCACCATCAAAGTTATTCATAAAAATATAATTGAACAGCAGTCTGTGGGATGGAGACATTTTTCGTCCCTTCTTGTTATTACATAAACTGACTCCCAGGTTAGCTTTTTAACTCGCTGTGTTTTGACATTTTCAAAGCTTTCGAGGGCTTTATGTATATTATTTGAATCTCCAGGTTACAACCTGTCACGTCTGACGGAAGGGATAATTAAAATCTAAAGGCAGATATAAACTGACAAGCCCAGTTGTGGGCTGTGTCTCTCTGTGCTGATTTATATTAGATCTGTATCTTGCAATGAGCTTTTTTGCTTCCAACACCAGATGTGAGCTAAAATGCTACAGGAGGCTGTTAGCTGATGCCAAAAATTACTAGCAACATAAGCCAGCTATTTGTTTCTGCTTTAACACCTCCTTAGCCGGTCTGTCTGTCATGATAGGCTCTGCCATGTGAACGATGGAGAAAGTGACAGATTTTCTAATGTAGAAATATAACCCAGGTAGTCCATGACTTGCAATAGTTCATTTAGTGACTGTACGAAGTTACATTGGCACTGAAAAAAGTGACTTATGACCATTTTTCACACTTGTGACCATTGCACCACTTCCAATAGTTCAATAGTCAAAATTCAGATGCTTGGCAATTGACTCATATTTATGACGGTTGCAATGTCCTGGGGTCATGTGACCAGCAAAATCTGCTAATTAGAGCATACAAAACCTTTGCTAGACCAATACTCGAATACAATTCATCTTGTCTGGAATCTGCACTGTATACCAGACATTAATACAATTGAGCAAGTCCAGAACTATTTCACGAGCAGAGTACTACACTCCTCTGTTCACAACAGAATACCCTATATCATCAAGCTTGAAATTTTGGGCTTGGACAATCTTGAATTATGCCGCCTACGGTTAGACTTAAATGTAGTACACAAAATTATCTGCTACAATGTCCTACCAGTCAATGACTACTTTATATTCAACCACAACAATAGAAGAGCACACAACAGATACAAACTCAATGTAAACTGCTCCAAACTTGATTGCAGAAAGTACGACTTCAGCAACAAAGTGGTCAATGCCTGGAATGCACTACCTGACTCTGTTATTACATCCTCTAACCCCCACTCCTTTAACCTTCAACTATCCACTATTGACCTCATCCCATTCCTAAGAGGTCTGTGTAAGGGGTGTGCATAAGTGCACACTCATGCTTCCCGTCCTTGTCCTATTGTCCCCATTTATTCATACCTATTTCCTGTATTCTTGCTCATATTTATACTTATATCTATTATCTTATAAGCGATTGACAAATCAAATAAATAAATAAAATAAAATCAATGGGGAAGCCAGATTCACTTTAGTAATTGTGTTACTAATTTAACAACTGCAGTGATTCACTTAACAATTGTGGCAAGAAAGGTCATAAAATGGGGCAAAACTTATTTATCAAATGTCTCACTTAAAATTTGGGCTCAGTTGTGATCCTAAGTCAAGTACTACCTATATATTTAATATATTAATATATTTATCTTGTTTTTATTTATGCTTTAAGTATGGTATAGGATCTCTTGCTTGGGCAGGGGGCTGGACTAGAAGACCTCCAAGGTCCCTTCCAGCTCATTTCTGATTCGGATTCTTTATAATGATCCTGATTCAGAAACGCATACAGCAAGTCACTGTCTGCATAATGTAGCACATTCTGAACAATTAGAACGTTCAAGTTTGAAACTCTAGAATTAGATTCTGGGAGAAACAGAAACTCAGTAGGATTTACTATTAAGTAGACTAATAAAGGAGAATATTTGTAGCTCAGGGTTGAAATGAGGAGTCCTTGGTGCTCTCTGAGCTAGCTTGTTTTCTTGCAGTCACCTGAATCGGAGTGCAAACGCATGTGGAATCTTCTTGGGCCTCTTGAAAGAACTACATTGTTAACAGGAAATAGATGGTATCATATCTCTCCCCCTCTGTTGAGGAAGGCCTTTCAATTTTGACATAGCTGACCTCTTTGGTTCCTCTTTCAAACCAGTAATGTCCCAAATGTGTCCAAAATTGTTGTTTTCAAAAGTGTGGCCTTTGTCTTTGAAATGCAGATGTACTGCTGAATCCTGTCCTGATGAGTTTGTTCTCCTGTGTTGTGCCAATGTGCAAAGCATTTGTGAAGTGGTTGTTTTGTTTCCCCAATATACAGGTCTGCACTGTATATACCACATTACTTTGTTTATGTCTGGGTGTTTTTTGGGGTAGACAAGCTTCTGCCTTAATGTATTCTTGGGTTTAAACTGGGCATATATGTTATGTTGGTTGAAAATCCTCCTGAGCTTTTCAGATATTCCTGCAATGTATGGAGTGACGATGTTGTTCCATTTATCATTCTCTTCTTTGTTATGAAGGAGTTCCTGCTGAATCCTTTTGTGGATCTGATGAAAGTCCAGTTAAGATATCCATAGGTTCTGAGAGCTTCCTTCATGTGTTTTTGTTCTTTCTATTCTATTTGATTTACTATAATAAAACACAGGGATACTATAATAGCTTCATCCTTTTATTCTCCTTTATTTTACTGTTGATCATACCTGTTCATTGAATTAGTTAAGATTTTGACTTTCTTTTTCATGTTGGATTTAACAATACTCTGAAGAATCATAAGGGAATCCAGCTGTTACAATAATTATAATTTCCATGATAATGCTTCTTGCAGTTCTGAGTCTGATTAATATATTTTGTCCAGAAATGTATGTGTCATCCTTCAAGATTTTCTCCCTTTGCTCTGCATCTTTCGGCTGTCATAAGTAACCGGGGGAGGAGGGGGGAATAGTTATGGGAAGTGAGCTGGAGGTGTTACAAATCAGAACTGTATAAGCTGGCGGGGGGTAGATTCTTGCTTAGGTTTCTATCCTATGCTATGTGCAGCTGCAACTCTTTATCAAAATATGTCAAGGTCAACGGACAGAGGCCTCATCACCACCTGGAGATACCCACATGATGATATACACAACTTTTAATTGGATGAGCCAATTGAACTATTGGGGGTGGGAACGTTGCCATTGCTTTGTATAGGTGATATACGTGCCCATTTTCTGATTCAGAATTCTTTTGTTGCTACCACTTGATTTACAGTAAAATATATCTTTTCTCTGATTAAAGGAGTCTAAGTATTTCTTTCTTGGATTTTGAATGGAGCACCAGCTGACATTATTCTGAATCTCCCCATTACCAGCCCACCCGGAGAATTAATAAATTTTCTTCCGAGGGGGTCTGAACAAAATGTCAAATCCAGCCAGCAACCAAGAAGACCTGGGAGCAGCTGGAGGACAAGATTCTCTGCTGTTAGAGGCAGCAGGGGAAGATGACTTGTTAGCAGAATTAAGTCTTGGCGAAAAACCAGCTGTAAAACCCAAATGGTCCCTGGGAGTCAGCTGGAAGGATCCTGAGGAAAAGCCTCCTCCAGGAGTGACCACTACCCATCAGCGTGGAAGAGAGGAGCCATGGCAAGAGAAGGAAAGAAAGAATTTTCTACTAACTCAAGCCTTGCATCTTCTAAATGAAGCTATCGGAGAACCTCAAACTGATCAAAAGTATGAGAGAGAGGAGGGGGAGGCAGCCCCAGCCAGAAGAATCAGAGCAGCCACACCCATAAATCAACCTGGGCTAGCGCAATAGGCAGCAGCAACCCAGGGTCCCCCAGTGGGGGGAGTAATTGCCAGAAGACATAGAACTCCAAAGGTGCCTCCGTTGGAAGTAAAATATGGGGGGGGGATCTCAAGGAGTTAGGATTCTTCCTGGCACAAGTCTGGAGCCATATGGAGGAATATGGAGGGGATTTTTCCTCAGAAGCAGCCAGAGTTAGATGTGTTTCCAGGGCTCTGGAGGGAACAGCTGCAAAGTGGATGGTGACTTTGCATAATGATAATGCCCCTCAGCTGATGAATTATGATCTGTTCATGACTGTGCTGCGGGCCAGGTTTGAAGACCCACTTGCTGAACGCAAGGCTAGGATTAGGATGAAGACCATAAATCAGGGGCAGAGATCAATGGCCAACTACACCCAGGAATTTAGAGAGCTGGCATGTCATATTCAAGGCTGGTCCTAGGGAGCCCTGATAGAAGCTTTTAAAGATGGGTTGAATGAAGGGGTATATCAAAGCTGTATTGCCAGAAGAGACCCCAGTGAGCTGCAGCTGTGGTATGTGCTGGCAGCAGAGGTGGAAATTGATCTGACCCGAAACAGACGCCTGGGGGGGGGGGGCTTGGTTGGAGCAAGTCCTCCCCCACCAGCCCTTGAGAAGCCTTAAAACCTCAAAAGGGAGGAATGGCGGCAAAACCCAAAACCACTGCATGCTTCCAATGTGGGAAGGAAGGCCACCAGGCTTCAGACTGCCGTGCCAAGCTAGAGCCAAAGGGGGCACCAGGAGGAGGAAGAAAACTTGACAAAACCCCAGCAAAGCCTCACAAAATGGTGTTTAAAGCAGAGGAGGTTGTAGAGTTCGCCCCTCCAAAAGGAGAGGAGCTGGGAACTCCAACCACTTCTGAAGAGAGTGAATCCGAATCGGAAGACGACTCACTGGTAAGTCCAAACAAGGGCCCTATGACCATTCCAGTGAGATTAAGGGTACCCACATCGGGAGCCAAAGGGGAAATGCTGGCCTTGTTAGACTCTGGGTGCACAAGGTGCGTAATCAGCTCGGAGGTAGTAGAGAAAATGGGCTTAAGGCTAAAGACTTTAAAAACGCCCATAGCCTTTTGCCAACTGGATGAATCGGTAGCTGGGGGCAGCCTTGCACATTTCATAATGGAACCAATAGAAATGACGATGGGGAAGTTAGAGAGACTTTGTGTTTTATTGTGGCTCCTGGGATGGAGCGCCCCTAATACTGGGTTTGCCCTGGCTCTGGAAATGGAACCCTCACATCGATTGGAGGAGAGGGTCATTGCGCATATGTACTGACCAACGCCCAGAAGGGGAGGGGCAATCTCAACCGAAACTCAAGAATCCCACTGAACTGGCCTCCACTGGCACCGAGAGCCTGAAGGGGGAGAAGAAAATTCCAGAGGAATATTGGGACTTAAAGGAGGTATTCAGTGAAAAGGCCTTGGATGAGCTTCCCCCCCATCGCTCAACAGATTGCAGTATTGAAATTTTACCCGGGGTGAAACTCCCAAAACCGAAACTGTACTCGATGACACCGGGGGAGCTAGAAGAGCTGCAGTCATTTATTGATAAGAATTTGGAACGTGGTTTCATCCAACCTGCTAGACCCCGGGTAGCAACCCCAGTGTTGTTCCGTGAAAAGAAAGATGGCTCCCTTCGTTTATGTGTTGACTACAGAAACCTCAACGCTATTTCAGTGGAGAACATGTACCCCCTCCCCTTGATGAAGGATATGTTGGCCCACTTGGCCAAAGGGAAAATTTTTACAAAACTCGACTTGAGAGAAGCATACTACTGAGTTCGAATTAAGGAAGGGGATGAATGGAAAACTGCTTTTAACTGACCCATGGGTTGTTTCCAATTCAACGTTCTTCCATTTGGCCTACAGGGGCCCCCTGCAGTATTCATGCAAATGATCAACCAGGTGTTGCATGAACATCTATACAAAGGGGTGTTGGTTTATCTTGATGATATTCTTATCTACACGGAGACTCGTGATGAACATGTGAAACTAGTGCAGTCAGTTCTGGAAAAACTTCGAGCTGCTGAGCTGTATGCAAAGTTGTCCAAGTGTGAATTCCACCAGGAAAAAATTGACTATTTAGGCTATCGCATCTCACATGATGGCATAGAAATGGATCCGGGGAAGGTTCGTGCTGTTTTGGAATGGGCCCCTCCCTGCACCAGGAAACAACTCCAAAGTTTCTTGGGATTCGCTAATTTTTACTGTCAATTTATCCCTGCTTTTGCAAAGATTGCAATACCTATCACAAACCTCCTAAAAACCAAAGGGGAGAAACCAAATATTACAGCAAGCTCATGACTCTAAAGCTGCTGGACATTTTGGATTCGTGAAAACCTTACACTTGGTTAAAAGGCAATTTTGGTGGCCTACCTTGAAAAAGGACATTGAGACTTATGTGGCTAGCTGTCCTATCTGTGCCTCAGCCAAATGGCCTCCTGGTAAACCAGCAGGCTTACTACAAAATGTGGCTAGACCAACGGCTCCATGGAAGGAAATTTCTATGGATTTTATAGTGGAATTACCTGAAAGTTGGGGGAATACAGTTATTGGGGTAGTAACTGATTTGTTTTCCAAACAGGTACATTTCATACCTTGTCCGAAAATCCCATCTGTGAAAACGTTGGCTAAACTGCTTATTTTACATATCTACAGGTTACATGGGGTTCCTGAACGCATAATCTCAGACAGGGGTGTCCAGTTTACCTCAAACTTTTGGAAGGAGTTCCTGAAGTTATTGGGCTCTGCCCAGGGCTTAAGCTCTGCACACCACCCACAAACCAATGGGGCTTGTGAGAGAACTAACTCGGTATTGGAACAATATCTTCGATGTTATATAAATTATCAGCAAGATAATTGGGCTGACCTATTGCCATTTGCTGAGGTGGCATATAATAATTCGATACATAGTAGTACTGGGTTTACTCCATTTAAAGTGGCTTCGGGACAAGACTTTGTACCCATACCTGAGCTTCCACAGGAGAAACCTAACATTCAGTCATTACATGAATGATTCCATCAATATCATATTGGTTTCACATATCATGGTAGGATACAGTTTGCTGTAACCATGATGACTGAACAAGCCATCTAGTTCACAAATGATGCAAAGGCTAAAAAACATAATTTAAAAATCACAGTGGTTCAGCTCATACATTATACTAAATCCAAACAAAACAATCTCATAGCTTAATGACTCATCAGCTCAAATAAAACAATTCAGTGGAAAAGATTTATTTAGGTGTCTTTATTGTTTCACTATTTAAAAAACATCTTGCAATAATAGGTTTTAGGGACTTTAAGGGCTTCTTTTTATTAAACAAGTTGTAAGCTTGTGAATTACTGTGATCAGCAGATTTTCAGGGGAAAAATTTTTCCCCATTTTTTTAAATTAACATTCTCCTTGGATGGTTGTACTCCCCATGCCAATGTCTTTTTAACATGCCTTACAGTTAGCTTTGTTATACTAACACTAAACAGACACACGTCTTCCTCTGTGCTAAAGACTCAAAATTGCTATCACACTTGTTTCAGCTGTGAAATAATTTCAAATAGTTACAACTGAAGCTGCATCATTGTTGCTAAGTTAAACCCATAATTTCAAAACAAACTGATTCAGACTTAATACACACCATACAAATTATTTTAAAAACAGAATTTTATTTTTTACAAATCCAACCATTCTTCATTCCCAGTGAAAAAATTGAGACCTTGCTAGTTTTTTCTGCATTGGCTTCTAACTTTTTGTTTCCTCTGTCTAGCAGACCTTACATCTAAATTTAAGAATGTAAAAAAAAAATATCAAGGGGTAAGCATTCTTCAGGGTACCCCCTCCATCTTGATACCCCTCCATAGATGCAAACTATTTGTAATAAAGCAATGGCTTTTCATTGAATGTGATTTCCGTTTCCTTGCAGAGCTTCCCTGAAGATGGAGATGGAAAGGATAGTGGTTTCCATCTCTCTTTATGATCTGGATATGTTGATTTGATCTGCATGTTTTTCTTGCAGGTTTACTTTGCTAAATATGGATGAGAGGCAAATGGATGGTAACATACCTTCTTATCACAAGGATTCTTCCATTTAGTGTAGAGTAGACAGTTGGTGCTCCCAAGCTCCCAAACTCAGATGAAGAATGCTGACATGGAACCACAGAAAGGAAATTACCCTAGGAATAATTTCCAACAAATGTATTCTTGTTTTGGTAACTTACTGAAATATGCATAGAGTACACAACTTAGTTGTTTAAAGAAGGCCAGTTATTCTGGAGGAGGACTGGGTTTCTTGCTGCAATGGCCCTGTTAGTTTGTCTCCTCTACATATCCTACTTCCCCCAGGATCAACATGGTTTATCAATTTTATTAATACCTACAAACACACACACACACTTATGCACGTGCGCTATTCAAATAAAACTATTCAAATAAAACTATTCAAATATTTTCATGAAAACCTTGATTTATGCAACTCCCACCATGGTTTATATGTAGACATCAGTGTCCCTGTGTATGGACAAGTGGGATTGACAAAAGTGGTGTTGTAGTATCACAATACAATCCCCACCTCTTTTTACTGTGTGTTAGGCCACCTCACAAGTGTCAAAAGAGGCAGAGTTTTCAAACCAATGCTGTTTTTGATCACTCTGATGAAAATAGCAGGATTCAGCTTATGACAATCCAGTTGTGTTGATGGCAGTCCAGGAAAATCACAGCACAATAAGATATTCACAGTACTGTGAATCTCTGCATTTCTCTGCAATACAATGAAATATAGGGGACTATTTCCAGCATAAGTCACTGTTGAAATCTAAAAACTGATAATTGTGACAGCATTAGATCAGATATTTTTCTTATGGTTAAAACCACTGCATGCAAAAAATTAAGTGTGGTCTCATTTTCGGGTTCCCTCAATTAAAAGCATCCATTTTATGTTTATAAGTGCTTAATAAGAAAGGAACACAACACTGAAGGCATCTGCCACTGAAGGATGCTCTTTTCATCAAGAGGTTTGATCAAAGCACAGCTAGAGAGATGCTTTCAGTCTTTATCCGTACAGAAAAACCTGTGCCAATTAGTCTCAGATATGCTGATGGACACATTCTACATCTTTTACTCAGGCATTTTAAAAAAAAACCTAAGGGAGAAGAAGATATTGTATTGCTTTTGCCTGTTGGTTTCAGTGACATCATTTATCTTGAAATGCTCAGTTGATTTGCTGTTCATCACTGACTCTAACCTAAAGTGACAGCACTTCACAATCTGATTCTCTTAAACATTTTCAGATGGCAGACATACTGACACAAAGTCAAAGTTCGTATCTATTTTCCATTAGAGATGCTCACATCTCAGGGGAATTCTTTATTTTGCCATGAATTTGGTTTCTAGAGCATAACATTTAATATGACAAGTTTAATCCTCACCAATTAATGCCTTCATATGTGCAAGAAGTTCTAAATCATAGGGTTAAGCGGATCTGGTATAGTACTCTTGCTGACTGTAAAACTAATCTTTCTTCCACATTATCCCAGATTAGGTTAAAAAAAAAATCCTATTCACTATAGTTTGAACACATTCAGAAACATTGATGCAACTTAATATGTGAAAGTGAGAACACTTCTCTGATGATGATATTTTCTATCCTGCAAGGTTTCTCAGTCAGATGATCTTCTGATATTGACTTCTTTGGCCATTTTGGCTTGAAATCATAGATGTCGCTGCTGAACACCTCTGGGAGACACAATATCGGGGAAGATTGGTTTTCTGTTCTTACACAAGAATGATGCTGTTGTCTGAAATGTATTACTAATTGAATGTTTTCATATGTGATACAATTAAGTAGTCTTGGACGGAATTGACCTTCATAGCTTTAATTTTACATGCAAACATTTGCTCACACATAACCATCTCTTCCAATTGAAATATAGATTCTTTTATTTACTCCAGATTCCAGTTTGACTTATGGCAAAAGCTGTGCATTTCTGGCTTCATAATCAAGGCCACATTCCAAAATATTGTGGTAGAACTCTCTCCAATTGTACATTTAATACTTGCCTCACATTCAAAATTGCAACAAAACAAAATGGTAACAAAAATTTTTGCAGTAATGTTTTGAGGGCAAATAATTGAGGACTCAGGCTGCGCACCTTTGCCTGAAGGTTTTTAAGGGGGTGCGTATCCCGTTAGGCTTTTAAAATTGTTTTAATAGTTTTCTTTTTTAATCTTTTGTTATCATCAGTTATGTGATGCTCCCAAATGACTGAAAAAGCAACCGCACTCAGTATTCTTGAAAAGCTTCAGCATGAAAGAATATTCAGCCAGTACTTGTCTTAGGTCAGGGGTGTCAAACTTTATTTCATTGAGTTGCAGATCAGTGTTGTATTTGACCTCAGGAGGTCAGGGGTGGTGGCCAGAGAGGCCTAGCCAACTTAATGTCACTCTTGTCAGGGGCGCCTGTGGTGACCCAAGCACTCTGCCAGTAAAAATGGCAGAGCGGCATGCTGCGTTTTCAGATGCAACAGCCTCCTGCAATCTGCCAGCAAAAATGAAGCTTGGGATGGCCACACAGAGACCTCCCAAGCTCTGTTTTTGCTGGCAGAGGCACTGCGGACCAGTCCTTCACTGTTTTCAGGGTGGCCTGCGGGCCAGATCTAAGCACCCGCGGGCCTTGAGTTTGACACCCCTGTCTTAGGTGCTTCTCTTCTTCTCTGTCTGGAGACATGGGCTGAGACTGGAATTGCCCACAAGTGTTGTCCTGCCTTATATAACATTTTGTGGTTCATATCGCAATGAATTTGAAGGAATGGCTATTCCTTCAAATATTTGCATAGTTTATATTTTAAAAAGAGCCAGAACCCAGGAAATTGATTCTATCTCATAGTACTTTAGGAGAACCATAGTTTGACCCACAAGTCCAGATTAGAACATGAAACCATTTCCTAATACCAACATACCTTAAATTAAGGGATATTTGCAGTACATTTGAACATAAAACAAATGATAAAGGGAAGAACAATTCCTGAAGAATCCATAAGATTCTGAAGAATTTCCAAATGTCAAAGCAAATTTGACAATGAGTAGGCCTCAACCTTGAAAATACTAATATATTAATTATGATTTTGGTGATGTGTTAAGATTTGAGGCTACTGCCAAAGGATTCAAACTATGTCTGGTCCACTTAGTGGAATTAGGACATATTTTTTCATCTCCTCCATATTTATTACATTCTGCCATCACCCTCAGACCAGAGGATAGAGTACCTACAAGAGAAGGATATTTCATTTGTGAACTGTTGCAGGAAATTTATTTCCCAGGAATCTAGAGACTGTATTTTATTTGGGCATTTTATGGATACTTATATTTTGAAACTGTGTTTAATCTTGAGTAATTTATCTACAATTTGTAACTTGTCCTCTATTCGCGTTGCAGGTCATAATGAGTTAACCTGACTCTTGCTCTGGTCTTTATGCAATTTTATCAGGTTTTTATGAACTTGTTTTGCAATCCCTCCAGGCTCATGCAAGATGAACTACACAGAGAAGAAAAACAGATTCCACAAAAACAAAATCTTTTTAATGACCTGTCTGTTTTGCTTTTCCAATCAAAAACTTTACTATTTGGATAAATGGTATCAGGTAGACATTTGCAAATCATCCAAAGATCTTCTAAGTGCTTGCTTAAACACTTTCTTACAAAAGGATTTTCCTACCCAGGGCAGGCCAGAAGTTGTTGGGCTTTTTTATTATTGTTTCAGAGCATGGATTTGCAATATCCAAGTTTCCAGATCCTGTTTTCTTCATCTAATTAAAAATAGATTGATAGAAATAAAATAGTCTTCACTCTTTTCTAAAAGGGCATGAAAGGAGTGCTTCAGTGATATGAAAAAGCACCTGGAAGGCAGATTATAACAAATAGAGAAAAATTACAGCCCTTAGAACCTGACTCTGCAAATATGTGTTTAGTTAAACTACAGCAGGCTTCAATAAATCATCACTTTCTGCTTGAAATGCCATCATTAAACCTGCTTTCCCCCCTAAATATCTTGCTTGAGACACATATTTTTAGTAAAGGAGCCCATGCATTACTTCTTTTGGCCTGTCGTTTTCTAAATTAAGCATAAGTGAGCTAATATTTAAAACACGTGATAAAAAGTGTTCAGTATTGGCGATTAATTTGGTTCCCTCAAAATTATCCAATACTGAACACTTCAACAAGAGAATAATCAGGGAAGCCATCAAAATAGAGAAACACCCCCATAACATGAATAAACAGGATGATACCTCCCGCGTACCAGATATCTGGAAACTAGCCCTTATCAACCAATGAGTCCCAGCCACGAAAACCAACACCAGACCCAAGACAACACATGACGCCACCACCAATCTCCCTCACCAGACTCAAACCCAAACCCACCCCATAACCCACCATCCAGAAACCAGACCACGGCTGCATCACCAGCTGCCACACACCCGACCCCCAAAACCAAGCAAACTGACACACACCATGAACACATAGCCAGGCCTCAAACTCAGAGCCAAACCAAAACCCGGAACATCACAACACAGCCACCTGCTCAGGATATCACATCACAGAACTCAGGAGGTTATACCACAAAGCCTCAGGATGTTACAACACAGCCAACGACCCAGGAGATTACAGCACACAACCCAGGATGCCAAAACAATAGAACTCAGAAGGTCATCACACAGCCCATTATCCAGGTCTTTACAACACAGGAGGCAGATAGACACACAGCCAATACCTCAGCCACACATGCCAGCCAATCTGCAAACATTAACTCCATCAACTAATCAAGAACTGACAACACAGCCAACCTCCCCACCAGTATATATAGGGAGACAGCAGCTCCGATCACACTTTGCTTGCACAAGCATGAAGCCAAAAGCACCAGCCTGAAGATGGCGAGTGGGACCTCATCTAAACGTTGCCAAGCTACTCTCAATCTTACATGGGAAAAGACCCAAACACACCAAGACCTGCATACCTGTACCTGTGAAAATTTACGAAAACAAATACATACACACACACACACACACACACACACACACACAATATATACAGTATACGTTTTCTTAAGTTTTTGCGGGTACTTACATGTATGGTATTCAGCTTTGTTCGGGTATTTTCCCACGTCATTATAGTTGTGCTTTTAAAGTTGTAGCAACGTTTCAGCAGAATCTCATCTGCCATTGGCGAACAAAGCTGAATACCATACATATACAGTATATATATGGATCTTTGGTTATTCAGGTTTTCTCCCATGTAAAATTGGAAGTATCTTGGCGACGTTTCGACGAAGTCTCATTCGTCATCTTCAGGCTTGTGTCTTCAGCTTTGTGCTTCTCGGAGTAATGTGAGCTTGCAGCTGCTTCTTCCTTTTAACTGTTAGTGGGGGTGTGACTTGATTGGGTGGGGGCTTGGTGAACAGACGCCCACCATGAAGATGTGGCACGACCACGAACGCGAAGCCAAACAACAGGATCACAGCTCACCAGCTCAAATCCCCCAGCAACTAAGACTAACCTGAGCACAACCAAGCCCCCACCTGAACAGAACACACCCCCAGCCAATCATAACACAGCCAACCCCCCATCCAATCAGAACACAGCCAAACCCCCAACCAATCAAGTCACACCCCCACTAGCAGTTAAAAGGAAGAAGCAGCTGCAAGCTCACATTACTCCGAGAAGCACAAAGCCGAAGACACAAGCCTAAAGATGACGAATGAGACTTCGTCGAAACGTCGCCAAGATACTTCCAATTTTACGCGGAGAAAACCCAAATAACCAAAGATCCACATACAAATACCCGTGAAAACCTCAGAATATGAATATATATATATATATATATATATATATATATATATATATATATATATATATATATATATATATATATCTTTATATATATATATATATATATATGGATCTTTGTTTTCGGGTTTTCTCCCAGCGTAAGATTCAAAGTATCTAGGCAACGCGTTTCGATGAAGTCTCATTCATCATCTTCAGGCTTGCTTCTTCAGCTCTGTGCTTCTCAGAGTGATGTGAGCTTTCAGCTGCTTCTTCCTTCTAACTGCCAGTGGGGGTGTGACTTGACTGGGTGGGGGCTTGGCTGCGTTCCGATTGGGTGGGGGTGTGTTCTCATTGGTTGGAGGCTTGGCTGTGTTCTGATTGGTTGCCACCACCACACTTCCATGTAAAAATCAGACTCACACCCACACAGAAGATGAGACACGACCACAGACCAGAAGCCGCACTGCAGCTGCATCACTACCCACTTCAAACCCATCTGAGCCATACATGAAGCGAACTGACCCCCACCATGAAGATGTGGCACAACCACGAACTCAAAGCCAAACAGCAAGATCCCAGCTCACCAGCTCAAATCCCCCAGCAGCTGGGACTAGCCTGAGCACGGCCAAGCCCCCAACTGAACAGAGCACGCCTCCAGCCAATCAAAACATGGCCAGCCCCCCAACCAATCAGAACACAGCCAAGCCTCCAACCAATGAGAACACACCCCACCCAATCGGAACGCAGCCAAGCCCCCACCCAGTCAAGTCACACCCCCACTGGCAGTTAGAAGGAAGAAGCAGCTGAAAGCTCACATCACTCTGAGAAGCACAGAGCTGAAGAAGCAAGCCTGAAGATGATGAATGAGACTTCATCAAACGTTGCCTAGATACTTTGAATCTTACGCGGAGAAAACCCGAATAACCAAAGATCCACATACAAATACCCGAGAACCTCAGAAAACAAATATATATATATATATATATATATATATATATATATATATATATATATATATATATATATATATATGTATGTACACACATATACACACACACACACACACACACATATATATATACACACATACATACACACACACACACACACATATATATATTTGTTTTCTTAAGTTTTCGCGGTACTTACATGTATGGCATTCAGCTTTGTTCGGTATTTTCCCACGTCATTGTAGTTGTGCTTTTAAAGTTGTAGCAGCGTTTCGGCAGAATCTCATCTGCCATACAGAAGCCTGATGATGGCAGATGAGATTCTGCCGAAATGTTGCTACAACTTTAAAAGCACAACTACAATGACGTGGGAAAATACCCGAACAAAGCTGAATGCCATATATATATATATATGCAGGTTTTGGTGTGTTCGGATCTTTTCCCATGGAAGATTGAGAGTATCTTGGCGACATTTCGACGAGGTCCCACTCGCCATCTTCAGGCTGGTTCTTTCGGCTTTGTGTTTGTGTGAGCAAAACCTGCATACCTGTACTTGTGAAAATCTAGAAAACACACACACATACATATATATATATATATATATATATATATATATATATATATATATATATATATATATATATATATATGTGTGTGTGTGTGTGTGTGTGTGTGTGTGTGTGTGTGTGTGTGTGTGTGTGTGTGTGTTTAATTCAGAGGTGGTATTCAGCAGGTTCTGACCAGTTCTGGAGAATCGGTAGCGGAAATTTTGAGTAGTTCGCAGAACCGGCAAATACCACCTCTGACTGGCCCCACCCCCATCTATTCTCTTCCTCCCAAGTCCCAACTGATTGGCTGGGTGTTCTTTTGTTGCCTTGCACAGAAGAATGGAAAACAGGTTAGTGGGGTGAGGTGGGAATGGGATTTTGCAGTAACCTTCCCCCAGGAGTGGGGAGGGAATGGAGATTTTACAATATCCTTCCCCTGCCACGCCTACCAAGCCACACCATGCCCACCAAGCCACACCCACAAAACTGGTAGTAAAAAAATTTGAATCCCACCACTGCTACAATTGTTCAATAATAATTGTTGACCAAATTTTGGATGAGCTCCTAGCTTTGTACCCTAAGCAACAATTGCATTGGAAGATAGAGGAAACACCAATAATTTCTACAGCCAGTTTTTCCATTTAAAAGGACTCTGAGACATAGACATAGTTTTAGACATAGACAAATTTCAGAGGGTTATTGGGAAAGAATTTGGGCTTGGACATAATTCAGTCTCCCCCCCAATTCCTACAAGCAGTATAATTGTTCTATAATACAATTTTATTTTACCTAGACAAGAAGTGTAGGGTTCACACATAGTTCTTATATTATAGTTTCACATATCTGGAAAATGTGTTAAGCTAAAAGAAGATTACCAGCCCAAAGTCACCTACTGAGCTTCATGGATTGTCTTCTTCAGTGTTAGTCCAGCATGGCCACCATATTGCCTTGTCTAGGTTTTAAATCTCCTTCACTCATACCTCTGAATGCTGTAGAGTAAGCATGAATTGTTTATATCCACTTGTTCTTCAGCAGTTGGTTATCGAAGTAAAGGTAACATCCTGGAGATGTTTCCAAACTGGGGGCAGCTAGTTGACAAGCAATTTCATAGAAAAGATCCTAATGGGGCTCTTTGGTAAAATCAAAATAAGAGAATATATTTTGTTTTGTATTATATTTTTATGCTGTGGGCTCTGAAGGGTTACTCTTCTTCCTGGTTCAATTAAACAATAACATGTACATAACAGGAAAAGGGGATTCAGAGGCCTACACCTTTTGGCTGTAATCAGCACGAAAGTAAGTTATATTTACTTCTGAAATACAAAATATTAAATCAGGGAACAAATAGGTTATAATATTCTATCCACACTAAAGAGCTTTAATTAACATTAAAGAATGATTTTCCTTTTTGAGCAAAAAAACAACACCCATCGCTATTGTCCAAGGGGTATAATTCCTAATAGATAGAATGATCAATGGAGTTAATGGAAATGCAAGTTACTTTATATTTATTTTTTATTATGTACTTGAACAGCTGTGATAAGAGATGTACATGAACTTTACTTGCTGCTTTTAGCTAGCATTAAAACATTCTTGGACCTCTGCCTGTTCTGAGAAATAAAATAAAATAAGGAAAACAACTTGTTTTACTGAGCTCAAACGTAACATGTTTTGTAAAAAGTCCTAGCCACTCCAAATCTAGTATAATGCTATTAAATGCAATGGGTTCACAATATTAATAGCCTACCTCAGGAAGACAAAAATTCTTACTAATCAGTCAGCTGTAGAAATTTTAATTTAACAGCCAGAGTTACAAGAACTAAAAAATATACTGCTATGAAGGATGCAGCCATGAACCTGTGACTTCTTACATTACAATTTTGTTTCAAAAAGCAAGCAGGATGATCAAACCTGGTTTTAGTGTAGCTTATGCTGCTAGCCTCATTGTATTTTTCTGATACTTAGGGTGACACCAAGTGGTAAATCAAAGCACTGTTATTTTAAATCACTTATTGTGTACATGTAGAACAGGACTGAAAAACTTGCGGCCCATGGGCCGGATGCATCATGTGCTGGTCACGGCCATGCCCGATTTAGTGGGGGAAAAGTCGTGATCTGTCACGTGATGATGCCATGATGATTCAAGTTTGACACACCTGGTGTAGAACATGAAGATAATAGAAACATGTATAGGGCAGTTATGAGGAACCTTTTAGGCTTGGTATGTCAAAAATTGAGAAAATGCCTCACTTGACTGCTATCACCCATCCCCTGAATAAAAAAGAAACAATTACATTCATTTATTTAAAAAAAATAACAGTCCAATTGTGTCTGTGATCCCAGTATCTGCCACACGCCACTTATCCTCAGACAGTTTTTTCTTCCTGTTGATAGGCTGTTGCAGTCTACCTGAGGCTTCTCCAAGTTGCAAAAGGCCTTCTTTGTTGAAGTGGCTTAAGAGAATTCTCTTCTGTGACCTCTGTACTTCCACAAAGTGTGTAAAAGCACACCTTGTTTTGGTGTGGCTCAAGAGAGTATAGCCCTCTTGTGAGACTTCTGGAGAGTCTGGCCGCCACATAAGAGCACACCTACCTTATTCTCACAAAAACTGCCTAGTTTGCCATCACTGGCATTGGGTATACCTGAGATTTGATTCATTAGGTTGAAGTCCTAAGCTTAGTTACTTTGGACTAACCATCACTGAACAAGGTAGACACCACAAATTGCTGCATATATTTTGGGGCAGCACAAAGTCACATGAATCTAATGGGTCCCAAATGCTTGTATGACAATGCATTTATTAGATTTTAAAGTGCCACAAGAATACTTTTGTTGCTGCAATGCAACTCTCTCTAACCTGAGGTCTTCAGCTCCCTCCCTTCATTGAGGCAGTTTGAGCCTCAACTCTCATAACATTTAAAGATTTTGCTGTATCGAATCAGCTAGCCAATGGCTACAGAGAAGACATGAGCCACCTGCACACCAAGCTGTTTAGCCACAAGGTGGTTTGGGGCAGGGGTGGGCTTCAAAAATTTAGCAAAGGGTTCTCTGTCCGGTTGCTGGGTGTACGTGGGCATGGCCTAGTCAGCCTGCTCCTCCTCTGGAATCCGGAGGCTTTCCTCGAGCCTCCGGGAAGGTGAAAACAGCCTCCCCAGGCTCCAGAGGCTCTCTGGAAGCTGGAAAAGGGCCCATTTCCGGCCTTCCCAAACTTCTAGGAGGCCCATTTTTCATCCTCCCTGAGCCTCCGTGTGTGCCCTGCACTTACCTGAATCCAAAATGGGCCGTGTAGTGATTCCTGGGAGGGCAGGGTGGGGTAGGTGGGACTAGACAGGAATGGGATTTGGGGGTTCTCCAAACTGCTAGGGGCTCTCCTGAACCCCTGTGAAAACCGAGCAGCCCAACCCTGGTTTGGGGCTTTGAAGATGCTATTTTTGAATCCAGGAAAAAGATCAAAACAATTCATATTGAAAACAGTATTCCATTATGTTGGGCAGAATAAGGAATATTTCTGTTTCCTTAATGACTCTATTGAGTTCTCCTCTAGTCTCATGTCTAATAATAAAGGAAAAGCTAAATTTAGGCAGCAATTAGTACTTTGAAACCATCCATAAATTATTCTAATAAGCTTTGTCATAATTCATGTCCTTATAAGTTATTTTTCTCTCTAAAGCGGTCAGTGATAACAAAGTCAAATCTTTGTAAACTCATCAACTTTTTCATTGTTATCATTTTCTTGTTAAGGACACTTTCTGTGACAGAGATGCTCAATTATAGGAAATAATATGGGAAATTTACAGTAATATATTATTATATTTCATTGCTTTCTGCCAAAGGATGTTGATGGTGTGCTGTTGGTTAGGCCAGTTATCCCATAGAATAATTATTTGGTTTTCCAAAACAATGGAAAATTGAAGTTGCAGTTTCCATTGCCCTGGGAAAATAATATATTCTTTCAGTGATTGATGAGATAATTAATAAGAATTTGTTCTGTTCTATTTGCATAAAATGAGTTTGTAAGGAGCATTTGTTTTCTTGTACTATACATTTCTACAACACATTTCTGCAACAAGCAAGTCAGAAATTCTGTCATTTAAACTTAACCTGAGTAATTAAAAATAATCTCTGTGCTGTGAGATAGGATCAGATAGATTTCTGGAACAAGAGGTTTTCAGCTGCATAATATTTAAGAATTCATCTCTTTTTGTTAAAATTAATTTAAGAATGATGATGAATGGTTTCTTTCTTTGGAAATCTGTTAAGTAGTAAGGTAATTACAGTAAATTATAATAAACAATGATAATACATCATAATAAAAATCCACTTTTCCAATTTATAGTTATATGGTCAAATTTATCATGTTGTGGATAAGGCACTAGGCTAGAAACTGGGAACCCATGAGTTCTAATGCTATCTTAAGCTCCAAGCCAGTTGGTGACCTGGGGCCAGTCATTTTTTCTCAGTCCTAGGAAGGAAGCAGTGGCAAACCACTTCTGAAAATCTTTGCCAGGAAAAGTGCAAGGAGTTGCTGAAGCAATATCTGAGAACTGGTCATGATTGAGATGAAGAAAAAAAAATCATTTAGTTATTTTACAATTTTAATAGCCTTCCCTAATCAAAAGATTTGAAGAGCCATTTTTACAACATATTAAGTGCAACAATACTAATAAATTATAATAGTGGCAATAAATCAATTATTAGCAAACCCAATATTTATACACAATAAATCAACTTTCTCTTTAGATGGATAGCAATCAAACCAGAGATGGTATTCAGCAAGTTCTGACCAGTTCTGGAGAACCGGTAGCGAAATTTTGAGTAGTTCAGAGAACCGGCAAATACCACCTCTGACTAGAGATTTTACAGTATCCTTCCCCTGCTACGCCCACAGAATCGGCAGTAAAAAAAATTAATCCCACCACTGAATCAACCTAATCAGAGTTGAAGGTCTGGTGGAATATAATTATCTTGAAAGGTTGTCTAAAAATCCAGACTGAGTGAACTTTACAAGCTCTGTTATACTGAGAAAAATAACAGAGAATTAAAATCCTTTTTTCAAAAACCCAGTACACCTGGGCCCATCATTTTTTAAAAAAATATTATTTATTTATACATTTTCTCTTTACATACGTAAGTGCTTTGTGTGTTGCCTGGGTAAATTTGCTTACATAATACTATTTTTCCAGTTCCTAGTTTCTACCTCTGTTGTCTAGATTTGTAAAACAAATTTCATGTTCAAATATAGTCTGTGTCTTCTCTTTTATCTTCAGTGTCATTCTGTCCGTTTTTGCACAGTCTAATATTTTTTCAATTATTGCTTCTTCTGTGGGTGTTTCCTCATTTTTCTAGTGCTGTGCAAATACAATTCTTGCTGCTATTAAGACATGTAGTGTTAAATATACATTGCCTTTCTTCATATTTTTCTGGTATGATGCCTAATAAAAATAATTCTGGTTTATAATTTATATGCTGTTTTAACTTTTTTTTTCCTAACCATGTGTGCATTTTCGCCCATCAATTTTTGTGCAATCAGAAGTCATGTTTCCAGGGGGTTGGACTAGATGACCTCTGAGGTCCCTTCCAGCCCAGGATTGATGTTTTATTCTTTAAAGCAGGGTTGGTTGCCCTCCAATCTTTGCACAGGATAGAGACAGGAGAACAATACCACATTGGTCTATGGGGAATTAAGACTCTACCAGATATGGGAGATGACAAAATAGAATTCTATTGAGAAATTGGAAAAGTGATATTATTCCAAATATTAAGGATTGGCTTTTGGGAATGAGTAATTTATCTCTTATCGCTTCTGGAAAAAGCAATATTTTCAGCTAATGAAAGAATGAAGTAACAAGGTCTTCCATCTGCAAAACTGTACATTCAAATTCCCTCTCCTTTCCTGCATTTATGCTCAACGTATGGATATCTCCAGTAGCCTCATTGTTGAGGTAATTCCCCATTAGGAGAAGGAGCGCAAACAGGGAAACATAGTGAGAGTGGTGAAGAATAACACACACACAGCACACAGATACACTGTATAGTAAATTGTAGTTTTTTCTTCCAGTAAACGGTTAAGCAAAGTCCAACAAACAGTCCAAGTCATACACGGTTATAGCAGTCAGTTTTCAGTCCAGGGATAATCCAATAACAAAGTCCAGTATCATAAACCGCTCAGTAAAAGACTCACATCAAATCCAAGAATAATGACGATCAGCAACAGTCAATAGGGAAATGCAGGAACGGCAACACTCTGGGAAACCAGGTTCTTGGCTCCATCTTATGGCCGTTTGACAAACTACACCCAATTACAATTTTAGCATTCCCTTAAAGAGACAGTATTAAAATGTCTATCCTGGTTTATATATTTCCAGCCCAACTGTTAGGTGACTTACATTCCTAACACTCATCATATGCATAACACTGAGAAGTGAAATTAGTCAGTTCTCTACTTGTGTTTTGATTATGGTCATTTCTAAAACACCTGAATGTACTTTCTTTCTGTTTGTGTATGTTTTTTCATGATGATGCTTCATAAGACATCCAATAAATCAACTCCATGGATTGATAGAATTTAGTTTTTGCTTCTCCAAAAAGCACATCCCATGTAATCCCATGTATACAATGGCACAATTGATAGAAATAGATCGCATATAGATTGCATATTTATAATTCCATGAGGTAAATTAGAAAGCAAAGTTTAGCCACTGCACTTACTATAACCTTTCCTATATGCAAGACTGCATAGTAGCACAACTATCCATTATATTTCAGAATTAGTAAAACGTTTCTTAAGTTCTTTATTTCTGAGCTTTGGGATGAATAATCCAAAATATTTTCCTTTCTCCTTTTTGAAGAATTGGTTTGAAGGCAGAAGTCTGAATGAAAGGATGGAAGGTTTTGGGAATATTCAGTCAGAAAGACCAGCTGTATTTTATTGGGAAACAAACCAGGGTTTAACAATAAGCATCTGTGCCTGAATGGATCATAGTTTGGACAATGTAGGAGAGAGAGGACCATGCCATTCTGAGATTTGATCTGCCAAATTGCAGGCAACCAGCAGTCAGCAGAAGTAGCCTGCAGTACTGCATCCTAACCATTGTGCCAGTGTGGGTCATAAATCTCTGTAAATTCTTACATTTCTCTACACCCTATGGTATATTTCATACATTGACCAGCTAAGAATAAGATGAATCAGATCATTTTTTTTTTTTTAGATATATGCAAAGAGAAAGTATATGCTGTTTCCTACAGTGTTAGATGTTATGTTCAAAACTGAAAATCTGCCCCAAGAAAAGAACAATAATAAGAAGGCAGAATGGGAAGAGACAGGAGAAGAGAGGAAAACAAAGGTGTTGTTTGGATATTACACAATAAAGCCCTAGATCAATAAATGGCAGCAACTGAGTACTTGATGTTCTTTTACATTAGTTATTTTCTTGCAGATTTTTTATTACCTGGCTAAGTAACATAGTCAATGCACAGGAGAGTGGAATTTGCTGATTGCTTACAGTATATATAGTAATCTGTTTTATCAGTCTTGGTTGGCAATGTAATTTCTTCCCTGATTATTTATCTGATACTGTTTCTGTTCACCTGAATGTTGGTTGGTAGGAAGGATGTGCTCTGGACTAGACTCTTGACCTTTGATTTCCTAAGGGTATATAGATATGATTTACACATGCGTTGATGACTGATTGATCAGAATGCCAAGTTTTTGAGAATTTTATGACTTTTTTTTAACTTGGTTTAAAATGTCAGTAGCTTTGAAATTATGGTTGAATGTATCTCTGTGCTCAGAAGATAAATGATCAGAAATGATCATCATCATGGCTTCTCATTGCCATCAATGTTCATGGGTGCATTCTGCCAATCTTCTACTATATACTGGCTGTAACCTAGCTCAGAGAATACCAAGAACAGAACTGGGAGGAAGGTAGGTCTTACCACATGCCTGTAGTACTTACCCCAAGCAAGTAAAGACTGACTGAGAGGTTGCCAAGAGAGGATACAATTTAGATAAAGGAAAAAACAGGAGTTCGTTTTTATTTGAATCCAGAGAGAGAAACATCTGTTCCAAAGTAATAGTTCTTACATACTCATGTTTAATCAAAAGGCATAATTCTTTATAAATAACCATATTTCTAGCAAAAAAAATCCACCCCTATTCTTCATATTTACTGCACTGTTTCCTTAGTGGTATGGTGCCAACACAAGAGAAACTGCTAGAAGCTGTACTCATATTCATGTATAGGTTTCTATGGAGACAGTCAAATTTGTTGGTCATTCCAGCTTTTATTAGTACCTTATTTTAGCTCAAAATGGGACTAGTGGATAGTTTAATGTCACAGATGCAAGCCTATGCCACAAATTCACCATAATTTATGCATTATGAAAGTTAAAGAAAGCTGTCCTAAATGTGTACGGTATATATATGAAGTAAACAACAATGAATTCAATGGAACAAGAGTGTATATGATTTTAGCCTGCTTGGTGTCAGGAAACTTTTTTGTTGACAAGTGAGAATGCAGGAATACTTGTCTCTTAAAACTATGGTTTCCAGGCAAAGAGATAGTGGTTTAAATAATTTAAGTTAGCAGTGTGACAAGGTTCTAAATTCATGAACTTCCAGAGTTTTGAAATTAGGATTTGTGTGGAAATTCCTGCTTTATACTCACCCAATCTTTCTTGCACTCAAAAGCTTAAATTTTGATCAATCAACTGTGAAAGTGGTTTATAAGTGAGGCTCAAAGCATATCAGAGAAATTTTTAAATGTTCCTTTGAGAAACGAGCAGCTAGTTGCAGAAGAACGAATCAGTGTTTTTTTTATTCCAGACTGACAGTGTCAGATTCATCTTTCTGCCACAATGTGAGTGCCAATGGATGAAAAAAAACACCACTTGGACACATTTTATGTATTTATCTCTGGGAGAGGAAGATTTGGGAAAGAGGGAGAGTGCTATTTGTTCAGGTGCAATAGCTACAGGGAAGTACATGGAAACTGTACAAACTGGTCTATTTAAGTCATAAATGGAACAGTTACTAGCTGAAATCTTCCTATAGCCACTGCCAGAACTAACAACACTATAGAATTAATGATCAAAAACAAATATTAAATCATTGTAGGCTTCTCAGTCCCAATGTTCAATTTATTGTCAACATGTTATTATTTTTTGCTAGGAAATCAGCTACACAACAATGTAGCAGCTACATTGATTTAAAGCAGGTGGGATTATGCATTTGCCACAAGACATATTTCTTACCAAATTTTCTCTTTCTTACTAAGCTTTCTCTTTTCTCTCTGTCCACTAGGAAAGGCAAACACAAACATTCATGAGGAGCCAAAAAGAGGTGGTTATTGTCAGAAGAAAAGTCAGCTTTTGAGAAAGAGAAAAGCACTTCAGTCACCCTACCCCACCTTTGACAAAACCTCCCTTCACACACACACATGCATAGATAGATAGATAGATAGATAGATAGATAGATAGATAGATAGATAGATAGATAGATAGATAGATAGATAGATAGATAGATAGATAGATAGATAGATAGATAGATAGATAGATAGATAGACAGACAGACAGACAGACAGACAGACAGACAGACAGACAGACAGACAGACAGACAGACAGACAGACAGACAGACAGACAGACTTTCTAACTCTCAAACATACAAGCTCTTTTTAAAGGAAAACCTCAAAGGAATTTGTCTTTTGAATAAGAACATTCATGAACAAGTAAATATCCTTTAAAATGGCATTTAGAAAAACCCTGGGTTTATAGATTTTGGCGGCTATCATTTGGAAAAGATTTTTAGTGGAATCCTCAGTCAGTTGGGGCTCAAAAGATTTTGTGATCAGTGTGCTTTCCTGAAAGCAGTGTGTAGCTAGATCTTCTGTCACTTGGTACTCAGAAAATATATAAAGCAAATATTTAGTGTAAATCCTCAGGTATTAACTACATGGAATCCTTTTGTAAACTTTAACTTTAGCTGTGCTGTACTTAACTGTATTTAAACAACTTGCTTGAAATGAAATATTTGACAAAAAATAAGTTAGACTAGAAGAACAAAACCCAATAGCCTGAGGTAAATAATTTTTTTAAGCTATGTGACAAATTGGTAATTCTTTTAGATAAGGTAAGATAAGATCTTTAAAATCTAATTGCAGTTTCTGAAAATTCTCAATATTACAGTACTGGGATGAAATTTGGACTAGGAATGAAAAAGTAAGGGGCAGAGCTGGTTCTATCATTAGACAACATGAAGCAGCCATCTTAGGCAACTCAGGACTAATGAATTGATAATGAATTGTTCACTATTCCATTTCCATGGATACTAAAGAGAGAGGTTTCTCTCCAGAAGAAAATAATTTCTATGGGTGAAGATAATGAGTAAGGAGGAAAATAGTAATTGATAAAGGCCTCAATTACTGCAATACAGATCCAGTTTTCAACCTTCAGAGTCAAATATTAATACTTCAGCAGTGGAGCAAAATTATGTTTGTTATGGCAACTATGTATCCATCTATGTTACTTTTCCCTGGCCTGGTACCCTCTAGAAACGTGGGTCTGCAACATTTCCAATTTCTAGCTAACCAGGCCAAGAATATTGGACTAAGAATATTCATGGGGCTGCAAGGCAGGGGTCAGAATAATGCAAGTTATTTTGCCATAAAAGCCCTGCTCCTTTTCTACTTGCATCACAACATTGTATACATACAACAAAATAAATGAATTTGCAATGCAACATTGTGTTCTGTATTAGCATACTCCAAACCCTGAATCCTGATTGGTCCACACGGACTGCAACCTGATTGGACAACTAAACGGCCGTGATTGGTGCGCTAAGAATCAACCGCGCTACTACTAGATACTATACCCATATATAGAGGAAACCCAAAGAATAATTACAGTCATGGCCTAACAATAGTCTTGTACAGAACTGTATACTGAATAAAGAGCTAAATGTTCACTTTTGGTCTCGCGTCTCTATGGGGACCAATCTAGCCGATCTAACACATTGCTTCTGTCATTTTGATGAAAGCATTGTCACCTGAGGACCCAGCTACTACTAGATACTATACCCATATATAGAGGAAACCCAAAGAATAATTACAGTCGTGGCCTATTTTTTTCTAGTTTTGATGAATCAGTTTGCCATGTACAGCCATGTGAAAGGCAAAGCACTGAGATTAATTCTTTATTTAAACTTTTTTATTGCAAATACTGGAATCTGCAAAGTACAAATATTTTCTTACGCTAAGTTCAGAGCAGAATATAATCATGCATTCCCCCAGTATTACATGACTATTACATTCCTCCAGTATTACATGACTATTACATTAGGACTGTGATGTTGATGCTATTATACATCTTGGTACAAATGATCTTTCCCAGAAGGATGTACTTTCTGTTCAGAAAGACTTCCAGAGCTTGGGGTATGAACTTAGTAATATGGGCTGTAGGCTTATCTTTTCAGAGGTTCTACCAGTATACAAGGAACAAAAAGGGAAAGGCCAGCACATAGTGGAATTTAATGTGTGGCTAAAGGAGTGGTGTAAAAGGGAAGGCTTTGGTTTTATTGGTCATGATATCTACAGCTGGTCCAATGAAAAACTGTACAAAAGAGATGGTTTACATCCATCAAAGAAAGGGACTGAGTTACTTGGCATTAAATTCACAGATTTCCTGGATAAACATTTAAACTGAACAGCAGGGACAGAGAATTAATGGATACAGAACATTTCTGTTCCCAGAAACCTAAAATTAATAAGGATACCAGTGCATACAAAATAGATGTTTGTGCTGGTAAGATTACCAATCTTGCTGTCAACCAAAACCAAGCATTTAATAGTTAGTGCCATACCATGTGCATTAATCAAATGCACATGGTATGTGCAAGAAATTAGGGGCAGGCAGGCACAACACAGGTTATGTAGACAGCAAACACAGCGTCAGACATAAAGATTTCAAGTGCCTATATACAAATGCACAAAGTCTGGGGAACAAACAGGGTGAACTCGAACTATGAATACATGAAGGTAGATATGATATAGTTGGAATAACAGAAACTTGGTGGGATGAAACCCATGATTGGAACATACTGGTAGAAGGATACAAACTATTCAAAAAAACAGACCTCATAAAAGAGGAGGTGGAGTTGCACTGTATATAAAGGACCACTATATTGCTACAGAAATGCATGAAACCAAAGATGAAAACTTCCTAGAATGCATATGGGTCAATATAAAAGAAAAAAAAGAATGACATGGCCATAGGTGTATATTATAGGCCACCCAATCAAGCAGAAAAAAATAGATGTCCTTTTTGCCAACCAACTAACAAACATATGCAGGAAACACACAACAATAGTAATGGGAGACTTCAATTATCCTGATACCAATTGGAAAACTAATTCTGCAGCAAGTGAGAAATCAAATAAGTTCCTAACCAACCTACCTGGCAACTTTGTTGTCCAAAAGGTAGAGGGTGAAACTAGAGGGAAGCTATACTGGACTTAATTCTTACAAACAGAGAAGAAGTGATAGAGGGAGTTGAAACTGCAAGAACCTTGGGTGAGAGTGACCATGTCATACTAGAATTCAACATAACACAAACATAAGCAACAGAACATAATGACACCAGAGTCTTGGATTTTAAAAGAGCTGATTTCAATAAACTCAGAGAGAACTTGGGAAATATTCCATGGATGAAAATCCTAAAGGGGAAAACAACTCAAGAATATTGGGAAACTCTGAAAAGTATGATCATAGAAGCCCATACCAGCACAATACCACTGAGAAAGAAAAACAAGAAATCCAAGAAGAAACCAGCATGGCTGCACAAAGAACTCTCTGGAAAATTGAAAGAAAAAAAGGACAAGTACAAGAAATGGAAAGAAGGACATACAACTAAGGCAGAATATCAGCAGATAGCCAGAATCTGCAAAGACAAAGTCAGGATAGCAAAGGCTCAGAACGAACAAAGACTTGCAACAAAAGTCAAAGATAATAAAAAAGGTTTCTTCCAACATATAAATAACATATAAATAACAAGAAAAAAATCAAGGAAACAGTCGGTCAACTAAAGAGAGAAGATGGCAAGGAAGTAACAGGCAACAGAGAGAAAGCAGAACTGCTTTACTCATTCTTTGCATCGGTCTTCACACAAAAAGAAACTATAGCTCAACCCACCAAAAACATAACTGTAAAAGACAGACCAGAAATAAAAGTTAAAATAAGCAAAAAAAAATAGTAAGAGAACACCTGTCTGATCTTGATGAAAACAAATCACCAGGGCCTGATGGATTACACCCCAGAGTTTTAAAGGAGCTGGCAGAGGTCATCTCAGAACCACTGCACTATATCTTTCAAAAATCCTGGAGCACCGAAGAACTACTGGAGGACTGGAAAAGAGTTGATGTGGTTCCCATCTTCAAAAAAAGGAAAAAAAACAGACCCAGGAAACTACAGACCAATCAGCCTAACATCAATACCTGGGAAGATACTGGAAAAGATAATAAAAAAACAAATCTGCCAAAGTCTAGAAACAAGTAAAGTAATAACTAGCAGTCAGCACGGGTTTGTTAAGAACAGATCATGCCAAACCAATCTTATTTCATTCTTCAACACAGTGACTAAATTGGTAGACCAGAAAAATAGTGTGGACATAATATATTTAGATTTCAGCAAGGCATTCGACAAAGTAGACCACAACCTACTTCTTAGTAAGCTAGGAAAAAGTGGACTAGATGGATTCGCAACTGGCTGGCAAACCGTACTCAACGAGTTAGTCCTTAATGGGTCTAAGTCCACATGGAGGGAAGTAAGCAGTGGGGTGCCACAAGGTTCCATCTTAGGCCCAGTACTCTTCAATATCTTCATTAACGACTTAGATGAGGGAATAGAAGGGGAACTTACCAAATTTGCACATGATACTAAGCTGGCAGGAATAGCTAACACCCAAGAAGATAGGCTCAAGATCCAGACAGACTAGGGCCATATCTAACAAAATGAAATTCAATATCAAAGAAAAGTAAAGTCGTACACTTAGGCAAGAAAAACCAAAAGTACACATATAGACTGGGTGAAACCAGGCTCAATAGCAGTAACTGTGAGAGGGATCTTGGAGTCTTAGTGGACAACCAGCTAAATATGAGCCAGCAGTGCGCAGCAGCAGCCAAAAAAGCTAATGCAATCCTAAATTGCATTGACAGAGGGATACAATCAAGATCAAGGGAGGAACTAATACCACTCTATAAAGCCTTAGTAAGACCACACCTAGAGTACTGCATCCAGTTTTGTTCACTACTTTATAAAAAAGATGTTGAGACTCTAGAAAGAGTACAGAGAAGAGCAACCAGGATGATTAGGGGACTGGAGACTAAAACATATGAAGAACGGTTACAGGAACTGGGCTTGGCTAGTCTAGTGAAGAGAAGGACCAGGGGAGACATGGTAACAGTCTTCCAATATCTGAGGGGCTGCCACAGGGAGGAAGGGGTCAAGCTATTTTCTAAAGCACCCGAAGGCCAGACAAGGAATAATGGATGGAAACTGAACAAGGAGAGATTTAACCTGGAAATAAGGAGAAACTTTACTGACAGTGAGAACAATCAACCAATGGATCAGCTTGCCCTCAGAAGTTGTGGGAGCGCCATCGCTTGAGACTTTCAAGAAGAGATTGGACTGTCATTTGTCAGAAATGGTGTAGGGTCTCCCGCTTGGGCGGGGGGTTGGACTAGATGACCTACAAGGTCCCTTCCAACTCTGATTATCCTGTTATCTGTTATCTGACTATACATAGATTCCAAGTATTAGTCATTCTGTCCAGTGCTACAGAAGTAGATGTTTCTGCATGCAGTGGTTTTTCCATTCTTCTGAATTCTTTCATCACTCGAATGGATATTCAGGAGGAACCTCAAACTTCTGGAGAAGATTTGGGGCACGCAGAGATTGCAGGCAGGAGGGAAAATCCTTTCTGCCTAAATTGTCTATTTTTCCCATTAATGGGACATTCCTCTGATGTATCCAAAGATGTACATACACCAGTGGGACGAAACAGACTTATACTAAAAATAACTAAAATGTATAGAAGAAAATTACAGTTAAAGAAAAATTTGAAAGTTATGCTTCTAGTGCCCATTAGTTTTTAAAGCTAAGCCACATACCTTATGCAAACAAAATCAAAGATATCAAAGATACAGATGTATAATTCAAAATAAGTTTCATAATTTGCTTTCTCTCTCTCACCAACTTCCAAGTAAAAGAAATTATGAAACCCAAACCAATACAGAGCTATAGGAGTCATCTCTCTGTTATGACTTTGGTTGGCCTAACAGAAGCTCAGCTTTATTATGTTAAGAAGCAAGCTAAAGTTTTCTGGAAAGAGGATTTGATGAGATCAGAAGAGAATTTCCATACTTAAGGCCCTGATATCATCCATACTGTTGAGGTTTCTTGGTTCCTTGGTGAGAATCCTTGTTCAGTTTCTACCTCTAAGAGGTAGAAACTGAACAAGGACTTGGTTCTTACCAAGCATCATTTTCCTTATAAAAAGGAATGGATAGAATTATATGTGTTTATTTTATAAGAGGAGGAAACAAATCCATGAATTCATAGCTAAGTTCAGGTCTTCGTTCCTCAAATAAATGATTCATAACTTATAGTCCCTGTTACATTGATAGTATTTAATTGGAAAACAACCTTCATTGACTAAGTTTCAGGACTCTTGCAAAACAAGAAAGAAATCCCAGAGTCTAATTAATTAATTACATAAATTTGCTGCCCAAAATATTAAAAAAAATCATAATATATAATCAAATTCACTTATTTTGCAGAATGCTCCTGCTGCAGAGACAAGAAATTAATTTGGAAAAAAGGCTTAGCAACAGATTTAGTTTACTCATGAGATTTAAGGGAACACTATTGTATTCCTCTGTTGACACTTCAATGAACTAAACAACAGATATTATGCAAACTGCACATAATGAGACCTTAAGAATGCTGCCTTGGAAGAGCCTGATCCTGTTCTGTCACAAGCATTTGGATGTGCTGATTCTCTGTTGACACATAAATTATACACTTTTTCTCATCAACCTTATTCTGACACAACATCTGAAATTTTAATCAGAAAAGGACAGCCAAATCGTAAACCTTGGGAGTTGATAGAAACAAGAATGTCTTGTTGGAACTCAGAATCCTGACAACTTCACTGCTGATGCATTTTCCTGATTGTGTCATGCCCCTGGTGGAGTCTGTCTCTGAGGAAGAGGAGGAACAGCCAACAGGGAGTGGGAGTATGGCTCCAGAGGTGGTGGAGGAGGCTCGGGTTGGGGGGGGGGGGGGGGGGGGGGGGGGGGGGGGGGGGGGGGGGGGGGTTTATTGATTCACAACACTGGGGAAGGGCAGAAGCCAACTGAGCAGTCAGAGGAGGATCCAGGCCCATCCCCTATCCATCCTAGGTCACGCAGGGAGGAGAAGACCAGGGGAAAGCGAGGTCTACTCAAGAGGAGATTACCATGATCCTCCTTGTGGCTTGCAGCTGGGAGCTATGTATATAAGTTTGCAACTGCGCAGTTAGAATTGCTGAAGTCAATTAGTGTTCACCTTGAAAGAGGCTTATCTTTGCTGGCGTTCTTCCCATGGACTTTTCTTGGTTATTTTCCTGGAGTTTATAATTAGTTATCTCAGCTTTCTTCAGAACTCTCATCAATGTGGTTTGTTTTGGTTTTCTGTTTGCCTCCTTATTTACTTTTGTGACTTTAAACTGTGCCTAATAAAACAGTGAAGTTAAGTTGAACGCTTTACCGGACTTTAATATATGTTTTGGGTTTTGGGTTATTTTCAGAGACTACGGGTCATCACAGATTGACTACTTGAGGCTGTCTTTACGGCAGTGGCATCCACTGTTGTTTGATTGGTTGATTGACTGATTGGTTAGTTGGTTGGTTGATTGATTGATTGATTCATTCATTCATTCATTCAATTTATATTTATGCCCATCTCACTAACAAGCTGTGGTGGTGCAGTGGTTAGAATGCAGTACTGCAGGCTAGTTCTGCTGACTGCGAACTGCCAGCAATTCAGCAGTTCAATTCGTACTGGCTCAAGGTTGACCCAGCCCTCCTTCCTGAGGAACCAGATTGTTGGGGGCAATATGCTGACAGTAAACTGCTTAGAGAGGGATGTAAAGCACTGTGAAGAGGTATATAATTCTAAGTGCTATTGCTATGAAGCAATTCTAACATGTTGTCCTGTGCAGTACAGGCAAAGGAAGAGTAGGAGACACCTGCAGGCAATGTTTCACGTGATTCACTACTAATGTGATCATCATCCGTCATGAACAATATGGTCATTGATAGTGTCTTGCCTCCAGAATTTCCAAATTTCTATTATAGCAGTCAGATAGGGCAATAATTGTCAACTCATATGAGACTCCACCTGTCCATTTCTCCTTCCTTGAAGCTTGCTCATAACAATCCCATTAATTAAAGAAAGTTGCCAGATTACTACCAAAATTACTACCATTTTGGTAACAAAAATAACTAATTCAGAAGTTCTCTCATTTTTGGAAGACCTAATAAGAATAGCTCCACTTGGGCCTCTTTGCTTAGGAATTTCTTTCTTTTGTAGATTGGAGAGCATTACATCTGTGATGGTATCCATGAAGTACCAATCGATTTCCTATGCAATGTGTGTTTCAGTGCCATCTCCAACATAGGACCTTCTGTTTTGGAGACATCAATTACAATAATGAAGAACAGAAGGCAGTGCTGGTGGGAAACATACCACCAAAAGTGTCTTTCCATATCAAAAACTGACTCTGGGGTGGTTCATAATCTTTTAATTGAATGAATAACTTAGGTCTATTTTCCAGGTAGGCTTGGACCATATTTGTAACTAAAGTTGAGTGTCTTAGGACATTTCTGCATGGCAGCTTGATGCTGCTCCCTTAGTCCAAACTATGGTCATCACTAGATTGCCCAGTCTGCTTTTTGTCTTGAAAGGAAAGCCAATCGCTGATTGGCTTCCATGTGAACCAATCTTCCAAGTTCCTACCTTTTTGTTTTTAGGGATTGTTCCTTCTTTACCAACCCTTCTGCCTTTCTTCTAAATTTCCTATATGTTTGCAAATTTCCTTCCTTCTTCCTTCTTATATCTTCTCATTTGATACTAACATAGAACCTTCTTCCCCACTCATCCCATTTTGTAACTCTGGTACTATAATAATCTAAGCAATTCAGAAAAGGTTGGTCTTTTGTTCCTGCAGGCCTCTGCAGGTCCATGCAAACTTTGTAGCAAAAGTTCAGCTTTATAGAAACAAAATACTAAGGTTTATATCTTGCAACTCAAACAAGGTTAAAATAACAGGATGGGGCAAATTCTTTGCAGTACTATGGGCAGTAGGTAGTACAGCAAGGAGAACCTGCTTCATCCAGTTTGTGCAGAGATCAACAGTGTTCCCTGGGAGATCCAAGGACTGAACAGAGTTTGTGTTGAGGTAGTCTATTTACTATGTATAGGGTTCACATAAGTGGCTTGCAGGTATAAGCATCGCTATCTACTGCATCAGCATTTTTAGTTACTAAAAGTGATGTAGTGTAACCAATGTTCTGAAATCTGTTTTTAGTCCCAATTTGTTTGCCAGTCTCTGTTTTTTTGTTAGGATTACCACAAATAACAAAGCGTTTTCTCTGTTTTCTATTAATTGTCACTCTGTGATTTAAAAAATGAATGTTTTCTTTAACAGTGAAGAAAACTGTCTTCTATGATACTTCTTCTTTGCAATGCAAAGCAACACTATTTATGTATTTATTTAAGCAACAAGAAACATTCTTTAGATATAAACCAACAGAGACAATTACTGGAAGTCTTAGAGCCCACTGTGAGTAATTAGCGCCATATTTTATAGATAAATTTTTTTGCATCCATGCCAACTTGGATAAAACGTTTATGAAGTCAAAGATTGATGCAGTCAGAATGACTGTCTAGTAATATTATTACAGATACTTTTCGGTTTTTGTAGCCCGATGATATAGACAAGCTGCTTCTTCTATTCCAAATCTAATGTAGTAGAAATATTTAATCTCCAGAATCTAAATAACTCATAAACTTTTACATTCAGTTCTCAGAATGAATAATTTTAAGCCTTTGAAAGGGGATTGGGAGGAAAAAAAAATAAGAATCCAGAGGACAGACACTAGAGGTCCAGTGGCAGAATATATATTTTATTTATATTTCATGTTTCTGAATCGCCCATCTCCCTCAATATTAAATAGGCCAAATTAAATGTTTCTGAGTTTTTTTCTTCTTCTGGTCATGTGTACATATGCATATTTGTGTGCATAATCTGTGTTATTCTTTTGGTGCATGTACATAATTCCAGATGGTTTTTATTTTTATTTTACTGAACTGATCTCTGAGACCAAGGGAAGTGTGTGTGGTGGATGGGAAGAAAGAGGATAAGATCATAATAGCTTTGAAGTTTCTTTTCCATGAGTCATCTTATCACAGGTCACATTGGTTTTATCATTTCCCCTCAGAATGCATCAACATTCAGAAAAACATGGCTGCCACACTTTCTTTCTTTCTTTCTTTCTTTCTTTCTTTCTTTCTTTCTTTCTTTCTTTCTTTCTTTCTTTCTTTCTTTCTTTCTTTCTTCTTTTTATTAATTTTTTTTATTAGTTACATTTCTTAGTGCTTAATAAACATCATGTTATCTGGGTATTAAATTTGCTTAACAATATATATTACACTCTTAATCTCCACACCTTTTTTCCAACCACTGATAAAATAGATTCCATGTTTGATAATATTTTGTATCTTCTTTCTGTTTCATTTTTAATGCCAGTCTGTCCATTTCTGCACATTCTAATATCTTCTTAATTATTTCTTCATCTCGTGGTGCTTCTTAATTTTTGCAGCATTGCACAAATACAATCCTCGCTGCTGTCAAGACATATTTTTCTTATCAAGTTTACCTGATATTATACCTAATAGAAATAGTTCAAGCTGCCACACTTTCTATGGTGCCTCCAATGTTGGGGTTTGTTAGAATCAGAAATGTCTGCAAAATTTGGTCAGAAAAGTCAAAATGGCACCCAGTATGATAAAAGTCTTACAATCTTGGCTTTTGGACAATCCAGGTAAAACATACCAAGTATAGAAGGAAGAGCTGATATAAATGGCCACATGGCAGGTAGCAGCATTCAACCAGAGTTTAATGAAAGCTTCCCTCAAGCATTTGGTGGCCCTGTTTACTCTTCATAATTCTACACATCACATTAAGGCAGCGAAAGTTTGGAAGTAGCTTTCCTGGAATCATTCCCATATTTTTTCTCTGTCATCTCATTGAGAACTTGAGGTATACTATCATTAAAGCTATCATTAAAAAGTGTGTGTCTCTGAGGGAACAACACGGGGCAAAAGCACAATAAGAGTAAGGAACAACAAAAAATCCTCTTAAGTGCTCATTAATGCTTACCATATGTACAGTACACCACAGGTTCTTTGTTGCTTCACAGAACAAACAGCGACTAAAGGGAAGTTGCAGAGCTTCATCTCATTTGGCTCATAACCAACTGTTTTCAGACTGCATCAACACAGCTTTCATTCACTTTGGTTGTCATCAGTAATTAAGTAAGCAAACCAGAGACTAAAACAAGCTTTAGTACTAGAAATTCTGAAATTGGAGAGAGAGAAGTAGGTGATGACAGATGGGCAGGGGTTCCCATGCCCTCTCCTTGCTCCTTTCTTTCACTTTCTGGACTGAAGGAGTCAAGAGACAGCAGGAGACTCTTGTCTTTGTGTGAGTATAGCAAAGTATCTCAGTATCTCATCCTCTACATCAGGGGTCCCCAAACTTGGCAACTTTAAGACTCCAGCTGGAGAATTCTGAGAGTTGAAGTTCACAAGTCTTAAAGTGTGATGACCCAGGGTGGGATACAAAACAAACACAATCACAGAAAACAGGTGAAGCCCCTTTTATTCCTTCACTTTGCTTCCAAGCTCCGAATATCCTTGACGGAAGACAAAAAACTCCCACACAAACAGTTACAAGAAGGAGGAAAAAAGCAACACAAACCAGGCAAGATAAGGGCTGGAGAACATCCACAGATAACAGAACACACACTGGGAAGGATGCCAAACTCAGAGAGGAACCATAAACTAGAGATATTTCCACGCTTTGTTTCCAGCCTGTATGCATGTCCGTCCTCTTATTCAGTTGTCACAGCTACAGCCCATAAAGAGGATCAAGGCCCTCTCTTCCTGAGCAGATGACGTCTCTCCCTTTATCCTCTCCTCCCTGTGTGCCCTAAAATGGAGAGGGGATGGGCCTGGGTCCTCCTCTGACTGCTCAGCCGGCCTCTGCCCTTCCCCAGCCTCCTCCACAACCTCCGGTGCCACACTTCCACTCCTGCCGGCTGTTCCTCCTCTCCCTCAGAATCAGTCTCAACCAGGGGCATAACATAAAGTTGCCATGTTTGGGGATCTCTGCTCTACATGTACTCCTTGATTTACAACAGTTTATTTAGTGATTGTTTGAAGTTACAAGAACATTGAAAAAAGTGACTTAGGACCAATTTTACACATACTGCTGTTGCAGCATTCTCATGATCACATGTTCAAAATTCAGATGCTTGACAACTGACTATTTATTTATTTATTTATTTATTACAGTTGCAGTTGGGGTCAAGTGATCACCTTTAGTGACCTTGTTACAAGCAAGGTCAAGGGGAAGCCAGAATCACTCAAGCTAAGCATTTAAGCTAACAAGCTAAGCATGTAAGCTAACAATTACAGTGATTCACTTAGCAGCTGTGGCAAGAAAGGTCATACAGTGAAGCAAAACTCACTTAACAACTGTCTTGCTTAGCAACATAAATTTTGCACAGTTATGGTCATAGGTCAAGGGATATCTGTATATGGCTATTGAAAACTGTAAACGTGTAACATGGGACCCTCAAATGACTTACATTCCAACAAGTCCCACCTAAAGGTAGACCACACTTTCATAAGTCCAACCTCTCCAAATGTGTACCGAATAACTGAAAGGATCTTGTATGAATGGAAAAGGAAAGCCAAGAAAGAAAAGAGGGGTTGAATGAAATGCTCAGTTTTTAATAGCAGATAAGCTATTATGTCGCAGTTAGACACAAATCGGATGATAGACGAAAATGAGAAACTACAGTTTTTTTATTCCCATATGGAAAATGTAGAATCCATATGAATCTTTTGCTCCAATTGGAAAGGGAATTGTCTGACACAAAAGGAGAACAGCTTGCTTTCCCCCATCACTCCATAACATCTGGCAACAGCTGCTTAGAGTGTCAGGTCAAGGCCTTAATCTCATTTTTTTTTCTGATCCTTGCAAAGGCAGATGCCAATGATTCTATCTGGGATCTTCTTCACGCAAAGTATTTGTTCCCCTGCAAGCTATAATCCTTGCAGGATGGCACTGTAGATGGTCTAAATTTATCTATAGATACAGAGTCTCTATATTTTTAAGCCATGATACTGCGTACAGGAGGGACTAAAAAAGTAAAGCATCATGATTAGAAATGCCCTTGGAGTAAATTGTGTAAAGAACATTCACTTCCTTAGGCAAATGCTCATGAGGCTAAATGGAAGAGTCAAAATTTAAATTGGTCAAACAAGTGGCAACTTCAAATCTCAACAAATAAATGCTCTGTCTTACATATTGGCAAAAAAAATCAGAAAATAAAATACAACCTGAATAGTCAAGACCTTGTTGATGATCCAAACTCTGTCAAGGACCTTGGAATACTCATTGTTAGGGATAACATTGGTTACCTAACTTAGTTTGGGTAGAATAATATATAAACTATGTTAGTGAGTTTAAGTGTATGTATCACTTTAAACTGTAAACCAAGTTTTTGGGTGCGGTTGTAAAATCACCATAAGAGGGAGCAAGAGAGCTCACTGTTTCCTGGCTTTTACTGGAATGCTGACAATGGATTGATGGTGATAACTGCGTGTTTGCTGAGAGAAGAAAAGGGGTTTGATTTTTCTTCATATCTCTGACTGCAAAAGAGATATATCACTGGACTGATTGATTGTAAGTTTAATGAACTCTTTTTCGACACTGGACTTTGCAAACTGAATAACCCCTGGACTGACTGAACTTAGTGTATGAAATATGGACCGTTTGACTATGCTATAACTCTTGCTGGAATAAAAACTATTTAACTTGCACAGTGTATCTGTCTTACTGAGTGTAAGCTACTACAACGTTTTGTCTCACATATCTGCCTGCCTGCTAGACTGCCGTTGCACGTTCTGCTAGGGTGTATATCCCTAACACTGGTTATGGGCCCAGGTGCACAGTCAGACTAACCAGGATATAACAGGCTTGTGAGTGAGAGTTTGTGTAGCAACACAATACTGTAAACAGACAGCTGTGTTTTATTAATTATAGTTTAATATCCAGATAAAGATGGCACAAGTCAACTTACAAAGTTTGTCTCTAATATCCAAACTGGATGGAACAAACTATGTTTCATGGTCTATGAAATGCAGCCTACTTCTACGAAGAGAAGGTTTGTGGAGTATAATTCAAAACCCACCAGAAGTAGATGCATGGGATCCGGAAGATGAGGATGATGCCCAGAAAATACAAGAATACCAATTGAAGAATGAGCAAGCTCTCTGTATAATAGGACTGACACTTTCTGACCAACAGCTTGTACATATTCATGGAGAAGAAACAGCTGCGAAATGTTGGGAGAATTTAAATAAGATTTATGTTCAAGACAGTGTAGGAGCACATATAAATCTTACACGGAAACTGTTTAGAACACATCTTCAAAAGAATGGAGACATGCTGAATCATATAAACTCAATGAAGAGAATTTTTCAAGAACTGCATGAAAAAGAACTTATCTTCACTGAACTACACCAAGTTTATATAATTTTGTCTTCGTTAGATGAGAGCTACGATGACTACGTAACTTCACTTGAAGTTCTGCCAAAAGATAACCTTACATTAACTGACATTACTGGCAGATTAATTGAAGAAGCCAGGAGAAGGCTTGAAAGGGATCAACTCAGAAGGGAACAACCACAATGTGAAGAAGAGAAAATATCTTCGTCAGCGTATACAATTAGAAAATGTTTTAATTGTGGAGGAAAAGGACATTTGGCTAGATTCTGCAAGAAAGCAAAAAGCCAAAAAGCCAGCCAGAATGCTAAAATGCATCAAAGGGATAAAGAATGCTTAGAGTTAGCCATGTATAGCAACGAAACTGTGAATAATAATTTATGGGTGGTAGATAGTGGAGCATCGCACTGCATAACGAAAGATAAGAAAAGATTTGTTAAGATGTCCACAAGTTCACAGCAGATATCGTTAGCTAATGGATGGAAAATTAAGGCTAAAGGTGAAGGTATAGCATATTGTTCTTGCATAAAAGAAAATGTAAAAATGTGATATGTACCACAGCTTAAGTTTAATTTGTTTTCAGTTAGAGTTTTGGTTAAACTAGGTTATGTAATTACCTTTAGGGGAGACAATTGCATAATTGAAAAAGAAGGTAAAAAAGTTACTGCAACTTTAAAAAGGTGAATTGTATGTGTTAAATGATAATTTAGAGGTGGCTAACACAGTTTATAATAATGTTAAACCTCATGATGAGTGCATACATTTGTTACACAGACGTTTAGGGCATATAAATTTTAAAATGCTTAAACAAACGGTAGAACTATCTAAGGGTATAAAACTGAAGCCTTGCAGTAAGTATTTGCACTGCAATTCTTGTAGTCAAGAGAAAAGCAAGGTGATACCAGCAAATAGAGTTAATGGATTTAAAACAAAGGAGCCTCTAGAGCAGGGGTGGGCAAACCACGGCCCGCGGGCCACATCCGGCCCGTTGGTCTTTTTAACCGCCCGCCAAGATTGGTACAGAATTAAGGTTTGATGTGAATGATTGAATGATTGCATTCATTTGATTTTGACTTGTAATGACAGGCATTTCGACACCAGGTGGCGCATTAGGCGCAGTGATTTTGCGGAGATTTTGCAGTTTTTATATGTATCGTATCTTGTGCTGACCCGGCCCGTCTGTCAAATTTTAAAAGTCCATGAGGCCCCCGAGCCAAAAAGTTTGCCCACCCCTGCTCTAGAGGTAGTATTTGCTGATATTATAGGTCCTAAAAAACCAAGCGTGGGAGGTGCTCGTTATATACTAAGTATAATGGACCATTCTTCCAGATATGGTTTCTGTTATCTAATGAAAAACAAAATGGAAACATATCAAAATTTCTTTAATTGGCTTAAATTTGCTGAAAGAAAAACTAAAAGGAAATTAGTAATTCTTATTACTGATAATGGTACAGAATTTATAAACAATAAATTCCAAAATAAACTGAAGATGGCAGGTGTTGAACATAAAAAGTCTGCACCATATAGGCCACAACATAATGCCTTTATAGAGAGACGAGGCCAAACATTACAAGCAATGTCTCGTACTATGTTGTCAGATTCAGGATTACCTGAAACTTTGTGGGGAGAAGCAATAATGTGTGGTAATCATATATTGAATAATGTTGTTAATTCAACAACTGGTGAATTACCATTCACACGGTGGCATGGCAGAAAACCTGACCTAAGCTACATTCACACATTTGGAGCACCAGCATGGGTGCATATCCCTACACAACTGAGAAAGAAAGGGCAACATAGGGCTAAAAGGTTATTCTTTGTAGGTTATGAATCTAATCACAAATCATACAGATTCTGGGAAAAAGGTACATCTAGAGTTTACTGTAGTGCTAGTGCACAATTCCTAGAACATGTAGGATGGGAAAAACTGGAGCAAGATTCAAATAAGGAAGTAATTATAGAACCCTACAAAAGACAAAAAGAAAAATCAGTAATAAGAAGAGTACAATTAAAGAGGAAGTTCAGGAAGAGCATATAGGACCAGAACAGGAAGAAATAGATAATCAGGAACAGGAAGAACATGAAAGTCCACCTGTAAGCCCTGTAATACCTAGTTCTACACATGTAACCAGACCACCTGATAGGTATCAAGCAAGTGTAGTTTGCCAAGTTAATAAAGTTCCAACTAGTGTTGAAGAACTTAGGATGTATCCTGCAAAGGATCAGGAGAATTGGCAAAAGGCAATGGAAAAGGAATTAAATTCTTTAAAGGAAATGAAAGTTTATGAAAATGCCAAATTACCTCCAGGTGAAAAATCCATTGGTTGCAAATGGATATTTAAGTTAAAAACTGGTAAAAATGGGACTGTTACCCATAAGGCTAGGTTGGTAGCTCAAGGATTTAATCAAACTGCATATGATTATGATGAAGTATTTGCACCAAATTTAAAGGCAATAACCTTGAGAGCAGCTTTAGTGTGGGCAGCTAAAAAGAATTATATTATAAATCATTTAGATGTAGAAACTGCCTATCTGCATGCACCATTGCAGCACACTATATATTTAAGAAAACCAGTAGGTATTAAGGATGATAAAAAATAATAATGACTGTTGGAAACTGAAAAAGAGTCTCTATGGATTGAAACAATCTGGTTATGAATGGAACCAATATATTGTAAAAGAGTTAAACAATATAGGATTTAAAGCAGGTTTAGCTGATCCATGTTTATTCAAGAGAGAGACAAATGGCATAGTATCATTATTATTGTTGTTTGCAGATGATATTGCTTTAATAACGAAGACTAATAATGAAGCTACTGAGATAATATCATTATTAAGTAAGAGGATAAAATTAAAGCATTTAGGAGAAATAAGACAGTATTTAGGATTGACAATAAACAAAACCAATAGTGGATTTAAGATATCACAAGAAGATAAAATATACCAATTGCTAAAAATGTATAAAATGGAACTTTGTAAACCGGCAAAAACTCCAATGAGTCAGGATTTTGTCGTACTGATGCTCAAAGTTCAAAATTCGATAAGACTATTTATCAGTCATTAATAGGTAGTTTATCATATATAAGTAATTGGTCAAGGCCAGATATTGCTTATGGCGTTAATCAATTGGCGAGATTTAATGCTGAACCAAATGAACGTCACTGGCAAGCGCTAAAGCGAATATTAAGGTATCTTAAAAGGACAATGCACTATGCATTGTATTTAGAGCCAAAAGATGATTTGATTTTAAGTGCATATGCTGATGCAAGTTTTGCAACAGATATAAAAACTAGAAATCAACTTCAGGCATGGCTATACTATTAGGTAAAACACTGATTGGTTGGAGGTCAATTAGACAGCAACATATAAGTATGTCCACAATGGAAGCAGAATTTTCATGTTTATCTTTATTATGTACTGATTTAATTCTGTATAAACAGTTGTTGTTAGATATGGGAGTAACTGTTAAGGATGCCATTGTAGTTTATGAGGACAATCAAGCAGCCATACGGTTGGCTACAAATATTGCTGTAAAGACTAGATCTAAGCACACTGACCTTAGATATTTGAATGTTAGACAATCTGTGAAAAATGGTCTGATAAGATTGGAATACTGCATAACTGAATACAATTTTGCAGATGGATTTACAAAAGCCCAAGGTGCAGTAAAGCACAAGGAAAGTTGTGAAAACTATGGGTTGAAATTGTAAATAGATATATATATTATTATATTACCCAAAAGGGGAGAATGTTAGGGATAACATTGGTTACCTAACTTAGTTTGGGTAGAATAATATATAAACTATGTTAGTGAGTTTAAGTGTATGTATCACTTTAAACTGTAAACCAAGTTTTTGGGTGCGGTTGTAAAATCACCATAAGAGGGAGCAAGAGAGCTCACTGTTTCTGGCTTTTACTGGAATGCTGACAATGGATTGATGGTGATAACTGCGTGTTTGCTGAGAGAAGAAAAGGGGTTTGATTTTCTTCATATCTCTGACTGCAAAAGAGGTATATCACTGGACTGATTGATTGTAAGTTTAATGAACTCTTTTTCGACACTGGACTTTGCAAACTGTATAACCCCGGACTGACTGAACTTAGTGTATGAAATATGGACCGTTTGACTATGCTATAACTCTTGCTGGAATAAAAACTATTTAACCTGCACAGTGTATCTGTCTTACTGAGTGTAAGCTACTACAACGTTTTGTCTCACATATCTGCCTGCCTGCTAGACTGCCGTTGCACGTTCTGCTAGGGTGTATATCCCTAACACTCATCTCTAATGACCTAAGTGCTAGAGCCCACTGTAACTACATAGCCAAAAAGGCATTAAGAGTTGTTAACCTAATCTTATGTAGCTTTTTCTCTGGTAATATTACACTACTAACTAGAGCATACAAAACATTTGCTAGACCAATACTCGAATACAGCTCATCAGTCTGGAACCCACATTACGTATCTGATATTAACACAGTTGAGAAAGTCCAGAAATATTTCACAAGAAGAGTTCTCCACTCCTCTACTCGTTGCAGAATACCTTATGCCACCAGACTTGAAATTCTAGACCTAAAAAGCCTAGAACTACGCCATCTTCGGTCCGATCTAAGTATAGTATATAAAATCATACATTGCAATGTCCTACCTGTCAATGAATACTTCAGCTTCAACAATAACAATACAAGAGCAAACAATAGATACAAACTCAAGGTTAACTGCACCAAACTTGATTGCAGGAAATACGACTTCAGCAACAGAGTGGTCAATGTCTGGAATACTCTACCTGACTCTGTGGTTTCTTCCCCAAACCCCAAAAACTTTAACCTTAGACCTTCTACTATTGACCTCACCCCTTTCCTAAGAGGTCTGTAGGGGGCGTGCATAAGCGCACCAACGTGCCTACCATCCCTGTCCTATTGTTTCTTTTATTTTCCTTATTTGTACTCATTTCTTGTATTCATAACTATGTTTATCCTTATACCTATTATCTTGTAAGCGATTGACAAATCAAATCAAATCAATAAATAAGGCCAAAAAAAAAAAAAAGAGCTGACACATTCTATGAGCTGCAGTCCTGGATCTTTGCATAAGGTAGCTCATGGTGCACTCACAGGCTGTTGCACTTAACAGACTAATCACTCGATATGCAAGACAACTAGGAAACAGGGAATGTGGTATGGTAATGGTTGTCATGATCTAGTAATCCTCATAAAAAAAAAACTTTCTTGCATAGGAAGAAGAAGCAAGCACTTTCAAACTCCCAACTTCTCTCAGTGTACTCAGGAACTAGTTTAGCAGATTAAGCAAGTAGGAAAGGATTGCATAGGTTGAGTTTGAGCTCTTGTGTATCTTGCTTAAGGATCCATTAACCTTTGGAACTCCAGTGAAGTAACAAGATCTTTCACAAACTCCTGGCAAAGAAGTTAAGCTGTTAACTGTGGACAAATGATGAGGCGTTCATAAGTATTATGCAAACTATTCAAAAGATTTGTCATCTCAAGATCTTAAGCTTTTTCAAAATGATGAAAATGGCATCACCATAACACCTTTTTTTACGTCCACTAGACAATACATGCTCTATTGGCTCATCATTTCAGAGATACTTCCTTACCTAAGAACAGAAGGAGTATGACCCCCCCACTAGGCCAAAATCAATAAGAGCAGCAGCAAGTTCTGACTTCCTGCCAGTTTCCCCATTGAGTTTCCTTGTGGGGAGTTGGATGAGAGCATCAGAAATCTCCCTTCCCTTCCCAATGTGTGAAGTGCCACGCTCGTCTAGGATGGCACAAGGGGAAGTAGCGTGGGTTGGGAAGTATGCCTGGGAGTGCATGGGAATGCACAAGAGGCATTGTGCAGGTCATTAGTGGTGTATGGCATGGCAGCACCAGAAGGGAGGATGTGTGGAGTTGCTCAAAGGGTGTTGCAGGATGAGGGTGGTGTGTGGGACTACACAAGAAGTGTTGCCTGGGTTGGGGAAAATGCCTGGGGGTGATGCAGGTTGGAGAAGGCTAAGGAGTGTGTTGGGGATGACATGGGCTAGGAAGAATTCATAGGGGTTCCTTCCTCTCTCTTCCTCTCTCTTCCTCCCTCCCTCCCTTCTTTTCTTCTTCCCTACCCTTCCCTTTCTAATAAGTAGCTGCTGCTGGATGGGGGAGAGAGAGCAAGGGACTGCGAGACTGCCTGGGAAACTGCCAGGAAACATTGAAAATAGAGATGAAGGTAGTATATCAAGGTGACCAAGGCAGCAGCAGCATAGTAGTAGCCAATAGCACTGAAGCAGCCACAACTTTCCCAAATTTAATTTCCTGGGGAGTCATGGGTCCTGGATTTTGGACACATTTTATAAATTAGTCCATAAATTTGGTTGAATAATTGTGGCCCTATTATGCACCATTTAAAGGTCACCATTGCCCAGTTAAAGGTCATAATGAGACTTTTAGTAGCGTGTAGATGAGCACATATACAACACTGTAGAGTTTATGTTGTGATAGTATGCTGCTACTTTTGTCATTTGTCACACTTGTATCTGCCTTTGAGTGGAAGCTCAAAGAGGAAGTACCTCTTTTCTCACTGTGAAAGTAGCCACGTTTTGACAAGGCTCACAAGCTGCTTTGGAAGACGCTTCTAGCCACCCCTTGCAGTAAAACAAAATGACTGTGCAAGAAATAACAAGTGATCATGGATAGAAGTGTCTAGTGTTTATTAGTAACAGGCCAGATGAATCTGCCTATTTTCTGTTTTGTCTCTGCTAACAGAGAGAAAAAAAAATCCCATTAATTCCACCAAGAGATGAGCCAGCACATTTTGCTTATTATTTATTGGCTTGTTAACTTCAAAGGGAAAAAACCAGTTCTTTGTGCTTCTAAAACACATATTGGGATTTCATACAATTGCAAGCCTCTGGCCTCGCAATATCTGATTACCAGGAAACTCACGTTGTGCCAAAGTGGAACTTCACCTTTGTCTAACGACCTTTTTTGTTGTTTTGTTTTTCAGACAGAACAAGCGTGTGTTTCTACCCATGGTTTCTTACCTATCAGAATGGCTGAAAAATGCTAGTATTTCCTTCAAGTAGAAAACCTCACCCTTCCCAGCGTTCTTAATCTTTAGGAAATACTGGTGAGCCTGTGGCCTGTTTTCAGGTCTCTTACTTTGCCAACTTGGACTGGGAAAATGTCTCAAGAGGACTCTTTGAGCTCCCCCCCCCTTTTTTTTTAATGCGAGGAGCTGATTGGAAAGAGGAGGACAAACCCTGTGTGACCTTTCATGGAGCATTTTGAATTCTTCATTAGGAAGAAGCAAAAGTTGGAGATTTTGCTCAGGGCAGATCGTAACTTAATTAGCTCAGAAAGGGCAATGCTGTGAGGCTTCATTTAGAACTGCTCTTTATAAAGTGTGCTGAGGCCGCACTGGCAGGGACAATGGCTCTTTGTTTTGGAAAACACAAGGGTTTCCTTCCAAGGTTTTCCCTCTTTGTGTGGCTGCAGCCAGGGATTCTCTGGCTTTCACCTTCTTATCATGACACTGGAGCAGCATTGCCAACCACCAGAAAAATACACCAAGGGAAAGGCTCAGAAAGCAGACATGCATTCCTTCCAGTGGTTTATTTCTATTATTATAGATAGCCAAAGCATAATTTTGCCAGAAACTACACCTGTTATCAAGCTCTGATGACTCATAAGAAGCTTCTCAGTGGAATTATGCCGAGACTTTTACTGAAATTTCGCATGTCTCTGAAGGAATCCTGACTTGAAAAACAAATCTTGCAGCTGACCCATGATGCACTATTATTTCCAGAAACCACGTTTATCTATGGGAGGCCAGACTTGGATTAAGTCAAAGTTCAACTGATGCCTACAAGCATGTCTTTTATGAATACTTTAGTGCAGGGGTCTCCAACCTTGGCAACTTTAAGCCTGGAGGACTTCAACTCCCAGAATTCCCCAGCCAGCAAGCTGGCTGGGGAATTCTGGGAGTTGAAGTCCTCAGGCTTAAAGTTGCCAAGGTTGGAGACCCTGCTTTAGTGTGAGTGGGCCCAAAATATGTGATCTGGCTTGTAAAGTTTGAGGAATCAGGAAAAGGAGTAAAAATAATACCTTGGCTGCTAAAATGCCTCAGGAACAATTTTTATTTTTTCAAAAAAAAAAAATTTAAATCATTCTCCCTCCAAAAATAGGGATTCCCCCAGTGTTGGAGTGAAGCGCTTGACAGGCAGAGGGAAGTATGACTCAGAATTGTGTTGTGATACATTTTGAAAATATAGCAAATGGCTCAGTTTATATTCTGTGCCAAAATAGTCTGTCTGGCATTGCATACTGTGTAAATGTCCAGGAATTGGTCCTTGGCTTCCCAATAGCAGCATATAAATATAATCACAAGGTAATACATAATCTTGGTAGTAGAATATCTTATCCATTGTTGACAAAGGGAAACAAATATCTTCCTCACATCCTGCTTACTCCATCAGGCCCTTCTTCAGGGCTTGCTTGTCCTGCTTCAACTATGAGCTTCTAGGTTTGCCCATGCAGTCAACATGCAGGCAGAGAGTTAAATAAGTTTAAATAAGTGAAGGCAGATAATGCCAGTACAGAAGGCACAAAGCAAGGCGCTTCAAAGTCCAAACTGGGTCAGAGTCCAAAAAAGAAGGCAATGGAAGATGAAATTAAAGAGCTAGGTACAGGAATGTGTAAAGTACAGAGATTGCTTTCAGTGTTGGGCTTTTCTCAAAAATGGCAGGTTTTATACAAAACCTTCAAGGGTTTACCTCCAGCACAACTGGTATGACTAGAACTTCACCCAGAGCATATAGACTTCCTTGGGAGCAAGGGATCCAAAATAGGCCATTACTTCCGAATTTTTTTTTCTCTTATGAATGCATGCTTCTTTGCTTCTCTGCCACAAAGAAGTCAAGCTATTCTCCAAAGCACAAGAAGCAATGGGTGGAAACTAATCAAGGAGAGAACTAAGGAGAAATTTCCTGACAATTAGAACAATTAATCAGTGGAACTTGCCTCCAGAAGTTATAAATGCTCCAACACTGGAAGTTTTAAAGAAGAGATTGGATAAGTGGTGTAGGGTTTCCTGCCTAGGCAGGGGGTTGGACTAGAAGACCTCCAAGGTCCCTTCCAACTCTGTTATTCTATTCTATTCTATTCTATTCTATTCTATTTTATTTATATTCTATTTCTATTCTATTAACTTTTGGCTATCTTGTGGCATTGCTGTCCTTGGAGGTAATTCTGAGAAATCCAAACCAATCTGTGGCTTGAAGCCCCACTCTTAGAGGGATTAGTGCCACTGTTGTGTTGGGCCTGATTCAGGGCATTCATTGGTTTCTCAGGTCTCCTTGGTCCTCCTCATTTTCAGCAGACTATGATCTGCTCTGTTTTTTGTTTTTTGTTTTCCTTTTCATGCAATGGCCCATTTCATCTCTCATCTCTTTTGACCCTTGACCCATCTACCATTAGTTCCAGCAATTTGAAGAGCCCTGGACTAATAAAGGGGCAGGTACAGATGCAATAAGTTCAGTTCTCCTGTGACTCATCTCAGCATATGTTTGACTAACTTTTAAAAGGTCACATTTAGCTCAACTTTTTTATTTTATTTTTGCTGAACTTCCTATCTCAGTTAAACTAATACGTCTGGGTAAAATCCCTGTTTACTCCCACAGGCTTTGAACCTAATCTCAGCTACAGCTGCTAAACAACTAGTATTTCCCTTAAGGCATTCCTAACAACCCTTAGAATTTTGAAATGTCAGAACCTGGCACAAACGAGGTTCACCCAAGGAACAAAAATAAATTAAGGAAGCCTCTAACAAGATGACGACAACACCCTGATCAACTGTAAACAGCAGAGAAAGCAAAACCATAAATGCTTCAACGGCATTACTTTTCTATAAAGGAAGGCGGGGGAATCGCAAAAGACTTCCTTCCTCCCGAAGAAAATGACCAATAGGAAAGATCAGGATACCAGGTAGTCCTTGACTTACAACCAGGGATGGGATCCGACCGGCATAACTACCGGTTCTGATGCTCTGCATTGCGTGCGTATGTGCACAAGTCACGCGAGTGCAATTTAGGACCTGCTGACCTGCCCGGACAGCTGAGCAGCGCTGTGCGCGGGTGCACGGCGGTTGGAAAAGCCCTCTTTTCCTGCTTTTTCAACTGCAGCTATATGTCGCGAAAAGCAGCTGCAGTTGAAAAAGCAGGAAATAAAGGTCAGGTAAGAGCCCAGGCGGGTGGGTGGGCCAAAACAGTAGCAGACATAGAACCGGTTCTATGTCTGCTGCTCTGCAGAACTACTGGTTCTACAGAGGTGGACAGAACTGGTAGAAACCCACCCCTGCTTACAACCATTCCTTTAGCAACCAGGGGTGGGATGCAAATATTTTTACTACCAGTTCTGTGGGCGTGGCTAGGTGGCAACGGCTAGGTGGGCATGGCCATGTGACTGGGTGGGCGTGGCTTCTTCTTTTTTGCAGCACCTCTAGCTCTGTTTTTTTTTTTGCCTCCTGGGCCTCAGGAAAGCCTCCTGGGAGGCGGTTTTTGCTCCCAGCAGGCTTCCCTGAGGCCCAGGAGGCAAAAAACGGAGCGGGGGGCGCACAGCAGCACACACACCCCATGCTCTGGTTTTTTTGCCTCCTGGGCCTCAGGAAGCCTCCTGGGTGAAGCAGTAAGACAGTGAGGGGGATCCCATCACAGCTGATCATAGGAACAGCTGATCATTGGGAGGGGAAAAAAATGCCGGTTCTGCCGAACCAGTAGCTGTTTCTTTATGGCTGAACAGTAGCATTTTTTTTACTACCAGTTAACCTGAACTGAGCCAAACCGGTAGAATACCACCACTGATTCAAAGAAATGAAAAAAAGGACCTACGACCAGTCCTTGTACATATGACCATATCAATAGTCACATGTTCAACATTTGGACACTTGGCGACCAGCATATATTTATGATGTTTGCAGCTTCCCAGGGTCACATGATCACTAGTTGCCTCCTTCCCAGCCAGTTTCTGACAAGCAAAGTCAACGCGGGGAGGGGAGATTTACCGGGATTTGCTGTATTACATGATTCACTTAACAATTGCAGAGATTCACTCAACAACTGCGGCAAAAAAAAAGGTCATAAAGTTGGGTGGAATTCTGGTTGTATATCAAAGACTACTTGTACTTTCTACTCGCCCTCTAAAACAGGGATCTCCAACCCCTGGGCCATGGCCCAGTATTGGGCTCCAGCTTGTTCAGAACTGGACCACATAAGCAGCCAGCAAGCATGGGTGCAGCACCACTTGCATGAGTGGGAGCAGTGGTGTATTAACCATTAAGCAGACTAAGCATGTGCTTAGGGCACCAGTGTCGGGCTCTGTGCAAATCGACGTCAGCGGCGTCTTGGGTCCCGGAGGGATCAGCACACACATGAGATGTTGCCTGAGTCAGCTGAAGCATCTGAGGGGCGATGGCTGAGAGGCAACAGCTGGGGAAGCCAGCCTTGACCTTGTTTCTATCATTCTGACGCTAACTAGGATTTCGGCTGTCATGGAGCAAGAAATGGCTGGGAGGCAACGGAGTGGGGGAATCCCTTACAGATGCGTTGGGGATCCCAAAACGCCACTGAGCATTGGTAACAGCTGGAACTCCTGGGGGAGGGAATTGTGTATACTGGCTGGGAAGAGGGGATTACACGGGAATCGGGGATAGGAAAGCGGGCCATTAGTATACAAGGTTTAAAGGAGGCTAGGCGTAATAGGGAAGGGTGACTGGGAAACGAGCATAGGGCAGAGTTAAAAGCATTTAGGTGGGTGGGGTAAGGGAATAAATTACACTGGAAGGCAAACGCTCCTGGTGCTAACCTGGATCGGAATAAACCGTTCTTACTGAATGCAGTGTGTGTAGAAGAATAAAAGTACTTCAAAAACAAAGAATAAAGGTACTTCAAACCTGCCTGTTTGCTGACTCATATTTCTATCTACGATTATCCGGACCAACGGCTGAGAACCAGGCCCAAAGGGACCACCACAAAGTTGAGAATATGGCTTCATTTGTGCAGTATGTACAAAGAACGGGGGGCACCAAGATTTGTCAATGCTTAGGGCACCAGTGAGTGGGGGGAGGGATGAGCTTCAATTCTGTGAGTGGTGTATGTGTAAACTTGATGCGCAAATGGAGCTGCGTATGCACTTGCTTATGCGGAATCATCCTCTATCCTCATCACTGCTGCCAATCCATAAAGCTGGAAAGGTTGGAGACCTCTGCTGTAAAACACTGAAAGGTGATTTGCTAATACTGTACACTGAGGGCAAGGCCTGAAAATGAAAGAGGGACCTTATATTTTACACAGATTCCTGCTCTGGATGCCTGTGTGTCCACAGAAGCTTGTTAGTACTGAAACTAGTAGAAGGAGTGTGTTGTATTGGTCTTGACGGACACACCAGGCAGACACAGGAGCTGAAGAGTAACGTTTCTTTATTGAAGCAGTAACAGATTAACGTGGCTGCCCAGCTGGGCTGGCAGCCGGCTGGCTGGAGCCGGAGCCCCAACTGCCCCAGTTGATGCCGTTTGACAGCTCCTTATATAGTCTGCTGTCAAACGGCACCAACCAATGGGAACAGTAAGATGGCCCCGCTCAAAATGCGGACCAGGTTGAAGACTTAGCTAGTCAGGGACACAACACCCCTTTCCCCTAGCTAAGGACATGCGCTGCCCAGCCTTTTGGGAATACAATGGTATAACCAGGGAATTGAACTAGTGAGGAAATTGAACTAGTGGCCAGGGACGAGCACCTGGCCTGGGAAGGAGACCCTGACAAACGTGGCAAGCAACCCTGCCCAGGTGACCTCCCGCCTGTGGCGGAGTAGGGGCCCCACATCCCAAGGGTTGTGGGTCAAATACTGACAGCTGCCTGCCTTGGAACCCACGCTGTAGAGATGGCAGGTCTAGCTGTGGCTTGCACAGAAAATGGCACCCCACCTGTCACAAGGCAGGAGCCTGAGAAGGGGAACCAGATAAGATGGTGAATAAACCTGTCTGGTGACCGCCTGCATGGGGTAGGGCAGAGGTGCCTGAACCCTAAGGCTGGAGGCTCGTTGTGCTCTCCTGGCCCCCCCTTGGGACAAGAACATCCAACCTCCCACCTACCTAGCTTTCGCCCCCCCTGGGGAGTGTAGTACTAATGACAAGGGAGACAAGCCAAGGTGGGAGAGACCCTGGAGGTGGGTGCATGGAACTTCCTTGTTCAACGCCTGACACCCCCCTCCCCCTAAATACCGGATCCATCCCCCCAGAGCCATTGGAAAGGGGGGGGGGCAGAGAGAATTTTTATTATCTGCATCTCTGCAGAGCCAATGGCTGTACCCATGTCCACAATGGTGAAAAGCCTGAAATGGAGAAAGGCCTGGAGCTGAACGCAGCAGGCCCACGAAGAGCTGCACCCGCAGTAGGCCCATCGCTCGGCAGCCGGTGGAAGTCGAGGAGGCGCTCGGGCTGTCGGCGGCCACGGCGGAGGCGGCAGCGGCGGCGATGGCCGGGACGGGGAGGCGACTGCAGCGGAGGCGCGCGGCGGCTGCGGAGAGAGACGACGGCTGCGGATGCTGCGGCGGCGGCGGCGGCAGAACGGAGGCCGCGGCGGCGGCAGGAGAGGCCGCGCGGCGGCGGCGGAGCGAGGCGACGGCTGTGGAGGCCCCGCGACGGCGGCGGCAGAAGTAACGGAGGCCGCGGCGGCGGCAGCGAAGGCCGCAGCGGCGGCAGAACGGAGGCGCGGCGGCGGCTGAAGAGCGGAGGCGCGCGGCGGCGGCAGCGGAGGCCGCAGCGGCGGCTGAAGAGCGGATGGCCGGGGCGGCGCGGTAGCGGAGGCGCAGCGGCGGCGGCTGAAGAGCGGATGGCGCGGCGGCGGCTGAAGAACGGAGGCAGCGCGCGGCGGCAGAAGAGCGGAGGCGCGGCGGCGGCAGCGGAGGCGCGCGCGGCGGCGGAAGAGCGGATGCCGCGGCGGCGGCAGCGGAGGCGCAGCGGCGGCTGAAGAGCGGATGGCGCGGCGGCGGCTGAAGAACGGAGGCGCGGCGGCGGCTGAAGAGCGGAGGCAGCGGCGGCGGAGCGGAGGCGCAGCGGCGGCTGAAGAGCGGATGGCGCGGCGGCGGCAGCGGAGGCGCAGCGGCGGCTGAAGAGCGGATCCGCGCGGCGGCTGAAGAACGGAGGCCGCGGCGGCGGCTGAAGAGCGGAGGCCGCGGCGGCGGCAGCGGAGGCGCAGCGGCGGCTGAAGAGCGGATGGCAGCGGCGGCGGCAGCGGAGGCCGCAGCGCGGCGGCTGAAGAGCGGATGCAGCGCGGCGGCGGCTGAAGAACGGAGGCCGCGGCGGCGGCGGCGGAGGCCGCGGGGCGGCTGAAGAGCGGATGGCCGCGGCGGCGGTAGCGGAGGCGCGAGCGGCGGCTGAAGAGCGGATGGCGCGGCGGCGGCTGAAGACGGAGGCGCGGCGGCGGCAGAAGCGGAGGCGCGCGGCGTAGCGGAGGCCGCAGCGGCGGCAGAAGAGCGGAGGCCGCAGCGGCGTCCTCGGCGGGAGCGGCTGCAGCGGAGGCGCTCGGCGTCCTTGGCGGGAGCGGCTGTCGGGGTCGCGCGGCGGCGGCAGCGACGGTAACAGCGGCCGGATCGGTGGGGGGGGGTGGAAGTGTAGTCTCGCCGGCCTTCACGGCCTTGAGGCGAAATCTGGACCTCTGCTAGAGGCTGTAGGCTTTTGCGCTCTTGTAGCGCCCACGGGTGGGGGTTTTTTCGCCAGCCTTCACGGGCCTTGAGGCGACGTCTGTTCCTCGACTGGGGAGGCTTTTCAGACTTCTGCGCTTTTGGTAGCGCCAACGGGGTTTCGCCAGCCTTCACGGGCCTTGAGGCGACGTCTGTTCCTCGACTGGGGAGGCTTTTCAGACTTCTGCGCTTTTGGTAGCGCTAACAGGGGTGCCTTTCGCACGGGAGGCTAGAGTGCCTGTCAGGCAGTAACTTTCTCCTCAGCTCAGGGAGACTTCTTTTCCTCAGCTCGGGGAGACTTTCTTCTCAGCTCAGGGAGACTTCTTTTCCTCAGCTCGGGGAGACTTTCTCCTCAGCTCAGGGAGACTTTCTTTTCCTCAGCTGAGGAGGCTCTTTAAATTTGGCGCGCGCAGAGACTGTCTGCGGCTCCAGACATTCTGTGGCTTCAGCTCTTTCTTCAGTGACTTAGCTTCTTGCCTGGGTGTCTCTTCTGACATCCCACCTTCGTCGCCAGTGTTGTATTGGTCTTGACGGACACACCAGGCAGACACAGGAGCTGAAGAGTAACGTTTCTTTATTGAAGCAGTAACAGATTAACGTGGCTGCCCAGCTGGGCTGGCAGCCGGCTGGCTGGAGCCGGAGCCCCAACTGCCCAGTTGATGCCGTTTGACAGCTCCTTATATAGTCTGCTGTCAAACGGCACCAACCAATGGGAACAGTAAGATGGTCCCGCTCAAAATGCGGACCAGGTTGAAGACTTAGCTAGTCAGGGACACAACAGAGTGTGTGTGGGATGGGGGAGTGTTGGTGGCAGGAGGGGGAGAAGAGGAGATTAGAATTGTATGACTCTCATTGTCAATCATTTAGAAAAACGCCTGAAGCTCTAGTCTAAAGGCATGGACACCAACCTATAAAGCAACAGCAGTAGTAGCAATAACAGGCTTGTTTTATTAGCAGCAAGTTTTAATCACCAAGCAGTTTTCAGTTTGATCCCTTGTTATATGACCAGTTGGCAGTTGTGCTTTTGGTTTAAATCCACTTTGTGCTCCCAGCACCCTTCTTAAAATGCCCCTCTTTTTGGAAGACGCTTACTAGCCTAACCACTTTAATTACATTTTGATTGTACTTCCTGGACTATTTAAATATTTTTTTTGGGCGGGGGGGGGGGGGAAATACCAACTTGGCATTGTTCTGTGTTGTAGCCTTTATCAATTGGGAACTGGACTACTTGCTTCCAAGAATGTGACAAAAAAAAAGGATGGGAAGGAAACTTGCTGGCACTCCTTGTTAAACTGGAACAAATATAAAAAAAATTATTTCTGGAAATAGTTTGATAATATTTAACACAGTGGCCATGAAGGGTGGTGAGATAATGTCCGGGAAAAATCCCTAAAGAGGGATCCACTCATAGCGGTAAGGTGCAGCTGTGATCATGCCTTGTGAGGGATGAATGGGAGAGCCCTGAGGAGAATCCCAGAGAAAGTGAGCTTAGGCAAATGTGATCTGGCAGCATTAATCACTTACATCTCTTCTCACTTGGTTCCAAATGAAAGAGGAAGAGATAAATTTTGACAATGAGAAGGTTTCTTTCATCTTTCCTCCCTGCCCCATTTTTAGCCAAAGACCATGCTGATGGATAATCATGGGAGTCGTCATGCAAGCACACCAGTTGAGAAAACTGAACTATTCCATAATTTCTCTTAATTTGCTTGTTCTGGTTTAGGGGTGTGCAAAATGTTTTTAAATCCAATAAATACCAATGGCTGGGGGTGGCGCAGTGGTTAGAATGCAGTATTGCAGGCTAACTCACTGCCAGGAGTTTGATCCTGACTGGCTCAAGGTTGACTCGGCCTTCCCTCCTTCCAAGGTTGGTAAAATGAGGACTTAGGTTGTTTCGGGCAATAGGCTGACTCTGTAAATCATTGAGAGAGAGCTGAAAAGCACTGTGAAATGGTATACAAGCCTAAATGCTATTGCTATTGCTAATTGCTGTAGTTTGGTACCATTCAGTGGTGGGATTCAAATGTTTTTACTTACTGGTTCTGTGGGCGTGGCTTGGTGGGCATGGCAGGGGAAGGATACTGTAAAATCTCCAGTCAGAGGTGGTATTTGCCAGTTCTCTGAACTACTCAAAATTTCCACTACCGGTTCTCCAGAACTTGTCAGAACCTACTGAATACCACCTCTGGTACCATTATTCATAGTATCCTTCTGGATCATCTCAGAGGATTGAGGTGGGTGACACAGTGCATCTCCTGGTTGCTTTTAGTATTTTGGGCAACTATATGAATGTGACTAATAATTAAATACATAGAATAAAGTAACGTATTTTGTGATGATATTAGACTGAAATACAACTAAAATAACAAAGCATAAAAATGAATAAAAACAGTCCTAATAAAAATATTTGGAGACTTATAAATGTAGCATGGAAGGAGTCCACTAGATCGAGGTGGATTTTCCACTTTCCTTTCAAGAATTCCCATCCTCTGTTACTATTATCTACTTCTCAGCAGGAACCCTGATCCTGAGTACAATAGCAATTTGAGAAGCTAGAATACTACCTGTCCCTATGCACTCATCTGAATCCACTTAAATATGAGCCAGCCATGTGCATTGGCCAAAAAAGCCAATGCATTCTAGATTGCATTAACAGAGGGACAGAATCAAGATCATATGAAGTATCAGTACTGCTTTATAAAGCCTTAGTAAGACTACACTTAGAATACCACATTCAGGTTTGGTCATAAAAAAGATGTAGTGACTCTGGAACAAGTGCAGAAAAGAGACACAAACATGATTAGGGGGCTGGAGGTTAAAACATATGAAAATAGTTGCAGGAATTGGGTATGCCTAGTCTAGTGGAATGAAGGACTAGCAGTGACATGATAGCAATGTTCCAATATTTGAGAAGCTGCCACAAAGAAGAAGGGGGTCAATCTATTTTTCCAAAGACCAGAAGCAAGGCAAGAAACAATGAATGGAAACTAATCAAGGAGAAAAGCAACTTAGAACTAAGGAAAATTTTTTCTAACAGTGAGAACAATTAACTAGTGGAATGCTTGCCTTCAGAAGTTGTGGATGCTCCATTACTGGAGGCTTTTAAGAAGATTCTGGACAGCCACTTGTCTGGAATGGAATAGGATCTCCTGCTTGAGCAGAGGGTGGACTAGAAGACCTCCAAGGTCCCTTCCAACTCTATTATTCTCTTAATTCTGTTACTTTCTGTTACTTATGATGGTTTGACAAATTATATGCAAAAGCCTTCTCTTAGAATTTACTGTTTTACTCAGCTTAAATCTCTAATCTGCATGGGGTTCCAAAAGAAATCAAGACTGAGGTTTATCATTTATTATTATAAATAATATGGGGAAAAACAGAGGATGAAAAATAGGGTGAGGTTCAAAATAGAGCCTTCCTGTCAGGGAAACATTATGAACAGGCAGACAACAGAGCCTCATTGTGATGTAGAACTATAGTTTTAAGGGGTGAAATGTGATAAATCAAATTAGCATTTACAAGAAATAAATGGCATGCCATGACGAATGCCAAATGCCATTTATTATTTCATGTCACATTACACCTGCAATCGGTAAGTGACAGAAGGTATTTAATTCATCATGGCTAACAACTGGGTGAATTACAGTAAGTCTACAGCTTTCATAAATAGCAGTCTTGGACTTACCTTTCAAGGGCTTAAGGGTTTTGGATTCAGTTTCAGTCAAGAAACAGATTCCAGCATATTTAAATCAAGCCCGCTTGGGTCATTGGGGGTCCACAAATATTATTCCAACCCTCACCACACTTTCCTTTGGTATTGCCCTTTAAGAGAAGGTAGTTGCTCTCAGCTGTTATGAGATTTTTTTCCAATCAGATCAGCAGAGGACAAACTGTTGGATTATCTCAAATCCTCCTCCCCATACTAGAAATCAATATTGTTGGTAGAAACAAATTAAACACGGGAAATGCCAGTTTCATTGCACAGAGCAAACTCTCGGCACGCAAGAATGTAGAATGTCACTTCACTTATTATTTGGCTGAGTCACATACATATACTACACTAATGGGGTATTCTATTTCAATAATTATTCAGATTGCTTTCCTTACACCTTGTGTCACAGCTTCTTTATTTTAGCTCAGAATAATAATATTAAGTTGAATTCTAATATATATGCTTGTGATAACTTCCAATTTATTTATTTTCCAGTTTAGAGGCTGTCTGACTTCTTAATAGCTCTGGGCTGCTTGCAAATAAAACAAAAATTTTACATATAAAAAGAAAGCACATCCAACTGAAAGCACAGTACAACCAAAGTTAAGCTAAAGGGGATTCCATATTCATCCAATTCCAAGATTTCAGGCAACAACTATGTTTTTAATGATTTCTTAAAGGATAAGAATGCAGCATATGTTTGAGGGAACATAATTTTTAAGCACTTCTATATAATTGAGAATCTTGAATGACATAATGTCTAGCAGACATTATATGTTGACGGCTACAAAATATTTCAACCAGAAAACTGTATGCTCCAATTCTAACAATGTTTTGGAAATATTTGAAAACTTTTGCTGATTCTGTGCCTGGGAACAGAACAGTTGTTGAAACTCTGTTTCTGTGGTGTGTGTGTGTGTGTTTGTGTTTTATTTTTGTTTTTTGGAAGAGGGAGAGAATTACAAACTACCCAGAGTCTCTAAATTTAATTAGACACACAAACACACAGACATATATACAATTTCAGAAATGTTCCTAATGGGGCCATAAAAGTTAATCAAATAAATAGTACTATGAAAAAATAAAGTGTCCCTCACTATCACAAAGTTCATTAAGACTGCTGTTAGACATAATAGTTACCCCATCTGCTTTAATTGGATATCTGCGAATACAAATTTGTTGAATCCCATGTCTAGGCTTTCAAAAAAGTTTTCATTAGTTAGAATATGTATTTTTTACAAACTTAACATCTGGTTGTAACTTTCCCAGCTTGTTATATATTTGTCCCCTTTTTTAATTAATCTGAGTGGGTTTGCACTCCGACTACTTTAAATGCCATTCTGTACTTTCCTGGAGTCAAAATATTTTTCAAGGTCATTTTCCCAGGGTGAAAAGAGCTTAACACTGTAGTAAGCCTACAAATAGGAAAGACAAAGAATAAAAGATTTAACCATGTTTCAATAAAGCAATGAAGCAATCCTTTATTGAAACTTGACCCTAATACAAATAGCTATCCTAATTCTTACTCTAGCTCTTAGTCCCAAAGGTATATTAAGCCTAAAGCAACCAATAACTATTCAACTGCTTAAGCTTTGAATCAAACATTGCATCCTAATTGCCAGCTAACTGGAAAGATTGGAGAACTTTCCTGCAAGAGCTATTCTTCTAAGGGCTCCTGAAGAAGATTCTTGATGGACTGCCACTAGCCAGGCTGATCCTCCAGACTCCCTCTAATCCTGTGTTTCTTAAACTTGGCAACTTTAAGATGTGTGGACCTGAGAAAGTTCAGACATCTTAGAGTTGCCAAGTTTGAAGTCTGAATTCTGAACTTCCCAGCTAACATGTTTCTGACACCTGGCAACTTAAATACTGTGGAGTTGGCAGGAGAATTCCATGCTTCTAAAATTTGCAAAGTTTGAGAAATACTGCTCCAATTTGTCCAGCTGGATAGTTCTTCTACCAGACCTCTCTCCCTTCAGTGATTCTTTTTTAAAGCCAATGAATCCAACTCTCCAGTTATAAAAAGTTCATTAAGGAAATAGGAATAGAGGAAAACCCATTCAGAGGTACAAATAAAATCAATACATTCAGCCTAATTTAACTTGGTACTGTTTGCTTGAATACAATCTTGGGATTGAGCACTTAGTTCATTGCAGGGTGGCTAGCTAGAAAAAGTTAATTTGGACCTACTGCTTAGGTGTTAATAGGCCTTCTTTGCTTCTTCTGCCTTGAGCCAATATCTTCAGCTTTAAAGTTTGTATGTGAAGGTAGGACTTTGGGGAGAAACTAACAATGGCTCATCCAATGCTGATGACCTATTTTTACAGATAATCAGAGTTGGAAGGGACCTTGTAGGTCATTTAGTCCAACCCCCCGCCTAAGCAGAGGACCCTACACCATTTCTGACAAATGGCAGTCCAATCTCTTCTTGAAAGTCTCAAGTGATGATTTAGTTAGCAAATAACAAATTGTTTAGCAATTGAACCCATTTTCTTATGAGTCCAGATCAAATGATAAAGGTGCAGGTTATTCTGTTATATAAAGAGAAAATATGGGAGAAAATAATATGAATTTCATCTATTCAGGCTTCTCAGCATGAATCAGCTTATCAAATGCTTTAAGGGGAATTGTTGAACTGCACAAAAAACTAGGATGTTCTTGTATCGCCCAAACTACATAACAGTACTTACTGTCATATACATCTTCATTATATAAATATTTTTAAATCCCTAAGTTGTTATATGCTGTATTATAGAAAATCATTAATGAAGTTAGCTCTTTTTGGGACAGTTCCATAATAAAGAAGGCTACTTCCATGCCCCATCCAAATGTCTATCAGACTGTGGTAAAAAACGGCAGCAACGGGCAAGTTATTATAGGAGATTGCCCTTTATTGTTGATCAATCAGTCTGATGGCAGCTTTTTGTCAGTATAGAAAGTGTTTCCCCTAAAGAATTTGCATGATGCAGGTTGAGAGAGACGTGTATGTAAGAGGTCAGTGGTGGGATTCAAATTTTTTTACTACTGGTTCTGTGGCCGTGGCTTGGTTGGCGTGGCAGAGGAAGGATACTGTAAAATCTCCAGGCAGAGGTGGGATTTGCCGGTTCTCCGAACTACTCAAAATTTCCGCTACTGGTTCTCCAGAACTGGTCAGAACCTGCTGAATACCACCTCTTGTAAGAGGTGAATGCAACAAAAGCAGAAATGGAGACAGACCAAACATGAGCAAATACAATTACATTTCTAGAGGCATCATTTCAACTCAATAAGGGGCTAAAGTGATGTACCACTTGTATATTGAAAGACACGAACACCATATAAAATAAGAAAGACAAGTTCAAAAAATACATTGTCACTAAAATACACACATGAAGGAAACCAAGTAAAATTTATTGCTAGACATGTGCAATTTTGAATGAGAAAGTAATGGCTTTTGACATGACACAGTAATGTTGGCTTCCATAGCCATATAACAGAACAGAATAAAAAATTCATGAATGGGGGTATTTATTTTGTCATATTTATTAAAGCAGTTGCTGAGTAAAACATGTCATTGACAAGATGTTTTTGATTTTTCACTTCTGTCAGCACAGCAACATTAATATTACAAATACATAGAGCATGTGAGATGAGAATGGTGTGGTGGTCTAGAGGTGAACTCTCACCTCACAATCAGGAGGTTGTGAGTATTTCTCTCTCTGGGCACACTGAGAATATATCTGCTGAACATAACTCAGCTTTGGCGATAGGAAGGGCATCCATCCATTAAACACTCTGCTGGCTCCATTCAGTTGCTCAACCTCCATCCCTCAAGGGATTATGGGGTCTTTAAATGAAAATGATGATAGAGCATGTGGGATCCATAAAGTAAGCTTGACACTCTACAAGCAATCAATTGCCTGTTTTTCTCTCACTTTGCTTTTCATTTGATCAAGTTCAGTCTTGCACTGCTTTCCTTGTTTACAGACACCTTACAGTTTAGAAAGTTCAAGCAGCAATCCTTAGGGAATTTGCTTTTATGTTTTATTTTATTTTATGCTGTATTGTGAATCACCAAATAAAGGAGCTTCAAGATTAATTAGAATAATGCAGAGCATTTGTATTAATTATATGGAAACTAATTTTAAATCTGTTTAAATCTGTTCTGTATCTGGACATGTCAATATGTTTTAATATTTTTATATGATTCTTATTGGACAAAATGCAATGTAAATAAAAGGGTTTATTTAGCTCAGAATCAAAGCATGGTAATTAGAGCAGAATAATACCAAGGAACAAGCTGATACATCATCATATCTGTTCCTGAAGATAGAAGAAGAGATGAACAAGAGACACCGAAGAGATTTCAGTGCTCAATGAAATTTGTTGGCATTTTATGTATTATTAAATTTAACTTTAAGGGGGGGGAAACAACCCTAGGACTTTTATATTTCTGTTTATATCACTAGTTCTATTTAAACACCCAAAACATTACTTTGGATGGTAACCCCACTTTCTTTGGCAATACCATGCTTCAAAATTTCTTAGAGGCAGCTAATGAGAACACCTGATCCCCAACTATTATACCATATTTCTGGAAATGAGAGATAAGAAATAGCAATATTCATCTGTTAACTGTGCAGAAAGATAGCTTTCAGCACATAGCAATGTAAGACAAGTGCTAAAAATGCATCTTATATAACATAATACTCTTACATTAACTGTTGTGATCATAATAAATGATCAGGGCAGAAGATATCCAAACAATGATTGACCTCAGAAAAGGAAACAAAGCCTCTTCTTCTACTTTAGTTAGACCACTCAGCATAATTCCAACATGCTGTTTTAAACTTTGCACCGAGTGACTCTGTAAGTGGCTTATTCTTATTAGGAATCACAAGCTTGTATAAACAAAACAAAGTCCAGAAAGGGGGAAATGTCATAAGGACTGAGCAAAGGCCCTTCGGCAGAAGCAAGGATTATCAAGGAACGCAAACATACGAAGACGGTGGGTTGGTAGGCCTACATTACTGCTTGTGTTTCCTAGGCCATGGGATATAATCTAGGAGTGTTTCTGAGCAAGGTGCCTGGCTGGTTTCTTTTCACTGGAATCTTCCTGCCCGTAACTTTACTTCTGTTACTGCTCATTGTCTACCTCCGGATCAAGCTGAAAGAAGGTAAGTCAGCCACCATTGCGGGGGCCTGAAAGGTAAGCAAGAAGGCAGCACTATCATAATATAGAAGGCTTTGCTATAAAGTTATGTATCAACTAGGACTGAATAGTTCAAATTGTCTGTTTGAAATGCTAAATAACCACTATCCTACTTGTAGTTATTGCTAAATACACTCCAGCATAGAGTAGCCATTCTGATAAGATATGCTGATACATACAATGCCTTCATACCTGACTGCTGGGACTGGTGGTTGGAATTGATGGAAGTTGGAAGAGAGTGTTTGGTGGAAAAAAAAATAGTTTATCCATCCTCAAACTATCTTCTTCGAACCCTTTGCCTCATGTCCACTTTCAAGATATACCGAAAGAATTTGACTATCGTAATGTGCAAAGGGTTTTTCTGAGATGTGAAAGTCATTATTTCTTGCATGTATTTCTATTCTATTTCTTCATCTTAGCCCCAAAAGCCAAAAAGTAATCTAATCACAACTGTTCCCATTGTTTAAGATGGGAACTAAGATTGACATAATATGACTCTATTTATCATAGGTATTGTGGAACTTTTATCTAAGCTGCCTCCGATACACTAATAAAAATGTTTTTTTCTTTAATAAGTTAAATACTCAAGCTAGCCATTTATTTTATCAGAAAGGCTTCTCTACTTAATTGTGTCTAATTGGCCTTCTTGGCACTCAACACCTGCAAATGTTTTTATTCTCTTCAGTGAACAAGCAATTGTCTCTGGCCAATAATCCCACAGATGTTGTCCTCCAGTACTATGCCAAATGCAACAAATTGAGGAATTCAAAAAGAAAGCAAGATCATCAGTAAGAAGATGACAATTTCTTTAGAGAATGTGACTTTGGATGATAGGTTCAGCTTCAGCTATTTACTGGAAAAATTCAACTGCAGCTTACTGTTATTTAAAACCCGGGAAAGATATTCCGTTGATGTGGATAAGAAAAAGATAAAAAAGTCATTTAAAATGTTTTAGTTATTTTCCTTCTTCTGATGAGGCCACAGCTTTTTGAACCCAATTCAGAAAATGTCTTCATGTTCTCTCAGGGGGAAAAATAAATCTTCTCACAAGATAGAAGCATTTGAGTTTTATTCTGTTTTTCTGTAGTTGAAACATTTGCAATTGTGGAAATAGAAACAAATGAAATGTTAACTGTGTATAAACATATAGCATGAACTGTTGTTATACAAAATGCTAAGAGATGGCATATAAAAATAAATACATCAAACACTGCTGCTTTCTTTTGTCTGATGCTTTAGTCTTTATCTTGTTGAGGTCTAATGAATTGATTTTGCTTTTGTTGCACAATATTGACTTTCCTGATTACATGGACTTTGTGGCGGAGCTTTTTTTGAATATAAATACTTGCTGTCATTGGAAAAAAAAAAAAAAGCAAATATTTCTCCTCCAAATCAGTTCTTGCAGCCCAGGTAGCTGTGGCTCGGTTGGATACTTCTGGTAGAAAGGAAACTATACAAGTTTGTGATTTACACAATTATTGAAACTGCATAAACTACAGAAAAGTTATGAGAGTCGATGTAATGTATTAGCCCAAATATTGGAGAAGAGGTATGGATTTAAAAATCTCACAAACTAGCAGCCAAAGGGGCTATCACATTATGAGAATGGCCAGTCACAAATTGTTAAAAGGGGAAATTCTTTATTACTTTACATCAGGCCTGTTCAAACTGGCGGCCCACGGACCAGTTGAGTCACGCACAGGCTACGCCCACCCTGGCTCTGCGAAGGCAAAACATCACAATACGTCATGTGACGCGATCAAGCTTGACACCCATGCTTTACATTTTTTCCATCTCCTTTTCCGCTTTAATTGAAAGAGGAAGCGGATCACGAAGCCCAGCAGGCACAAAAACAGCTTAGCTACTAACCTTAATTTAAATTATGAGAACCAAGAAAATAATGGTCAACAGGTTTTAAACTTTTTGCTAAAGGCATGACTAATTTTTCAAGCCGAAGCATCTGAAATTAAAAATAATGGATTTCAACAGCAGGAGCATCCATAGGATCTACCACATTCATCAAAATGATGAAAGCAATTTTATGCTGTCACCATACAAGCTGCCCCACTTTTCTCCGCGCAAAGTTGACAACATGATATAGCGTTCACACAGAAGCATTGGAACTTGCACTGCATCAGCATGGCATTATTTTCATCACTTGCATACCATGCGAGTAACAGTTAAGGCATCAGCAGGAAGAGTCGGAAAAGAGTATGGATATGTAGAGAATCAGGACTATTTTTTGTCTTAGGGCACGGGTGTCAAACTCAAGGCGTCACATTGCCATCACGTGACATTTCACGATATTTTCCCCCTTCGTGGATCTGGGGTGAGCGTGGCCTGCGGGTGATGCATCCCTTTCTTTAGGGGAATTCTTACCATACCTAAGTGGGCTTGCTTTTCTAATCAGGGAATGTGTGTTGCTTAACCCGCTAAGCTCAGTAAGCTCACATTTTTGCACCTCAAGATCAGCTCCAAGAGTTATCTTGAGGTAAGAGGGCGGCCTACAAATTTTATAAATAAATAAGTTACTACTAGTGAACACTGATGATTTATTTTCCCATCATTTTGAAGAAGTAGATGCATGAAAATTCTGGTCTGAAAATAAACTTCATTTTTAAAAAGATACATATTGGTTATTGTAGTTTCATGTTTTGTTTTGAAAGAAAACCCAATAGTTACTGAAAAAGAACAGAAAAAAATGATCTTACCACCTTTGTATTATCATTCCACCAACTGCAACTCTTGGATCCACAAAAATGTTAAGATTGATCATGAAGCTGAATAAATGATGCATAGCCTTGAGTCTTTTGGAAGACATATTTTTTCAATCTGGGCTATGACCTGGCTTGGGACTGGCTAACCTGATAGATGACTTATTGTTAGAGAGAAAGAAGGGTAATTTTACTCTACTGATTTGCTTTGTATCTCAGCAGCTTTTGATAGTGTATACTACACTATTTCCTGGAGCATCTGTGTGAGTTGGGAATTGTTTAAGAACTATGCTAGATGGATTCCAATCCTACTTGAAAGGACATTTTCAGAGAAGAGAATTTATTGATGATGCCTCTGCTCCCTGACTGCTGAGATGCCAGTGCACTATAATATCTACATGAAGTGTAATGGAGCACTTATCAGCAATAGAATTCAGCAGAAGCATTCTATGCAAGAATATCTGGCATGCACGTTACACTCTGTTGAAGCAAGTGCACTGGCTAACAATTAACAAGCAAACCAGGTTTACCTTGGGCATGTAAACAGTCTCAGATACTTGAGAGATCATTTCCCCCAATAGAGTCCTGCACAATCAGTAAGATTAAGAAAAGACAATCTGCTACATTTGCTGTGATTTATAGACTGCAAACTTGTAGTCACTTGTCCACTGTAGTAGTACCAGCTGTAGTAGTACCAGATTATCCAGATTAAAATCCACTCTAATCCACAAAATTTCATTCTGAGTATTGTAAATGCAAGACTGCAGGACATAGGGCTATAGAATTTAGCAAAGTGAATTCATGGTTCACTGCAGCCTGTTTTAAACAACCAAAACACAGGCTATATCTGAGGGTGATTGGTTGGAAAACATTGGAATACAACTGATAATATACGAGAAAATGCAATATGGAGAAGTATAATACAGTCAGTGAGTGCAGTGTGTGGAACAGTTCATGAATTACTGGTGTCATATGTACATATTACTTAAAAAATTAAAGGGAGTATTTGAGAAAATATTTAAGAGAATTTAAAACACTTTGTTTTATTGATAACAGCAAGTTTGTTTTGAAGGTAATTCATGTCAGAATTTGAAAATAAAGCCAGTGAATGTGCTAGAACATTCGGTTATTCTTTTACAATGAGTAAGAAGCTACTGTTGAAATGGAGTTTGACGAAACAGAGTGGCTCAGAATAATGTAGGGAGTAAGAGAAGGACTCATCCTGTCCCTGAACTTGTTTAATTTACAGTGATTATAATAATAGCAGTGTGGGCAAGCAGGTTGCTCAAATTGCCAGCACCTGTGCTACTTCTGGACCTTATCTTTAAGCTCTTTCCTGTGTGCAGCACAGCAATTGCCTATAAAAGCAACTGCTGTGAAACAGCTGAGGGGGAAGAAGTGTTTGTGTGTGGAAGTAAAGAAGCAGCTGCAGCCAGAAAGGGACATTTCCAATAGCAATACTCACAATGAGTAGGAGTAGCAGCAGTAATAGGAATGGGGAAGAGTGAGTAGTGACTGTAATAATAGGTGAGTGCTTGTGTGTGCTGTCTAGGGACTTGTGCTGTTGTTGGCTCTTTTGTGTCTTGAGCACATCTAATTGTGTATAGTTTTTTTTAAAAAATCCTATGACAAAGTGGTGGCAGTGGTGGGATATCCCAAAAGGCGTGGGATGGGATATTTAAACCTTAGCTGCAAAAGGTAGTGAGTTTGGCTCTTGCAGAGTTCAGACCTTATAGGCAACAGCCAACAATCCTGGCTGCAGAAACTGGACCTCTCACTAGAGCCTATACAATCAGTCAGCATTCCAGAAAACCTCCACTCCAACAAATAACTCCAAGACAGACATCTTCTCAAAAGTTCTGTTTTATCTGGATAGTAAACTGGCACATCTAGGGAATCCCGAAGCTGAAAGTTCTGGGTTTCCTTGCAATAAGTAAAAACTACAAATCCACCCCCTGCACCCATCATCGCATCATATGCCCCAATCACTGTCCGTCCCAACCTGAGACGTCCCCCTCACCCAAGTGCAGAACAACATGACCTTGACTTAGAAGAAGAATGCTATTATGTCTAACCACATACACCCCAAGAAATTCCCCTCTCCCATTTTCCCAGGCTTAAGAACGGGGCAGTGTGGAAGAGTCTGGTGTCAATATGGCTTCCAAAGCTGACACAAACAGGAATGGAAAAAGTAGAAAGAGCAGATATGTTCTCCCTAAAAAAGATACTATTACTTTGGTAGAGACAGGTATCTACCCTAGTGAAAGAAAAGGCAGAGCAGGCAGAAAACTGATGAACCTCCGGTATCATTACAGGAATGTTGAGGCAACAGCAAATGAAAAGGCACTTTTAAAAAGAAAGCTTTTGAAGGGAAAGTGGAAATATAGGCTTGAATGGGAAGAGTGAAAGGGAGGCAAGGAGGGAAGTGCCTCCAGTCACCAGGAGACAGGGGGACCATTCATCTCTAGGGTTTTCAGAACAGAGGAGAGATGGTCCCAAAGATCTCAAAATCCCTGGGTTAACAGAAGAAGATATAGAAACCTTTGCCACATTTGAAAGAGTTACTAACTCTCATAAATGGACTATGAATGAATGGGTGGCCAGATTAGTAGCCCCATGCTTATCAGGGAAATGTTCTAAGGGCTTTTAATAGTCTTTCAACTAGGGGAGTAATCAGGGGTGGGATTCAAATTTTTTAACAACCGGTTCTGTGGGCGTGGCTTAGTTGGTGGGCATGCCTTGGTGGTCATGTGACTGGGTGGTCATGGCTTGGTGGTCATGTTATTGGCTGGCCGTGGCCAACTCAATATCACTCACATCAAGGCACGCATCTCCTCGCCTGGCCTCTCATGACTGTGGGGATGCTGCAACAGTTGTAAGTGTGAAAAATGGTCATAAGTCACTTTTTTCAGTGCCATTGTAACTTCAAATGGTCACTCCACACAAGCAAAGTACCAGCAAAGGAGGGGGGAAAAACTCCAGAGAGGTTCCTGAGACAGGAAGTCTAGTCCTGCCAAGAATGTAATAAGGGTTAACAGAGAGGCAGTATCTATAAGCAACACCAGAATGTTTCCTCTCTGCCTTCCTTACAGGATTAGGCCAGTAATTTCTTCTAACAATGGGTTCTCTGAACTGCTTAGAATGTTAACCGGTTCTAGCAAATAGGTGCGAACTGGTAGAATCTCACCCCTGGGAGAAATAGATTATCATATTAAAGAGGTAATCCTATACATGTATCATGTAGCTCCTTACACCTACAGGCAGAGGATTAGGAGCTACACAGATGACAAACAGGAAGGGATTCATATATCGTAGGGAAGATTGGAAGACCTAGGTAGGATATAGTTGAGGCTAGAAAAAAGAAGCAAAGAAAAATTGGGAGAGGAAGTAATTTTAGAACAGTTTCTACATGTGCTCCCTACCAAAATGAGATTTTGGGCACAAGACCACGACCCAGAAACAGTTCAAAGGGCAGCAAAATGATCAGAAGATGTTTGGAAGGAAGACATAGGAGAAAGAGTAAGACAGCCTTTTTCAGAAAGCAGGAAGCATTAAGATCTGAAAAGGTTAAAGGAGAATGGTCTAAAGAAGTCTTTAGCCCCTACTCAAATGAAAGGAAAGCCTTTGATAAAATAAGACACATGCTGTGCGTGAAGCCAATATTAAAAAGGGCTGAATTTTAACCAACCCTTTGTCCTACAAATAGACATATATAATGGGCTAGGCACAGTGCTCCTCATAAATCAGGAAGGGATGGACAACCCTGTAATTTATCTCTCAAAGAAGCTCCGCCCAAGAGAACAAAAATACAGCACCATTGAAAAAGAAGCCTGTGCACTAAAATGGGCAATCAATGCTCTACGTGTATATTTTTGGGGTTGGGAAGTCATTGTAATACCCATCAACCATTCACTTGGCTGCAACAAATGAAATATACCAATTCACCGTTAATCCAAATAGTGTCTCACATTACAACCTTGCCAATTCAATATCATATATCAAGATATGGACAGCAAAATGTCATCGCTGATTTGCTACTACAGCACGGGAAAGACACAAATAAGTGGCACGAGCCTCATGAAAAAACAGGATTGGGGTTTTTTTTATTAAAAGAGATGAGGTTTGTGGTAGGCTGCTTAAAAAAAATTCTGTGCTGTTTCTGTCTCTTCTCTTTAAGCCGTCTCCCCAGTGTCAGCATGGCAGATGTCTATAAAAGCTATGTGAAACAGCTGAGAATGTTGGGAAGAGGTATCTGTTGGAAGTAAAGCAGCCAGAAAGGGACATTTTCTCTAACAGTATTTGTAAGGAGTAGGAATAGCAGGAGGAGTGGAAAAGCATGAGTAGTATTGAGTAATAGTATGTGTGTTGTTTAAGGAGCTGTGCTGCTGATGAGTCGTTTGTGTCTTGAGCCCAAGCTAAGTATAGTTTAAAAGATCCTGACAGGCAGAATTGAAATTTGGAATCAAATTTGGAGATTAGACACTAATGAAATCTGCAGAGTATGCTACTTTATTATCTGAAAATAAAAATGATGTGGAAGAGCTCATTGTGAAAGTAAAAATGGGAAATGAAAAATCTGAGCTAACGTTAAATAACAAAGACAACAATGTCAACCAGCATGCTTAGTAAGCCCATAATGAAGAAAACAGACACTTATGGTGTGTGTGTGTGTGTGTATGTTCAGCAACAAAAATGGGTATAAAGCATTAAAAATGAATTAAATGCAATTTACAAATTTAAACAAGGTAATGAAGGACATTGCCATGACAACAAAAGTCAGAATAATTAAAGCAATGGCTTTTCTAGTAGCCATATACAGCTGTTGAGTAATAAGATACAAGTCTTTAAATTATGAATTTTAGGGTTTGTTAAGTCAGTTGATAACAGACCCATGGATTGGGAGAAACATAAATGTGTCCTGGATGAAATAAAATTTGACTATTCCCTTAAGAGAAGTATCAGAAAACAGAAACATATTTTGGTCATGTGATATGAGCAGGTGATAATTAGAAAAAAGATTTTTTTCCAAATATCCTTTGAGGGAAGCATAAAAAGGAAAGGAAAATAAGTAAAACTGGAGTGGACAAAAGACATTATTGGAAACTGAAAAAGCTGTGGATCATCACATGGGACAGGCTGACATGATTGGCAGTCACCAAGTTCTGACTCAAGAGTTTGTAACTCATAAACAAGCCATTCTTTCATTACTCCACTATTTGAATTTGCATTTCTTAAAAAGTTACAATTGCTCTCACCTATAATCTGAATTAATGTAGGCCACTTGTTTCAATGAACTAATACATTATTCAAAGTTCTTTAGTCACCAGTTATTTTATTTATAAAAATAAGACTTTTTGTGGAAACAAATGGTATAAATATTACCTAACACTAACTGTGAAACATCAATATTTTCAACAGGTCCACTGCATGTTTGGGATCTGAGAATGGAAATCAGAGGTAGGGTGTTACCAACAGACTAGTGACATTTCAGTCCAAATCTTTTGGTTTCATATAACTGCTGAAAAGCACAAGAGCCACAAAGGAAGTTTAGAAAACCCAACTGATCAAAGGCCATAGAGTGGGCCACAATACCATTTCCCCACTTCTCTCAAAGTGATCCTCTGAAAGTCAAAAAAATATTTTCTCTAAATATTAGAAAGGACAAAAGCAAAGCAGATATGTGTTTAAGTATGTAAGAATACGTTCCTAAGAAGTTTTTTTTAATCCCAACACAATATAAACACTAGGTTATGCTGATAGGTTTACATTATTTTTAATGTCAAATATTAAAAGCAGAGAAACATTTAGAGAATAAAGAAACTTTATTTTATAACAGTATTATGCAAGCAAAATATCACTTAATACAACTTCAAGCTGCTATAAATTTAATATGGCATCTTAACTATACAGTTCATATGGTGAACAATGGAGAAAAATGGATATAGTCAACAGGTTTTCATAGAGACCTCCTCAGTAGCAGGTACCACTGATAAATGGACCTAAGGCCATACCCTTGGTTTCTTTTGGTCCTCAAAACCTGTTCCTGTTATTAGGCAAGCTACTTAAACAATAACTGCTCAACAAATGTCAGTTATAACAGGAGTTAATGAGTTTTTATTAGGGCAGGGCAGCACTTAAGATTCAAAGACTAAAAGGCACCTCAAAGAGTCCAAGACAGAAGATCGTCTGTGGTGCTGGACTGCAACTGCTTAAGTGAGACATGTCTATTCCTGGGATCGCATAGACAAACCTATGGAAAAATTCTCCTCCACTCTGTAAGGAGTTGCATAAGGAGAGATAGTCTGGCATGCTGCTTTCAGTGTGTGCTCCGACACACTTTCTGCATTTGAATCAGTAGCGCTGCCAACCCTGAGGTTTTTTTTTTTTAGGCAAAGCAAGATTTTTTTCTGCAGGTGCATTTATATAATGGGAGTATCTGACATTTAGCATACTAAGAGAAAAGCGTTAAGTTTTAAGCTGCCTAAATTTGCTGGAAGGACAGAGCAAAGTGCTTCCAACTCTGGAATGTTACAGACCCTTAGGTCTCTTTGAAGGGACTGGCTGAGGACAGTGAAGTGCAAACAAAAGGCTACTTGAACAGTGGTTGGTCAGTAGAAATATATATATTTTTTAATAACTAAAACTTCGCTTCTATATGATACCAGCACCAGTTCTCTCAAAAAATAGGAGATCATCAGAATAAACAGAATTTTTTTATATAGGAATCTATATAAAAATCATACAGATTTTCAGTTTACTTTCCCTGCCAAGCTATAAGAACATTTTGTGTTTTTTTTTTAATAAAAAGAATATTTTTCTTGTACTGTTTGACATTTATCTGAAAAAGTAAATTTTTTCCAGTTAAATCTTTGAGACATTTTGAAAAGCCTGTATCTAAATTAGTCAGGGTTCCTTTTCCCTGCATATTAAAACTGCTCAAGTAAACAGTTTTTTCTAAATATTTTTGCTTCATGCAAACAAGAAATCAGTTGTACAAAAATAGCAGGGAATTGAACAAAAAAAAATCTCTATACCTCATTAAAAAAAATCCAAGAATGTTAAAAATTGGTTATAAAAACAAAGACATACATGAAAAACTGTAAGGTTGACAATTCGGTTTAGAGAAATTTGGTCCCTGTAGTGAGGCTTGGTGTATTCAGTGAAAGACTGGCTGGGATATCAACTTGGAATTATTGAAGTTCTTCATAGTCTCAAAGGATTCTTCATAAACCTAAAGAAGACATTTAATGCAATTATAGTTATAAATCTTAAACTATATTAAAACATTTTTACTAAATTGCCTTTTTTCTCTTTTGAAAACAGTTTTCCTTCCCAAGGCCTCATGCTATATTTTTCCAATAAATTTCACACTGTAATTGGTCCAATTACCATTAAGCTACAGAGGGACAGAACCTGCTACTTTATTCTATAATTATAAATAGCAGTATTATACTTAGAATGTAGAACCTAAAACCCAGCTATTGTTAAAAATCCTTGTATATCGTTAGATAAACATAACTTCTACTTTGGGAAATATCTGTTTTATTTATTTTAAAATTTATTTGCTGCCCATCTGGCATCAAGTTACTAAAGCAACTACTAGTCAAATGATAAATTTCTTCTTATATCACAAAATATAATATAGGATATAATAATTAAAATCACAAGGTATAACATAATTTTTAAGGTAGGCATGTCCAGTTCTGCCTGGCTTAAAGTCAGAGACAAAGACAGGTATTACATGTTACTACTTCTCTTCCAAATCTGGGTAACTTGGGAAAAGCTGTGGTGTGAACAGAGAGGATTTTTGCCAATCTAAACCACAAATTGCTTTGATGTCCGTGAATCTCTCAAGGTGCTGTCATACTAATCCACAATTCTAAGGGCAGGAATATAACAAATATTCCCTGATATCCAAATATAGTGGTGACTTAAAAGCAGGATGAAGAACTTTTTACTGCTCGCAGTAAATGCAGAAAATTGGAGGGGGGGGTTGTTGTATTATCAACATTATCTACATTAAAATTCAAGGTGTGCAATTTAGAAAACACAGGGTTAGCACAAAGCGCCATGTTCCCGTCAAGATCACTGATAACGCTGGAATATAATATACTGTTCTTATCAAACTGAATATTCACAATAATATGAATAGTATGTCAATATTATTTGAAAATCCATAGTTATTAATTCACCTAAAGCATTTACATGCCATTTGAAAAATGCATATTGTTGAATGTAACAACACTAAACTTTCTTACCACACTTTGGATTTTTTTTAAATGTTGAATACTATCTTGGGATCAGTTCAAAAAGTTTACAAGTTGTGTGACAAATAGTCATGTATAGGAAAATCTGCCTAGTTATTATTAAAAGGTGTGATTTGACTGTATGTTGGAACAAAAGACCGCATTAGATTGTCATGGACAAATATTTAATATACCACCAGGTGGCATCAAATATTTTGACAGTATTCTCAATAAACAAGTATCCTTTTTGCCATTTCTCATGTTTTGATACTGAAAACTGCCTCCATCCCTTTCCCTTTTTCTTTCCTGTACTCTTGCTTCCTGAACCATTCTTTAAAAAAAATATGGAAGAATAAAATCACTGCAAAATCAGAAGATCCATTTACTTACTATAAGACATATTCAAGTTGAGGTTTTCATATGCTTGGTATCTATAATCTAAAGCCATTATGAATAAATTCTCCAAACAATTGTTATATGAATGATTGTTGTATACATTATGAGCTGAAAATCCATACCTTAATGGCCTTCCTCTTCAAGTTCACTCTCCTTATGCACCACTACTCTTGTTACAGACATGTCAGGGTGCTGCTCTTTGGCTTCCTTAATGGCTTGTGCCAATGCCTGCAATGCCAGAAAAGTAGAATAACTAAATGGCAAATTAAAATTAACAGAGTTTAACGTATAATGGCTAGCAAAGCTCTTAATGCTTATCTTCCTGGAACAATTTAATTAAATATTAAACTAAGCATATCATTCCCGTAATAAAACAACCAACTGTAGAAGAAGAAGAAACTTTTAAAGTGTTATATCAAAAGCTATAAATACATTTACAAATTTGCTGAATGATATCAAATTATTTAAAGTATTAAAATTTGTAGAAAGCTTGTTTAAGTAAGGATGCTTTTTCATGTTTTGTTTTGTAAGGTATTGAAGACTACTCGGTAGCAAATGTATGCTAAAGCACTTGTTTTTTTCTGCTAGTTTCCAATATGCCTTGTTCTATTGTTTAGCCTATTTTTCCCACTTGAGCTGATCTACAATCTCAGGCTAATGAAATACAGTTTAGCAAACAAATGGCAATTGGAAGAGTTAATATTTTTTATTGTTCATCATTTCCACTCTACAATTTTGTCATCCTCTCTCCAATTTGTGCTAATGTGGTAGCTGCAGAATTTGGAAAATGCATTTCAGAACACTAGACACTTTGCTCTTAAAATTTTACTTGTTGATGTGGAAAAGATCAGCAATATCCACAGAATCCCTAACCCTAAACCAAAATTAATAATATATATACACTGCTCAAAAAAATAAAGGGAACACTTAAGCAACACAATGTAACTCCAAGTCAATCACACTTCTGTGAAATCGAACTGTCCACTTAGGTAGCAACACTGATTGGCAATCAATTTTACATGTTGTTGTGCAAATGGAATAGACAACAGGTGGAAAGCATAGGCAGTTAGCAAGACATCCCCAATAAAGGAGTGGTTCTGCAGGTGGTGACCACAGACCACTTCTCAGTTCCTATGCTTTCTGGCTGATGGTTTGGTCACTTTTGAATGCTGGCGGTGCTTTCATTCTAGTGGTAGCATGAGACGGAGTCTACAAACCACACAAGTGGCTCAGGTAGTGCAGCTCATCCAGGATGGCACATCAATGCGAGCTGTGGCAAGAAGGTTTGCTGTGTTTGTCAGCGTAGTGTCCAGAGCATGGAGGCGCTACCAGGAGACAGGCCAGTACATCAGGAGACGTGGAGGAGGCCGTAGGAGGGCAACAGCCCAGCATCAGGACCGCTACCTCTGCCTTTGTGCAAGGAAGGACAGGAGGAGCACTGCCAGAGCCCTGCCAAATGTCCTCCAGCGGGCCACAAATGTGCATGTGGCTGCTCAAACGGTCAGAAACATACTCCATGAGGGTAGTATAAGGGCCCAACGTCCACAGGTGGGGTGTGTGGTTACAGCCTAACACCGTGCAGGATGTTTGGCATTTGCCAGAAAACATCAAGATTGGCAAATTCGCCACTGGCACCGTGCTCTTCACAGATGAAAGCAGGTTCACACTGAGCACATGTGACAGACGTGACAGGATCTGGAAATGCCGTGGAGAACGTTCTGCTGCCTGCAACATCCTCCAGCATGACCGGTTTGGCAGTGGGTTAGTAATGGTGTGGGGTGGCATTTCTTTAGGGGGCCGCACAGCCCTCCATGTGCTCACCAGAGGTAGCCTGACTGCCATTAGGTACCGAGATGAGATCCTCAGACCCCTTGTGAGACCATATGCTGGTGCGGTTGGCCCTCCTAATGCAAGACAATGCTAGACCTCATGTGGCTGGAGTGTGTCAGCAGTTCCTGCAAGACGAAGGCATTGATACTATGGACTGGCCTGGCCATTCCCCAGACCTGAATCCAATTGAGCACATCTGGGACATCATGTCTTGCTCCATTCACCAATGCCACGTTGCACCACAGACTGTCCAGGAGTTGGGGGATGCTTTAGTCTAGGTGTGGGAGGAGATCCCTCAGGAGACCATCCACCACATGAGGAGCATGCCCAGGCATTGTAGGGAGGTCATACAGGCACGTGGAGGCCACACACACTACTGAGCCTCATTTTGACTTGTTTTAAGGACATTACATCAAAGTTGGATCAGCCTGTAGTATTTTTTTCCACTTTAATTTTGAGTGTAACTCCAAATCCAGACCTCCATGGGTTGCTAAATTTGATTTCCATTGATAATTTTTGTGTGATTTTGTTGTCAGCACATTCAACTATGTAATGAACAAAGTATTTATTAAGAATATTTCATTCATTCAGATCTAGGATGTTTTATTTTTGTGTTCCCTTTTATTTTTTTGAGCAGTGTAAACTTCAGCTGAAAAAAAAAATGCAAAAACAAACCCTAAGGAACAGCACGAAGAAATATACAAACAGATATTTTTTTCTCTACTTGACATTTCTTTAGCAGTAAGTTTTTCAGAATGTATGGAAACAAAAAGAATGCAATTGTATAAATTATTATTTTATTTCTATTTAAATGTCCATCACAGAAACAATGACCAGCATACTACTGAAAAAAAAAACCCATGTATTTACACACACAAAAATCAATATTTATGGATTAAATTCATACAAATGCATAGGTCCCACTGTAAGATTACTTTAGGATGTCATCATTTTATAGACTCCTAAATAAAGATGATAATTTTAAATTTTATTAAAACAAACATGTCTGACTTTTTCAAATTCTCCAGCCATGTTGAGCATGTGTTGGGAAGGATATCCCTCGGATCTAATGCTAAGCAGCTCTGCCATTTCATTTCAAGCTTCAAGGAGATTGAATTTGTCACATACATCCAAATCTCAGATTAAATTTATTTGGAAATCTTGATACATTACCATTAAGAAATTAAAATTAAATCCTGGTTACATTTATTTATGAAGACTTTAATGAGAGCTCAGTATGAGTTTAATGAACATACATGACTTTTTTTTTTTGCTTTAATCTACAACAATATTTTTGTAAATAAAGCATTTTGCAAATTAAATATTTTAACTATTATTCATTTTATCATAAGTTCCAATTCTTATACCTTATATTCTTAAAGCTTCCTTTCCTCCATATATAATTCCCTCATTATAAGCATTCATTTTGTCTCACCTGATCGTGATCAAGATCTGCATCTCCCGTGATAACAATCCGCTTTTCGATTCTGGTTTCTGACACACCACCTTTTACCATCTACAAGTTTCACCAGAAAAGGTTTGTTTAATCTTATAATGCTGTGAATTTACTTGACAAATATTGCAATGAAAAAGATATTCATCAGAAATCTACCTGTGCAAAATTAGACAATGCTACAACACACACTTCAAATGCCTTTGGAGTAAAGAGGAAAAAGCAAATGCATTGTCACTTCTAGATTAATATTCCTGCTATCTACAACTGTTTCTGCTACAGGTGCATTTTATTGATAACTGCAATCATTCCTAACCTCTCTTCAGCACACCCTCCTCAGCATCATATTAGGGAAAAAGATGGCTAGAGAACTGTTAATGGTACAAGAAAGAAAGTAATAACTGGAAACACAATTCTTAAAATAATATGTCCAGCTGAAAAAGGATTTGGAACCATTTTGACATTTTACCAGCCTATCATTTTAAAAACAGAATTCAAAATGCAAATTAAAATAGTTCTTGCCTAGAAAATTTAATTGTGCCAAAATCAGGGCATCCAACTTCTCTCTTTTCACTAGCCAAATAAAAATAGGCCTCATACATGAAGAGATAAAAATAGGTTTTTGCCACCATCCCATCAACTCATGGCTATTTATTTGATCACTGGCTTCATTTGATTCATATTTTTTTTTCAAGGAGAGAGGAGGGAGGGGGAATTCTGTTCCAAGGTGAGCTTGAAACCCTTTCTGAGAAGGAAACCCATAAAGGATGGACAGGTTGTGCTCTTGAGCTATTTATACTATTCCCTATGCTAGGTTAGAAAAAACTTTTCATCTACCAGTTGCCTAGCTTTTATTAAGTTATTTGGAAATTAACATTTTCTAGAAATTTCAGAAACAATAAAATAGGGGGGAAGGGAGAGAGGCAAAAAAAGTTAATCTACTATAATTTGAGACAGTCAGCAAAGTCCCACTGTTGCAGAGCTTTTGAAATACTCTTCTATAAATTCTTGACTGGCTGCAACCTTTATAGTATTTTTATCAACTGCTCTATAGGAGCATGATGGCTCACATGGTTAGGATGCTCGGTTGGGAGGTTAGCAAGCCTGAGTTCAAGACCTAAGTGCTGCTTGTGGGGCAGGTGAGCTCCCGTCCTTCGCTCCAGCTGGGGACAGGAAAGGAGCCTCCAACTGGGCATCCCCCAGGCAATGGTGATGTCACTGGCTAATCCTTTCAACCCCACCAAGTGCCTTAGTGCTTCTGATATGAGTGTGATGCAATCAACTTGCTGTTACTCATTAAATATTTCTGACACATCCATACTTTTATTAAGTAAATATATTATTTTGTATGTTACTTTAATAATTTTATTGTGCAGTACCTATAGATTTGCTAAAATACTAAAAAAAAGGAAAAGTCTTAACACGAACTATGTTTCTTAGCATAGAGTAACATACAAAACTAAGAACCTTAAAACTAAGAACCTTAAAAAGCTAGTATTCATGTATGAGAAGACAACTACAAAACTCATCTCTAACCAAGCCAATTACTATTAAAATAAATATTCTTCATGGAAGTATAAACATATCACAGTAAGCAAAAATGCTGGTGTAAATGAATAGACTTGATTACACTGGCTTCACTCATTGTCTTATAATAGCATATTAAAGCAATTTTTATATTTTATTTAAATTGGCATGCAAATATGGCTTCCAACTCCTTTTAGGAAAAGAACAAGGACCATTATGAACTGTTGAGATTTCCCCACAGTAGGAATAATCAAATAGAAGAAATTGAACTTGTTCATATAAACCAGAATTATAAAGCTCAAAGATTCAGGAAAAAAAAACCTGAGTGACAAAGAGCTTCACACTTTAAATTATTTCTTTTCTCCTACCTTAGTAATATGTGTGGTTGTGGTAGTAGAGACAGATTCTGATGTGATTGTCTGCGCACTCAACAACATACCAACATCACCACCATCATCAAACTACATAGGCAAGAGCAAATACTGATTAAAAATTAAATAAAAACACAAATTTATGATTTTTTTAAAGCAGAAGCAACCTTGTAAGAAATCAAATGCTGCCTCTCATCAACTAGACTGTATTCTAGCACAGTGTTTGCTTATATCCTGATTATGAAAGCAATGTCATTTCTTCTTTGTGACCTGAGCAGTAAACAAACAGTATGATCTCAGAAAAATGTCCAATTCCAATCCTTTTCAATTTGCTGATGCGTAAAATACCCATGTGTAGTTGATTCATTTCATCTTTCATTATGCTGAACTTTCCAATGTTTGTGCTTCTTCTATTTCATGATTGCTCAATAATTCCCTTTGCATAGAATTCAGATATTATTTCCCGTTATGCAAAATCATGAAGATTACAGCGCTTATAGCGAGTAATATGACATTAGAAATGTAAAGATAGGCCAATGACAGGGCTTAAAGATAGGACAGTAAACTACTCATGTTGCAAATGTACTAGGCATCCTGATTTGTTTAGACAGACTAATGCACAGTGTATGGAAGAAATCAGTAAATGTAATCTAACTTATTCTGTCATCTATATAGGATCAAAAGCAATTATTTCTCAAACATTTGGGAAGTATATGGAAAGGAAGCCATGATTGTTGTGATCACGATTGTTGTGATTCCTATCTTATTAAATTCTTATCTAGAAAGGCAGCACGATCGCTTTCATTAAATGCAGCTATTTTAATTTAAACATCTGTACCTGAGGAGATTCATAGGTGATAGTTTTAGTCTCTGTCTGAACAATTGGGACTTCTTTGGTGGATATTTCAGTTCTTTGTGAAGCATCTGAAATCGTCACCATCTCAGTTTTAATAAGTGGAGGCTAGTGTTCAGAAAATACAGAAGGCTATATTCAATAGTCATGAAACAGTGAACTATACAGTATACAGACCTTGACATGAGGAAACAGTGGTTATTGTAAAGAAATTTCAATTTTCTAAAATCAAATCTTAACACCAGGTGCACAATCCTGACAAACAATAGCATCAATAACCTACCTATAAAGCATTTTCAAACTATATTAGTAGATATTCCATTCTACATTCATGGATAATGTTAACTGATTAAGGAAAAAAGATGTCCAAGTCCTTTAAATATGCAACTCCCCAAATACCTTAAACAAATATGAATATGAATATGAATAAATCAGGCATTGTTTGGCTTCTCAATATGCCCAGTGATGCCTGAACAGGAATGGTCAAGTAAAATCTACTAAAGATGACACCCCGTTATGAATCTATGCTGCTTATAATCCCTGCCCCTCCGTATACCCAGATTTAGCTGATTGGCACTATTGTTTTTGACAAGAATGCTCCCTAAACCTAGAATGTGCAATAGGATACTCTTAAAAGTTGTTTTACTTCATATCATTCACTATAATTTGACTGTATATTTTGGATGCAGAAAATTTTGATTTATCATCTGTTGTAATAATGTCTTTACAGATCTGCCTATATGATATAAAATAACGAGACGTGTAAATGCAAAGGCTTTTGGCAAACAGCAGTAATATGATAATTATTACAACCAGTGATGCTTTATGAAGTACAAATATCCATGTACAAGTGAAGTGAGATTGTGCTAAGCTCTAAAAGTAGATTTTTCACAAATGTGTATAAAATTTTGTGTTTTAAGAGATAAATATAATATTAAACATACTGGCTGATTTTGCCACACACATTATAAAGCTTCATAGTTTGTCACAAAAGACCAATCAATTAAATGTTTGAAGACTCATAAAGCATGCAAACAGAAGGAGAACATGAGAAAATTAAAAAAGAAAAAAAAAGTTATAACCCCAAATTTCTTCTGGGAGAAATGAAAAATTTGACTCCCTCAATCTGCAATATTATGAATTCCGAATAAGATAGAGAAGAAGAAAGGCAGAAATATTTGACCCTATGATGAAGACACTTCCGGGTCACTTCCTCTTCTACCATTTACCTCTGAGCAACAAATTAATTGTGGTGAAACATCAATGTCAACATGCAATGCTTCTCCATTTAGTTTGGGTAGATCTTCCTCCTTTTCTTCTTTTGGGCATTCATCATCCAATCTTCTTAATGTTGTCTTCTCTGATATGTTTATGGAAGCTTCATTTGTTTGGACTGGAGCCCCAGTCAACTGCTTGTGCTCAATTGCTGTTTGAATTGGACTGACTTCTTCTGAAAATTTAACACAAACTTCTGCTGTTGAGCTCTGTTCCTCCTCTTTGGGACTTTCATTTTCTTCCAATTCTTCTTTTATAGTATCTTGTATAATCTGCTGGTGTGGCTGATACTCTCCAACTTCATCTTCACTCTCACTACTGTTGCTATTGGATGACAGTGATGAAGAGTCTTTTTTTGCTAGGTGTTCCATCTTCTGACTTTCCCCACCACCACAGACAAATGGCATTTTCCCCCTGTCGGTATCATCTGTGACTATTGTCTCTGCTATCCCAACCTCTGCCTGCTTCTTCTCCACTATGTCTAGAGTCTCATGTGAACTCTGCACAAAACAAATGGGTGAGAAAAAAAACAAAAAGTAGAACATATGAATAAACAAAATAACGAACATAAAACTTAAGGATAAGTGGGTCAGGTCATATGAAGAGCAAAGATGACTTGCAATTGTTAAATGAAAAAAAAACACAACAATAACAAACAAAGAAAAGACAAAAGAAGATTTTGAAATGTAAAAGCTCAATGGACTATGGCAATATATTAGAACCTTAATAGTCCTGCTGGTTCCAATGGAAGGCTCTTCCGTTTGGAAAGTAAATTTCTGTGAAACAAAAAAGCAATTGGAAGAGATATAAATACATTTTTACACTCAACTGACACAAACATCTGCCTTTACATTTTACAACAGAACAGAGGAGCTGACTATACACTCATACATTTATGGGGCAATTTTGTTAGATCACAAACAAGAACACTGAAAATATTTTTTAAAAAAAACTTGAGCTGGTGACTCTTCCAGAGCTTTATTATGGGTTATGTTAAACACCAATATAAAAACTCTCTCTCATACACACACTCTAATATTGGTATTTCTCTCATAAATAACAAAAGCCAAACCATCCACGCTAATACTAACCAGACATCATTCAGTCAAATCAAAGAAATGTTCAGAAATTTCATACATGTACATGCAGTACTAGTTTCTAGTTAACTTAGTTAGGGGCTTCTGGCTATGTTGCTATAACTACCAAAATATTCATATTTCAGTGAAAGTAATAAGACTTCCTAAGTTATTATAATGTAGGAACTATAGAGCTAATGTAGCTCTAAAGAAATGTGAAATTTATCCATAAGGATACTGCATCAGGTGAAGGAGTTTATTTAATAATGTAAGCATAAAGCAATATGACTAGAACATAGTAATGATTCCCTGCTATATTGACATTAACTGTTAACATTTAGCATCTTTTATGACCCATGCCATAGGTCCTACAATATAGATAAATTAGTTAACAGAGCTTAAAAGCTAAATGATACAGAAATATGAGCAAATAGGAAAATAGTATTTTTGTGCAATTAAACCTAGCACAGCATGTGTGATATAATAAGGAATTTTAGTTTTAACAAGTATAAAATTTGATGTAGTTAACGTTTATGGTTTTCCTGCATTATGCGTGTGTGTGTGTGTCTATGTATACACACAAATAGTGAAAAAGAATTTTTAAGATCTACCTCCAAGAAACAGATTTCTGGTAAACTATTTTTACCTTACTATTTTTGCTCTACAAAACATATTGCATTTAATATTTCATTAGATATTGAATTTTGTAAAAAGAAGAATAATGGAAGTGCCTGTCATCTAGTCATCTATTCTCAGTACATTTGGGGAGATAACTCTGAAATAGCATTGATGGAAAAAGCCCACCATGCAAATGTTTTCAGCATATTTTGGTTTCTATTGAACATTTAGGCTTTTCAAAATAATTTCAGCTTACGTCTTTTAAAATATGACAGGACACTGAATTTATTGGACCTAAGCATTTATCTGACATGTGAAAAATTGTCCATCCACCCATCCACAACTCTATGCTTTGATTTGGGAAAAGGAAATGTGTAAGAGCACCTCAGGTAATAGCTGAGAGAATGATGAGGCAGAGTGTTTTTCAGAAGGTACATTATCTTTCCCAACAGCGCTCTCTGCTGTCCACGAGAAAGCTGAAGTGAAGGCAGATTTCATGCTAGTAGAAAACCCCTCTTTACTAAATAAAATGGATGCTATCTCCTCTTCTAGGCTCTAGACAAGTTAGAAAGTGGAAATCAACAAATTAACTCTAGAAGACAGAAGTGAGCTGAAAGAAAGAAAAAGACAAACAGGGGGAATAAAAGGAAAAGATCATGCAAAAAGAGAAATACATAGAATTGTATATTTCAAATGTGTTTCCTTAAAGACAGAAATTATTTTACTTCTATGACAAAAATATATTTTAAAGTTAATTCAATATTTGCCATTCCATTTAACCCTCTTCTATTTTTAAAACTATAAATTTCACATTAAATCACCCTAACATGACATGTCCATTAAAATTTGATCACATTTTCAATTTCCCCCCTCTAATATTAGTTGAATTTGTTTAATAAATTTATTCTCCTTGTAATATTAATACTACAGGTAAGAGTAGGTTCAACAATGAATGTGTATAATAAACCTGCATAATCAATATGAATCAAATGATTCTATTTTTAATTTTGCAGTTTTACTTAAAACTTTACTGTTTTGCATTAATGTATTATACCTCAATATGGAAGATGGACAGTAAAGCTGGAGTTAATTTGTAACACAAACTGTAATATGAATAGTTGAACTAATGCTAAGTTTTGATTGTCTCTTTAATTATTTTTGAATAAAATGATTGCATATATAAAAAACAAGTTGGGTCAAATAGGAGCATTTATCAAACAGTAGTCTGTTTCAAAGTACACAGCAAAGGAGTTTTTCAAGATATTTGGATAGTCCTTGAAAGAAAGAATTATAGCTTTCTGAGGTGGGAGGGGAACCCAATTTTCTGTACAAAATATATCTCTTCTTTTGTAAAGCTCTAACTTCATTTTCTTGTTAAGGTGAAAAAAATCTACATTTACATTTATTGATTAAACTTAGTATATTTGCCACATAACAAGATTTCTCAGTATGTCTAATAGTGATACATTTAAAATTAAAGTACATCTTGATCAGGACTATACTACAGCATCTAACATTGCTCTACCAGGTTATTGTAATATTTACTTTTCCTGAAAAGTAAATATTACAATAACCCGGTAGAGCAATGTTAGATGCTGTAGTATAGTCCTGATCAAGATGTACTTTAATTTTAAATGTATCACTATTAGACATACTGAGAAATCTTGTTATGTGGCAAATATACTAAGTTTAATCAATAAATGTAAATTTATTAATAGATAAAAACAACATGAAATAATTACTGATGTTGCCTCACTTTAATATGCCCCATTTATTTGTGTGTGTGTGTGTGTGTGTGTGTGTGTGTGTGTGTGTGTGTGTGCACTCATGCAATTAGTCTCTCTCTCTCTCATACACACATACACACACACAAATACATACTTTATAGCAATCGCAATGATAAAATTCAGGAATAAAATTTATCAATGCTTCTATCTATCTATCTATCTATCTATCTATCTATCTATCTATCTATCTATCTATCTATCTATTAATATCTGTCCATCTCCCCTATAAGATAACTGGGAGGCCTACAAATAAAAAATAATGAACATATTAAAACATTAAAACTACATAGATTAAAATTTTAAAAACTATACTGAAACCAGAACTAAAAGATAGACAAGATGTAGCATAAGAAACTGAAATAGTAACATTGTCCAACTACATGTAACATATAACATTCATCTGCATAGAATAAAAGAAAAAAAGAAAAAATTAGAAATAGATCCTTCAGTTTGTAAACTTAATAGATTTTAGGTAAACTAAGTATGTCTATATATGATGCATTTTAATTCTACATATAAATTATTCCATATTATTATTATATTATATAGAATTATATTCACTTTCTGCTCAATAATTTGGTATATACCCAGATGAAGAAATATAGAACATTATTGTTAAGGAAATCCAGATTACTGGAGGTTATGTAATTTTTGCAAAATTATTCCATCACATATATTCTATCACATATGCTGTGCTAGGCAATAGTGGCAATAGAAAATGCTGTTCAGAATACCAAAGGCAGTTCATCAAGGGCTCTGAGTTTGGGAGAAAAAACACAAGTATTCTTCAAACTTAAAAGAACTGCCACTGTGCTGGGGATAACTTGTTAAAGTTTAAGTTGAATATCTACTTTGGAAATTGCTATCTGCAGCTAGAGGGAAAAAAGACAAGACATTGAACAATTAAGCACAGTAATAACAACATATAACAGGACCCCAGATGCTTGGAAGTATAGGAATAAAAGATAAATTTGTAGGCATCCTCATTTACCATTCCTTTGTGCTCTTTTGTCAACCAGTAGACCCTTTAAGTCCATTCCTATTCCACTGACGGCATATTCCCACTGCTCTTAGTTTACATTCATTGTGGGAAATTTGTATTATTTTTTCCAAATCAACATGGAAGAAGACAATCAAAGAGCTTTACAAAGTGTCAACCCACAAGGTAGAGTACCTCTCAGAAACACAGGCATTGAAATGTACACTATACAAACACATCAAACTTAATTTATGGATTTATAACATTTCACTAATATAGCTTACAGAAAAAATGACAAAAAGAGTCTAAGTCTCCCAGTGCTTATATATTTTATAATGAAGTCCTGGTCAAATCAAGAGGACCCTAAAGACCCTAAACCCTAAAGTCAACAATTTCAGGACTTCAATGTTCATACAGATTAAAACTGTATTAGAAAAGTACTATAAAAATATTTGGTTCAAAATTCAAATTCCACGATTCTATACTCAAGTTGGTGGCAATCACCAACAAGAATCTCTAAATGCCAACTTTTTAAAGGGATATATCTATTTCAAAATACCCTTCAAAGTTGGTGCCTTTCTTTTTCTACACAGTTGTTAACTACGATCCCTAATTGAATAGTGAATGTGCTATACCAAAGTTCCATAGATACTCTTAATGCTATTATGTTTCAAGATCTTCTAATATCACAAATCCCTGATGCTCTGACTACATTGCATTCTTCACCAATCTTAAACATCCTAGTTTGTGAGATGGAGAGAAAATGCTGTAAATAATGCTTCTCCCCTATTTTCCTTTTTCTGATAGATTGTGTCTTGTCATTTACTGTAAACAGTGAATCAACAAAGTTTCTTAAAAACTTTGAACTAATATGATTAGAAATGCACTATTAAATGTTAATCTAATGAGTTATGACCAGTATCTTCAATTCTGGTTTCCTTACAACTTGTGAACAAAGCAAAACATGCACACAAAGTTAATAAGTATTAGCTGCAAATAAATTTCACATTAGCAGTGAAGAGATGGTTCTTATTTTTCTTATTAATACGGTATAAAATAATACATATTGCTCATTATGGAATGTTGACAAGGGTCTTTAATGACATACCCCTTGTGCTTGTAGAGTTAGAGGTGTGATACGCCGTTTTTCCCATTCATTGGGGCGTGGCTCAGGAGTAGATTCCATAAAATTGCGCTTGAGTTCACTAATGCTAGCCTGATGCTTCAGTAATTCATCCTGAGTCTTATCCAGTTCCTACCAATGTGTAATGTAAAAAGAGCAGGGAATTCATACAACAAAGACATTTTTAAAAAAAACCATGAAAAGTGCCTAGTGTTTGAAAATATAACAGCAGTTTATCAATTAAAAAATATTCATTTATACTTTTTTTCAGGAAAATAAATACCTTGTTTTTATTTCCATTATAATGTTAAAAATCGTGTACTACAAATATTTCAAATAAAATAAAAAGTTGGTGTTGCCATAACCTGCTGCAAAACTGTGGTAAAATGCAGCCTGGATTCCCAGGAGGGAGGGGCTGCATTCCAGAGAACCAAGATACAGTGAAATTAAGACAGTTTGATTGAGAGAAAGAGGGTCAAGGCAGGTCCTCCTTAGAAGTTTTCAGTATATCTTAATGGAGCAAGTAGTTGGTTGGGAAAATTTATGTCTATATGTGAGGAACAATACGAAATAAGAGTAAGAATAAGAATAAGAAACTCTTACAGTAACCCTGCATGTCTTTCTTGGACAAAAACATGGTAACTTGGGCAGGTGGCTGCCGGAGGCTTTATGCTACCTACTAGAATGAAATAAATTCTACAACTATGAGGAACTGATGTTTAAGCAACAAATGAATTGCTGCAGTGAATCTGCATATTCTAAGCTTACTTACAAGTATTACCTTGTAATTATAATTGCCTTTGTTGTAAAAATGAATCATCTGATTCTATAATTTATATCAGCAAAGCATACATCACATACAGGATATACTAAGAAAGGGACTGAGAATTAGAGTAGCTTGGCTTAGCTGTCAGAGTTAGAGCCAGAATAGACTCTTGCTACAAGATCTTTATCAATGAATTTGCATTTATTTGCAGGAATACGATCCACTTAAAAAAAAAAAAAAGTAAAATAATTCATTTGAAAATATTTTGCTGGAAGAACCATAATCTTTCCTTGTTTGCAATGAATTTACAAGGAGGAAGCAGCAAATTCCATTATTATACCTTCTTTAATAGAACAAAATATAGCTTAATGAAAACAGATGACTTTGTCATCCACCTATTGAGCTTTCAGATGAATTATTTCAAGTATAAACCTGACTTCTGCAGCTCCTTCTAAATGTTATGTCATTGTTAATGACACATGAAAGGGGAGGAATAAAAGCTACTCTGCAATTAATCTGCAAATTAATTTATAAAACAAATAAAATAGTAAGGAATTGGGCTAACTGATTAATTTAATGAAACCGAGAAATAATCTTCTGTTCTTTTATATTATCCTTGTGGCGACAAACCTAAGAGGATACATAGCAGAGAAGTCTGAGAAAACTAATATACTATATAGGTTAAGGAAAAAAGAAAAACAGACGCTGGTGAAAGAAAACATTAAACCAGCAAGTAGAGAAAATATTTTCCCAGTTTGGGGGAAATTGGATGCTTTTTGTTGCTATTTGTATAAACAAAAATCTTATTTGAAAAGGTTCAAGCATAGCCATCTGTGACAAGATAAACTATACAAATACAAAAATTTCAGGAGACAATTGAAATTTTAGTGGGAATCTAAAAAATGGAAATCAATTTTAATTTATTACAACTTGTCTCAATATAATATTTTTTTAAAAAAATAATTTTAAGATTAGGCACTTTTCTTGGATTTGTTCAATGCAATGTTATGCAATAATCTCAACAATGTTTTGGTAAAGTTATGCCAATATATATTAAGTTATCAGAAGCTGCCAGAAAGCAACAGAACATGTTAGTAAGGTTACTGTAAATCTACAGGCCTTTCCATTATATATCTACCTATCTCTCAGATATCCTAAATTTAATATTGGAAATAGCCCCATCTGGATGATCCATTTTTTTATTTACAAATTATTCTGCCATTATTCTACATGCACAATTTCATCTTCAAACCCTTGGCAATTGGTATCTCTTGGTATCACAAAGAATAATTGATAGTATTATGAAATTAAACCTACAATGCTTTAAAAAGTTTGGTATGTTGCCCACAAATAATTTAGGAAGAGAACTCAAAATTTCTGTTCTAACTTGAAAGCCACATTTTTTCTATTCTTATATTTCCACTCAGGTGTAGGAAGTGTTACAACATTGAAAGTTCTGGGTAGTGCCTTTATAAAGTGATAGACATTTCTAAAAAGTCCTATTTCTTTTAAGTCTTAACATCTAAACAGGGCCATGTTCCACTTGCCACTGAAAAGTATTTGTAACAGCTGAAAATATAGCTCATTTTACAGAATTACCAAAATAGAACATGCATGTTCAAGTTGAACATCTCCATGCATTTCATGCATTGTGCCCAGAGCAGCCTGCAAGTGATTTCCCATCTCGTGCAGCCTAGCAGCCCATGAGAACAGAAAGTGCTCCTTTAATTATACAGACCTCCAACATTAAATTGCTATGTCTGACATAAATATTTTCCCCATTTACTCTCAAGGAATAAATCTGTAAAATTAAAGCACATACACACACATAAAAGAGAACAAGGGGGGGAAAAGCCCATGATCATTAAAAAGGCCAAAAAGTGCTTAAAATTCAATAAACAGGGCTTTGAAATTAAATACAGAAAGGTACCATGCAAACATAAACTATAGAAGTTTCAGACGCTAATAATGCAGTCAGCAACCTTCTTGTGAATTTCGTCCTCTTCCATTTCCGTCTATGTAGTGGAATCACCCAGAGATCAGCAAAAAAGGAGAATTAGAGGAAGCTACTGGAGCATAATAGAGTTTTTAACTGGAAATACTGCAAACAACTTAACCTATTTACAAGTACAAAATGTATTGGCTTCAGATATTGCTCAATGTATTAAACCACTAGGCATCTAAATGTCTTTTTCTACCAGGGCAACCTGGTCTACCTAAATATGGGAAGGAGCATACTGCTTCCTTTTCGCCTGTCAGCCCCAATCCAGCAGCCTTCACAGGCAGTCGCTTAAATATAAATTTAACACACTAGGCATCTACCTACAGCACTGTAGCAATGGCTGAAATGGAAATTCTGTCATTCTACAGACGGAACTCTATATTAGTATATTTTTATCTATAACTTTAAAGGAGTTTTAAAAACTGAATAATTTGAAAAAATAAGTTTTTGAGTTTTGAACTTTCTGAATGAGCTATTTTAATTATAATATAATTAGAATAAAGTCTGCTGTCCTATGCTCAATAAAATAGTCTTTCAGGTTTTTCTTGGTTTTGTTATAAATGTTTGAAATCAACAGAAGTCATTCAAGTAACACAGCATAGTCCAAATAAAATTGATAAATTAGATGGGGCGTTAGTACTTACCTGACACGCCCTTTCTCTGTGAGCTGTGAAGAGCATCCATTGTTTGGGATGATGCTTCTGTCGCTCGTTTGACAGGCTGGGCTTTAATTGAGAGGACGCTCCTCCTCCTCCACGGGACTCCTCCCTAGCGTCCCCAGTTTTGGCGAAGTCGAAGTGATGAAATATTTCTTCTCCTTCACCCTTTCTAATACTTGGCCGGAATAGCATCCCACCAGACGAATAAGGGTGTGGATGGATGCTCTTCACAGCTCACAGAGAAAGGGCGTGTCAGGTAAGTACCAACGCCCCTTCTCCATGAGCTGTTCAGAGCATCCATTGTTTGGGACATACCAAAGCTTGGCGTGTCCTACGGGAGGGCTTCCGTCTGGTTCGGATTCCCCTTTTTCTTAGCCCCTATGGACCCTTTGTAACACTCTCCTGTCAAAGGCAGCCTCCGTAGAGGCGAAGACATCATTCTAATAGTTTCTAAATAAAAGGCGATGGTGAGGCCCATGTTGTCGCCTTGTAAATTTTCTCTATTGGCGCTTGTGGCCCATGTTGTCAACATCGCAGCGCTCCAGGTCGAATGAGCAGTGATGCCCCTGGGTACAGGAAGAGATTGTGTCTCATAGAACTTGGGAATTGTGCTCTCAGCCACTTACTGGTCATTGAGGAAGGGGTCTTGCACCCAATGGTGGGTGGTTGAAAAGAAACGAAGAGAACCTTTGTTTCCTAACACACATCGTGCGGTTGAAATATATGCAGAAAGCTCGCCTTACATCTAGATTGTGGCATTGTCGTGCCAGATTTTATGTCGGATTCAGACAAATGTACGGGAGTATCAGTTGCTATGGTCTGCGGAAACCCAAATTTATCTATGGGTGAAAGATAGATCTGGACTAAGGACCACTTTGTCTGTGTGAAAAATACAGAGCTCCTGTCTAACTGACAAGGCTACTAGATCCAAGATATAACTGGCCGATGTAATGGCAACCAAGAGAACCACCTTGTATGTTAGGAATGGAGACGCATGTCCTACATGGGCTCAAAGGGGGTTTTCTTGAGTGCAGTAAGGACCTTGTTGAGGTCCCACTTGTGATATCAATGCACTACAGGAGGCTGTAGGATTGTAGCCCCGTGCAAGAAACTTGCATATGCGTGGGTGATGAGAGATGGACTGCAAGTCTCTCCTAGTGATGACCGATGCTAAGGCCTCCCCTTTGCCTGTTTATATGAACAAGATAATAATGAAATGTCATATAAATAACACTGCCGTCTAACAGGTGTTCCCCTGAGATGGACAGCCAGAGCCATCAGAACCTTCGTAAGAACCTTGGGCAGACGACAACCCAAAGGACAGTGCAATGTATTCAAAACGTTGAGTATTATAACAAAAACGAAGAGTTTTGCTATGTGAGGATCTAATTGGAATGTGGGGATGGGCCTCCATTAAGTCAATGGAGGGTAGAAAATCGCCCCTTCTGAAGCTCAGAAATATGGAGTTCAGTATACTCATCTTAAGCCTCATATGAACTATGGATCGATTAAGTCATTTTAAAACTAAAATTGCTCCTGCTGATCTGGTGCCACAGGTCGGTTGCCTGGATCTCCAATAAATGAAAAATAGCTGTCTCCATCATGCTCCCTTTAACAGGATGCCCAGAGAGAGGGCAAGTAATGCAAAGGTTCCAGGGAGAGGATGGAAATTCTATAGCCAGACCTAATCTTCTGATATCTCATACCCAGGAAACAGAGGTAGAGGCATCCCATCTGTCCGTGAAAGGCTTGAGCCTTCCACCAATACGGGCACAGTCGTGAGGCCTATGTTGTGACTCGGAGACCTCTATTTCATGTTCCTCAAGAGATTCTTTTGCTCTGCCCTCCCCTTCAGTATCTATCTCCAGATCAGAAACTATCTGACTGTTGGTGATTCATGTCTCCAGACGGTCCCTGGAGTCTGGAGAGGAAAAGTCCCTGGTAGAGGGAACGAAGGAACCCTCTAAAAAGCTGGGAAGGACTATTTTGGGGTCTATGAAAAGAGAGGAACTTATTTTCTGCTTCTAGTCTCTATCAGAGATAGGTCAAGGGCACCACCAACCAAATTATCTCCATATATTGGGGGGAGAAGAAGATATTGGGGAGGAAGCAAGCTTCCATTAGTTGTGTGATATCTGCTTGCCAATGTCTGAGCCATAGCAGTAGGCGAGGAGTAACCTGAGATGCCCTGGCTCGAGCAGATAATTTAATAGAGTTTTGCGGCATCCTTGTGTTCCCTGATGTTGGAATTTGAGATAATCTCCCTCAGATGGCGGAACAACCTGAGAGACGATCTAGTAAAAAAAAAGGGGGATGCGGCCGACTCCGCTCTTATGGCCCTCACATCAGATCGACATGCCCTACATGGGGACAACTCGACCCTGTATATCCTTTGACTTGAGAGCCTCTTCTGCTTCCGTTGGAATGGCAGAGGAGGGTGATAATTGCCATTATTGTTTTATCTACTATCGTGGTGATGAGAAATTTAGCAGAATCAGAAAACCAAATTAAAAAATTTCTATCATATCCTGTAAGAGGGATATATGCCACTGAAGAGACCCCTTGTTTCTGGACAAGGTCCAAGAACCTCTGGGACAGTTATGACTTCCTCTTACATTATTGGTTGGGAGAAGATTAAATCGTCTGACCCCACCCCCTACAGTAACGATTGTTGGGCCGAGGGGAATGGAATATCAAGTTGGTGTTGTTGTTTTTTTTGGGAAACAACAGAGATTTGAAAAAAGTTTGAGGGCGAAACAGACCTGAAGGTCGGTGGTCTGGCTTAATGCCTTCAATGTCTGACATGCCCCCCTTCTTTAGGGGATCCGCCTCTGAGATTTTGGTCACTGTTGTGAGTAGACCCTTCCTCAACCTGTTCCATCTGGTCTCTAGTTCTCCCTCACCCTGTGCATCATGTGAATGTGTAACTGGATTATATAATACTCCCCTGAAGGAGGTACCTGCTGGTAATAAAGGTCCATTCTGCATAGTAACTAAATCGAGTGAGAATCGAGGTCAGATTGTGGAGGCTGCCTAGCCATCAACTTCTACCGTGCCCCGGCTGCAATGCCTCTTCAAGTTGCCATGTCCCTCCAGGCCTTCAATTTGTCAGGGATATCCTCTGGGAGGAGGAATTCTGGTGTGGTCCCACAACTGTCTGTCAGGCAAGTAGCGCTGCTGAAGGCCTGGGTTGAACTGGTCCCTCTGAGGCTCTCCTGGATGGCGTTGAGAGATCCAGGGGTGGAGGCAAGGTGAAATATGGAACACTTCACAAATTGCGCGTCATCCTTGTGCAGGGGCCATGCTAATCTTCTCTGTATCATTCCAATTTTAGTATATGTGCTGCTGAAGCGAGCACTCTGGAACTGGGACCAGCCTGGCTGGGGAAGAGGACTGAGACTTCTGTTCAACCTCCCTCGTGCATTTTTTTTAAAATTTAAGATATGCTCATCTAACACATTTTGGTGTCTCTTGGCATCCTTTGTTGCCTTAGAGGTCTCTCTAGGACGTTTTGACCTACTTTGAGTTGGTTTATTGTCCTCTGGGAGTATTTTTGGTTGCCCTTGAAGATTCTGACCTAAAGCCCACAAGGTGAGATATCTATATCTATGTATCTATATGTGTGAGATTTTAATGGACTGTTGACTGGTTCAGAGGACTGATATAAACAGAGGCAGGGAATCCTCTTGATATTTGCTCTCCCCCCCCCCCCATTTTTTGGTAAATTCAATTTGTTATTATGTTATTATTCATAATAATATTGATATCATTAATATTGTTATTATTGATAATATTTTTGTTATATCTGTGCACAGCTACTAACATAAATTGTTGTGCTGTTACCAAACTCATAATTAGATGACTGAATATGGAATCAAATTGTGAGGCCAAATAGAGAACACCTTTCAGGACCTGTATTGCAATTGGGTGATCCTGCAGTCACTGGCGCTTAACAGCTTCCTGCCCAGACGGACACAGGCCTTGGCGCTTGCTGTTACTGTGCTGCTAGAATTCTGTGAGGGCTGCCAACTTAAAAAGGAAGCCCAATAGTCAACCTCAGAAAGAGGTCCGTAATCGGCATAAATGTCCCCTGGACTCTCACGGAGATCCTTGTGAGGGGAAGTGGCCTCTCAACAGATAATGCCATGGAATTCTTATAAACAAAATGATGCTGGTTTTGTTTTAGTCGTCAAGATGTAGCATCAACCATCACCTCTTATTGTGAGCCGATGCGAATCTAACTAGAATTTGAGAATTTGAGCAGGAGAACTCTGAGTGTGAACTCTGACTCCACCCGATCAATAGCCCTTGCTTATTCTATATACCTTGCAGGAGTATATCTGAAACTACAGAATCTCCTATGGAGAGATATCTGAGGGTAAGGATGCTCTGTCCTGCTTAGTGACCAGAGTTATAGGGAATTCCAGTCAGAAGGAGCGCTCTGTTGTTGGCCAGAGCAGTATGCTGCACCCCCACAGAGATATATTGGCGTATTGCTAATTCCATCCACAGTCACATCTTTGTGGGGATCTTTTCCGGTAAGTCATCATCTTGACAGAATCTGGCTGCTGTTGGAGCAATGTGGCCACAGAGTCACTTCGAGTCACTTGTACTGATCTAGATGGGCTACCTGATCTTGTGCAGCTGCGCTGCATCTGGATTACAAAGACAGATTCAGAGGGGGATTGGAGCTGAAGTAGGCCTGGAGGAGATGAGGTTTGAGAATTTTCTTCATCCTCCCACATGAACTTCATGTGTTTTTCTAGTACCTTTTGGCCCTTGTTAGCGTCTTTTTCTGCTGCTTAGGAGATACTCTTAGAATGCTTCAATTTGTTTTGAGAATTTGACATGGCTCTTGAGCTACTGCCGCTTGCCATTGTGACCGCTTATTAAATTTTACTGTTAATGAGGCTGAAATGTTGGGTGGTTGGCACGTCCAGGGGCCTGAACCAGCAATGGCCAGGGAACCCTAAAACAATGCTCCCCAGTTTTGTATAATGTTATGTAAGAATATTGAATTCTTATTCTTGTTCCTATTATTGTTATTATTATTTTGTTATTAATATTATTATTTGCGAATTAGCCAAATTTGGAACACCTCATAGGCCTAGAAAGGAGGAATTGTTGAAATAAGATGTAGGCCTGCGACAGCTTCCTGCACAGGCGGACACGGGCCTTGGTGCTCGCTGTGGTGCTGCTGTTTAATTCTGTGAGGGCATAAGCCAACAGTTTCCTCCTTAATGAATAAGGGTCCAAAATAGAATAATTACATCTGAATATCTATCTATCTATCTATCTATCTATCTATCATCTATCTATCTATCTATCTATCTATTTATCTATCTATTTATATACATACACACACATATGTATTAGGGTGATTTCCCTCGGGTTCCAGGAAGGAGACCCCTGCTTGGGGAAAGAAAAGCCTCTCACAGTTCCAGAAATAAAATGCAGATCACTACCACATGGTTAGTGAGTCTGCAATGGCACCAGCCGTTATTTCTTTAGGCGCGTAATGAGTTAAATCGGCTCAGCAGCACTTCCACGCCTTGTGGGGAGTCAATACTGCAGAGTTTTCCCTTGAATAAAAAGGCGCGGTGGGGCAGATGGGCGCTGATGCCCCCACCCCAGATGGTGTTCCTAGGGGAGAGAAAAAAAGCCTCGCACCCTTTTAAAATGAAGCCAATCCTGTCGGGCGCGGGTGGTGGCGATCGTAGTGGCTCGGCTTGAAAAGATTGTAATGTGAGTTGTTAGCCATGCGGCTGAAGCGTTATCACCTCCTATCGTCCTGGGGGCGAGAGATCATTATCTGAAGCTACGGTGAGCTCCCTTGGCTTGAGTTATATACAGTAGGGAGCTGCTTGACTCATTGAAATTAAAAGCCTTACAGGAGTTGTTTAGAGTTTAAAACAAACCTTTTTGTTGTCTCCTTTTGAAGTCTTTGCTATTCTGGCCAAGGGAAAGGAAATTAAGCTGCCTATATCCACGAAGGCTGAGCAAAAACTGGGGACGCTAGGGAGGAGTCCTGTGGAGGAGGAGGAGCGTCCTCTCAATTAAAGCCCAGCCTATCAAACGAGCGACAGAAGCATCATCCCAAACAATGGATGCTCTGAACAGCTCATCTGGAGAACTTGATACATATATAATATCAAACTCATTTAAGTTTTTAACTTGCAACTCTCCCACCCATCATATATTTCAATGAATTATTTTATCTTTAATACTTACTTATGTATTATCTGTTGCTATTAATACTTATTTATCTAGATATATGCAAACTGTTTCAAATTCAAACTACTTCAGCATGGTGTAATTGTCCATTTCTTTTTAGCATGAAGCTGATTGTTGCATTGAATTTTAAAAGTGTTTTAAGTGCTAGATATACTTCCAAAATGGTTGAAATAGACCATCTGCCTCTCATAATTGGATTTTCAAGTCATTCTGAATCTGAAAACATTTTGCCTATTCCTCGCATAATCCAATAACGCAAATCACTATGCAATTAGTTGGCAGTCCTTTTATAAGAGAAGAGGCACAAACTATCTTTAGATGCAATTGATCTGTGTTAACAATAATACGAGACATTACTGGAGTAGATAAATAATGAGTGGGGTCAATGTAAACACCAGAGTAGAGGCAGTACAGGTATGGCCTCTCACTTATGAAATATTATTCAAATATAATGCCAAATACAACTAATGACAAGTTATCTTCAACAAGATTAGCACGTTTAACATTTGTCCATATCAAAGAGATGTTTATGTGCTCTCCAGTAAAGTTAAATTCCTCCAACCCCCCCCCTCCAAGCAATACTGTTTCACATTCTGATTAACACTGAAATATACTTCCAACATAGGGCCTGCTTTAATTGTATTGTATACAGAATTCAAGACTATTCACTCAGTTCTTTTTCTGGCCCAAGAGTTATATTTGATATGAGTGACATGCAGGATGCAATACATGATTATTTTTTGTTTCATTAACATTTAATTAAATATAAGTATAGGTTTGCTTTTCAGCAGGTTTAATAAGTTCTAATAAGCTTCTAGAGTTTTGGGAAACTAGGAAGTCACAACTAAAATTTCAAAAGTCATATGCAGCTTTGACATATGACATATGTGACAAAAAGAAAATCAGAATTAGCTATTGAATTACTGATCTGTGACCCCTGTTGAACAATTCCCCAAATCAGTTTTAAAAATTGTTAAAAATTTAAAATGGACAATGAAGTTGCACTGGAGTTGCTTTGAAATTGGTTTGTATAGGCAAACCCTAACTAAGACTGTGATTTATTATAAGTGAAAATAAACGCTTCCAGACTCCTCCTATATCTTCTTTGTAGGAAGGAAAACACACAAACTTGTATTGTATAAAGCCTTGTTCTAATCATAATGCACAATCGCTTATTGTTACATTTGAACAAAGCCTTTTGAGCATTTGTCAAAATGAGATACTAGTATCTAAAAGAAAGAGGCAGAACTATCTAAAAGAAATAGGAAGAAAAAATACATATTAAAGGAAACCAGTTCCATTATTTTTCAAATGACTAAGGAATGCTAAACAATTTACAGAATATTATGTCTAAAGGCCAGTTGCTTGTTTGGCAAGTGGTATGTTTCATCTTTGGGAATGCCTTAACCTAATCCATTCTGGAAGAGATATGCCATAAGAATAGCAACTAAGTGCATAGGTATGTATGGACTTGATTGCCACAAGCATGAAGCAAAGCTTCAATGTAAAGAGTTTATTTAATTCAGGAGTGTGCAATCTGAGGCCTCCAGTAGCCTAAGATTGCATTTCTGAAATCTGGTGGCCAGTTTTTGCAGTTCAGTTCTTGATTTGTGAGATTCTAAACATATCAGGAAACAACTTAATGTAGCTTGTGTTCTAAAACTTCTCTAAGAATAGTGTCAAGTAAACCATACTATTTATTTAATTTTTAATACCACAGAATTTATATAGATGGTTACATATCAATAGATCGTACTAAACGCACAACCACCATGGCCTCATTCTGGAAATACAGGTTACCTCTGAACATGTGTTAACAAATGTATATACAAAAAAGTTGGGAGGGCAACAAAGTTACACACCTTCTCTTCCTTTGCTTTGTCTGTTAGAGTAGCGCCATTAAAAACATTCAGAGAAGTTGCTTTAGGCTCCAGGTTGCAACATAACAGAAGGACAGGAAGGGACAATGTGAGTGAAAAAGGAACTGATTAAAAAGTAAGGAGAAATGACACAAATAACGCGAAAGAAAGGAAGAAATGAGAGAGAAGTATCAGAAAGATACTGCTGAACACGAAGTGGAAGGAAGGAGATGTACATTTCTGTAAAACTAGGAGATCCAACGCAGCTATCCTTATCAAACCATGCATGGAAACTAAAGAAAACCATTTTCTCAAACTAAATACTGTAGATATAGCATCTTCATTTTCAGTAATTTTATCAGCTTCTCTGTCTATTGCAAAAAGAACACCCCCCTCTCCCCCCAAATGAGTTACAAGCTAGTAGCTGGTAAATGATTTATCTTCATTTCTATTACATTCTGGCTTTTCAGCCACAGGACTGAGAGTTCCTGCTCTCCGTGCAGGTTTACTAAGGTTCCTATAATCTAAACTATCTAAAAGCATGTCCATTTCATGAATATCAATTAAATTTGAGGAATGGGATGAAAGAGAATTAATGAAAGGTGATGCATAAATGCATAAAATAGAGCAAAATACAGGAGAAAAGCAAAATGGGAGGAGTATAGTGGTAGAGAAAGTCTAATCTTAGATACAGACATGACCATAATATAAAGGTATATTTGTAAGCAGAAGGAAAGTGTGAAGAAGAGGGAAGGGAGACATTTGTTAGTGATAATTTTTACTCAAAAATAGGGTAAGCAGTACTGTTAGAATATTAATGTATAAACATTTATAAAGCCCCATTTGTTACCTAATTAAACAACATACAATCCAGACATTTGGATTATGTCACCTCAACCAGCTTTTTGTTGCCTGTGAAGAGCAGTGTAAATGGAAACAGACAGACATTCAAAGCTTTAATAGAAGGGGGGACAGCAGCACAAGGACACACAATGCTTCTAATTATAGATCTTGAAAAATTTCCAGATTTTAAGTTACTCTTACAAAGCAGTTAAATGTTTAGAATTGTGAGTGTTTAATCATGAAAGTACACACATTTACTATTCCAACAGTTACTCAATGGTTTAGAACCCTAAGAAGTAGATCATAATTTGATCTCATGCTATCCACACCTTCTCCTACAGAGGGTGGTAAGTTATAAAAACAGGCCATAGAAGTTTGAAGCTACGATTTAACTACTACAACTTAGATAGCATTCCAATTTAATGTTATTTCTACAAAATAGACTGTTTTCAACAAACATACCTTTCCATCTTCTAATTGTGACATTTTAGCAATGCCTCCATCTGCATCTCTGCCTTCATCATCTTTTAACTTGTGCTGTTCAGCTGTTTCAAAGATCCTCCCACCAGCAGCAACAGGAAAGTCCTTTAGCAGACTCTGGTCTACAATGCCTACCGGAGCTGCAAAAATATATATTACAAGAAAAACCCTATTAGTTTCCAGATGAATTCTGACTTGTTTCCTTTAAAAACAAACAAGCATTCCACCAGGATAAGGGTTCAGACTCTCTGTAGGGGGTCATATTTTTTTATAAACCTGGTTAGTCTTGCATGGTTAACTGGGGGTTAATGTCAAAGCTCACCCTGGGCTTTTGGCCTCTGTCCCAACAAGGCAGCTGTTGTTCTACAAATCTGATACAGACTATGATATAGAACTTAAAACTTAATTACAAGAAGTGGTATACTTCTTTCTTACTCACATTACCACCAATGAAAAAAAGTTTATTCATGTGGGGTGGGTGGAATTTATTATTTTAGGGGACTATGATATCACGTAGTTTGAGAAAATATGCTATATCAATGAAATTTTACAAAGGAGAAATAAAACACAATAAGAGAGAATTACAATAAAATTACAATAATGTTTGACTATATGTAAATGTGACAGAATATAAATATCACTAGATACATGTTATATTGATAAAATATAAAAACAAAATATATTTATCACAGTAAAGCATGTTACAGTTACAGTATTTATAACATGTCCTATTTCTACATTATTTGTGCATGTGCCTGCATAAGAGTGAAAACTGCTCTATAAATTAATATCACATAAGCTTTTGATTTACTCTGAATGCTCTAGTCCAGGGGTCGCCAACCTTTTGGACCTCAGAGACCACCAAACTCATAATTTTAAATCCTGCGGACCACTAATATGAATTTTGACTGACAGTGGCTTGCTAACGTTGGTGGGAAAGTCGGTCCCGTATTCCAGAGCTGCACTAGTCACAGGACTGGCCCTTGGTCATCCTGGAGCAACTGCTCCTCCACCCGGGTGCACCTGCCTGCCATGGACTGGAGGAGCTGCTCCAGGATGACCAAAGGGCCAGTCCTATAACTACTGCAGCTCTGGAATATGAGACCAACTTTCCCACCAATGTCAGCAAGCTACCCCGGGGCGGATTTCCCTCCCCTATTGGTTTTACCTTCCAGTTCCAGCTCATGTAGCTCTATTCAAGGTAAGGTTTGCACTTAGCCGAAGGGTGGGGGCCAGCAGGTGGGTGGGCCATGTGGGCGGCGCAGCCTTGTGTTCCTGTGCAGCCTGGATTAATTGCTTTGGAGGAGTGCTGGGGGGGGGGGGACGACATTTCTCTGCGGACCACCAAAATTTTCTCACAGGCCACCAGTGTTCCCCAGTCCATTGGTTGGAGAACACTGTTCTAGTCCATGTCTAATATTCCTCACTCAACTAGCAACTTCTAAACTACTGCCTATGGTATGTTTAGTCAATCCATACACAGAATAAAGATCAGTTAATCTGGGCCACATTCTCTAATTAATTTTGAATTGGTCAATCCACCTTTTTGAATTTGGATGAGATACTTAGCTGTAAATAAACTATAGACAAATAGTTTGACATCTACAGTTCTGCAAGAGGAACTAGCAGCAACTTCTATGGAACAGTTCTTTAATACATTTTTAATCCAATCCAATCCAATCCATTATATACTGAAAAAAGTAGCACTTCTTAAGGAACAAGTTCAGCAGGATTTCTCTCTTAAAAAACAGGTTTGGCAAGACCTATGAAAAATGTACTTACTACATGAAAGTTAAAGGACAAACAGGGTTACACTATTCCAATGTATAAGATTCTTTTATAAGTAATAAATAAGAAAATCACTACAGTTTCTATGCAGCTCTTACCACCATCAAGACTCCTGGAAATTCGTTTGCTTGAGGTCCGTTCAAAGTGTGGGGCAGGTCTATCTATGAGATTGCTAGCCTGGCGTGTTTGTGCTTGGGTACGTCCACTATAACGGAACTTGGAGCCCAGTGTGAGAAATTTGGCTTTTGGAGGCTGTTCTGGTGATACAAGCCTGCAACCATGAAAAAGTGAACAAGGTCATTTCCAGACTGTAAAAGGATAGTCACTAAACACAGTACTTCCTTTTTTCTTTTTAGGAATTATAAAACAGTCTGTACATTTCTGAAAATATTCTCTTCAGTATTGCCTTTTTGTCATATGTAACAGACTGTATGTATGTATAAAGACTACCTCATATTTTACTTTTTTATGATAAGAAGGATGACATTTTATTATAAAGTTCCTGCCAAAAATTGTAATTCATCTGCTAGAGCAAGATTTCAAATGCTTTTAAGCCATGGAATGAAAGGAAAGGAAAATAATGAAAGGAAATTACTGGAAGCCCAGATCAAGACAAAGCTATAGTGAAAAAAACTGGCAGCATATGAGTGAATCCCCCCCCCCTTAAGTTTCTAATAGACCTATCAAGTTTTTGTGGAAGTCTAGAGTTATATGCGACATAATTTCAAAAACCTTGTGCTAGAGCAGTATTTTTCAAATTTGGCAATTTTAAGATATGTGGAATTCAGCTCCCAGAATTTCCCAGCTAGCATACTAGAGGATTATGAAACAGAGACAAAAATATTTTCCAATGGCAGTCTTCATATTTTAGTGAATAGATAAGAGTGTTCATATATTTTCTCTTCTACCACATTCCCTATTTTTCTATGTTTAAATTTTTAATTCCTAGAAAGAATCCTAGGACTTAAGTACAGTACAAGGCTATTTTAATATTACAGAGGAAGTAAGTTTTAGAAGGTCTGTATTTAAACGTATAAAAGGTAATCAAATGAAAGAAAAAAATAAGAGGCAAACTAACCCTAACATGAAGGAAGTTGACACTTTTGGACTAAGCTGTTTACATTTATGACAGTGGGACCTGCTGCATTATTTTCCTCAGAAGCTACCATGAATATACATCATTTGTTGGAAGTCATAATATGAATGACTATTTATTTCAAAGACACCTGCATAAAATATTTGAATTTAAATGAATTAAATGCCAGTAACAAAACAGTATTTTTTTATTTTCCTCTCCTCAAAGATTGCTTTTATGTGGTGGTACAGTATTCATGGAGCTCATGAAGACGAAAGTTGTCTTAATCATAATTATTATAATTTACATGCTGCTTCATAGTGAAAGACTGTGAGGATTATAAAATCAATAATACGATTGCAATTAATCTAATGGCCACCATTTGCAGACAACATGATTTTACTAGTCTAAAAATGCATTTTTGAGGAAACATTTTGTTATGGCTCCCCATTAATGTAATAAGGATGGTTTCATTCAAATATCTTGGGAGTAAGTTATTCCCAAGGAGGATCATTGCTGAATACACTTGAGCCTGGGCTCACTGAAGATGGCACTCCCTCTATGGTAGAACTATCAAGATGTCCACACTCCCACCTTACACTAAACAACCATATTCAATTCAGAGAAGGCAGCCACAGGGGTATCCCAGCCCTGGACCATTTAAGATTTAAAGGTGACAACCAGCACCTTAACTGGCAGCAATAATAGTATTATATGGGTAAACCTTAGAACAGACATAATTACACTAGCTGAAACTTCAAGGATGATCTTTAGAGGTAATCCCATGAAAACGCATTGCAGTAATCCTCTGCTGTCAAGTGACACAGGCATGAGTAACTGTGAATAAAATGTCTCAATTCAATAAAGGTGACAACTGGCACACATTATAACCCTGGGATTGTGGGAATTTGGATTGGGAACAAGCTTCAGCTCAACCCTAGCAAGACTGAGTGGCTTTTGGGCCCTTAGGTTCCAGGAACTTACCATTTTTGAAGTTGGATGTGGTGCACTACCCCAATCAAACCCTATGCACAATTTAAGGAGTTGATGAGTGGCTATACAAATTGAATAAATACTGTTTTGTTGTTACTGTTCTACGTGAACCACATTACTAGAGCTGGACAGTAACACAAACTCCAATAAATAAATGAAAAACTAAATAAATAAATAACACACAGTATCCCATACACAGTGACTGAGGATGCAATCTCTCCCCCACTCCCCATCAACTACTGATTAGAACCAGCTTCTCAGGAAGCAGGTTAAACACCAAAGCTTCACCCTGACTTTCAGCCCTGGCTGTGCTACAAAAGGTCAACAGGGTCCATGGCACTAAAGGCCACCCAGAGGTCAAGGAAGATCAAGATAATTGTACTGCCTCTTTCCTCATTCTGCCAAATATCAAAAAGAGCAACCAGTGCTGTTTTGATTCTCTACTTAGGTGTAATTTGTAACTAAATAGAATCCAGATAACCTATTTCGTCCAGGGCAATCCAAAATTGTAATTGACAATTTTCAAGTTTTATAAAATAGTTGGATTGGATGATGATTACTCAAGGAGAACAGTTATTACCACCACCTCTTTGAAAATGGAGGGCATATACCACTACCTATATTCAGTTCCTCATGGTTCCTGGCTGCTTTCACTAACCAGGTAGAGCAAGGAACTAATTAACAGATAGCAAAGCTAACAATGCAGATGAGACTGCCTTATTTTGTTAGCAGTCATATGCTGAAAACAATCCAAATAATTCCAGAAATAAACCTGTTATCCCAGCTGGTGTCCAATTTCAAGTTAATATGAGTGATTTTATCTTCCAAATGTTTAGTGAAGTCATAGCAATGGACTAGTAGATCATTTTCCAGTTTTATTTTTTTTTAAAAGGGACTATGAATTTAATACTACAGGTGAAACTCGAAAAATTAGAATATTGTGCAAAAGTTAATTTATTTCAGTAATGCAACTTAAAAGATGAACCTAATATATGAGATAGATTCATTACATGCAAAGCAAGATAGTTCAAGCTGTGATGTGGCATAATTGAGATGATTATGGCTTACAGCTCATGAAAACCCCAAATCCACAATCTCAGAAAATTAGAATATTGTGAAAAGGTTCAATATTCTAGGCTCAAAGTGTCCCACTCTAGTCAGCTAATTAAGCCATAACACCTGCAAAGCCTTTAAATGGTCTCTTAGTCTGGTTCAGTAGGAATCACAATCATGGGAAAGACTGCTGACCTGATAGTTGTGCAGAAAACCATCATTGACACCCTCCACGAGGAGGGAAAGCCTCAAAAGGTAATTGCAAAAGAAGTTGGATGTTCCCAAAGTGCTGTATCGAGGCACATTAATAGAAAGTTATGTGGAAGGGAAAAGTGTGGAAGAAAAAGGTGCACAAGCAGCAGGGATGACCGCAGCCTGGAGAGGATTGTCAGGAAAAGGCCATTCAAAAGTGTTGGGGACTTTCACAAGGTGTGGACTGAGGCTGGAGTCAGTGCATCAACAGCCACCACACACAGACGGAACCTGGACATGGGCTTCAAATGTTGTATTCCTCTTGTCAAGCTGCTCCTGAACAACAAACAACATCAGAAGAGTCTTACCTGGGCTAAAGAAAAACAGAACTGGTCTGTTGCTCAGTGGTCCAAAGTCCTCTTTTCTGATGAGAGCAACTTTTGCATCTCATTTAGAAACCAAGTACCCAGACTGATCTGGAGGAAGAATAGAGAGGCACACATTGCAAGATGCTTGAAGTCCAGTGTGAAGTTTCCACAGTCTGTGTTGATTTGGGGAGCCATGTCATCTGCTGGCGTTGGTCCACTGTGCTTCATTAAGTCCAGGGTCAATGCAGCCGTCTACCAGATTTTGGAGCATGCTTCCTTCCACAGACAAGCTTTATGGGGATGCTGACTTCATTTTCCAGCAGGACTTGGCACCTGCCCACACTGCCAAAAGCACCAAAACCTGGTTCAATGACCGTGGGATTACTGTGTTTGATTGGCCAGCAAATTTGCCTGACCTGGGTTCATAGAGGATCTATGGGGCATTGCCAAGAGAAAGATGAGAGACATGAGATCGAACAATGCAGAAGAGCTGAAGGCCGCTATTGAAGCATCCTGGTCTTCCATAACACCTCAGCAGTGCCACAGGCTGATAGCTTCCATGCCACGCCGCATTGAGGCAGTAATTGCTGCAAAAGGGGCCCAAACCAAGTACTGAGTATATATGCATGCTTATACTTTTCAGAGGTCTGATGTTCTGTGTACAATCCTCGTTTTACTGATTGCATGTAATATTCTAATTTTCTGAGATTGTGGATTTGGGGTTTTCATGAGCTGTAAGCCATAATCATCACAATTATGACAAATCACAGCTTGAACTATCTTGCTCTGCAGGTAATGAGTCTATCTCATATATCAGGTTCACCTTTTAAGTTGCATTACTGAAATAAATGAACTTTTGCACAATATTCTAATTTTTCAAGTTTCACCTGTATTAAATCAAGATTTGAACTTCTTAGGATTTTCTGCATAATGGCATCAGTTGTAAGAAGGCAATATAAAATAGTAGAAGACTTAGAACAATTGGCACTATTAGAAATATGCTTTTGTCTCTATTCAGAGTAAGAATGAAAAAGGCTTGGGTGTTTCTTTATACAAGATGTTCAATGGGAAAATGTGACCAAAAAATAAAAAATATATCACTATAGAAAAACCAGAAATTATAAAGACATTAATTTGCAATTCATTAACCAATGAAGAACACTGTTCAGCAAAAAAAAAAAAAACTACATTTAGCTGAAGATAACTAATACTTTAAAGAAAAGACTGAGTATTGCTTGTAGGAAAGGTCATTAGAAAATGATTGGGCCACCACAGAAAAAATCCTTGAAATCTCACAGGTGTCACAAAAAGCAGGCATAAAAATCTGCATGGAGGGGAAATTAAGTTCCTGTTTCATTGGATGACCATAATCACTAGATACTAAAGCTTTCATTAACACTTCTGTTGCATATACAGCTTAAGATAGGATACACACTATGCAGTTATTTTATTAAAAAGTTAACAGCTTCCAAGATTTTGCTGGTGTGTGTACATTTAAAAAAATGCATACCAGGCTCCAAAACTGACTGTAACACTGGTGCAGTGTTACACCTACAAATTTTTGTTTCCCTTTGATTTGAGAACACATTTTTCTTAATGCAGGCTTTAAGCTAAATCAAAGTGTAATTTGGTCCTTCAGAATTAAATTGGTACAATTGAATCAGACACAATTGTTAGTGGCTTTATAGATAAGTGTCTGACACCTCCACAAGTGAGAGTACTTCTTCCTAGGACATTCCATTGATATTCCTGATCCCATCAGCAGCCTTATCCATTATCGCTTGCTAATCATTGCTTCATGGAAAGTAATTTTTACATCAACTAGGACCAAAAAAGTTTATTTAGGGCTATGAAATTAAAATTTTCACAGGTTCTGAAATAAAACTCTCAGCAGCCCCTACCAGCTAAATATATGGTATGATGAAAGTTGTAATTCAACAGCATCTATAATTGGAAAATCAGAATTTCTGCCTTAATATGTTGTGGCAGTAAGACTCCTGTTACAAACATTTCTTTATGTGTTATCTGGAAAGCAATTTCTATGGGTAGATGTCACATTAGTGTCAGTAAGCTTATTCCTTATGTTAATTATCTTCAGGGGAAAAGAGATTAGAACTGATATATAGATTTTAAGGGTTATAATCCAAAGCATTAGTCAGTTTGTAGATTGAATACAGATAGTCCTTACCAATTGCCATGATCAGTGACTGAAATTACAACGGTTCTGAAAAAAAAGTAACTTCAAGACTAATGCCTACATTTACAACCTGCAAAGCAGAGATTGGAGAGTGGGAAATAAATCAGGCTGTTTGCATAATATGCTGGCATCAGTGCACTACTTCCAATGTGCATTCCCCATTGTGTGCCTCCTTACTCTCTTGTAATTCCTTACCCTCCAATGAAAGTGAATACAAACACTAATTTACTTCTTGCTAATTTTCTCATTGTTGGGGTGAGCATTCTAAAGGGTGGGGGAATGGTTAAGAGGCAAACAAAAACTGAAGATGTGAAACTGATTAGTCTGGTCAGTTTTGTGAAAGTTCTCCCAGCACCTCTAGAGTGACCTCTGGGGTGGGGGTGGGGAAATGAAAACACAGTCCAATCACATGATTTCCCTCTTAGCAACCACTTCATTTAGTGATGAAGTTGTTGGTCACAATTGTGGTCAGTAAAACACAATTTAACTAGCATTAATGTAACCTTTAGCATTAATATAATCCTAAAGATCTTTTATACTATTAAAAATGTGGACTCAGGCACAAAACAGGCAATTCTGGAATAAAGTATGCAATCTCAGAAGAACATATTTGCAATCTAGAATTTAAGTAATATGTAAGTATAATATAGCAAGTGTAAGAACTACCTGATAACAAACAGAATGCAAAATAAATGATTTAGGATCCATTAGATCAGCTAAAGCTTCATATAGAGCATCAACTTCTTCTCCATACCAAGTCATTCCTTGTAAAGCCTTGCTTCTTTTCAATAAAAGATTACAAAATGTTTCCAAATGGAAGAAAATCATTCTAGAACATTTTTCCTGACAAATTTCAAGACTCTCAATGCTAAAATTAAAATGGTGATGCCAGAAGATATTAATACATGATAATACGTTTTCTGCATTTTGTGCAGTTCACTCTCCTTTTTCCTACTATTTGAAGTTTTTTTTTTTCTGTCTTCCATCTCTAATAAAATTTTGTTGGTTTCTGGATTATGATTTGAATCTAGATTGAATCAAAAAGTCTTTAGCATCAATGCTTTCAAAGTCCCAGTATTTTCTGCCACCCTGAGCAGGTTTTTAAATATAACTCTAATGAGACTAATCAACAGAATGCACAAACGCAGATATTGAGTTTTATTTTAATTTGTTTTATTTTTACAGCTGTGAGTTGCAATCACCCAGCACCATTAAAATTTTCGTCCCCAGTGAAATCATTTTCAGGAATGAATGAAAACAGAGCCCCATATGCTGGGCAGTTTGATATCAATAGACATGCTCTTTCAGATAACCTTGTCTTAAACCACTTAAGGTTTAAGAGGCTAAAACTAGCTCCTTAAATTAGAATGAAAGCAACCTAACTCCGCTAGAACAGATGTAGCAAATAAGCTTAACATGATCACTTAGCTCCTACAAACATGTGTTGCATTTTGTGCTAGGAAGTTCTTACTCATATATAAGGGTAGTCTTCCATAAAGTGTATAATCAAACCCCAATGATTTAAATTTCAAACAGACTATAGAGGGCATATGCATATTTATACAATATATATTTAATTATTAATTAAAAATAAAAGTAAATTGGAGAAACTAGCAGTTTTGGTAAGAAGAACAAATAGCAGATAAAATTGAATTCCCAGTACAAGGAAAAAGAAGCCTGGGATAAATCTAGTTCTTGAGTCCAATAAATTGTCTGCTGAAGCTTTCACTGGAAAGCAAAAAGTAGATATAGTTTGCAGGTCAAAAAGCCAATGAACAGTAGCAGCACTTTCTGTCTGCAGGGAAAACTGGAATAATAAGGCAATGTTGTTTTCACTCAAAATTCTTTCTCTGGTAAATTCTCCTCTAACAAAATATTCTATATTACCATAGCTAAGTTATTGCAGCCTACACTTTTATCAAAGGGAACAAAAAAAATCTACTATAACGAAGGCAAAAAGTGTTGAAGAAATACACCTTAAAGATGGGAGAATATTAGGATTCTAAACAAAAATATATTTCTATCAGAATCCTTTCATTCTATTTATTGTCTGTTTTTACTATTGACACTGGTAGATGCCCTAGATATCTATCAATATGTTACAGGATTGCCTAGCATAAACATTTTGCAAAACCATAATGAAGCCCACTGTATCATATTAGAGATTACTAAAGAAATAATCAACTTATCATCTATTGTAGCGTAACAATATTTTAGGAGAAAAATCTAGTATATAGCTTGAGGAAAAAACCTAAAGACTTTTTGTTTTGTTATATTTTTAAAAGGAAGCTCTTTTATGAACAGCTCAGGAGGCTTTTTATATTTAAAACTTTTCCTTAAAAAACATAAAAGCCATGGAAATCCCATAACCCACTAATTAAAAATGTAAGTTTTACCTATAAAAAGTATGATGCTCCACACAAACCTTCCATAATCGTTTTGCAGCCCTATGATTTGACAGCTTAAAGCCAATAGTACTCTCAAACTGTTCCAGCTGAAAAAAATTAATATCATCAGATTAATACAATTTTTTAAAACCATCTGGGCTAGTTAACTGTTTGGACTTCTTTTTCAATATTATATTTCTTATTATGATTCATTTTCATTACTGCCTTCAATTACTGACACTAATAGTTAAGGAAAATAAAGAATACCCCTCCCTAGTGTTTATAAATAAGTTTTGAATGTCTTTACTGGCTGGTTCCCAGGATCCTACTGACAACTTTTCATACATCGTTTTTCCATTTCATAAATGAAATTTCCTTTATAAATGTTGTAAAAAATATGTTCATTTTTATTGAGCTTCATATGCAAACTAAATTTTATTTTTTAAAAAATTAAAGATTAAAGCTCCAATCGTACAGACAATACGAGTATCTATCAGACAGTAAGTCATACTAAATCAGTGGGGATTAATTTTTGTTAGCATTTGATTTCATTTACTCTTAAACTTAATGTAATCATTTTCAGTCACTTGGTCCAGTGGATAAGATCCTGGCCTAGAAACCAGAAGAGTTCCAGGCCAGGTGACTTTGGGCCAGTCACCCTCTCTTAGTCCAATCCACCTCACGTAGTTGTTGTTCTGGGGGAAAGAGGCAGGAGTATTGGGTATGTTCACTGCCTTGAGTTAAATATAAAATCATCATCATCATCACCATCATTGTCACCATCATCTCTTAAAATGCAATTTCATTAACAACTCTCAACCAGAGGCTCAAATGCCTTACTCAGAGGCTACAATTCAAACATAATGTAAATACAGATGACTAACTAAACACTTTCTTGGAAGTCTTTTCCATAACATTTAACATACAGAAAAGCTATTTCTAAACAAGACAAAATTACTGCAAAGTAGGAACTGGTCTGAATTAAGAATGAAAATGATAGTATCTCTATCTATTTCCTATTATAGTTAATGTTCAGGCAAAAACATGCATTCATTTTTGAATAATTAAGCTTTGCACTAATGAGCTGCATATAGTACACATCTGGTAAGTGTCAAAAAGCAAGTCTACAATTGATTAGATTCCATACTAATTCATTTGTAGGACAATTTTTTTAATGGCATTTGGAATCTTTTAAATTGCCTATGAATTATTAGTGAGCACCAAATGCTTTAAAATATGCCTTACTGTTCATTACTTATGGATCTAATCTGGTGTATGATTCTGAAATATGAAGCAACAAAAAAAACAAAGTGCTGGAGAAATAGCAAAGCCACGGAGAATATGTTTTTAGACATATTCAATATTGAGAACATCTCAGGAAGGCCATGCACCAGCTAAAAGAAGCCTTTGAGTAACTATGGCTGCTTTGCACTAGGGCTCTTCAACAGATCTAGTATGGTTTGTTTGTTTTTTTAAGAAAAAACACTTTACCAGGCAGACACATATCACACTATGAACTATTGAATTAGCTGACATATATTCATCCAATTTCTGACATGTAAATTATGATATCCATGTACTTACTTCAGTTGGTCTGATTTTAATATAGAAATTACTGCGTTTGTAAGAAATCTTCAAAATTTTGGGCCATGCAAAACGATTTATTCGAAGTCTGTCTTTGTAAATGAGTAGCCCATTGGCACAAACCCCCAACATGATGTCCACACCTTCAGAATCCTATCAAATTAAGAATGAAAACGATTTCAACCCCATTACAGTAGGAATATACATAGGCAGGCAGATAATAAGGTAGCAGGGGTAGAGAAGACATGGAAATTTAGCTGAGCAACAATACTGAATCTAAGAAAATACTTCAGAAGTGGACAGACAGGCAGTTGATAATGAAGGAAATATTGTAAAATTATAAAAGTCATTGCCTTGTTATATAAAGTTACATATACGAACTGAATATCAAAACAGTACACAGAAGATAGACATCCATCATATGAATGGAAACAAAACACATTTTTAAAAAGCTTTAATGATCAATAATCAGCAATATATTGTTTAATCCATTCAATTTTGTAGCATGCAATATTGTACTTAATATTTCAAGTCATTAACTATCCAAATATTTGTCAAGTATTAGTAGAGGAAACCCATCCTTTAAAATGAAAACATGGGAGGACCCAAGTTTTTTACAATAAATATGTTATAATAAAGTATTTTATAGATGTAATTTCGAGGGGAAAAGCAAACATATACACACTCCTATATGCTAAAAGTTGTGAACAATACTTGCTCTGTGGAATTTTCATTCATCCCACCTACTATTCCAGATCATTTTAGAGCGTTCACTATTTCCCAATTTCCACCATTGTACTAACTGCAGCAAAATGCTGATAACAATAAAAAAAAGTTCCTAGTTGTGAAACTGCCAGCATGATAGTCTTTCACTAATACAGTTAACAATAGTCCTTTAAATGTACTGAGTGAATAACAGCTTGGCAGCTTCACAAATATCCCTTTAGGGCAAGTGTTCAGATTTTTTTTCCTTTTTTTCAAATGCCAATGGGCTAATAAAAGTTCTGGATACTTAGACTGGCAATTTGGTTTTTTTGTTGGGTAAGGAGAGGATGAAATAGGTGTTTTGCTACTCCAAGATTTGCAATGACTTTCTGCTGAAGGCTTTGATTCAATAGAACTTTCTCCAGTAAATCAGCTAGGAAAAAATTGACTAAAATATTGGAGTCCCCTACCTGATCTCAACATTCCAAAACCTGTAATAGTACATTTACTATTTACACAGCCGATTTACAGAACCTGGGACTATAAATGGTGTTATGTGCAAACAATATCACTTCTCCCATTCCACTTACCACCTACTACAGAAGCAGCAGCACTGGGGAAAGGTGCTTTCCCCCAATAGTATGGATCATGGAAAAAGCAGCAATTCTGCATTTGCTTGTGTATGTTGGCTGAGAGAATGTGTAAGGGAGAATGCGACAAGAGAATGCTGTTCAGAAGATACAGCTCTTGATTAAAACAAGCCTAAACGAGCATGAAATGACATATATGCAATAAAAAATGTTTAAAATATCTATTATAGATTTCAAATTATTCTCCAAATATCCCTGTCTTTCAAGCAAGAGAAATAGAATATATCAAGGACTACATTTCTGATACAGGATGGATTTAGATTGATTCATACATCTGCCAGGAATTCTACTTCCCATATTCTAATCACATATTTACTTCCTGTATTCTAATCTCCCTTCAGACTGATTTGGCACCAGCAGCAACACTCTCTTCCTTTCCTCACAAACAACAATGCCATGTATATTGTACAATATACAATATTTTAAGTACACGAATCTACATTTTCTACATAAAAGTTCATTTTCTATAAAAATGTTGACTAATACCTTAACATGGTGTAAATCCACTCCATACATGGATAGTCGCTTGGCATTTTCTATGAATTGGGCATCTGCCTGTGCTGGAGTCAAACCCCTGCAAATATTTAGAAAAGAAACATAAAAAACCAAAGTTACGTTATGCTGTGTTCTTATTAGTATATAAAAACATAGGCCTTGCTACCCAGACCATGGTCTATCTAAGCCAGTATTTTGTCTCGAGATACGGCCAGTTTTGCAAGGAATAGCACTGCTTTGAATACCATCCATTTTAAACATCTCAAACAATGTATCATTCATGCTGAAGGTGAGTCCATTTTCAAATATAATCACTTCCAGTCTTTGCAAAACTGTAAAAACTATCAAAACATACTGGAGTGTTACATCAAAATCTGATGTTGGTTACCAATAAAGGGAAATGCTCTGGTGTTTTGCGAACATCTACTATTTAAGTAAGAAAAGAACCGAACTTGCTCTTGAGGGATTCAAACATTATTATCTCTCAAAATGAAGAATAGCCAGGGCTACTGCTTTTATGAAAATCCTAATGAAGTAATAAAGATGTTTGACTCAAACAATACTCCCTGCATTGTTGAACATCTTTTTTGCAGCTTCTTTGATGTAATCAAGAAGGGGGGGGGGGGATCCCTAGTTTCTAGTCATCTTTGTTTTAAAATTTCCAAATAGTACTCAGAAACAATTTCATAACCATATGGAAGCTGAGAAATATCTTGCATTTTTAAGTTCCTGTGTTCCTATGAACTTTTTCCATATGTTTTACTGTTATGCTTATTTGTATCCTGCAAATTAAAACTTTGTTGCTACTGGTTCTTAATTGCACCTTGCCCTCTGGGAAATATTATGGGATCTTTCTCCCAAAACTTTATTCTAACACTCATTTCCTTTTCTCCCCTTGTAGTGAATGATTGAAGTTTATTATTTTCATTATTTTTTCCTTTCTCTCCTTATTTATTTGTATGCTATTAATAACAATCTCTTGATTAATTTACCTATTTATGAGGGAGTGGCAGAGTTATATTACATAATGCCTGACTACAGCCTAGGGCTATATATTTTGTTTTTAATTGCATGAGCATTATTTGCCACAAGCAAACAAAAATGCATACAAATCAATTACTTGGAACATGACGCACCTGTGTGTCTTGTGTAATTCTACTACTTTATCCTCCAACTCTTTTGTCTGGTTAGGTGCAAACTGGAATTCCTGTATGTAACCACTATCATGTTCCTCGGGATCAAAGTCACCTAGTTCAGCTTGTAAAGTATATGAACCAAGCAGAGCATGGGTCACAAAAGAGCATGGTAGACGTCCAGAAGCAATATCCTCACGAAGCTGCAAACAAAGGAAGTACCTAGGAAAAAGAGCAATGATAATTGTCTGACAAATGTTATTTGTTTGTTTCCTTTTTATCCTATTCCCTTTATTACTTTATACGTAACTCAAGTTAGCGAACATTCATGATACTCCTTCCTTTTATTTTCCCCACAAAAGCTTAATATTTTTCTCTATTTTAATACTTTAAAAATCTACATCAAAAGCAATCTGCAAACACAGAAATTATTTATTATTAATAACTTATTTCTTTATTAATAACTGCAAAAACCCCTGAATATATCCTATTTCTCATATTAAGCTGGAAATTATACTATCAGTGAAGTCTTAGTGCAATTATTCTGACTACTAGTTTTTAAGTAGTATACTTCAAAAACACACGCACACATCATCTTTAACCACAACCATAGAAATGTCAGAGTTATAATAGTGTTTCCTCCTGATTTGCCCAGGTTATGATCTATGTTTTGAATATCTGCAGTGGATTCAATATTGTTGCTTTTCTGCTTTAACTTATTCTTCTGTTTTCAGTAAAAACATTGCCATTAGATGATTAATTTTTCTTAAATGACATTTATCTGCAGTTAATTATTTGTATATACATTTCTATACTAGATTTATGAAAAATACTACAAATCAAACACAGAGGAAAGTAATAGCACCTAATAACTTTTTTTAAATTTGGCCATTTTCTTTAGGCTTATGAAATGTAATATTTTACAGATTTTCCAAGAGACCCTAATTAATGTAGGATTTCTACTCAATAATGCTTAATAGCATACCTGGTGATTTCTTCTGTTAATTGTGAAGGGTCAGGTGGATAAAACTTCACATTAAAGGTGAACTGCCATGGCAAATCTACATTTAACACATTCCCGAGAGAATACATGGGAGAAAAAATGAAAACATTCAAAGTAAACATTATTTTTATCCACAACTAGGAAAAAAATGTAGACACTAAGGATGGGGAGAGAAACTCTTTTGTAAGAAACTCTTTTGTTTATATTGTGTAATTACTAATATGCCAGATTTTAAATTGTTTTGCCCATACCATTTGAGATTAATGCATCTCCATGTGTCTGAGGTCTGTAGAGAATCCTTGTATTTACTCTCAATTATTTTGCATAAAAGCATTCTTCCTCCCTCCACCCCCACACCAATGTCTTAAAGCCTGTACTGGAATTACCACTGGTAACGCATTGAAGTAAAAAGTTAAGCCATACGAAATCTTCATCTTTACTGCTGCAATTCATCTAAAACACTGAAATATTTTGAAGCCCAATTTCTATTTTCTTAATTTCTTGCATGCTGGTACTATATATAGTTTTATATCAATAGATATATAACTATATATGTATTACTGATATTTTAGTAATAGTAAATTCTAAATATTTTTAAGATATTTATATACTTGGAATAATTAAAAGTATGAAAATTTCCTTTTGAATTTTTGGGAGTGTATGAAACAGTATCAGATGTGATTTATGAAAATTAACATCTTGTCCTGGCACCTCTGCAAATTCCTTTAACTCCTACTTAGTATAGCGGGTTGAGTAAGAAGTGTTTGGGAGAATCAAAATCATATAATCTGAAAATAGATTTAAAAGCTATGTCTTACCTCCCATTTTCATCCCACAAATCTGATTACTGGATCTAAATGCTATTGCCAACACTTCTATGGCTAGGTTGGATAATAAAGGGGATAAAGAGCAATATTGTTGGTACCTCTTAAATTTGTAATTGAATCTGAATCATAATTATTAAGTCTTACCTGAACTTTAGATCGTTCATAAATATATATTTATATTTAATTAATATTTGTATTAAAATTATATTTCCAGACAATCAAAACTTTTAATATATCTAAATAACAAATAGCTAGGGAAGATTGATTTTACTATATTGTATAATGTTTAATAATTTCTTGATGGGATAGATGCATTTCAACTTGAAACAAAGACAAATTGATCCATAAGAATAATTTTACCTATAATCAGTTAATTAGCTAACAGTTTGGTGTACAGTTTACAGTCCATAATAAGAAATGAAATGCACCTATATGGTGCCAAATCCTGGAAATCTTTGTCCAACTTAAGGATCACATTTATATTAGACTGCTTCCAAGACTCTAGAAAAGGCCTTGGTGCAAAGTATTGCATAAAAATAAAAATTCAGGTATTAAAATATCTTTAAATTTTTTATAAAATCTCCTGACAATCCATAAGGGCCAGGTGAAATAGAAAAAGTAGATTCTATAAATTGGATGTCTTCTGGAGCCAATTCTGAGACTGTTAGCCTATTTCAATATTGATTTTTATTGGTGATTCATTATTTGAGGAATTGTTAAAAAAAACTAAAATTGTTCATTTATAACTTTGATTTTTACAAGGGCTTTATGGGAGAGGTCACTGTAGTTGAAGGTCATCTCTAAAACACAATATGACTCATTATCAGAGAAGAAAACCATTGCTAATGATTAAAGGAAGCCAATTTCATTCATGGTTCCCTCCACCTGTCCATATTTTTATGTCTATTTTTTATTTTTATTTTTCTAAATTTTATGTTTCATTATTTTTCAGTAATATTTGTTCTCATAATGCAAATACTTTAATATTTGATCTGTCTAAGATTACTCTATTGATAATGAACTATATAGATGCAGAACAATGAATTGTTAAAACTCCCGAGTTGCTATACAAGCAATCATTAAAACAGACTGTACAGGTGGCACCCATTTGTAGCGCTTCTGTTCCAGATGAACAACAGTGGATAATGAGATTGTGAAACAAGTACTATAAACGTGCACAAAAGCCTTTTCATCATTTTCCACATGAATAAATATACAAAGGGAGGCAAAAAGCATGGACAACAAGGGACACTGTACATATTGTTTATTTGTCTGCATAACACCTTGTGAGCAGCCTCAGAACTCCTACAAAATGCTCACAATAAAAAAAACGTAAAATATACCAAAATGAAAGAAATGTGTTTAGCTAAAGGTAAAGTAACAGGCAACTTGATCAGTATGTTCCAATCCCAAGAGTTACAAAGGAGGAGAAAAAATTCTTGCATTCTTTATATGAAAATCAAAATAGGATTAATAGACATTGTAACCCTAATACCAGATTAGATTGTGCAGTTTACCAAATGAGCTTTGGAGTATTGTGCCAGACTGATAAAGTATTTGCATCTGTTCACTTTTCAAAAGCCTGATTTTTCTAGGAACTTTTCTAACAGATGTCTTGGAAAGTTTACCAGAACCTAAGACAATATATACTGATAAATATTTAATCTAACTCTTTTTATTCTAGAAAGATCTAGATTATTTAACACTGTGCACACTGAAGAAGATTTCTAACAATTTTAATCTTAGCATATTTATAAATACAGTAAATACAGTATTATAAACTTCAGAAATTTTTATTATATATCTCAGTCTTAAAGCATAGAAGAGAGCCATCTGTTTTAGTATTTAAGCAATAAAAACAAACAAAAAGAAAAAGTCAGGATTTCAGCCCCATTTTTACATCCCACCAAAGGAGTTAGCTCCCTTCCATTCATAGAGGTGAGCCGAAATCCTTTGGCAGGCAGCTCTTTCAGTCATCCCCCTGAAACAAGAAAGAGCTGAAATCCAAGTCTAGTGCATGGAAGATAACTTGTTCAGCTCCATTTCTGCACCCTACCAAAAGAGTTCAGCTCCCAGCCCCCACAGATGAGAAGGATTTTTGGGGGGAATCCAGCAAGAAAGATTGCAAATGGCGATCACATGATTGTGCAGCGCTTTGCAACAGTTGTGAGACCAGGTTGTCAAGCATCCAGATCACAATCACATGGGGATTATTGATGCATCATTATGTGACAACCAGAAATACTTTAGGTTGTAAAGCACCCTTCCTGAGGTCATTGTAATTCCAGATTATTGTTAAATGAACAGTCGTATATCAAGGACTACCTGTAGTGTGACAATAAAAGATATGACCGGGGCACTTACTGCGAATTTGCTTCTTGATATCCTTTGAAATATCAAGCCAATTCTAAAAAAAAGAAATGACACATAATGAAAATAAAACATTTAATGTGTGTTTTATAGTGTAACTATTATTGATTCATTCAAAATCAGTATATAATACTCTGATAATTTTTCATCTATCAATTTCTTAAACTGCCTCAACCACTGAAAAGCTTGGGCTTACTTGTTAGGATTTAAACAGCTACAGAAGTAATAAAATACAAAAACTGATAGTAATAGGTGGTCCCACATCCTGGAAATTCACCAACTGAAAACTATTATTAGCAATAAGCAATAAACTGTCAGTGAGTAAATCAATGAACCCCTCCTATCTCTATTGGAAGAGTCACACTTCCACGGCTTTAAAAATCTCAACAGCACTGGGGTCATATGAAACTCAGGGGAAATGATGTTTCACAAGATAATACAGCTACAGAGAAGGCATGGAGTAGCCTCACAGTGAGAGAGGTGGCAAATAAATTTAACAAATAAATATTGCCTAGGTCTCACAAAGTCACAATGCTTTATAATTGGGATGTGAAATGTGCCAACCCTTACAGATTTTATTGAATAGGAAGAGATGACAAGAGAAAGACTGCCCTGCAGATAACCAAGTTCTAGGCCATCCAGTGCTCAATAAGACAGAATATCTTGAACTGCATCCAGAAACTGGCTGGTGTCTTCTGCAGCTTGTAGAGTAGAAATGTTACATGGACAAAAAAGGAACATCCATAACTATTTGTGTAGCCACGTTCTAAACCAGTTGTGGCATCTGAGTTCAGGGGAAGCACCACATAGAATATTTCACAGGATTGAGCATGAAGTGATTAAGGCATGAGTGCTGTAAGAATGGCCTGCCAAGGATACAACTGTCACACAAGATAAATTTGTTCAAAGGCCTTCTTGCCATTACTGCCGTTTTCTCTCTGAACCAGGATCTGAGAATCCAGGAAGGCTCTCAAAAAGAGATTGTGATTTAAATTGAGTTACATCGATTTTTTTTACTTTCCTTTATGTTAATTTCTTCATTCATTAAAAAATGTCCAATTTCCATATACTTCACTATTTATCTTTTTTTTAATTTTGAAAAAACTTTATTAAATACAAAAGGTTAAAATATACAAATGTTACTTCACTATTTATCAATGGTAGGCTCTGAGTAGTCAAAATAGTTATCTTTCATTCTGCAAAAGTAAGAGTTTACTATTTGCTATACAATTATAAAATGTTCCTGAAACTAGTAAGATAATATTCACACAACTGATTTGTTCAAATTCTCTCACTGTAATTTTTGGGACAGACACAATTCTTTGAAAAATGGTCCTAACTAAATCATAGACCTACGAAGCAATTTTATATGCGGGCAGTAGTATCTACAGGATCTAATACTTCCATCATTTTTACTTATTTAAGATTTTTGCATTGATGAAAGCAGTGTTGTGCTGATGCTTTTTTATTGTCCCCTCCTTTCTAGATATGAATAAAGAACAATTTTTATCTTGGATAAGTTGCTGAGCAAGAAAGATGATTTTCCTTCAGGATAGGATATGCACATCAAAGATAGAAACAAGGAGATAACTTTGTAAACCAGATGGAAAACTCAGAGACAGATGTTCCCTGTGCCTATATTAACTGACAATGTAAAATTATTATCTATATATACAAGCAAGCTATTTGTTTTTTTACTGAAGACTATAAAATGAAAACAAATGTCTCATATTTTTCCTGTCTGTGGCTTTCTCTCTAGCTGAGGATTGCTAGTGAGCTAGCTGTTTGTTTATAAAGTCTTTCTCCTTCATAAATCACTGTCTTTTCATGAGCCAAGTTAAAGGGCATAAAAATGTTTTTTAAAAAAACAAAGACCTCAAGTGTCTTAAGATTTTGTTATTAGATTTTACGGTCATAAAAGATAATTTAATTGCTTCTTCAAATATGCAGATAACATGATAGAATTTCCTTTTAGATTAGGTTGCCTTTTACTGTTTTCCTCCTTATAAATTAATTTTCTATAGTTTTTTCTGTGCTAATTCATGAAAACAACAGTTTACTGAAGTTCAGTATCTCTATAAACATAGAACACCAATTAAAATTAAAATTAAATGCATTTAATCCTTTACAAAGCAGGAAATCTAGTTTTCACAATTAATTATCCATGTATAAGATACTTTTTTTCGATGAAAAACCTTTGAAACACAGGTTTTTCTCGCAAATAAATAAAAATATTTTTATTGTCTTCTGTATACTAGTAAAATGCTCATACCGTCTACCTCCTAAGACTGTACAAACTTAAAGAAATCCAGCCAATATGACAACATGCTATCCCAGGTATTGGGATAGACTCTAGATAATCACAGGAAGAGTTCAACCTCTGGCAAATTTGAACCACGTCGTTGGCTAAATACTGTGAAAAACTGTCAAAGCTGCCAAGTGGAAGATAACACTCTCCCAAACTGGGGGATGCCACCCTAAACAAGCCAATCAGGCATCAGCTCATCAATGCTTCTGTTACCATCACAATGCAGGTCTGAACCTGAACTTGTATTCAGACAGATTTACTGTCATTTTTTCTCTTGGAGCTCCTTAATAAACCAAGGAGCCCATCAGACTTAGAAGCAAACTCATTAAAGCTTCCTGTTCCCAGTCGTTCATTATAAAAGCAACAGAACTGGCTGCCAAATTGTTGAGATATTCCCGAAGTGTCTTCGGAAATCTCTCTAGATCCACATGAGGCAGTCTATTGTATTAAATTTGCTTGCCCACTGCAGGGCATAGTTGACAGTCAATTTTATTTGAACCAAAAAATCACCTGACCACAGCAGAAGGCTCAAGGTAATTAATACTCTTTTTATCCAGATTGTTAATTATCTGCTTTTAGATGAAGACAAGATCTAGTATATGACCATTGCATACATTGGGGTATTATTAATTCTCCAATGTATGCAACTAATTCCCACAACACTGTCAAACTACTTAGTAAGACTGCATTACTATTATTCTTTTCATCTTTCCTATTACCTATTTCTTCCCACTTATGACTATAACAGTGTTGCCTGTATCTTTACAATTTATATTGTTTTATTTGTTTCCTAGTATGATTTGATTGCTGATCAGTAAACTATGACTATCACTAAGTGTTGTATCTTATGATTCTTGATGAATTTTATTTTTTCTTTATGTACATTGAGAGAATATGCACCAAAGACAAATTCCTTGTGTGTCCAATCACACTTGTCCAATAAAGAATTCTATTCTATTTTATTCTATGTTTACATAAGATCTAGCATACAACCATTTACATATATTGGGGTGGAAATTACAAGTGGTCACTATTGCATTTACAAATTCCTGAGCCTTCCTGGAAGCCTAGAATGAGGTCCCCCAACAAATAATAGGAGAGCAACACTGGCCCTAAGACTAGATCTATAAACTCAGCAAGAGATCCTACCAAGCAATCTTTGTCTTCTAAGGAAACAAAGAGATAATAAAGTTTTTCTATCATATCATTTCTGCAGTCAAAAACCGATGAGAAATGGAATCAAGTCTTTTGACATATAAAGCAATGGCGGGGCAGACTCCTAAACAGAATATAGTGTAAGAGTAAGACTCCTCTGTATGATATAAATTACAGGGCTAGAACTACACAGATCCAATCCTTTCCTCCTTGTCTATTGTACAAATCACCACTTAGCCAAACAGAACTCCAATACTTCAGGAAAACGAGAAGGATATTTCTTATGTCTCATCTTTTGTTAAATCTTTTTACATTTCTGTGTAATGAACAACTGGTTCTTTTCTGTACCCAAAGTTAAAACTTGTTAACCTATCAGATCTTATATGCAAGTATACCCCATAAGACAAGATTATCAGCGACTGTTACATTCTAATTAATTGTTCAAACACTGATGATGTTAATTTATTGCAAATGTATTTTTAAAACAAAAGTGAAAATTAGAGTTCAAATGCTTTCAGTCAGCATTCTCTCCTTCAGCTGATCACATCCATACAGCATCTAGTCCAGGGGTCCCCAAACCCCGGGCCATGGATCAGTATCAGACTGTGGCTTGTTAGGAACTGGGCCACCCAGATGGAGGTGAGCAGCAGACAAGAGAGCAAAACTTGACCTGTATTTACAGCCGCATCACCACCTCAGATCATCAGGTATTAGATTCTCATAGAAGCACAAACTCTACTGTAAACTGCACATGCAAGGTTTCTAGGTTGTGTGCTCCTCCTCCCCCACCCTGCCCCACCCAGGGAAAAATTGCTCATTCAAAATATGACAGCAAGAGATAGCATTATAGTTACCCCTTTTCTGCTCAGAAATCTAGGCTCCGGACTATAAAAGACTTAATGTTCAGTAATAAATTTCCATATATTACAAAAGTTCCCAGTCTTTTAGAAGTCATTTTTACACATTTAATACATACCTTCTGATCTGTATGGTCTTGGAATAGCAAGCCAAAATAGTCCCTTTCCAGTAGGTTAAGATGTTCACATACTTTGTCAAACAACACCTGCCCTTTTGCTTTTTTCTAGGAAAAAATAGGATAAATTAGTGAAACATTTATATAATACAATGAGAAATATATTTTATTTTAAAACACACGAATACCAAAGAAAACTACTCTGTATTTGTTATCACTGGTTTCAATTTGCTATTTCAGAAAATAAATCAAAAGTGAATAGATACTTCATAGTCTATCCCCAGCACAAAGGAAAGCGCTAATTAAAACCAATGGAGGGGAGATATTTATTTGGATAACTGAAATTTAAGTAGGACAAATGAAAACTCAGCAGTAATTCTTAAAATCCTGAAATACAGGTGTATCTTTAGGAATCATCAATGTCTCTTAAAACTTTTTTTTAAAGGAATCAAATATACTGTATATACTCGAGTATAAGCCTAGTTTTTCAGCCCATTTTTTGTGCTGAAAAAACCCCCCTCGGCTTATACTCGAGTCAGATTCCCCTCTGAAAAAAAAATGGTGTGGAGCTCTGGAGCTGGGCAGCCGCTTCCCTGCTTCCGTGTTTCCTTTGCAACTTGTAAGCATGGGGGTAATCGGAAGCAGAAAAGTTCTTGCATGAGGATATATTGTTTTTTCTTTTTTTAACTGTTTTTAGGGGGGGGGGAAAGACCCACCATCATGTGAGAATGCTCAGACACGAAATCTATCCTCTCGAAAATAAGTGTGTGTGTGTGTGGGGGATTTTAACAGAGGGAAGACGTAGGGAGAAGGCAAAAGCAACGGAAGATCCTTCTGGGGAAACTGAGGGGGAGACTCACCCTTGGTCCAGATGAGCCCCCTTCCCCGCCCCTAAGGAAGCAGAGGCAGCCAGCAAGGGCAGGCAAGCCCCACTTCGTGGACTCCAGCCGTCCTCGCTCCCACCCAAAGCCACGAAGTCCCCCAATCGCGCAGCCCAGATTCGCCCTCCCCTCAGGGGGCAGCAACGACGCCCGGTGTTTCCCGAGACAAGAAGCTCCGCCGTGCAATGAAAGCGCCCTGGCTCTAGGCTCGCGGGCTCAGAAAACAACGCGAGCCGAGGTGGCTTCAGCTCCGCTTGGCTTCGTTTCCTCAGCCCCAGCTGCTTTCAGTCCACTCAGGAGGAGGAGGAGGTGGTGGTGTGGTGGTGGCTCGCGTTGTTTTCTGAGCTCTAGGCTCGCAGGCTGTCCTAGAGAAAGTTTTTATTGGTATCTATTTTTATTTTTGAAATTTACCAGTAGCTGCTGCATTTCCCACCCTCGGCTTATACTCGAGTCAATAAGTTTTCCCAGTTTTTTTGTGGTAAAATTAGGTGCCTCGGCTTATATTCGGGTCGACTTATACTCGAGTATATACGGTATATAGTTTGTTATCTGAGGACTTGCTAATTATTAAATACAGATAGTCCTCAACTTACAACTATCATTTATCATCTGTTTGAAGTTACAACGGGGTACGAAAAGTACTTGCAATCCAGATTTCTGAGTACCGCACGCCTCCATGGTCATAAGACAGCATTTCAGGGACTTTTGCTACATACTCAGCCTTGAATTATCTGATATCTTGGTAAGTTGCCCAAACCTCATTATTTTTGCTCTTTGTTTTAAACATTAGACTTATGAAAGTCTAATGATTTTGATTTAAATATTTAAAACAACTGTTAGCCATCAATGTACTATTGTCTAATGTTAGATTTGTAGTGAAGAAATGTAACACTTAAGTGATTTATAGAATCTTATTTCCATTCATTAGTTTTCCTTTTCTTTTTGCATTAAATATAACCTTCAGATGCATTCACAACCATGACCATATAACCTCAATAAAAGTTGAATTGATTAGAAGATAATAAAAGTTACTAGAATGATTCAGAGTGGCTAAGTGAAACATGAAAGAACCAATATTTTTCAAGTCACCTTAACAAAAGAGATACAACCCCAACTACATAAAAATAAAAAGAATAAAATCTTAACATTTTAAAGAATATAGGTGATAGAAGAAATCTATCAGAAACAATTGCTTTGATTGATAATATTTTCATATGACACAAAATGTCAGAGAAAGTTGTATTATTGTTTTAAATACTTTGGGGCAGCAAAAGTATACAACAAGCAAACAGAAAATTTCAAAAGGTTTGTTTTTTTTGTCTGCATTGAATATTGTATATAATTGTATTAATAATAAATTAATAATTAGTACTATTAAATAGTAATAATTTTATTAATTAATATTAATGAAATGCAGTAAGATACATATATAACCCTGAGTGTAAATATCCAAAAGAGAAAATTTAGGGCATTGAAAATACTGTAGTTTGATTTGAATTAATAAATGAGAATAGACAACTCGCCTTTCTGGCTTTTCAAGATTTATCGAAACACTGAAATAGTGTCTGCTACTGGCAGAATTCAAGAGGTGCAGTATGGTGCCTTTCATTTTCACGCAAGTCCTACATCCCCATTTGGCTATTTATGGCTTTTAAAAAGCAACTATAATGTGACATTTCAGAGACCTGGCAACTGAAAGACATTTTTGCAATTGCTTATCACGCAGATTTCAGTAGACGCCACTGCAATTCCAGAGAAGTCCCTTTCGAGTGCCTATGTGTAGGCTCTTGCAACACTAAAGTTATTGTGCCTGACAGTCAGAGACAGAAAGCTTTAAACTGAACGGATTATCTATGCTGTTGAGCTATGTGCTACACAGTAGTTGTGAGAAACACTGTACAAATACAAAGGACAAGGGAGAAAAGGTATGCAATAAAACTACCAAGCTCAATAAAAGCATTGTTTGTTGTCCAAAAGAAATCAAAGCACATTCATACCGAACTGAACTGCTCAATTTATATTCAGCATTTACAATTTTAACTAGATCATTCAGTTTTATATCTCATCAGCTGAAACGCAAGGAATAATACAAATAAACCCCCTGCAACGCAAAACTATTTCTAATAATATACTCAGGTACAATTAGGAGGCTAGTTTTTTAACTTGTATTTTCTGCTCAATAGATTTTACTTGTCGCCTTACATGTTCAATTTATCATTTAAGCAGGACTTTAAAATGTAATAACAAATAAATCCAAGAAATTAAATAACCTGGTTTAAATTGGATTAAATATGTAGAAAGTTCCAGTTTAGACTTGTATTTAAAAAAGGACATCCATGTGCCAAATATATTAAATTGAAATACATTTTATTTCTTATGTAAAAAACTTCAAAAAGGAGTGAAATATTTTTGGCTATAAAGTTAGATATCACACAATCACATAAGTCATGTACTGTTATTATTATTATGCTTCCTACTGAAGTAGCTACTAAATCTTCAGTGTCCAGAAGATAGTCATAGTGTACATAATCAGTTAAATATTGTATTCTTATTTTGTGCTTCTGATGCTACATTTTTGCTTTCCAAATAGTATTTAAGATTCTAGTAAATAAAACCCTGGGTATTTTCCATTTCACTATAAATACAATTTTGTCAAATGACTCTCAGCACTTATAAAATCCAATTTGCCACCCAATTTTACTTGGTATGATTACTCAAGCTTAGGTTTCAAAAACATCATTTCACTTGGCAGGTTACCATTCAAAATTCTCTTATATGAGCAAAAATTCTATAACGTACATGCATTATATGTCCATTATAATCTTGGGTTGTATTTAGTTAACAGTATTTTGTTAAAGGTACAAATAAAAAAATGTTAGTATTGTTGAAGAGTTTGTTAGAACAATCCAAAGGAAATGTACTCATGCTGAGAAAATATTGATCTTAAATTTATCATCTATCATTTAAAAACTGATTTTTAAGAAAATATTTAAATAAATTCTCTTTAATTGGACCAATGAGCCATCATGGACTAGTATTGTGGATCAGCAAAATGACAATGTTTAGCAGAAAAATGGCATAAACTGAATTTTAACTGCTGGAAGCTTCTCAGTGGTATTTTGTATTAAAACATCAATGTGAAAAACTGTCAGAAGGGATGTTTTATATATAGCTTTAGTCTATCTCAAGTTTAAAATGAAAATAAAACAAGTACGTTATTTCATTTATGTTATTATAGCTATGTTTCTAAATCTAACACAATATATTCCTGATTGCCAAATCTTTTTACAGAAAACACAGTTTGAGACAAGAAAAATACTTGGAATAATTTAAACAGACTTTATAGGTTTTAAACTATAAATAAAAGATTTTATTTTAGCATTTTGCTGGAACAAAATAAGATTGACTGAACAACCTTCATGTTTAAAAACATGCCTGATACAACTTATTATGGCCAGGAAATAACTGGCAAATTGTAAGACATATGGTACTTGAGCATTTAATTTTTTATAAGATAGCAAGTGCAGTCTTGCATTTCAATCAAGCATACTACAAAATCCTTGAAACAGTTATGTCATGCCCAATACACTTCAGTTGTTCAGACGTGCATAAAATATATCCATGCAGTCATATTTAAATGTCCTTGTCATAACATTTTAATTAGAACAGAATGCCCTGAGTAGAACGTTCTGATGAAAATTTTATTTGCTTTGGAAAGAGTTTTTACAATACGTCAGCTTGCCTAGGTCTCATTATGGCATTCTTTAGACTTGATAAATAGTTATATGATTGGGTGCCTAAAATGAACTATAATAAAGCTTGTACATAATCTCACACATATATTTAGATATTTTAATTCAATAAAAAAAGGTGCAGTTACTGGATTTAGTATTTTCTACTTATTAACAAAGACTATGTCCTATGTTCTACTAAATTGCAAATAAGCAAGAATATAGGGCAATGAAAATATTAAATATTAACATTTATTCCTCTTTCATAAGACTGGAAGTAATTCATCTATAAGAAGGAAGCAGGGGCAGAGAGGAAGCTAGAAATAGTCTGAAACATATCTGAGAAAGTACAGCATTAATATACCGATATAAGATAGATAGATAGATAGATGGGGCGTTGGAACTTACCTGACACGCCCTTTCTCTGTGAGATGTGAAGAGCATCCATTGTTTGGGATAATGCTTCTGTCGCTCATTTGACAGGCTGGGCTTTAATTGAGAGGATGCTCCTCCTCCTCCACAGGACTCCTCCCTAGCATCCCCAGTTTTGGCGAAGTCGAAGTGATGAAATATTTCTTCTCCTTCACCCTTTCTAATACTTGGCCGGAATAGCATCCCACCAGACGAATAAGGGTGGGGATGGATGCTCTTCACAGCTCACAGAGAAAGGGCGTGTCAGGTAAGCACCAACGCCCCTTCTCCAGATGAGCTGTTCAGAGCATCCATTGTTTGGGACATACCAAAGCTTGGCGTGTCCTACGGGAGGGCTTCCGTCTGGTTCGGATTCCCCTTTTCTTGGTCCCTATGGACCCTTTGTAACACTTTCCTGTCAAAGGCAGCCTCCATAGAGGCGAAGACATCATTCTAATAGTTTCTAAATAAAAGGCGATGGTGAGGCCCATGTTGTCGCCTTGTAAATTTTCACTACTGGCGCTTGGGGCCCATGTTGTCAACATCGCAGCGCTCCAGGTCGAATGAGCAGTGATGCCCCTGGGTACAGGAATAGATTGTGTCCCATAGGACTTGGGAATTGTGCTCTCAGCCACTTACCGGTCATTGAGGATGAGGTCTTGCACCCAATAGTGGGTGGTTGAAAAGAAACGAAGAGAACCTTTGTTTCCTAACACACATCGTGCGGTTGAAATATATGCAGAAAGCTTGCCTTACATCTAGATTGTGGCATTGTCGTGCCAGATTTTATGTCGGTTTCAGACAAATGTACGGGAGTATCAGTTCCTATGGTCTGCAGAAACCCAAATTTATCTATGGGTGAAAGATGGATCTGGACTAAGGACCACTTTGTCTGTGTGAAAAATACAGAGCTCCTGTCTAACTGACAAGGCTACTAGATCCAAGATGTAACTGGCCGATGTAATGGCAACCAAGAGAACCACCTTGTATGTTAGGAATGGAGACACATGGCCTACATGGGCTCAAAGGGGGTTTTCTTGAGCGCGGTAAGGACCTTGTTGAGGTCCCACGTGTGATATCAATGCACTACAGGAGGCTGTAAGATTGTAGCCCTGTGCAAGAAAATGGCATATGTGTGGGTGATGAGAGATGGACTACAAATCTCTCCTAGTGATGACTGATGCTAAGGCCTCCCCTTTGCCTGTTTATATGAACAAGATAATAATGAAATGTCATATAAATAACACTGCCGTCTAACAGGTGTTCCCCTGAGATGGACAGCCAGAGCCATCAGAACCTTCGTAAGAACCTTGGGCAGACGACAACCCAAAGGACAGTGCAATGTATTCAAAACGTTGAGTATTATAACAAAAATGAAGAGTTTTGCTATGTGAGGATCTAATTGGAATGTGAGGATGGGCCTCCATTAAGTCAATGGAGGGTAGAAAATCGCCCCTTCTGAAGCTCAGAAATATGGAGTTCAGTATACTCATCTTAAGCCTCCTATGAACTATGGATCGATTAAGTCATTTTAAAACTAAAATTGCCCCCGCTGATCTGGTGCCACAGGTTGGTTGCCTGGATCTCCAATAAATGAAAAATAGCTATCTCCATCATGCTCCCTTTAACAGGATCCCCAGAGAGAAGGCAAGTAATGCAAAGGTTCCGGGGAGAGGATGGAAATTCTATAGCCAGGCCTAATCTTCCAGGAAATAGAGATAGAGGCATCCCATCTGTCCGTGAAAGGCTTGAGCCTTCCACCAATACGGGCACAGTCGTGAGGCCTATATTTCATGTTCCTCAAGAGATACGCCACTGAAGAGACCCCTTGTTTCTGGACAAGGTCCAAGAACCTCTGTGGGACAGTTATGACTTCCTCTTACATTATTGGTTGGGGGAAGATTAAATCATCTGACCCCCCCTTATATTAACGATTGTTGGGCCAAAGGGAAATGGAATATCAAGGCAGGAAGTAGTGTTTTTTTTTCAAACAACAGAGACTTGAAAAAAGTCTGAGGGCTAAACAGACCTGAAGGTTGGTGGTCTGGCTTAATGCCTTCAATGTTTGACATGCCCACCTTCTTTAGGGGAGCCGCCTCTGACAGATTTTGGTCACTGTTGTGAGTAGACCCTTCTTCAACCTGTTCCATCTGGTCTCTAGTTCTCCCTCATCCTGTGCATCATGTGAATGTGTAACTGGATTATATAATACTCCCCTGAAGGAGGTACCTGCTGGTAAGAAAGGTCCATTCTGCATAGTAACTAAATCGAGTGAGAATCGAGGTCAGATTGTGGAGGCTGCCTAGCCATCAACTTCTACTGTGCCCCAGCTGCGATGCCTCTTCAAGTTGCCATGTCCCTCCAGGCCTTCAATTTGTCAGGGAGATCCTCTGGGAGGAGGAATTCTGGTGTGGTCCCACAACTGTCTGTCAGGCAAGTAGCGCTACTGAAGGCCTGGGTTGAACCGGTCTCTCTGAGGCTCTCTTGGATGGTGTTGAGAGATCCAGGGATGGAGGCAAGGTGAAATATGGATCACTTCACAAATTGCGCGTCATCCTTGCGCAGGGGCCATGCTAATCTTCTCTGTATCATTCCAATTTTAGTATATGTGCTGCTGAAGCGAGCACTCTGGAACTGGGACCAGCGTGGCTGGGGAAGAGGACTGAGACTTCTGTTCAACCTCCTTTGTGCATTTTTTTTTAAATTTAAGATATGCTCATCTCACGCATTTTGGTGTCTCTTGGCATCCTTTGTTGCCTTAGAGGTCTCTCTAGGACGTTTTGACCTACTTTGAGTTGGTTTATTGTCCTCTGGGGGTATTTTTGGTTGCCCTTGAAGATTCTGACCTAAAGCCCACAAGGTGAGATATCTATATCTATGTATCTATATGTGTATAAGATTTTAATGGACTGTTAACTGGTTCAGAGGACTGATATAAACAGAGGCAGGGAATCCTCTTGATATTTGCTCTCCCCCCCCCCCATTTTTTGGTAAATTCGTTATTATGTTATTATTCATAATATTGATATCATTAATATTGTTATTATTGATAATATTTTTGTTATATCTGTGCACAGCTACTAACATAAATTGTTGTGCTGTTACCAAACTCATAATTAGATGACTGAATATGGAATCAAATTGTGGGTGATCCTGCAGTCACTGGCGCTCAACAGCTTCCTGCCCAGACGGACACAGGCCTTGGTGCTCGCTGTGGTGCTGCTGTTTAATTCTGTGAAGCCATAAGCCAACAGTTTGCTCAATGAATAAGGGTCCAAAATAGAATAATTATATCTGAATATCTATCTATCTATCTATCTATCTATCTATCTATCTATCTATCTATCTATCTATCATCTATCTATCCAAACACACACATATGTATTAGGGTGATTTCTCTCGGGTTCCAGGAAGGAGACCCCTGCTTGGGGAAAGAAAAGCCTCTCACAGTTCCAGAAATAAAATGCAGAACACTACCGCATGGTTAGTGAGTCTGCAATGGCACCAGCCGTTATCTTTTTAGGCGCGTAATGAGTTAAATCGGCTCAGCAGCATTTCCACGCCTTGTGGGGAGTCGATACTGCAGAGTTTCCTCTTAAATAAAAAGGCGCGGTGGGGCAGATGGGCGCTGATGCCCCACCCCAGATGGTGTTCCCAGGGGAGAGAAAAAAAGCCTCGGACCCTTTTAAAATGGAGCCTCTCCTGTCGGGCGCGGGCGGCGGCGATCGTAGCGGCTTGGCTTGAAAAGATCGTAATGTGAGTTTTTAGCCATGCGGCTGAGGCGTTATCACCTCCTATCGTCCTGGGGTTGACCAATTATCTGAAGCTACGGAGAACTCCCTTGGCTCGAGTTATATATCGTAGGGAGCTGCTTGACTCATTGAAACTAAAAGCCTTAAAGGAGTTGTTTAGAGTTTAATTTTTTGTTGACTCCTTTTGAAGCCTTTGCTATTCTGGTCAAGGGAAAGGAAATTAAGCTGCCTATATCCACGAAGGTTGAGCAAAAACTGGGGACGCTAGGGAGGAGTCCCGTGGAGGAGGAGGAGCGTCCTCTCAATTAAAGCCCAGCCTATCAAACGAGCAACAGAAGCATCATCCCAAACAATGGATGCTCTGAACAGCTCATCTGGAGAAAGATAGATGGATGGATGGATGGATGGATGGATGGATGGATGGATGGGTAGGTAGGTAGGTAGGTAGGTAGATATACATACATATAGATATATAGATATATCTGACTTGGCTGCAACTCTCTTTTTAACATTCAAATATTTCATAGCAAATGTTAATTTGGACAAATACACCTACATTTCCATAAAGGGAAAATGATAAACACAACAGGTTACACAGACTTCTCAGACAAGTCATAAATGTCAAGTGTCAATGTTAACATTTTACAAGGTTATTCTAGTATTGAAATGTGGCCTAATTTCAATTATTTGAGCTGCATCTGCTGCCTTATTAATTGAAACTAGGGAACCTATGATCTGTGGGATCATCCTTTCAGAGATATTTCCTTACCTAAACACAGAAACAGAAAGATCATGGGCAGATTTCTATGGCTTTGGTTTTAAACTTTAAAAAGAAAACATCTTATTAAAGAAGAGAGATGTGTAGCAAGACAAATATAGATGTTTTTCATTTTAATAAAGAACATTTTAATCGCAACATCCGGGGTTGATCTGCCATTTTTAAAAGAATATTGTAACATTTTCACTTCTTTTTCCTTGGTTTAAAGTGACATATAGCTGACCATATTGGAATATTGGTTTCTTCAAATAAATCAGCACATTTTCCATAGTTTGTCCTTGTCCTTTATGTATAGTGAAAGCAAAACATGACTGTATTGATAAATACAATAAATACAATAGCTGTGCATTGAGAAGTTACAGTTCAACTTTATCCTGCTTCAGAACCTTCGCATTCTCCCATTTCTGAAGACCATGGGCTGCAGAGAGTACATTAATCATCACCATACCTTTTATGCTCATTGAATAGCTTTGGGTATCTCCTACTGCATGCACCATTTTTCTAAACAGAATTTCTACTGCAATATGGCCTTCAATACCGATTTGTGCAGCTCTAGATCTTCATTTGAGTCTGGTATTTTGGCTTGCACAAATGTTATCATAATCTGTGGTCTTGGCTTGGATGCTTTATCAGGCCAGAGCAGAGTACAAATGAGACAGGCCTTGTTTATGGTATTCCAAGCTTAAGGATCCATAAAGTAAATTTAGATAAATGTAATTTGCTGGTTGGGATCTGGCATTAAATGCCTGATTGAGTTATGGATTTGCCTTTAAAAAGCCCCAGAAGGATTCTATTTATTCCACATTGTAAAGATTTCTTTGGCATCAAAGAATGTCATTTAGAAAAGGCAGTTGTATTGTCTGATGTTCTTCCAGACTTTGTTCGCAATAGTTTCATCATTGCTATATAAACTGAGGAGCTCATTAGGTAGATGTTACAAATTGCCACATCCTGACTTTTTCCTTAATATAGCAAAAATGGGTAGTTTCCCCAGTAAATAAGAACAGATGACAACGAGAGCATACTCTGGCATGGCACCAATATCAGCAGAAATAATACAATGTGCAAATTGTCCATTTTGCCTTGTTCTTTTTCTGTTGAAATTTTTGTTGTTGGTAGTTGCCCTGAATGGAGGGCTTCAGTAATGGCCTCTTGAGAAGGGAATATACTATCAACTGTTCCAGGGCTGAAGGAATTATACCCTACTTCAAAAACGATAACACTGCATGGAATTATCCCTTGGTCATCTCCCAAGCCACCCTGATAACCCAGGAGGGCCCAGAATTTAACAATCATGTGGTTGAACTAGCAGATTAAAGAACCTTATCCATGTGCTCAGTGTTACAAAATTGAATTCAGTCCAGATGACTTTACAAATTTGTGCTATGGGCAACTCAACTTGTGGCTTGGACTGCCAAGTCAAATTCCAACTCCAAGTGACTTTATCTGCCAAAAAGCATTAATACTCCTCACTGTGGTTCCATAGATGGTTCTGTGGCAGAAAAAAAATGCTGATTTAATATGTACAACAATTTTAGTATTTGAAGTTGGACATGTGAATGTTCCCAACACAAAGAATATGACTTGACTGATGATTAGTGAAGCAGGTTTTATAAGTATAGCAGAAAAGAGATTTCTTTACAACTTGGGGACAGGAAATTCATATTAGTAGGTGAGTTGAGAAAAAGCAAATGTTCTGTATATATGTACTAGGGAAGGAAAGGCAGAAGGAACTAAGTACAGATTAGCAATCTTTTAGAGAAAAGATTGTCTAAAATGATGAACAAACATTCATTATAAACCTTTATTCTGATTTTAATAAATTAATAAATTCAGGTACATACTTACCCTATGTCTAAAAAGCTGTTTTATACATTACATATGAGCATCTTTTACTAAAATGCATGTCAAACTCAAATGAAAGAACTGATTATTAATCAGTTGTACAATATAATAAACATTTGAATTTCAAAGATAATTGTTAATCTTTCCCCAAAGTATATAGTTTAACATTCAAACCGGTTCACTTGCAAAGAAATTGAAGGCAGCGGTATAATACCAGGTTTTAAAGATACCTAGCAAGATCTGGAAAGCCCTGCCACTTTAACATCTGCTTTATGCCACTTGACAGAAGTGGTAATCAAATAAAAAATAAATAGGTTCATAGAAAAATAAGCTTTGTTGAAGAAAAATCAGCATAAACAAATTCTAATTCACCAATCTTTCAGAGTTTTCTAAGAAAACAATAGGACCTGATGGAGATGACCTTGCTGTTACTCTATACTTGGATTTTCAAAACATTTTTAACAAAGTTCTTCATTAATGGTTCTGAAACTTAGTGATCGTAGGATTAGAAGAAATGCTTTTTATGGATTGCTAACTGGATAAAAATACAAAAGTGACTAAATGGGAACATAAGAAGATTCTTGGAGCCAATGATTTTGAAGATGTTGGCTTATGAATAAATGACAAATGGGGTATTTATCATGGCTTAAATGATACTGACTTCTGGATAATATTAAGCAGTCTGGAATCATAAGAACCAAGTGACTGTGAAGAAAATCCTAAAGGATTTGGTTTTTTTAATTTGGTAAATGTTTACCAAATGACAAGTACAGTTTAAGTAAACAAAGTGATGCACAGTAGGGCAAAAACCCTAAATTCATACATGAGGACTGAACTGTTTGTAAGTACCAGTAAAAATGCTTTTGGGTGTTTTAGTAGATGGTTAAATTAACATTGTTGACAACTATTAAAAAGAAAAATCCCATGCTGTGGATCATTAGGAAAAACACAGAAAATTAAAATCCCAACACTGAAATGATTTTATACAAATCTGTGTACTTATATTTTATACACTGCTCAAAAAAAATAAAGGGAACACTTAAACAACACAATGTAACTCCAAGTCAATCACACTTCTGTGAAATCAAACTGTCCACTTAGATAGCAACACTGATTGACAATCAATTTCACATGCTGTTGTGCAAATGGAATAGACAACAGGTGGAAAACATAGGCAGTTAGCAAGACATCCCCAATAAAGGAGTGGTTCTGCAGGTGGTGACCAAAGACCACTTCTCAGTTCCTATGCTTTCTGGCTGATGGTTTGTTCACTTTTGAATGCTGGCGGTGCTTTCACTCTAGTGGTAGCATGAGACGGAGTCTACACCCCACACAAGTGGCTCAGGTAGTGCAGCTCATCCAGGATGGCACATCAATGCGAGCTGTGGCAAGAAGGTTTGCTATGTCTGTCAGCGTAGTGTCCAGAGCATGGAGGTGCTACCAGGAGACAGGCCAGTACATCAGGAGACATGGAGGAGGCTGGAGGAGGGCAACAACCCAGCATCAGGACTTCTACCTCCACCTTTGTGCAAGGAGGGACAGGAGGAGCACTGCCAGAGCCCTGCAAAATGACCTCCAGTGGGCCACAGTTGTGCATGTGTCTGCTCAAATGGTCAAAAACAGACTCCATGAGGGTGGTATGAGGGCCTGACTTCCACAGGTGGGGGTTGTGCTTACAGCCCAACACCGTGCAGGACGTTTGGCATTTGCCAGAGAACACCAAGATTGGCAAATTCACCACTGGCGCCCTGTGCTCTTCACAGATGAAAGCAGGTTCACACTGAGCACATGTGACAGATGTGACAGGGTCTGGAAACACTGGAGAACGTTCTGCTGCATGCAACATCCTCTAGCATGACCGGTTTGGCAGTGGGTCAGTAATGGTGTGGGGTGGCATTTCTTTAGGGGGCCACACAGCCCTCTATGTGCTCGCCAGAGGTAGCCTGACTGCCATTAGGTACCGAGATGAGATCCTCAGACCCCTTGTGAGACCATATGTTGGTGCGGTTGGCCCTCCTAATGCAAGACAATGCTAGACCTCATGTGGCTGGAGTGTGTCAGCAGTTCCTGCAAGACGAAGGCATTGATGCGATGGACTGCTCCGCCCGTTCCCCAGACCTGAATCCAATTGAGCACATCTGGGACATCATGTCTCGCTCCATTCACCAACACCACGTTGCACCACACACTGTCCAGGAGTTGGGGGATGCTTTAGTCCAGGTGTGGGAGGAGATCCCTCAGGAGACCATCCGCCACCTCATCAGGAGCATGCCCAGGAGTTGTAGGGAGGTCATACAGGCACGTGGAGGCCACACACACTACTGAGCCTCATTTTGACTTGTTTTAAGGACATTACGTCAAAGTTGGATCAGCCTGTAGTGTTTTTTTCCACTTTAATTTTGAGTGTAACTCCAAATCCAGACCTCCATGGATTGCTAAATTTGATTTCCATTGATAATTTTTGTGTCAGTTTGTTGTCAGCACATTCAACTATGTAATGAACAAAGTATTTAATAAGAATATTTCATTCATTCAGATTTAGGATGTCTTATTTTTGTGTTTATTTTTTGAGCAGTGTATAAATCTACTTTGCATTGGGATGCTGTATATTATTAACATATAACACATTACATGGTTTAGTCCGCATTTCTACAAGAGTATTACATTTACTCCCTCTTAGAGAAAAAAATAAATAAAACTCACTAGCTTACCTCAAGGTCACAACTGTATTCTGTGCCATCCAAAAGCACAACTTTAGCCTGTACTATCCTGATCTTCTTAGGAGTTTTTTGAAGCACTCTTTCTACTTTGACTTCACTTGTTTGCACCTCTTTTGTCTCTCTTTTCCGATCTTCAGTGTTTTCTGTAGCTTCAGAAATAATTTCTTTGTCTTCTTTATCAGACTGTGCAAGGAAATGTATATTACCATACAGTAATATTATAGTTACAGAATTTAAATTTAATCAAATGCATACATGCATATTTCAAATTACAATAGCAGTTAATCATTAAGATATACATATATCTGTTTCCTCTATCATTTTGCTCAGAGAAAATACAAATTGTCTATAGAAAAAACTTGCAGGAGGCATCAAGCATGCTTCACTAATGATAAAACAATTTTTTTCATACTTCAGGCAAGTAAAAAAATATATAGATAGAATCAGGACAGATATTCTGAGATTCTACTGCATGAAAGTAGAGGACACTGGCCACAAAGAACCTAAAGATATCTTGACAAAATGGTGCTGTGACTTCTTTCTAGAGCTCAGTTAGGTCTAGATATTCTGAAATGCAAATGTGTCTCACTAGTGCACATACAGTCCAGATTGAGAACTCTGAAACAGCTTCAACTGAAAACAGGGCTACTGTGGCTTGAGACAAGTATGTAACTTTCTATGTTCATATACTGGTTCATATACATGTTCAACCTAGCAACTGTCCCTTTAGACTACCAATCTTAAGAGAACAAATCTCTAGGACACTTAGTTAGCCTGCTATTTTGAGACCTTAGCTTACCCAACTATTAGAAAAAAAATTATTTCTTTTGTTGGAGGGCAAACAGAAGCAAAGGTATTACAACTGGAAACACACAATTAAGTTTGTTCATTTGAAAATAATATCTAGTTACAAGTCTAGTTTCATTTTGTCTTTCCTCATCATTTCTATATCTTTGTCAGAATCCTAATCATTGAATACTCCATGCAAACAAGTAAATACAGCTCCTTCTTTAAGAATAAAAAAACCTTATCTATACAGCTAGTCTATTCTGCTTCAAGCAGCAAGTACCTGCAGGCTTCCAAGCAGTCACAAATAGGCTATGAATGCAAAAGACTTTACAATAAAGGGAGCCACAAATGTTTCTGCTTATCGTACATATTGCATCATCTAAGCAAGTTACTTAACATCTGTTTTCATATGTTTGAAAAATAAATTATATAAATTAGGAAGACCTGAACTGGGCAAAATTGGCTTTGGAGGGAGGGGGAGGGCTGAGCAAAAAGAATTACACGGAGAAAAAGCAAGGATGATGCAACCTGAATATGTTTTTCATTGTTGTAATTGGCTTGCAGATTAAAGGTTGTGGAAAACCGAATCATATTAATACATTACGAGAAAGAAACTGATAGGGGAGTAGCTATACTGAACTCCAAACCCTTATTTTCCTGTTTTACAGTGCTGATTATAGAAGAGGATTTTCTGAAAATTTTCATAGTTAAACATAGTATTTGAAAAATGAAATGAACTTCATTGGGTTTGGGTTAGGGTTAGGGTTAGGGTTTGAAATTTAAAGATGTACCCAAAGTTACGTTTGGGGGAAAAAACCCTGAAAAGCATTTTACTTACCGAACCAAATCCTGGAGAAAATTTACCTACATGGTCTCTAAGAGTGACACCAACTTGATGGCAACACAGGTAGTTTTCACTTAACTGCCACAACTGGAATCTTGGTCATTGAAAGAAGCAGTAATTAAGCAGGATGTCACATGACTACTTCACTCAGTGCCCAAAATCTCAGCATATTGAATTGCAGTTATTAAGCAATTTTGAGGGTTTTTAAGCAGAAACGTTCTCAGATAAGAAGCATGGATTGCCTCTGATTTCTAGGGAATGGTTGAAAAAAATCCATCCCAAAATTCAAGGAGAATTTTGGCAAAGAACATCTGCAGCATGAGGCATTTACAGCCAGCTGCTAGAAACAAGAAGGAGTCCATTTGTCTTGGGGTTGGCTGGAAAAGAGCTATTCTGAAATCCAAGCAGGATTTTTGCATGCCTCATACTGCAAACACTCCATGCCAAAATCCTTGGATTTCAGGACAGACCTTTTTCAGACTAGCCTTCATAAACCAATGGAGACCTGTCATCAACCTACCCAACGACCCACAACATTACACAGTATTACTTGTCTTACTGTTTCTTATTTAAAGGTAAAGCTTTCCCCTGTCCAGTCATGTCTGACTTTAGGGGGCAGTGCTCATCTCTGTTTCCTAGCCAAGGGAGCCAGCATTGTCTGAAGACATTTCCAGGGTCATGTGGCCAGCATGACTATATGCCGAAGGTACATGGAACAAGGCACTCAGGTGTCTTTAATCGCTGAGCCATTACAATTCCCAAGTTTCTTATTTAATCATCAGCAAACAAGAAAAACCTCTATTCTAGTTTATAAAAATTAGGTAAATTTCAATAGCTAGATTTTGCTGAATCTGAAGTAACAAAATTTTAATATTTGGTTAGGCAGAAATGAACAGTATGATTCACTACCAAATCAAAATACTCCTCAGAATGAATGGTATTAATTTATATTAACAAAAGAAAATGTAACATAACAGTAGCCACAACAATACAAGGCCACTAAAGTGTGATTCCTAAAGTTTGTTTTGTTTTGCTGTCTAGGATGTACCTGTGACTCAACGTGTTTTTCTTCTTTATCACCACCCACTTCAGCTTCTTGGAGATTCTCAGAAATGTCCTCTAATTTTCCTTTAGATTGAGCTTCTTCTGAAAGATGACATTCTCCTTCGTCCACTGCTGTCTCTTCTTCTGATGCTAGATGCTCTCTTTTCTTAGTTTCATCTTTGGGTTCTGATATGCTGTATGATTTTTGTTTCTTAAGCCAGGGGGGGATAAAACGAGAAATGCCCTTTCCACCTGAGCTTTTAGGGCTCTTTTGGGTAGCTGCAGTTGGAAGGACAGGAGAACCGTGTTCTATTTGTTTCTGATCTTCTTGACTTTCTGGTGCATCCCCAGCATTTTCACTTCCTGTGTTAGTCCTCAGATTCTCTGATTCTTTTACTTCACTATCTGAACCACCTTCAGTCGTCATTATCACTTGTTGCCCTAAAAAATACAATTATTTTTTTTTGCTTAGAATATTTTTTAAACATATGACTTTTTAGTAATTCCAATCAATTAAAATAGGCATCTAGATAAAATACAGTATCAAAAACTCAATTTTGAGTTATTGAATCATTTTGGTAAAAATGCAAAAAATATGCTGCATGATGCATAGGTAATGACAGTTGATAATAAAATGCAGAAAGTAGCTAACCAAGCATACACATGTAACTGTGTATTTCACATTTTAAAAGATTAATATCAAATATGTGTCATTAGATGCATCAGTTTTTTACTCCCTACAAATATAATTAGAAGCTGTTAACTATATGCATTTTCTCAAATACTGTTTATGTAACATATTTCATTCTTCCACCTGGATCATCATCCTTACTAGGAAAAATGTTTACTGAATTCAGTGGGACTCATTTCCAAGTAGACATGCATAGAATTCTACTAGCAGTGAAGTCTAAAAGGCATTTATTGTGGGTCGTTTTCAGTTTGAATTTTATTGCAGTTAATACTGGAAATTACAAAATGACACAAAATATTAAAACATTGGAAATATTAAAGATCCTTAAAGAATGGAGCCATAAATTATTAATCACAATATCAACTTTGTCAGTAATGGTGTCTATTTCGTGGAAGGACTATGTCTAAAGGATGTTAATGAAAGAATAACAGATGTCGAATAAAATAAGATCTAACAATGCATTTACCATTTCTTAAAAATTCACTACATTTTAGTAAAAATGCTGATGTATCACTATACCATTTTTTTGAAGCTCTAAACTACGGCGTATATCATTTCAAAGTTAAAAGGTATGATTTTAACTATACTATTTGATTTATTCTAGGATGAACAATTTGATCATTCATTACTCATATTAAAACTGTATATAGACTTCAACAATTAGTCAAAAACACACTTCTATTTTGCAACAGACTGGAATCAATTCATGCTTTCTTATTACTGAAAATTCTATTTCAAAAGTTTTTTGACATATTGATTTATTTAATTTCCACAGCATAAGTTATATACAATTTTAGGGAAATCAAACCAGTATATTCAATCAGTGGTTTGCAAGTATTAGATACTACAAATGATGCAATTGTAAGATGAAAATCCAGTCTCTAAAACGAGTAAGAGTAGTGCTACGCAAGCCCCAATTTTGCTGGAAAATTCAACCTTAACAGAAAATAGAAAATGTTTTTTATTCCTTTCGTTCTATCATAAATATGTATAAGACAACCTTGTTTCCATTTATCTAATCTCAAAAGAAAACATGAAACAGAACAAACAAAAAATTAACTATGGCATGTTTGGTTACCAGACAAATATGCTACTGTTTGGATCACTTCAGTTACTGAAATGTACACAAATTTATTCTCAGAACTCAAAGCAAATAATTATGTAAATATTCTTAATCTACAGTAGGTGCAAACTCAAAAGAATTAACTTCTTGTCTTTCTAGAAGCAACAAGTCTGCCAGTCAAGGAAAGTTGGCTGGCAGAGACATGTCTTCTCTGCCATAGCCCTTGGCCTCTAAAACATTCTCTCTTGAGAACTGACGATGACCAGTGGTGGGATTCAAAACTTTTTACTACTGGTTCTGTGGGCATGGCTTGGTGGGCATGGCTATGTGACTGGGTGGGCGTGGCTTTTTTAGCTTTTTTGCACATACACACACCCCATTTTTGGGGGGCCTTCTGGGCCTCAGGCAAGCCTCTTGGGGGCGGTGTTTTTGCTCCCAGAAGGCTCCCCTGGACTGCACCCCTCCCTCCATTTTTTGCCTTCCTGGGCCTCAGGGAATCCTCCTGGGCGAAGCAGTAAGACAGCTAGGGGAATCCTGGCACAGCTGATCGTATGAACAGCTGATTGTTGGGAGGGGGAAAAAAGAAATACCTTAAGGGGTGAGCATCAGGCGGGTGGGGCAAGCGAGTCAACAGCGACCGGGCGACCGGATCAGGGGCATGGCCAGCCAGAACTTACTACCGGTTCGACAACCCATGCCAAATCCTTGCTACCGGTTCACTTGAACCGATGTGAACCGGCTGAATACCACTGACGATGACCCCAATCTGCTGGCCTTTTGAAATCCGGTTGTAAGTTGTTGTAGTCATAAAATCAAAGAATCCAAGTGACTGCATTTTTTTGACATTTTTCAAGGTGGCTGTTCAGAAAATCATTGTGGTCATTTGATGGGTTTCAAAGACCAGACATTGTGCAGGGTGCCAAGATGTCTGACTGCATGGGCAGTGTTTATTACATTTATAGGGTTTTTACAAGACGAAGGCAGCATCTGGATTGGAGAATAGATCCCACATGGGTGAAACCCCCCAAGTACATTGATACATCCTCCCAACCAATCCTTAAGACTAGTGGTGATGTTAGTAAATGAGATCACCTATAAGCCTGGAAGGTCTGGGACTTTCCAATCCAACAGATAGAAGATGAGATCATGCAGTAACAAAAGAGGCCCCATATCTAAAGGCTGCAGTTTGCTGCTAGCATCTAGCACTATCCATAGGATCTCAGTGGCTACCACAGTCATTAAGTGAATCATGTGATTGTTAATCAAACAGCATAGCTAAGTAAACCCATTCTTTCAAATTGGGTTTTTGCTGGAAACTGACAAAAAAGTAGATTAAAAAAAGTCACAAATTGTGGTTATAAGGGTGACCCATTTGCTATGTCCTCAAAATGTAGTTACATGATTGTGGGGGGTAAACATTTTACAATGTCCAGAACTGCAGAGAGATTATACATTATACCAGGCCTTCAAGGTAATCCAGTAATTGCACACAGATAATCCTTGACCTATGACTATTCATTTAACGGCTGTTTAAGTTGCAGCAGTGCTGAATGAAGGGATTTACAACTGATCTCCGAAATTGCAGCCACTGCAATACATGATCAAAATTTGGGCCTTTGGCAACCTCCCTGCATTAATGACCACACAGGGACCTCAATTCCTCCCTCTATCTTCCCTTTATCTGTGTCCTTTTAGCCATTCTGCACAGCAGCACTCCTTAGTAGGGTTGGGGCTGAAGTTGAGTCAGCTAGCTGCCCCTGCCCCTAGGTCTCTACTTCATCCCCATACTGCCACTGAGAAATACCGCTACAAGCCTCATATCACAGCATAAAATCCCATTTTCCCCTGCCACCCAATGCTCCACAGCCCTGCCATGCCTTGTACCTAGAGGTCAGGGTAGCACAAAATGATATAGGACAGAGTAAATCTATAGAATTGTCCACGATTGCCGTTTCGTCCCTTGGTATGATGAATTTCTTTCTGCTTTGAATGCCAAGGCTTCAGGTTTCATTCCTGTCTTCTTCAACTGGGAAAGAATCCAGTTTGAAACTACGGGAAGCAACTCTGTCTATATACCAATACTGACATAAAGTGAGTGGGTATGATCTAACTGCATATAAAACAGCACTCTAAAACAGCAGCCCCCAACTTTATGGGCGCCAGGGACTGGTGCTGTGGACTGGAATGCATGTGGTTTTGTGTGCTGCCTGCATCCCACAGATGGGGCATTGCTTGTTTGTGTGGTCCGGTTTCTGGCATGCCGCAACCTGGTGCTGGTCCATGGACTAGAGGTTGGGAAGCCCTACTCTAAAACATATCATGACCCTAATTAAACATGTGGTCCCTTTCTTGATAAATGATATAAAGTTATTCAACACATGAAAAAGAAACAACTGCAAAATTTTATCGTATTTCTCTATGCAACATAGTGAAAAGAAAAAAGCAGACTGAAAAGAATGAATTTTCACATCCTACACAGGAACTCCCTAACTCTGGAAAATTCTTGTGGACAATAATAATGAAGGAATTATTTATTGTAAAATGATTCAAGTAAAAAACGTATTTCCAAGATAAAATATCTTTTCAAAGAGACAATAATGTGGAATGAAACATTTTTAAAAAATTAATGTACTTTATTTTTCTGAAGAAAAAACAGTACTTTACTTAACAGTAATGAATTATGTTAATTTTAAAGACAATGAGACAAGTTGTTACTTTCATATTTTAGTGCTTTCCATGTAATTATTCATACATAGAAATCTAGTATCTACTGTATACATTTCTCTCTGCTATATAAAAATACAAGTAACATCTTCAAATGCAGATTATTAATGTCTAGTTGGCATAGAAAAAAAACCTCTTACTCCACACTAATTCCTAAAAAAATATACAAAATAATTATTTTATTTTGGGTAAAATTGACAATTATAATTAAAAACACAAAAACTGCTGAAAAAATGTTACGTCAGAAAACAATCCTTCAAATACATTAACTATTTTAGAATACATTATTTAAATTTGAAGAACACAAAATCTAATATTATATTGTACCTTTGGTAGGTACAATTGGTCTCAAATTTTGATTATTCAATAAAAAAAACACAAGTTTACCATGTTCAGTGATATTTTCCTACTTGAAAAATTAATTCAGCCATTAATTTTGGTAGATACAATTTGCAGAATAGGAATGGATACAATAATCATAATTTCCAGAGTAAAGGGAAAGCCTATGTCCAAAGCAAGAACAGACCAAGAAAAATATGTATATGAGCTGAAGTTGTATATGCTACGCATACAAATAAACATATGCAATGCAACTGTGTTACAGTTGAGCAAATCCCAACATGTCCCTGATTACCTCTGAGTATAAATTGACAAACAGAAATAGTGACTGAGGGAAAAACTAAAAACATCAGTGAACTGAATGAACTTAAGGTCAGAAAGAAATGGGAAATGACTCATCACACCCATTTGCTCTGGTATTTTCCTCATGCCAGATTCCACAGCTATTTTCATGAGGCAACATTAAGTTTCTTTGTAGTTCAGATTTGTCACAACAGACAAATTCTCAGTAAATAAGGAGAATGAGTACACAATTCTATTGCCTTTAGCAAGCCTTTGCTGGTGGCCTGGAAAATTTTGATTTGCTACAGTTGGATAATCTGAGGTGTTAATTACAAATCTAACAGAATGATTTATGAATTTGAGTGTTTCCTGGAGAAAGGGATAAATTGGAAAACAAATAGAATTTCAGTATGACAAAGGCAGAGGGCCAAAAATGATTCAGATAAAGCCTATCAAAATTCTTGAGTACTTAAGAATTGTTAATATATTTTTGAAATGATAAATAACACAGATCTTCAACCGTTTAAAATAAATCACAAACCAGAATTGTAACAAAATAAGAGAATATAAAGATTAAAATAAGATTCTTGTCTAATTTCTCAGGAACTGCCATTTAATCTACATTGGAGGTAGTCTTCAACTTACAACAATTCATTCAGTGACCATTTGAAGTTACAAAAGCATTGAAAAAAAGTGTCTTACTGCCTTTTTTCGCACCTATGACTGTTGCTGCATCCCTGTAGTCATGTGATCAAAATTCAGATGCTTGGCAACTGGCTCATATTTATGACAGTTGCAGTGTCCAGGGGTTATATGATCTCCTTTTGTGACCTTCTGATAAGTAAAGCCAGATTCACTTAACAACCATGTTACTAACTTAACAACTACAAGAAAAATGAGGCAAACATCTCTTAACAAATGTCTCACTTAGCAACATAAATTTTTGGCTAAATTGTGGTATAAGTCGAGGACTATCTGTTCTCATTTAGATTGAGATCCTTGGTCTTGCTTTTTTCATATGACAAAATTGACTAAAACCAAATTTATAACTTACTAAAGTATTGCAATGTTATATGTACGATAAGCTTTGTATGTCCTGAATGGAACCATACACAAGAGATGTTTTTAAATTAGAAATGCAGCTTTATGGAACCCAGAACTGTTGTTTAAATATTACTAGAACAGCAATATACTATAGACTTTCATTATACATTCTGTTGTCACCAACCAATACAAAATGGAGCCATGAGCAGACAAGCCTTTCTGATATTATTCAGGGGTGGGATTCAACCGGCATTACTACCGGTTTGGTATCTGCATGTGCATGTACTACACTATTGGCTGAGCCACCGGGAAAAGTGATAAGCGCTGCGCACGGGTGCACAGCATTTCAAAAAGCACTTTTTTACTGCTTTTTCAACCTCAGCTATGCCGCGCAAAGCAGCTGAGGTTGAAAAAGCAGGAAATAAAGGACAGGTAAGAGCCCGGGCGGGCGGGTGGGCCAAACAGCAGCAGGCACAGAACCGGTTCGGTGTCTGCTGCTCTCCAGAGCTGCCGGTTCTATAGAGCCGGGCAGAACCAGAAGCATCCCACCCCTGGTATTATTGATTTGGTCCATAAACATTAAGCAACTCTCTTTAAGTGAATGATTATCACAGAAATCAAATCTAACCAATGATATTAAAAATTCTCTTGTGCTTTGGTTTTTAAATCTGTGCTAGTTTAATGAATTGTGCTAAGTGAGAACAATACTGCCTCCTCTACAATTTTCTCCTATAGGAACAGTAGCATACCATACATATTTTTAATCTTTTTGAAAGACAATTGCATTAATTATGGCTAATTCATTGAAATGATTTCAGGAATTTTACAAAAGTAAGGTATCAGTTCACCGACTGTTGCATAGAACAAAACACAAGTTCTGTATTTATAAGATAAATGCATATAAAACAATTTCTCAAACACATTAAAAGAAAATAATAGAAAATTTTTAAAATATATATTGTAACAAGTACTAAAACAAAACAAAGATGCATCTGATCATTACGTCCATTTTATCCTAGCCTAAATGATGTGTTAAACCTGTTGTCATAAGCTTCTTTACCAGCTAATTATTCTGAATAAAAACATAACTGTAAAGAATGAGAGGAATTGGCATGTTGGATGCAGTACAAAGGAGGGAGGACAACTGAAAAAAAGTGTTTACTTTCATATTTTCTAGGACATTTCCTTAAAAAGAAAAGATATTAAATATAAGTTAGCTATGTTATTTATGTCTTCACAATAAATTTATGTTACCTGGACAGGTAATAAAATAATTAAGTTAAAAAAAGTTAACAAAGCTTTAGACTTGTTAACTATAAACTGTCAAGTAAGATACCTTAACTCGAGTCAGAGAATAAAGTCTAGAAGGTCAACATAAAGGCTAATATTGATGGCTATGGAAACTAACAATCTCATCTAAAAGGCAGTAAAGAGACTTATTAAAATCTCAAAATATGGATCTATGGTAAAGATTCCCCTCACACACACATGCTAGTTGTTTCCAGCTCTAGGGGGCGGTACTCATCTCCATAACAAACCCGAAGAACCATCACTGTCCAAAGACATCTCCGTGGTCATGTGGCCGGCATGACTAAATGACAAAGGCACACTATTACCTTCCCACCAAAGTGGTCCCTATTTTTCTACTTGCATTTTTACATGCTTTTGAACTGCTAGGTTGGCAGAAACTGGGACAAGTAACGGGAGCTCACTTCGTTACGCTGCAATAGGGATTTAAACCGCTGAACTGCCGACCTTTCTGATCGACAAGCTCAGTATCTTAGCTACTGAACCACCGCACCCCTTTTCTATGGATATTATCTATGGATAATCCAAAATATTATCTATAGATCCTAATAGATTTGAGATTTTGTTACACAAAACATTTAGTAAACATAATTTCTACTAAATTAGATCTTTTCCATACCCACAAGAAAAAGTTAATGACTATGTATACTATTCATAAATCTACACACCATCCCACAGGAATGAGAAACTTTTAGTTCTATAAATGGTATTATCCTGTAAATGGTAGTTAGCCAAACCCTAATTGTCTACAGCACAATGAGCATTTAGAGCAATCTTTCTCAACCTCATCAACTTAAAGATGTGTGGATCTTCATCCCCAGAATTCTCAAGTCCACACATCTTCAAATTGCCGAGGTTGAGAAAGATTGGATTAGAGATACTAAGAGTTGAAACTACAACATTTGGAGGGCCACAGACTTCTTCCCACCATTGCAGTAAATATTAATTCCTAAAATATGAAAAACTAAAAATATGGTGCAGCTCTATGGTGTTGCTCTATCTCTCTGCATGTGTTTAAATGCTTAACCTCCCCCTTTCTCCAGAAGCCAAAAGCTCCTGTATCTTCTAAAGCATAACTTTTGAAGGATTTTAACATTCTTCAAATTTAGTTCAAATTTGCAATGTTTCCCAATCTGTTTCCTTCCCTTGCTCTACTACAACTCCCATGACAGCTAGCCAGCATGGCTGTTGGCCAGCACAGCTGCAAGGCAAAAAGGCAGAAAGAATGTAAGGTCACACTTAAGCTCAGAAGAGGCTGTAGTGGTGAATTAAAATTCTGACCAAAAGGGTCAAGAACAATCTGTTATGTTTAACATGAGATAGGACTAGAAAGGTACTTCATAGTTTGATTTATGGTGACTCTTATGTACACATACACTTTATATTCAGGTATAAAACAAGAAGAGTAAAAAAAGGTCACCATGTTTTTTCAAAGTGAGAAGTGCAAATTTCATCACACTACTAGATTAAAACTGAACTCGTATGGGGGATGTGCAATAATGGGCGTTGGTATAATTACCTGAGAACGCCCTTTCTATCTACGCTGCAAGAGAGTCCAGGAATGGGATATGACTCCTCCCTGATGTCATAGAGTTGCGTCTGCCACTATATAAAAAGCCAGCCCCTAGCTGGCTCCCCAGCTTTTAGGCAAAGATGCTTGACAGGCGTAACATGTCTCTGGAAGATAAACAGTGAAATTAATTCACCCCCCCCACCAAGACCAGACACACAAGGGTGGGGCTGGACTCTCTTGCAGCATTGATAGAAAGAGCGCTCTCAGGTAATCATACACATTCTCATCCACGCTGCGCCAAGAGTCCAGGAATGGGATATACCAAAGCCTGCATGTCCACGTGAGGGCCATTGTCTGGTCCACTCACTCTGGAAGAAGGATACTACAGAAGGTTGTCCCACAGTCAGACAACGCGGCATCAGCAGAAGCAAAGGAATCCTGGTGATAGTGCTGTATAAATGGCGAAGGAGATGCCCAGGTAGCTGCCCTGCAGATTTCCTCAAGAGAGGCCTGGGTAGACCAGGCAGCGGAAGTAGCAGCACTTCTAGTGGAGTGGGCTGTTAGATTCTTGGGCACCAACAGGGACAAAGTCTGGTAGGCCTTGGAGATACATGCCCTGATACATCTACCTATGGTAGATGATGAAGCCTTGTTCCCCAAGGAATTAGGATGGAAAGATATGAACATAGTTTCGGACTTCCGAAAGGCCACAGTACGTTTGATGTAGATACAAAGGGCTCACCTTACATCCAACATATGCCATTTGTGTTCCAAATCATGGAATGGTTTGGGGCAGAAATCTGGTAACACTATGTCTTGATGAAACCAAGAATTCACTTAAGGAACAAATGTAGTCTTAGAACCACCTTGTTCTCATGGAAAATGCACAGATCCTGCATAACTGAGAGTGCTGCAAGTTCCGATACTCTCCTGGCCGATGTAATGGCCACTAGAAAAACTGCCTTGATGGTCATAAACTGAAGTGATAAGAGATCTGAGAGGTTCAAACGGGGTTCCCATAAGGGCCTGCAACACTTTAGGGAGGTCCCAGGTGGGATACCTGTGAACTACAGGGGGTCGTAGATTAGAAGCCCCCTTCAAAAACCTGCGAACTGAAGGATGATGAATAATTGTCCCAGGACAACATCGATGACAGAGCCGCCACCTGACGGTAGAAGGTGTTAGGTGTGAGCCCCTGATCCAGCCCATCTTGAAAGGAAAATTAACACATCTGCAACAGACACTGAAATGGGATCTCAGGCTGAATGTGAACACCAAGTGCTGAAGACCCTCCAGGTAGCATCATAGATGCGAGTAGTAGAAGGCCTACAGGAGGCCTGGATGGTCTCTATCATCCTGTCAGGGAGATTAGAATCCCTCAGAGATTGCCGCTCAAGCACCAAATGGCTAAGCAGAACCACTGAGGGTCCGGGTGGAATAAGGCTCCTTGATGGAGAGAGATATTGTTGGCCGGGATCCTCCACGGCTGGGCTACAGACAGATTCACCAGATCGGCAAACCAGGGTCTCCTGGGCCAATGCCAGGACTATGAGCTCCGCCCTTTCCTCCAACATCTTCCGAATGACTGCCGGAATGATAGGAAGAGGGGAAAGGCATAGAGGAGACCTGAAGGCCATTTGCTCCAAAGTGTGTTGGTCCCCTCCCTGGGTTGGAAATCTGAAAAGAGAATGGTTTTCATTTGGAGTCAACTCTCTGTGGAGTAGTCTTAAGGTTAGTGGTTTATATTAATTTTTTATAATATATTCTTTTAACAAAGATATTTTAAAAATATTTTTATGATTGTTTTATGTATCTGTGATTTTATTCGATGTTGTATACCCTTACAGAGTCACTATTATATATTCTAATAGAGTTGCTGTTAGTGAGATGGGTGGCTTTATAAATATGATAAATGAACAAATAAAGGTTTGCCCCATTTCTTGTAACATTCTACATTACAAGCTACTCGAGATGGAGTTTTCCTGAAGAGGATGTGGTAGGTAGCTTGTTGCATCCATTTTTATTTTGGAGGATTGTGATTATGTACATTTTAAAAGGGGTGTCAAACTGGATTTCTTCAAGGGCCAGATTAGCATTGTAGTTCTCTGTGGGCCGGTGGTGGTGGTGGGAGATGGGGGGACATGATAGATGCCTCCTGCAGCACCCTGCCAACTCAAATAGCACGTGGGGGTCCACATGTGGCCCCCTTGCATGTTTCCCTGGTCTCCTCCAGCATGTTTTTGGCCTGTTTTTCAGGCTGCTTTGGGGCCATTTTTGGCCTGTTTTGGGCCCATCTTTGACCTGTTTTGGGCCCCATTTTTCAGCCCGGGTTTCAGCCAGCAGTGCTGCAGGCCATGGAGGGTGAAAACAAGGTGGGGGGTATACAGGACCCATTTTAGCTGCCAGAGCACCGCGGGCCGGTCCCCTGATATTTCCAGGTCGGCTCTGAGGGCTGGATTTAAGCACCCCCGTTTTAAAACATCCCCCATGTGTGGTATAAACTTTAATATTTCCACAGTAAAAATATAAAAATAAAAAAATAAAAACAACTATTCTAAATTAGTTGAAAGTATTAAAGTTTATATCATACATGGGGGATATTTTATTGTGTCTCAAACTGCTACAACAAATACTATTTTATCGAAAAATGATTTCTATGCTAGAGAAAAAAATTACATTAAAAATATGAAATAACCTAGTTAAATTGTTTTGTTGTCCACCCCTCAAATAATTATCCATATTAATATTTGGCTCTTTTTCCAAATATTATTGTCAATCCTTTAACAAGCCAAAAGAAAAGCATGGCCCATATAAAGAAATGAACACTCCAAATGCTGCAGACAATTTGAACTACTGAATATTTAGTTAAATGATATATAGAACGCATACAGTACAATATGGAAAAATACATGTTTTCAAGAAATGGAATGCACGCTGATACCATATAGATAGGATAGATAGATAGATAGATAGATAGATAGATAGATAGATAGATAGATAGATAGATAGATAGATAGATAGATAGATAGATAGATAGATATAGATATAGATATAGATATAGATAGATATGTATGTATGTATGTATGTATGTATGTATGTATGTATGTATGTATGTATGTATGTATATTTGATATCTAAAACAGTGGATATGCCTACAGATTAAAATCTGCTGCGATTTAGTATTTACAGAAGTAGATAAAATGATCAGTTAGAAAATCAAAATAAACCCAGAATTACTTTGTTGAAAATTTGGAAGACAATAAGAAAAAGATTTAAAGAATTGTGGTTTATATGCTGATTACAACAAGAACGTTTATATAACACAGAATAGGAAGCAGAGAATTTTATCCTTAGATTAATGGTGTAAGCTGCTTTACTACACTGCAATGAAGAAAAATCAACCCATCTGTTACATTTTCAAATAATCTAAAGGATGTTTTTGAGATATGGGAAGATATTTTTTTATCAGGAAAAAACTATGACAAAAATTGCCTGTTTGTTATATGGAAATATATATATTATTTCTAAAAGTTTCTGAAGTTAATAGGTAATATTTATAATTATATATAGTATTGCTACTGTACCAACCTCTCTGCTGTGTGGCTGTCTCTTCATTTGAGTTCCCCAACTGCGTATCAGGGTTGGCAGTGCAATTCTACATCTTATAGTCCTGGAAGATTTCCCCGAAAGTAGAGCCTGAAGTGGCTAAGGAGTTCATATCCATCATGACAGATATAGGCCTATCCCAGGTCATCCAGTGTCTCACATGGATCAATGGTCATATACCTGATTTGGTCCTCTTCTTGGAGCAAAGGCAACATGATCTGGAGTTGGGGAAGCTCCCTCTAGCTCCTTTATCATGGTCACATTATGTCCTGGCAACCATAAAATTAAACCCCTGGTGACTGATAGACGTTGAAGAGTTCTCAAGAGAGCTAGCATTGTTCTTGCTAGTCTGCTGCATAGTATGACTGAGGCCTTAGTCATCACTTGTAATGAGAAGGCTGTTACGGTTTTTGATCAGGTGCATGCAATCTCTTCCTTCCTATGGAACCTGTCACTCTCTGTGGTTTGTGGAAGAGCCGAGAGAGATGAAATAGGATAATAAATACCTAGACTACTGCTGGAGGTCAATGAAGGATAAACTTGAACAAACACCGGTGACAGCCACTCTTAAGGTATAGCTAGGTGCTATAAGTGTGGCAAAGCACCATTACTTTTCCATCCTTACTGTGTTTGAGGATTGCTGCCTGGCAATCATGTTCCAGGTGACTTGAGCTCTTCTAGGTAAGGGGTACCTAGAGATTCATCTGCATGGCTATACAGAAGAAATTTCAGAGCATCTGTTGGACAAAATAGCTCAAATTCATTCCCAGTTAGATGGCAGCCTTTGTGCAGCTATGAAGGAGGTACCTGGGGACAATCTTGTTCTCTTTTTTTGAGAACATTTTGAATCTGCTGAACATGAACATGCCCTTATGACAACAAGCTTGGCCATCTGCTCATTAGATGCCTGCTCAAGGAGGGGTCGCTCCCTCCACAAGAAGTTATCACTGGCTCCCACTATACTAAGTGATGTCCAACCTTCTTTTTTTAGGGAAGGTTGTACAGCAGCTTCAACAGATCCTTGATTAAGTGGATAATATGGACCCCTTCCAATCAGGTTTCAGGCCCGGATATGGGACAGAAATGGCAATGATTGCACTTTTGGATGATTTCTGGCAGGAGAAGAATGGGGGTAGTGTATCCATTCTGGCTCTACTTGATCTCTTGGTGGATTTCAATACCATTAACCAGGGTAACCTTCTAGGTTGGTACAAGGGATTGGGAATGGGTACAACTGTATTGTGCTAGTTCTCTTCCTTCCTACACCAACACTAATTGGTGTTGGCTAGTTCTCTTCCTTCCTGCAGACAATTTGAACTACTGAATATTTAGTTAAATGATACATAGAACGCATACAGTACAACACCAATTAGTATTGATCATCCTTCGTCCTTCATCTATGAGGTGCCACAGAGATCAGTACTTTTTTCTATTTCTGTTAAATATCTACATGCAAATGCAGGACAACATCATCAGTTGCCAGTGGGTAAGATATCTGATATTTTCTTGATGTTTTCAATGGATCAGTGTATTTTTAAAAGAAATATATAAAACCGAATTTTAAACTGAAAAAGTACTTGCTGTTCCAATACTAAACCAGCTGAGGAATACTGGTCAGGTTTTCTTATTAATCTACCAAAACAGCAAACACATTTCTTGGGAATGTGCTTGAAAATTACTTTAACTTTAAGTGCAGTATTGTATGAAGTAAATTTATGAGTACAGAAACTCACTTTTTTTTTAACCAAAAGACCTCCTAAGATCACATTGCACCAAACAGTTTACATGAAGGCTATTTTAAATCTTGACTATAGAAAAGGGATGAAATTTCTCAGAGGATGTCTCAGTGTTGCTGAAAAATGGGAACTCTTCTGAACTTAGCTTTCAATAACATTTAGGGCCTTGCAAGATAGGCAGAAACTTCCATCTCTGATCAGGTGCTATTCAGAGAAAATAATTTTCCCCTTCTCCTTGCCTGAAGAAAAGGAAATTATTATCTATCTGTTGCCCATATTTCCTATACAATATGAGAAATTTATGAAGGCTCTCTGGATTCAATCATTCACCCAATAATGAATCTGTCTAATAGTTTTATCATCTAACCCATATTTTATGATTTTATTAATGGATTATCTCTAGACTTCACTGGATGGTTTACTGAATTCAAAATACAATATATAACTTACTAAGTAATTATGTTCATGTCTGAGATCTCCTCTTTTTAGATAAGGTTGTTATGAAGGTTGAGAACTATAGATTCAGTTGTGGAGGAAATGTATGTAATCACTTTTTAGTCAGGATTCAGGTCTAGATCGGATGCTGAAATCACACTGATCACTCTTGTTGATGATGTGTAATAGGCATGAGATAATGACACTAGTATTCTCCTAATCCTATTGAATGCCTGTGGCTTTTGGTTTCACTGTTCATGGCATCCCCCTGAACAGATTTTAGGAGTTGGAAATGGGAAGTATTGATTTCCAATGTTTCTATTTCTTCCTAACAGGGAGATCCCAGTCAATGGTAATTTGGGTGAAGAGGTCATGCTCTAATGATATTCGGATTGAGATGTCACAGTTCTTAAAACCCTCATTCCTCCTATTCAACTTTGAAGATAACTTTTCTCGTTGAAGCAACGGCCTGAGATTCGGGGGTGGGGGTGGTGGAAGATAGCCAGGTTTCAACACTACATTCATAATATTTATTTGTACATCTCAATTCCAGGCTGAATAGGAGATCCAATGAAAGCTCTAACTCTAAAGTCTGATCTGGGTGAGGAAGAACACTATCAGGTTTAATTCCAGAAAACAGAATGACTGTGGGCGTAGAAAACATTCCAGTTCCAGAGATAATCCTTGCTTCTGGATCACATTTCCTCATGAGGTAAAAGTAATTTGAGAGTTTTCCAACTCACAGCTCATGCTTGAAGAGCAAGTAGCAGATGTGGCTAAGGCATCGATAATGACCATTCTTGGATTTTAGGCCCTTGTTTCCAGTTATGTTTTAATTAACTCACACATAGCAAGTTATTGCCTTTTAAGAGTATGATTGCCTTTTAAGAGTATCCAGAAACTTCAAATGGTCAAGAATTCAGCTACTGGTGTTGTGGTAGGAGCATTTACATCTTTACATCACGAACTGTTTCTGGATATAATTGAAAGTGATGGTTGTCACCCTCTACAGGCCCAATAAAATTAAAAATGACAGTTTCCCTCCAGGTCGCTTCTCTTAAAGACTAATAAGGGGCCATGTATTCTCCATGCAGCTCTCATTCATTGGAGCAATGTACCTCAAATCCCATGCTATTGGGTTTTAGGGCAGTTATCAAGAAAGTTCTGGAAGTAATTGGTCTCCATTATAGAATTTGGCCTGATGCTGGATTGTTCCTCGGTGTCTATTTGGATTTTAACATTCTTATAGAAGTGTTAGCCAAACAGATTTCTTCAGAATTGGAGCAGCATATAAGCCTAGGAAATAAATATGTCCACATCACTCCCCCAAATCAATTAAATTATCAATTCTGTCAAATGGGAGATAGCCTGTAACAGTCCAGCATTACTTATTTATGACCAGCCATATTGGCTATTGTTGATTTCTGCATTACTGTCCAAGTGTTTATTAACATGCTCCTTAATCTGCTCAAAAATCTTGCACAGCACAGAAATCAAACTGACAGGTCTGCAATTTTCTATCCCTTCTGTTTTTTTGCACATGTGAAGATTTGTTCTCCTCTAGTCTCTTGGAATTTTGTCAGTTCTCCATGAGTTCTTAACCAGTACACATAACACTAGTAGTAGCATTTAGACTTATATACTGCTTCACAATGCTTTATAGCCCTCTCTAAGTGGTTTACAGAGTCAACATATTGCCCCCAACAATCTGGATCCTCATTTTACCAACCTCTGAAGATGGAAGACTGAGTCAACCTTGAGCCGGTGAGAATTGAACTGCTGGCAGTCAGCAGAATTAGCTTGCTATGCTGCATTGTAACCATTGCAGCACCATGGCATCACAGAGGCTAGTTCTGTTTTAACCTCTGTTAATTCTTTCAGAATCTTAGGATATATGTAACCTGGCTTGGGAGACTTGAATTCATTTGAATTAGCTAAGTATTTTTAATCTTTCTTTGATCATGCTAAGTTGCAATTCCCCCCCACCTTTCACTAGAGACATAATAATGGCCACCTAGTTTTCTTCTTAAGAAAAGATAGCTATAAATTATAAGACAAGACATTCTGCCTTGTCACCTGTTACCAATTCATTGCTTTCTTCTGTCGACAGAACCAACAGCCTTGTGATTAAACTAGAAATACCCAATTCCTGCAACCATTCTTCATATTGTTTTAAACTCCAGTCCCCTAATCATTTTTGTTGTTCTCTGCACTCCTTCTAGAGTTTCAACATCTTTTTTTATATCATGGCAACCAAAACTGGGTGCAATATTCAACTGTCTTCTCAGGGTATTATAAAGTGGTATTAACACTTCAGGTGATCTTGATTCTATCCCTCTGTTAATGCAGGCTAGAACTGTGATGGCAGCTGTAGTACACTATTGGCTCAAATTTAAGTGAAATGTCCACTAGGACTCCAAGATTAAAATTAAAATGAAACTACCAGTTGAAATGCTAGATCATAAACTAATTTAAGATGCTATTAACTTTAACTATTAGTCTGTTCACATTTTCATATAAAGTTATTCCAGAAATGAATATTTCATTTTAAAGTTTAAGTCTTAATACGTTTCGAGTTACGCTTCCATTTCTTAATATCAAGAACGGTTGGACTACATCTTCAATTTTATTCTCAAGTGTGTTAAAACTGCTAATTACATATGTTAAATATTACACTTCCACTTCTCCAAGAACAATTTACTTAAGATAAACAAAAGAAGAAAAATGTTATCAATGTTAGAATATTGGTTTCCTTAAATTTGAAGCAATATTACTATGAACTTTGTATCTGACCATTTTCAAGTGTTCATTTAATTTATAACACTATCACACTACAAATGTAAAGATACATATAAAGCAAATCAAATTTCTCCAAGAAATTTTTGCAATCTCATGAACATTATGTTTTCTTAAGCACTGGTGAAAAAATTTGAAAATCTAAGCACCTACGTCCATGTTTCTGCTGTATCTAAACAAAATAAATCTCTGAAATTTTGGTAAGATAAATGCCCTGATAAATTACTTTCAGTAAAGCCTGTTCAATCATGTGCTTATTTTTCTTTGATCAAAATACAACTTCATGGAACTTTTTCAAGATTGGTCACTCACTACCAATAGCAAAAAAGCTATTCAGAGAGACATAATAGCAATAGCACTTATACTTATATGCCACTCCATAAGTGCTTTACATTTGTTTACATTCCTTACTCAATATTATCATTGTCATTCAGACTGCTTACTAAACATTTCTATTAAAAACGAATGTACTGCAATCTACTACTAATAAATATGTAAAGGAACACTTGTAAATTTGTATTTGAATTTTTCTTTTTACATTGTAAAATCTTCCACTTAGGGATTGTTTTCCGTTAAAATTTGAATAAAACTGCAAAATAAATAAATGGGCAAACAGATTCCGTTATTCATATTGCTATAGAACTGATAAACATGCAACTCTTAGCATTTGAACACATTTAGTACTTAACCTACACATACAATATAAAACTACAGGTAGTTCTTGACTTACATTCATTTAGTGACTATTCAAAGACAATGGCACTGAAGAAAGTGACTTATGACCATTTTTCACATTTAACAACCACTGTATCATTTCCATGATCATATTTTTGATGGTTGCAATATCCCAGGGTCATGCTCTTTTGTGATCTTCTGACAAGCAAAGTCAACAGAAATGCCAGATTCATTTAACAACCATGTTACTCATTAACAACTGCAGTAATGCACTTAACAACTGTGGCAAGAAAGGTCCCAAAATCAGGCAAAAATCACTATCAAATATCTCAGCAACATAAATTTTGGGCTCAATTATGGTTATAAGTTGAGGACTACCTATATTTCAAATTCAGTGAAAGATAGTAAACTTTTGTGAAGTTAGTTACCATCTTGTTTTTGAATGGGCCAACCTGACAGACTAGAAATTTATGCTACATCACAACATAGTTTTCTTTGAGAAAGCATGTTGCGAAAGCGCAGCTACTGTGATTTGTGTATCATGTAAACCATGATGACTTGCTCCACTAATTGTGGTTGAAACTTTGCTCATTTTTGTGCATACACAAGAATGCAGTTCCTTTATGCTACACAGCTTTGACAAAACACTAGATTTCAAGGTTCATTTTATTTCATACCTGCAATAAAACACTTCAATTTTATGACAAAACAAATACAAATATTTTGTACCAGTTGAGAAAAATAGAACAGTTGCTTTCAATAGAATCCAATAGCTAGTCATGGGCTCTGATTCTCTGAATATGTTAAAGCAATTAGACATCCATCTGTCAGGAGTTATGAAAAAACACCAATAAGACACCAATAAGAGTAGAAAGCTAGCTCCCCCTTCCTGGCAGCCCCACAGACAACTCATAAACATTGTTCCAAAAGTATCACAATGCACCAAAGTATATTTTCCAGATAGCACAGGAGAGTGCAAGAGAAAAGAAAAATCCCAGAAACTGTTTCTCAGTTTCTCTACTTTTGATTTTTCTAATGCAAGCACAAACTGTAATCCATAACCAGCTTATTTAAATACATAGCAGCTTACATCTATGCATTCCATAAATGTGCACTGTCATCAGTTTCAACATTTGCTGAATAAAGAAAAAAAATCACAATATGTTAGTAGCATATCTCAAGTGTTTAAAAAAAAACTACTTACGCAAGACAAAGGAAACAAACCATCAACAGGAAACAAAAGAACAGCTTTCTGATCATACAGCACTATGCTGACAAGTATGATGCTGCCATTTGGAATACATATGAAAAGGCAAAGGTTAGATTGCAGGCGTACTACTAGGTTTCCTGAAAATCAGGTTCAATCTACTTCAAATTATATATATTTTTAAAAATCCCTAACATTGCTTTGTGCTTATATAAAGATAACTGGTAACAGATCTCTCAATTATCTTTCCTTAGAAGTTACTTCAAGCAATGCAAAGTGTGAATTTCCAGTTACATAGCAAGACATCTCTTCCACTTTGATCCATCCATAGCCTAAATCTTCTCCAGGTGGATTCTCTAGATATCAAGAACAATTATATCCAATGTGGAATGTTATTCTAGCTGGCAGAACACTACCATGGAAACAGAAGGGTAGACTTGAAATAGGATAACTCAGCAGTAGACTTCAAATTAGAATACCAAGGTTCACATTTGCTTATCAATTCCAAAATAATACATGATTATGTTAGACCACTTACTTTTGTAGCACACAACCTATTAGAAGTTAGGCACCTAAGTCCCTAATTTGAAGCAAAGGAGATGTGCTTAAAACTATTTGAAGAGACTATGACAAGTGACCAATGAATGAGTTGACGCAAAATCTATGAGCAAGAATATTAATATTTAAAGTCACATTTTTGTTTTAACTCTATTTTAAAATAACTTGATTAATGGGAAGAGATTGATTGGGTGAATCTTTGTTATATTCAATATCAATAATTTATTTAAACGAAATGAAAAGTAATTCAAGTTTACCCATATAAATAGGTAGTTATTAAGTCCACTCACTGAAGAAAGTACGATGTGGCAAAAACATTTGGCCCATACGTTATAATTTATTCCCAAGGTAGCAGAAATAGCAAATAGCTAATAAAAAATAGTAGGTAATCAGATGTCACAGTAGAAGCATGGATTTATGGTATTTAGGTGAAATGTCTTGTCCTGAGTTCAACTTTAGAGCAACTTGGTCCAATCTTATCTGAAGCAGTTCAATGTTTCAAGTTCACAAAGTTTTGTACCTATATCTCTAATGTGAAATCTGCTTCTCTGTGGCCTCACATAAGGGGCCGTGTTTGCCAAGACTATAAACAAAACAAATATAAGTTTTGAGAAATTTTGGAAGTATTGTATATAAATAATCCAAATGAATAATAAATTACTTTTGTAATTGGTATTATATTTATTATATTCTAAGATATTGTCAAGTCTGAATTTTATGATGATTGTATTACTTGGAACCTGACAGATATAGTTATATAAAACTATTCTGTAAATTGTATTAAATATTTGTACAGCACATCACATAATTAATAGCAACAAGTTCAACAGGATTATTTCCTATTAAGTTATAAACCAGTACAAATTATAGAAAATATACAATACTGCCTCACTATTAACAGAAATCTTAAAAGGAATATCAATATCCTCTTGTAACAAAGGCAACAAGATAAACTTAGATGAACCTACTTCAACCAAGCAATGAGCTTGAATACTGTATACTACCTTTTCTTAGAAAAACAAATTTACATTACCTTTGAAGAAGTTTAATCAGTAGGGAGAACTAGATCACACTATATTCTAATAGAAAAGACTTCCCAGTTTTGTTTACACCTTTGTAACATATAGGTAGTCCTCGATTTACAACAATTGAGTCCAAAATGTCTGTTGCTAAGTGAGAAAGCTGTTAAGTGAATTTTGCCCCATTTTAGGACCTTTCTTACCACAGTTAAGTAAATCACTGCAGTTGTTAAGTTAGTAACATGGTTGTTAAGTGAGTCTGGCTTACCCATTGACTTGTCTGGTCAGAAGGTCACAAAAGGTGTTCACATGACCCAGGCACACTGCAACCATCATGTGAGTCAGTTGCCAAGTGTCTGTATTTTGATCACATGACCATGGGGATGTAATGATCGTGTGAAAAATGGTCATAAGTCATTTTTTTTTCAGTATCATAACTTTGAACAATCACTAAATAAACTGTTGTAAGTCAAGGATACCTTTATTCTAGTTTTAACTTCTTGAAAGTCAAGAATTACAGGTCAAACGTCATGTATGCTGCCTTGAATTCTTGGACGAAATGTGAGATATAAATCTAATAAATAAATCTCATAACATGCATGTGAAAAATGTGAAGAAAGTTTACAAAACAAGTAAAAATTCTAAGACACTTCAAAGGAATACACTGGGAAAAGTTAAACCCTGGAAAGGCCAGATTAAATTAATCTCTGCTTGCTAAATAAAAAAAAATATTAACACAAGAAATGTAAACAATGTAAATATGTTTTTATTATACTATATAACAGAACTAGATAGCAAAGATAAATTTCTAGAATGATTTTTTTCTTTGCAAATGTCAGAATGTTTGTAATAGGGAAATTAAAATACAACAATACAATAGGGCCAGATAGGTTGCAGCACCCAGGTAATTCTGGATGATATTGAAAGACCACCAAATTAGGCTAGGAAGACTAATCAGCATCCTGGGAAAAGACAGTAACAAAACACTTTCATACGACTGCCAAGAAAATGAACATAGATTTGCCCAAGTAGTCACTCAGAATCAAGCTCAATTTGAATCTTTACTTTTTTTAATATAGTAAGCTAAAGCAGAATAAAAATAGCATTCATTTTAAAAAGATGGGGGGAAACAAGAAAAACATGGAAACTATTCATGCAACATTCATATAGAAAAGTTCTTATGAAAAGGTAGATCTTCATTAACGATCTTAAAGACGCCACTATAAATGCCTCACTAATATCAAAATGGACTGCATTCCATGTGCTAAAAGTAAAAAGGCCCATCTGAAGTTTTGCAAGATGGCACTCTGTGGTTCTCAGCACATGAATGTTAGCCATTTTCTTCTCAAACTAGAAGAATCAAAGACATGTCTCCTAAAACATAAAAGAATCAAACTTCCCTTGGGTTCTAAAAGAAACATGTTGTTTCAGTAAAGTTGAATAAAAAGAACAATATGGCTTTAAATATGTTTATTTCAGAATTACGCCTACATGTAATTCTACACGTATGCTTTCAAGGGGGACATCCTTTTTTGTTCATTACACCTTTCATTGTCCTTGTGTATAAACAGGGAAAGCAAGACAATTAAAGCAAACAGTCTCAAAAGGAGTGGCATGTTATTCCTCCTCTTCAAACAATGGAAGGTAATATGTTTACTTTTCCTAACTGGCAAGCAATCATACATCCCAAATCAGGTAATTACTCCAAATACTTACTTAATAGTCCAATCATAACACACACAAAAATCCCATTTGTGGACCTGGAAGAATGTTTTAGTGGTTCTGTTGAAGATATTGGTAGAGGACCTGAAGAACAAAGTCAGGGACCAATCATCATGGACAAAATCTATGTGGTCAGGAAGAGTTGACACTGACTTAATGGCACATAATCAATATGTTGCAGATGTTGAAGGAAATTCGGTACTATAAAATTTAGAAATAATTCGTAGAAATACACTCTTTTTTGAGAGATTTAAAAAACTCTCTGTAAATTAGCGATATTTTTGCTATTTACATGTACACCAGTTCATCCTACATCTGGACATTATTACCTTTTCAGAAATTTGGAAATATTATAAAACCTGCATTAACTGAAATACACTTGTCAATTTTTCTCTGTTCTATTACCTAGATACGTCTTCATACTGTATGTTTGCTAAATTTCAACCAATTCCCAGGAGACAGGACAAAATTGTTCATAATTATTGCTGCACAAGTTGCTTATGTTCAAATGTTATGACCATGACTGTTTAATAATCAAATCATTTTACCCCAAAACACTTTTGAAATCATTTTACTTAAGACTGTAGTTTTATTTCCAGTATGTTTTAAGCTTATTCCAAAAACTACTGATCAACAACTTGAACTAAATTTCAAACCACTAAATAAACTATACTGAGCTAATATATTCATTAAAATAACTGAAAGTTTAAAAAACTTTTCATTACATAAGATGGACAAAAATTCAGAAAAAAGGGTGTAGCAAATAAATTTTGTTCTGTACCATTCTTACATGAAATATCCCTAGATATGTACATTGGGCCATTTCCAGGACAGAAGATTGGTTAAATTACAGAAAAATGTTTTTAAAGCATGCTGAAAAAGAAGAAGAGGAAAGCATAAAGGCAAGTATAAAGACAACCCTATTTACTTTTGTTCTTTATGTCAATGAAAGTGTTGGTTTATCCTTGGTTCAAACGGGAGCCAATTAGACAGAGCCGTGAATAAAAGGTTCTTTCTAGTTCAGCCACTTTCTCTTATTTTCATCAACAAGCTATCCAGAAACAATGCTTTCCCATAACATTATAAAATAAACAAGTCACAGCTTTCCTATTCTATTCCATTTCACTTTCTCATACCATACAACATCCTAGCCTAGAATATCCTGCAGGAATGAAAAACAATTAGCTAGGTAAGATTAAAAGATGGAACATAATATTCATAGGCTTTCACTCTTCAAAGTATGAAGTTAACATCTTCATCAGGTTAAGCCCAACTCTTGATGACTTCAGTCTTCTCCATCTCATCTACCCTAAACCAGAATTATCACTTTAATTTTTAATGCAGAGATAGTGCATACAATCCTGAATTATCATTTCTCTATGTACATGTCCTCATACTGATTCAGACTTATGTTAGCATAATCTAATACCAAATGTATCTTCCTAATATTCATTTTTAAATTTCATAAATTAAATTTAGGGTTTTACAAGCGCCACTACTTTGGGGAGAAGAATAATTTCTTTTGTCCTATCAAATGTGCAATAGAAAAATCCTGAATAAAACTGGTTGTATAATGCCACCCTCTCAGTATTTAGATTAACAGAGAAAAAAGAAAAAGCATACATTCTTCATTTAAAAATATCATTATAAAAGTGCCATTGTGGGTTTTAGATTTTTAAAGAGAAATCACTTATGCATAATTGTGAAGACGGTAGATGTAAAATTGGAGAGGCCCAAATTCAAGCACACCTTCACCCAAAGCATTCTGGATAAATGTTCTCAGTCAAATTTACCTCATAGGGTTTCTGTTGTGAGAAAAACCAGGAGTACACTATCTTGGGCTGCTGCAGACTAGATAGGATACAAGCCTCACAAATACAGTAATATTTTCCAAAACTGTTAATCATCATTTTTTCAATAACTTTGATATGATTCATATGTTAACTGCATTCATAAAATACTCCTGCCTTCCCCCTTTAAAAAAAAATTGGTGATCTTACCCGGTGGTTCCCCCCTCCCCCCCACAAAAAAAAACGAACCATAGCAGCTGTCTCCAATGTGTAAAAACAGAGTTGACAGATCTCCCCCCTTTCCCACTTGCAGCAGCTTCCCTAATAAGTTATGATCCCGAGATTTTGTGGGCGAACTTCCAGAAAAGTGTCGCCGCTGCTCATTCTCATACTCGCCCCAGGGCGCACTTTGGGTGTTGAGCACACACACGGCAAGGTGTAAAAAAAGGAGGGAGATTTCAACAAACACCAGCGCCGGCTCCTGGATGCAGCCTTAACTAAAGGAAGTTTCCAACGGCGCAGGGTCTTTTCTTTCTTTCTTTTTCTTTCTTCTTCTCTTCTTTCTTTCCTTTCTCTCTCTTCCTCCCTTCTCTCTCTCCCCCCCCCCCCTCTCTTCAACTGGCAGTGAAGGCGCCGTTCCCAACCTCAGCGCGAAAGAAGCGTCTCCGGGCCGTCGGCGCATCTCTGCATCTCACTCTACTGACTGCGGAACAACTCGCCAAGAGCGCCAACTCTGCTCGGCCCGGGAGTTGCGGACTCGTCGTCCGTCTCGTCGTCCCCCCGCCCCGCCACTTCCCCGCTATCCCTTCTTTCATCCCGCGGAAAGAGGGAAACGGATTTCCCCGAGGCCGAAGGGCAAGCGCCTTCCTGGCGGAGCTGCTGCAACCCCCACTCCTCCTCTCGCTCAGCCCGGGCTGACTTTCGCGGAGGCGCCACCGATTCGAACTACATCACCGATCTTGGGCCAGAGGACGAGGAGGCGACCGGGCGGAGGAAGGGAAAAATAAAATAAAAGGGGGGGCGCAGAGCAGAACCAGCGCTGGCCACATACCCCACGGAGCCGACCTAAGTCTGGGGCTGAAAATGAACAGGAGCCGGACCTCCCGTCCGAGGCAGTAACCGCTGCCCGGGGAGCAGAACCGACAAATCTCCACTCACCTCCGGCGCCCAAAGAAGGAAAGGGAAACCCAACTTCTCCCGCTCGCTCGGAGCCCAGCTGCCTGCCTCGCACGCCTCCCCCGCTCCCAGGGAGGAAAAGGCGCCTGACGCCGAGTCCCGTGCTCAGTCCTGCCAACAGGCACAAGTCGCTCCGGCTACGCGCGCTGAGCGCTTCCCTACCTGCCTTCCTCCAGCTCGACCCCACGTACCGACCGTCTCCCTAAGTCTGACTCAAAATTGAAATTCCCTGGCCGAGGCCGTCAGCCCCACCCCAGCCCTAAACCGCCTCCGCCTGGAACCACGCCCCCTTTGCGCTTCTCAGCCAATCAAGGCCTCGGGACAGCTCTCGACCCCACCTATGCCTTATGGGGGGGGGTTTCTCGGCCCGTCAATCACAAGCATGGCCAGTTGCCTCCCTCCCTCCTGCTTTTTTTCTCGCCACGCCCAGCCAATCGCCAGACTTGAAGTTTGAAGAACCGCGCCTTCGGGCCCGCGGGGCGCGTACTGTTTTAGCGTGGATGCTTTCTGTTCTGCAAAGGAGGGAACAAATAAGCTGCCTGAAGTGAATTGGCGATTTAAAATCTTTCACTGGTTCCTTTTCCCTGCCAAATCGTTTATTGCATTTTTAGGCGGGAAGGAAATCCGGGATGCAGCGCGGTGACTGAGATTTCTTTGGTCAGGAGCTTTTAATGTCTCTTATGTCATCCATCGTGTCCCATATGCATTGCCCTTGGGTTACTCAACCACATGAGATACTTGCACCAAATGGGGACGAAGCAGCAATCTTTGTTAGCTCACTAAATATTTTTAGTTTTATTTGTTCTGGGGTGTCATTCCAATAGCTCGAATTCGAAACGATTCCCAAAATTCAAAAAGGGAAAAAAATATTAAAATTAATTTTAATGTAATAATGACCCACATTTTATAAGCTGCCCTTTCTGGGCTCTGGTATCTTGAAATCCAGGCAATAAATAAAATAATCTTTACTGACACTTTTTTTTGCTGTGGACATGCTGGCACACATCAAAAATAAAGTATTTTTCTGAAAGGAGGTGGGGCAGGGAGTCTTATTCAAAGCACTTGACATTTTGTCTGAACACCAATTTCTAGTGGGTGCAGGAGGATGCAGGATTCTCCACAGCACTTTTTCGATGGGCAAAGAAATTCTGGATCTATTCTGGTGCCATGGTTAAGAAATAGCCACAACCAGCACATTTGAATTGTATGCAGAGTATTGGTAACCTGTAGCTCTAAGAATAAATATAATTCTACAATTGCAAATTTCTCTAGCTATCAGTCTAACCTTCAAATTTTGGATCAGTTGAAATTTCCATTTTGTATTCCATAGATAGCCCTATGTGGAATAGGGTGAAATAGTCCAGTTCTGTGGAGATCAGGACATGTCCCTTGAACATTTTGGTCCAAACCAGGCCACAAGTGACACACCAATTGGAGCTAAGGAAAGGCACCATGGAATGCAAACCTATCATATTGCTGGAGTCTTGCAACTTTCATGGTAGGAATTATTTGAACTCATTTCTCCTCACACATGTTCCTTTCACTTCTGGACACCAATTCAGGACTTGCATAGCATCCACAGATTAGCTAGAATGGCCATAAACAGTTGACTATCTTCAGCATACTGATACACCTCACCTCTGATTGACAAGTAAGTTTCAAATAGATGTTAAGTAACAAAGGACATAGAGCCAGGGTCTGAATCATCCCACTCTGGAATGGCTGAAGCTCGACTTCCCAACTTCTACAACAATTTCAGCCAGTGCCCTGCTCCCTTCGTATTCCAAAAGTCTACCGAATGTGGACAAAGGTGCCTCCCAAATTGTTGGGAAAATCCCCAAGTCCCAATCCACCTGGATTGATTTTATTTATTTATTATTTATTTATTTTTATTCCATTTATATTTAAAAATAATAATTAACTGTTCAAGGTGACTTATCTCCTGACCTATAGCATTTACATCTATGCTCTTTTGCAAAATCTTTGAAGTATATACTGGCCCAATATTCAACATTTACTTTCTGCTTAGTATAAATGTGTAAGTATATGGATACACATGGATAGCTATTTGCTTTTGATATACCTAAAGGATTAAAATAATAAATCATGTATCGTAGCACCTAAAACGATGAGATAAATTGATCTAAAGTTGGGAGAATGAAACAAATTCAATTGCATAGATTTTAACACAAAATAGTTTAACTTTACCTCCTAAAATTATGAACTCCCCTGCAAAATGTATGTAGTAAAATACATTTCCTTTTGATGTTACAAAACTCTTGGGTCCTAGCATGGATGTGGAATAATGATTGATGGTCATGGATGTGGGATAAAGATTGATGCAGTCCAACATCTGGTGGTTAAGTTTGCCCACTGTGGCCTTAAAGAAATCAATATAATTCATCTATATTAAAATGGGGATTTGTCACACATCAGTTAAGAATTAATTCAGTTTCATTTCACCTGATGGGCTTTCCAAAATGTCATTTTTCATACCAATTTTCAAACTGAAGAGCATGATACCTCCTATGGTGCTTAGCACAGTAATTCTTAGTTAACCAAACCATTGATTGCCGTGTTTGAACCATAGAAGAGCAAAGCAATTACTTCTCAACAGCGTACTTCTTGGCAAGATTTGCACTTGCAGTTGAGTCAACACAGCTTATGTGTTTTCTCCACATTTCTGTTTTCCCTAGGGTTTAGAAAATCTCAGAAAGAATGGGAAGAATGTTCTCCAACACTGACCCAGAAGCAGCAGCAACTTTTGCCTTTAAAGATTGTGAAGCTCTGAAGATGCATAGGAGACATGCAAGCCAGTTCCTCTTTCACTCTGATGTTATAATGGCTTTTAATGATTTTAATGACACTAGCCTCAGCAGGTTTAATTAACACCGTGTTATAAACAACTGGAGCTAAGAGCCCCTTCTCTCAATTAAGCCTCCCAAGCATATTGTCACTAGCAAGATGTTTTCGTGGACAAGACAAAGCCAAACAGGGAAGGAAGCATTTTGCAGGTCTCTTTTTCCCCATTTTTCCTTAACCAGTTGTCTTAATAGTTGGAGAAACTTGGTATCTAACATTCCTTCCATTGCATGCACAGATTTTGACTCTGTTTTGATACTTCTCATGTTTTTAAAGCCATTCGTCTTGGTGAAAATGTGACCCACTGACACAGGCTTGTATAAAGAGGAAAGAAAAACCTCGGCTGAAAGTAAACAGTCTAGCTGTCAGCAATGTTGGTTTAAACAACAATGCTGTCTCCTTGCTCCGTCATGCTTTTCACTTATGCTTTGACAAAGAGGAATTCATGAGCTTTAAGCAAGCTTTTGAGGGACACTGCTTCCTCACAGCCCTCACTTCCAAAAATTAAATTGTAGTTCCATAAAAAGTTTAAACAGTTTATTCATTCTGGGGGTGTCTATTTCCAAAATGGGGTTAATGGTCAGGGTCTTGAACTAGAAATTTTTAGCTATTGTTTGCTGACTATTTCTATTTTTCTCTCCATTTTTTATTTTGGTAATGACACAGTCACAGTCTGGATTTTAATAACTGTATTTTTGTGTTTCCATATAATAAAAAGGACATGGGAGTGAATGAGAAAACACTAACTATGCCACAAATTCATAAAGTTCAAAATAATCTATTTAGAGAAAAGAGGAACTTAAAACAACTACACCTCTGAGAACTTTTTTCTGGAGACAAACATTGGTTTCCAACACACTGCTGCAGTTTGGTGGAATGGCAGCTAAAAGATGAATTTAACAAGTATTTACGTTGTCCCTTATTTTGATGTCTGTCATGGGTCCCACGATCAAGGGAATTATATACTTGTATTACATAAATTAACATTAGAGGTATTTAGAAGGAACACTATTTTATCAGGAATACATAAGAGAACACCAACATTTTCCCTCCGGCCTGCCCATCATCCCATTGCCTTGTCCCTGAATGATTAACCGGTTGGAGCTTTGGTAAAATTTCTTCCCTGTTCCTGCAAAGTAGAGGATTCAGTTCCATATTAATGGGCACCTGTCCAGACTTACTGGGTTAGTAATACCTCAGTGGAGATGTGAACGTCATTAGCAGAAAGGCGCTAACAACATCCAAGGATGTATTAACTCAGTTCTACTGTCATTCATAATTATCATAATGGCTAGGCTTCTGGCTTCTTTGAGCTAACAGGTTGGGCTTCAACAGCATTATATTTCTAGATGGCATCAAATCTAACTAAGCAGAAGTGTACTTTGAGGTAGAAGCTCCATAGGGTAATGCTTCCCACCTCCAGGTCATTTTAATTTTCTTTCTGCTTGCATTAATGCCATTACCCACTTTCTAATCAATGTCTGCACATTAGCTTGGTTTGGAAGCTGCATATTTAAACAGCTTCACTAAATCATCTGTGATCCATTTAACATTTATTGCTTGGATGAAAGGTGGCTGATAATACGTACAGCAAGTCTCCTTAATTGAAAAAAGATAAAAGCCTATTGTAATCCTAAGCCATCAAGAAAAACATGGGGCCCACACTGTTAAAGTATTGTTTAAAATTGTTTTAATTTGAAGAATAAGCAAGAATGGCACTTGCAAGTGTAAACTGAAGGAGGTAACAGTCATATGCTCCCCCAGGTCCAGCCCCCCATCAAGCCAACCACTGTCAACCACTGAGACTCAGATACCTGTAACCCCTGCTCCTGCCTCCCCCCAAGCTAGATGTAATGGGAATAACCTTGGGAGACAGGAGGAGAAGTTGCAGACTGGACTACTGGCATATAAAAGCACACAGGAGAGGAGGTGGGGAAAGCATTTCAGAAGGAACTCTCTCTAGTTTTCTGGAGAGTAAAAGGAATGGGGGTGGGGAATACTTTCGGTGTTTTAAGATTCTGTTAATGTAATGGTATAATAAAGGCAGAATTACTACTCATGGTTATGCCTCTGGCCTGGACAGTCTAGAAGTGGTCTATGACAATTTGCCATGGCCAGCTTGCCATGGCCAACATGCCACTGCCAACTCGCTGCGGGACAAGAATTACACTAATATCAAAGAATTGGCGGAACAGAGTCGTTAAATAAAGGATGTAAAAGGAGAGATAGAATGAAATGTGAATGGTAAAAATTAAAAGAAATTTTATTTATTTAAAACAATTAAATAGAATTGTTAAAATTGTCCCATGGCGAGTTTTCCCATGGCGAGTTGGCCATGGCTAGTTGGCAGCAGCAAGTTGGCTGTGGCCAGTTGTCCCACTCCTACCTCGAAAGGCTAATATTATACCGTAGTCTGAACAAGCTACATGGCCAGAGAACTCAGAGATCTTTTCTTGCCTCTCCACTGCTATGTTTGCTTTCTCTGCCCATCTTTGTCAGAAGGATGGCCTGATCTAACCTAGTCAATTTGCATTTGGGGGGAAAAATCCAACCTTTCTACCCATGGGCATCAATGGTGAAGGGGAGAATGTGTAATCTGGCATTCTCAATTTCACAACTGAATGCCCACTCCTTTTACCTGTGAGCGTGTACAAAAGAGGCAGGACTTTGATTGCAATACCAAGCCTGCAATTCTTGCAGATTATGAAACATCCCATCTCCCAGACCCCACTGTTCCATCTGCATGGAAAGGTTTTCAATAGGGAACTGGAAAAATAGTCCTGAGATGAAGTCAATTTCATGAGCTATGGCAAGTGGTGTTACATTGAGGACAATTAGCTCTGATAATTCTAGTATGAGGCACGCTGTGAGTAGATAACTGAGAATAGGATAAAGGAGAGTCTTCACAGATGAGACCTTTGGACGAAAGTTTAAATTGAAGCCATGAACAGGCACAATACAGATGTATGGGTAGTTCCATCCAGTAGTGGGATTCAATTTTTTTTACTACCGGTTCTGTGGGTATGGCTTGGTGGGCGTGGTGTGGCTTGGTGGGCATGGCAGTGGAAAGATACTGTAAAATCTCCATTCCCTCCCCATTCCTGCAAAATCCCATAACCTCCCCACCCCACTGACCTGTTTTCCAGCTCCGTTCTCCTGTGCAAGGCAACAAAAGAAGACCCAGCCAATCAGCTGGGACTTGGGAGGCAGAGAATAGATGGGGGCGGGGCCAGTCAGAGGTGGTATTTGCCAGTTCTCCGAACTATTCAAAATTTTCACTACCAGTTCTCTAGAACTGGTCAGAACCTGCTGAATACCACTCTGGTTCCATCTAAAGATGGATAAATATCCATCTTATCCCTTTTATGTCTAGTCTGGCAAGTTGTTGCTATCTATGACCAATGAAGAACAGTAATAACCAAAACATTCGTCTAGGGAGGTCATTCAGTGTAACTGAGATGTTCAAGATTTCATACAGATGTTTTGTCCTCAGTTTTCTATATAGCAACTAAAAATGGTGGAAACATGTTTTTTATTTTGTGCTCAGTCCACTCCATGTGGACTTTTGGGGATATTGTTAATTGCCTGCAGATTATTCTACATCGCCCTCCCCCCGTCTCCCAAGCTGACAAGTTTACATCCAGGATAGCACCTTCATTAGGCTTTCATTCAGATAAAGTCTCATCTCAACTTTCAATTGAAATAGCTACATTTTGAAAGGCAAATAATAGTCAGAAGTGAGGCTTTTTTGAGCAGGCATCAGTCACATATCTGGTCTGGATTAAAAGCATATTTCAAAACAAGACCTTTTGCTTCAAAATAAAAGCAGTTAATTTATACCCATTTTTGAAAGTGCAAATATTTAATGGAGGTGTGGCTAAAACCAAATGGGAAAACAGGTTTGTTGGCTACAAATATTATTTTGATCTGTTTTGATATTCATGAAACATTTGCTTTTCCATTCAACTTTTATTTTGCAGTTATTTTCAGCTTAATGCATTGCAATTCTCCTCTTTAAGACATAAATAAAACCTTATTAAAACGGAAAGAAAACAATGTTTGATCTTACAGTTATTCTTACTTAAGATAATACTCTTTTACATAATATTTTACATACTACATAGATCTTTTATAAATAAACAAGGAAATATTTTTCACACCCCGCACAAATTGCTTTGATTAGGAGATGAAAGACTATCTAAAATTCTGTTCAATTGTATTTTGATTGTTGTGTATCTGGTATCATTTACATGTTTTCATTGATGACTTTACAGCTGTCATGAACCAACCAAGTAACATTCCTAAATTCACCTGCACTGATTTGTCTCTGACTTGATAATCCTTGAAATATCATTTAAGTGGCTCCTTACATTATTAAGGATTAGCAATGTAAAGTTCCACTACTGTATACAAATTTCCGGTTTGAATAGTGTGATTATTTTTTCTTGTTTTTAATCAGATGGCATATAAGTTTAATAACTAAACATCATTATGAAGGGAAAAACCAAATGCTTTAACAGCATTAACAAACAAAAGTCACTCCCCCAATATATGCTTAACCCAGGCAAAAAAAAAACCACCTAGATCCTGTACAGATGTGTGTATTAAATAGAGTATACATGTAGCAGTCAAAATACAGGCTGTTAAAGTACAGATTCAAAACTGCCTATACTTTAACTGCTACATGTATACAAAGTTTGTAATGTTTGCATTTGTATGCAATATAATTTCCTTTTTGTAAAAGATATACACAACATTAAAAAGAATATTTATATATATAAAACCATTACTGATCGTGGTATAATCACTGTATGACATGTTTTTGGTCATTGTACGAACTTCCTAAACTGTATTTAACAAACTACATACTGTATTTCATCAAGCTTGTAGGCACCACTTACTTGAAATTATAGGGAAGAAAAAAATACAGCAGATGAAAATATAGCCTGCAACTCAAAACTGACTCCTTTATTTTTTTTATGTCATTAAATAAAATTCCACCTTAGATTTTGGTCTTTTAATATTCTATTGAGGAAAGCCCAGCAGTCTTTCTCAAGTGTTTGTTTATGCGTAATTATGCTGTTGGCAAAGCTTGTCCTATTTATCTGTGATGCTTCTAATGCAACCCCTTAAAATATTTAATATGTAACTTTGAAATGAACAGTATGAAAGTGGCATAAAGTATTCCTAGTTATCTATATCAAATAAATCACAAACCTTATGATTCTTTCAGTAGTTGTTTAGTTATTCATATTTTAATAGATATAGATGTATTTCAACCTCAGAATGAAAAAGAAACCATAAATTAGAGTGTTAAAATGAGATGACACTTATTTTGAAAAGCAAATGTTTTTTATTTTATTTTATTTTTTGAGTACAAAACAGTTTGAAATTCCATTCTTCATAAGCTGGGATCTCTCACATATCAGCTGCAATCTTCTTTGAGAGTCAGTACAATTGAGCCCAGAGATCATAACATTTTGGTTTGCATAAACTGGATTATGCTGAAAGTCAAATAAACAAGACTTTTCCTTGGAGCAAGATCCAATGTTGTAAAAGCAGATGTTCACGTCAGTAACAGGATTTTGTGCTCATACTTCCTGTCTTGAAAAGAAATTGCTCCAGAGGTCCTCAAGTCCTCCAGAAATAGAATCTAAGATGATACTACACAAAGCAACACACTGGGAATCTTTGATTCCGCTGATGGAGTAGACTTCCTTGATGGAACAAAAAGTTCCATCAATGGAAACTAAGTACTGGATTCTCCACATAACAACATATTATTAACATATAACAGTTTGCATCTTTCTTAAAAGCCAGAAACTTATATTTATTACATGTTATAGATTAGTTTCTTCTTTATTCTAAACGTATCATCAGTATACTGATGACATATAAACCCAAAGTGACAAATAAACCTCATCTAATGGCTTCATAAATACATTACATTAAGACAATACAGGTGCCTTTGACACTCCATACTGGAGCACCCAAGGGCTACAGCTCTGGTCCCTCATGATTACATGCTATAACTGCCCATCCAGAAGATAAACCATCAAAGTATGCCGCCTCCAACTCCTTGGAGATGGTTTATTAGGACACCATGGTTGACAGTATCAAAAGCCAATAGGGCCTTTAGATTTCCCTCAGTGGTGCGTTTCAAATATTTTTACCACCAGTTCGGTAGGCGTGGCTTGGTGGGCGCGCTTTGCACGCGTGTGCCAAACATGCACTTTGCTCGGGCGCAGAGGCTTTCTGACTCCCCTCCTGCAATCCTGCACTCTCCCTGTGGCTTCAGCAGCTGCGGTGCAGCAATCTGCTATGCCGCACGAAGCAGCTGCACTTCAAAAGCAAGGAATAAAGGTTAATATGGGTGGGTGAGCCCAACAGCAGCGCATAGGAGAGAACTGGTTCAGTCTCCACTGCTCATCGGCACTACTGGCTTGGCAGAACTGGTAGAATACCACCACTGATTTCCCTCCATCAAGATCTTAGTTACAGTCATCAACTGGAGGACTCAGTGCCATTTCCAAATGATGTAAAATGATTAGGATTGGACCTTAAATGACAAGGATTCAGACGAACTGTTTCTTATAAGATCTTCTGAACCTGAATTGCATTGCTTTCTCAATAGCCTTCCCTTAAAAAGGAACCGTGGGAGACTGAGCAATAAGGATCAAAAATGGTCAGATCAAGTGAGCATCTTTGGGTGGTGGTACTCTCCCACCTTCTTCAAGGCAGGTGGAATTCATCCCTCCCTCAAAAAAGAAGGGATAATTTACATGCTCGCACCCCAGGAGAGCCAATAGAGGTGGGAGGGGGACAGTTTGCAAGAGAAAGGCTTTTTCCGCGTTTCTCAGGAATCCCCTTTCTCAGGTTCCACAAGCTGAAAAGAAGCCCAGTTAACTTCATAAGACTGGATTCTGCCCAGCTAGCACCCATTCCAAAGTGGTAGATAGTCCAGACAAGACCCACACCCAGAAGTAAGAGCTCTTTCTTTTAAGGTTACATTAAAACAGACCTGGGATTTGATGTCTCGAGGGCCACATCTGGCATTTTGGCTATCCTCTGTTGGAAATCAAATAAGTGTATGCCATGCCTGCAGTACAACTACATTGCTTTTATTATGAAGGCAACTGCTATTTTTGTTCCAATTTAAATATGTGTATGCCTGCATGCCTATGCACCTTCACAACCCTATTGATTCGGCCCTTTGCAAGTCTGAAAATACATCTTCTCAGCCCCCTTAACTTTACAATCCAAGAAACTAGAGAGGGTCTCTTCTGGAATGTTTGCTATGCCCCCCATTCCTTCTGTGGGCTAAGCTGCTTCTTATCTGTTCCTCCTGTCTCCCAAGGTCATTCTCATGTACCATTACAATGTGATTTTATCTAAGAAATATACAGAATTCTTTCATAAGCAATGATTTCATAAGCAGTTTAAATTGGGCAGAAGGCCATGTTCCGTATATTGCTTTCACTATTATAAGGCAGGTGCCGTTAGTCTTAATAAAAGCATTGCTACAGGGAATGTTCTTAAAATTGTATAGTTTTCTGCCATTAGAGAGGCTATAGAAATGTCTATAGAAATTAATTTCAGTTAACATTGTTCATGAATTTGTGCATGAATAAAAGGTAGAAAAGAAGTGTGTGTCTATCCATTTTCTGAATCATAACTAGTACCATAACTAGTTGGGAACAGTGCCAACCACACAAATGTTCATCTTTCTGTTGGCCTAAAAGAAAGCTGCACTGCTATTTGAATTTAAATAGTAAAGTCTATCATAAGAAACCATGCCAATATTAGTGTCATGCTAAGTTGTATTGGTATTGTTGAACAAATTGGATCAAATAAATAAAGACTCACTATTATTTCTATAATTACAGGACTGCCAAAAATAACTTCTCCCCCAATTTATTATGAAGTGATAGGTAAGACAAAGTAGTTCAATTTTAATGTATAAGGATGACCAATCTTAATTATAGTTTATATTTGACATGCTATATGAATAATTTACTGAGCTCCCTGTGATTAAGAAATATTGTCCCAATGCAACGTTTGGCCAGGTGTTCACATATAAGCAGTCACAACAGTTTAATTGCAGATTATTGCTGAATCAAGGCCCATACTCGTTGCACTCAATAACCAGTTTTGTCTGCTTACCACATCTGAATGTCACTAGTGCTACATTTATCATTTCAGTTGCAGACAGGGCTGGTGCGAAATAAAGCAATCTTTTATTTAACATTACAGATAGACCTCATCACAGCAGTAATTGGACTGGCATTGCTGTCACTAAGTGATGCAGTGGTATCATGAGACTGCATCACTTAATGGCGATAATCTTGGCAGTCCCAGCTGCTGTCGTAACCCCAAGATAGGCAAGATTTTCCACAAAAGAAGTTGTTAAGCAAGAAGCATGGGGCATCCTAGGTAATGAATGCAGGAATGGTGCGGGGGGGGGAGGGGTGTTGCAGAAGGGATGATGTGAGTGCAGGAAGGTGAGGGGTTAATGGCGCAGCAGGGTACAAGCACAGGAAGGGTGGGGAGGGACTGATAGCAATAGCAATAGCACTTAGACTTATATACTGCTTTATAGTGCTTTACAGCCCTCTCTAAGCGGTTTACAGGTTCAGCCTATTGCCCCCAACAATCTGGGTCCTCATTTTACCAACCTCAGGAGAATGGAAGGCTGAATCAACCTTGAGCCTAGTGAGATTTGAACTGCCAAGCTGCAGTCAGTTGTCAGTCAGCAGAAATAGCCTGCAATACTGCATTCTAACCACTGCACTACGATAGCTCTGATCATATGAGCCTGAAGGGACTTGCCACAACAATTGGTGACTTTCCCTGCCACCTTCTCCATTGACTTTGCTTGTGGTAGGTCAGCAAGGAAGGTTGCAAATGGCAATCACACGACTGCAGGATGCTATAACCATTGTAAGTATAAGTGGATCAATCTGAATTGTGATCATGTGACCATGGGATGGTCACAACGATCAGCACTTCAGTCATAAATATCAGTCATTACAACTTCAACAGATTGCTGAACAAATAGTTGGTAAGCCAGGACTACCTGCTCTACATTTATATCCAATAATGCCTCCAAAAACACAATTAAATTAAATTAAATTAAATTAACCAATTTAATTTATTAGATGTGTTAAGAGGGAGCACAATGGCTCAGCAATTGAAAACGCTGAGCTTGTCAGCTGGAAAGCTGGCAGCAGGAGTTCAAGACCAGAGTGCCATATGACAGGGCTAGCTCCTGTCACTTGCTCCAGCTCCTGCCCATCTAGAAGTTTGAAAGCATGCAAATGCGAGTAGATAAATGGGAGTGGGAAGGTAACAGCGTTCCATGTGCCTTGGCATATAGTCATGCTGGCCACATGACCATGGAAATTTCTTTGGACAACACACTCTCTCGACCAAGAAATGAGCACCAGCCTCTAGAGTCAAACACAACTGGGTAGGGCAAACCTTTATCTTTACCTTTACCTTTATTAGATGTGTAGTGGCCACCCATTCCAGAAGTTTTTGGGTGGCTTACCAAATCCCCCAAACAGTAAAAAATTAAAACATTTAAAACACACATAAACAGCTCAGACTAAAACAACTATAACAATAGACGGTACACAAATATATCAGAAACACATTAACCCCAGACTGTGGTGCACAACAAAGTCTCAAAGGGTTTTTCAGAGCTACAGGAGAGTAATTGCTTCTAGGTGAGATGGGCAGCATATAAGTTAAATGAATAAAATGTGCCACACATATCGCTGGAAGCAATGGTGGGATTCAAATTTTTTTACTACCAGTTCTGTGGGCGTGGCTTGGGTGTGGCAGGGGAAGGATACCGTAAAATCTCCAGTCAGAGGTGGTAATTGCCGGTTCTCCGAACTACTCAAAATTTCCGCTACCAGTTCTCCAGAATTGGTCAGAACCTGCTGAATACCACCTCTGTCTGGAAGGATGTCGTTCCTGAGGACAGGGGCAATGATAAAAAATACATGTGTTCTCAGTTGTCCTTATTGTCCTCAGTCCCACAAAATGGCAACATTTAAGGGATCTGGAGCACACCTATTGTACTTAAATTTGGTGGTCAGACAGAAATAATTGGAGACAGGCAGAGGTGGTATTCAGCAGGTTCTGACCAGTTCTGGAGAACTGGTAGCGGAAATTTTGAGTAGTTCGGAGAGCCGGCAAAGCCACCACCTCTGACTGGAGATTTTACACTATCCTTCCCCTGCCATGCCCACTAAGCTATGCCCACAGAACCGGTAGTAAAAAAAATTTGAATCCCACCACTGGGACAGAATGGCTGGTTCAAAGTCATCCAGTGACTTTCCATAGCTGAGAATTTCCATAGCTGAGGATTGGCTTGAAACTTGGAACTTCCAAGTCCTACCCTGGATCTCTTCATATCACCTTTATTTATTTTTTTAAGCAAGGCCAGTTTTTTTTTAAAGCAAATAAGATACTGGAAAAGTTATGAAAATCTTTAAAGTTTGAATATCTAAATGCATGTCATAAAAGTGGTTAAAAAGAAACAAACTTCCTAGAAACTTTATCAAGATTTAACATTAATACTCCAAGATGTACAGAAGTGCATTCTAGTTCTTAAACACTATGAACATGGAATAGCATTAATCACATGTGTATTGCAGGAAACGTATTTAAATGCTGAAGCCTTCCGTTGCATATAGCAGCAAGGTGGGATCCCTTTGTCCAGTGAATTTCACAAAGTCTGCAAATAGAAGGTGTGTGGCAGTATGAGATCCCAGAACTGTGGATTACGGTGCTACTCACCCAATAATTCTGTTTTGAAGCCCTTCTCTTTATATATTTCTATTTAAGTATGCAAATAAATGTCTCTGTATCGGTACATAGCTTCTGCAATCCTGCCAACTATGGTGCCACATCATTATCTATTGCGGCATGATTATACCATCTATTTTCAGTGTTCATCTATGAGCAGTTACTTCTGCAATGGTACCTATGTACAGGAAGAAAATGCCCATTGGCTTTGAGGAATCTGGTGATTTCAGTCAGGGAGTGGTGGAAATCACTTACTTACTTACTTTATTTATTTATTTAGCCATCCATCACACTACAAGATGACTGGGCAGCTTAGAATGTTAAAAAGCATAAAACAATACAAAAACATTAAAGCAGTCTCTTATTCTGTTCAACATCTGGTTTACAATGTGGAAATAACATTCAAGAAATCAAATGACCTATAAGTATAGTTATCTCGGCTGGTGGACAGAGCAACTCTGTTGTGAAATTACAAATAAAAGTTAATTCACAATATGATATATTTCAAAACATCGCTATAAGCAAAATGTTCTTTTTCTGAATTTCCAGTCCAATGGTTTACATCACCTATCCCCTGTGTACATATATACACTACTAATGCAATTCATAATCCAAATATATTCTCCAGGTTAAACATGTGAGGCGACTCAAGTGTTAATTTTCCTTTTTAAGAGGTTAGCTTCGTGTTTTTATCTCAACAAAATTCTTGTTTCTATGGAACCCAGAACATGGAACTATCTGTTCAGGGATCATCGCCAAAGTACAATATTATAGGTTTGAATTTCAGTCCAGCTGTTCTCTTGCAAATCAGTACTGTATACAGTATATCCTTCTGAATAAAATATCCCTTTATAAACAAGGACAAAAGATAGGCTTTTCTGCTCTAGTAACGTTACCCAGAATAAAGAGACTCAGAAAAGCGCCAAGACACAGAATATAACCAGCTTGTGTTGGCAAAGGGAAGTGAAAGTCTATCTGCTTTTCCCATAATGGTTAGTTGTTGGCTCTGTCAGAAAAGACAATCAAAAGTTATGTACAAATGTTTGTGCAAGAAAGGAAAACTGCTTCTTAAGAGTCTTACGGTGATGGATCTCCTTAGTCAAAGTGACTTGGCCCAGTGGTGATATTCAATTTTTTTTACTACCGGTTCTGTGGGCGTGGCTTGGTGGGTGTGGCTTGGCTTGATGGGCATGGCAGGAGAAGGATACTGTAACATCTCCATTTCCACCCCACTCCAGGGGAAGGATACTGTAAAATCCCCATTCCCTCCCCACCCCACTAACCTACTTTCCAGCTCCGTTCTCCTGTGCAGGGCAAGAAAAGCTGGGACTCAGGAGGCAGAGAATAGATGGGGGCAGGACCAGGCAGAGGTGGTATTTGCCGGTTGTTCGAACTACTCAAAATTTCCGTTACCGGTTCTCCAGAACTGGTCAGAACCTGCTGAATACCAGCTCTGCTTTGGCCAGTTGATGGGAAATGTTCAGACAAGAAATGCATGAGGTGCAAGATAAAAGGACACTCCCTGCTAAATGCTACGTGTATGTAGGAATTTGTAAATGTTGTGATAATTTTAAAAATGTGGCCATCACTACTTTTGATATTTGGCAGTGAGGTACTGCCCACTCATCAGGGCAATGCCAAAGTGAACACAGATCAAACACGGATCAAACTAACTTAAAGCCAGGTGACAAGCCATTTGATCAATTTTTTGTCACCACCCATCTCCATTCAAATGCAGACATGACCTGGATGCTGTGTTTCTTCAAGCAAGATGGTGTTCTTTGATCCAAAAAGCGACTCTGCACTTGCAGGAATGATGAAGAAGATAATGATGATGATGATGACTACTTCTGATATTTATTATTTTAGTTACCTCACTCTAAGTGTAGTGATACAAAATATTAAACTGGGCTTTCCTAACTTGCTATAATCAAAAACAGGGCAAAGACCTGCATTTTGGCTGTTACAACTGAGATTCGGATTATGAAAACCTATATTGAATCACTTTGAATTAGCAACATAATTCAATAATTTTGAGTTAATATTATTGCCTAGCAAGATTGTGCTTGATCAGAGGTCCCTGAACTCTTCAATCCTTTCAGATTGTTCATTGACCCCCAAACATCTATTATATGAAAATAATTTAATAACTAATTTAATAGTACCATGATCGTAGACATGACTTCATAAAAATAGGTAATATTTAAAATATGAACAATATGAGATTTAGCTTTCCTTTTCTTTTACTGAAACTGTTAATATCTATCTCATCTTCAGGATGAGAGACTGGTGTGGAACTCTACAGAGATCCCGAAAAAATTAATTGATCACAATCAACCTTTCATCATTTATTGTTCATTTGCTGATCACCAAACATTTAGTAACCTCTTCAACTCAGGGGTCAATATTGACTTCTTTGAGGAACCATGGCCTAGATGAATCTCTACTACTTATGAGTCCAAATATATTTCTTGGCTTACTATTTACACGTCAATAATTCATTCAATGTCCTCCCAAATTCAGTTGCCTCTGTCCAGAGGTGGTATTCAGCAGGTTCTGACCAGTTCCGGAGGACTGATAGGGGAAATTTTGAGTAGTTCGGAGAGCCAGCAAATACCCCCTCTGACTGGAGATTTTCACAGTATCCTTCCCCTGCCACGCCCACAGAACCCCACAGTACCGGTAGTAAAAAAAATTGAATCCCACCACTGCCTCTGTCCAAACACCAATGCCCCCATGTGCAAGGCACAATAGATTGCAATAAAAAGCAAGATGGTGTTGTGGCTTTTGGAAGTCAAGGTACGTGGAAGAAACTGTTACACCTGCTGAGTAATACTTTCCAGGGGTAACAAAAAGCTTACAGAGTCAAGAACTGGGGGCAGAGAAAATGAAAGAGCGAAAGCAGGAGGCAAAGGCAAACAGTATAAAGAACAAGAAGAAACAGAGAAATCAGCTTCTGGAGCTGGATGGAGAGATCTACACTCAGAACAAATTTGACAGCAACTTGTACCTTCCTGCACAGATTGAAAGAGAAATTTGCAAGATATTGCTATCTACAAGAGCTAATTTGCTGCAAGCTTTCTCCCCCTTAAAAAGACTTGCATGATCTAATAAAGTGACCTTTAATAGGAATGTATAATTCTACTTTCAGTTTCAAATGTGGAACAGTCTTGGAAAGAGAAAGAATGGACGCCCATATTTGTTTTATGTTTGGATTTTAGGATGAGTATTAGTCTGCCAGTTCATATGCTATGAAGATGTGTAAAATGATCCAGTTTTTCCCTTGGTAAAAACAAAGAATTGCCACTATTATGTTTATCTCTATTCCCATACAAATGTGTTCCTAAATTACATATATTAACCTAATTTCCTCATTGCTTATTAAATAAAGTGTTAACTTTTGTTAAATATTGTTGGAGTTTTGAATGAAAATTTGAACTTAATTTGTGATTCGAAATATGTGTGAAATAAAAATAACAGTACCTAAATCCATTGTCTGCCTTGGATAATTTAGGCAACCTGACTCTATATGAGAGTGTCTACCTGTGTCTTTCTGTGTATTTGTGCACACACAGATATACATGAATGAATTTGTAACTATATGGGGAAAGAGGAGCTCTTGCAAAATGAGACCAAAAATGAGCAAACTGAGTTTAAAAGAGGCTGCATGCATACTCAACATGTTGCTGAATTTCTGTACACTTCTTTTCATTTTGGTCAACTAGCATTCTGTAGCACTGGATATTAAGATGTCTTTTCTTTGTATCTCTCATCTACTGTCTTCTTTATCCTTCTATAAAACGTGAGCTTCCCTGTAGTGCAAGCTGTTTCATGGCATCCTACCTATGCTACTGTCAATATCCTCTGCATCTAAAAAAATAGATAACAATATCCTTTATTTTGCAACATAGCCCTTTAGACAGGAAAAAAAGTAAAAATCTCAAAAGGATTTTTAAAAAAGATATAAGTGTAACGAAGGTTTTTAAAGTAACCATAATGTTTCACAAAAATAACATTGGGGAAGCAAAGTTTTACCTTTGGATTTTTATCCAACAATGAATTTAGTCTTAAAACAATGATTTACTAGGTCGCAATAATGCATCTCTTCCAACTGGAACAAGAAAATTTTTGGATCCAGTTCTGCATTCCTGACTGAAAATCCCAGTGAAATCAATTAAGAGTGTTCTGTTTTGTTGGTAGTTATGTATACGCATGGTCAAAAATGCAAAATACAGGGCGTTTTTTTCCGGAAAGGAAATCAGTACACAGCATATGCATCAAGCTGAAATTATGCCTTTTATTGTGGATGTTGCTTTTTAATGATCTGTTTGACACATTTTCTCTTCAGTCCATTTCAGACTGAAGATTAATTCAAAATACTTACAGCAGTTGGAAGATTTCCATTCTCCCTCCCTCCCCTTCTCTCTTCAGAATGCAAAGATTTACCAGTGTTATTGTATGAGAGGCATATTTCCCCCCATCAACCTGTTTCAAAGTATGAGATTTTTGGATTTTAGTGAGCTGTTTCATGGTATCTTGCTTTGGTGGATAACTTCTGATAGTGGCCTCTCAAGCACATATCCTTTTACTTAGAGATACGTTTTCTTTTCGAAAGGCAGGAAACAAAAAGGCAACAGACATCCCATTGAAGCAGTTTCCTGCTTTGGGCTGACTTCATACACTAATGCAATGTGGCATCCTGGAATGGTGTCAAAACTCTGTATTCAGAAACTGTAAGCTATATGGATTTTGCTTAGAAGAGTAATAAACCTTCATCATGCAATGCTGAGAAATACTACTTGGAGATCAGTAAGGCCTGGAAGTGTCTTGGATCCTAAGCATACAAAAAGCTCTCTGGTAGGATCAGATCAATTGTATGTAAACAGAAGTGCGCCATCAAAAAGCCATGCGCCACAGCAGCCCAATTAAAGACATCATCATTCCTTGTTTCCATACAAAAGATAAGATAACATGTTTTCAAAATAAAACAACTGAAACTATTGTCTTCATATCTTAGAGAATTTTTAAAAAAACCCAGCTATAAGAGTTGTAAACACCAGTTTTCCATAGCACGTTAGGGATTTGGAAAAGCCACAAGAATATTATTTTGAAAACTTAATTTTCAAAAGTAAACATCCCAAATTCATAACATTTCAGCTCAACCCTACAGAGTAAGAATCCATGAAGTTTTCTAGAAATCAGCACGAAAGAGGTTTGCCATTGCCTTCTTCTTCTAATTACTTTTAGAATTCCCAATCTAATATGGAACTAATAAGAAAAAAATGGACTTAACAGAGCAGAACATGCTACAAGTATGCATGGAATTGCTGCCAACCCATATATAACCTCCCATACATCAGCTGTCAAATGACAAAAATATAGGGCTATGCAACCTTCTATACACATTATTCTTTGTGCAGATAGGTAGTTCCAGGTAGTCTATGTTTGGCTAAAAATGCTTCAGGAGGAGAAAAGGAAAACTCCAAAATTATTGGCAGTAGCAAAGGGAATGTTAGGAAAAGAAGGGGCTAGGAAAATAGTGGGAGGAATAGGTAGGCTGAGCAGCCAAGTAATGTTACTGTCAACATCCTTAGCCTTGAGTGTGGCATATCCAATTTCTACCACCAGAAATGAATAATCTTACCACTGAACTTTGCGAGTATGATTGGGACTGCTGGGGAGGTTCATACAATACTATGGAATAGTAATCTGACTTAGATTACATAGGCATTTGTATTAGAGCCAACTAACTAATTTAAGACACTTTTAACTATATTTAAATCTTGCCAACCAGTTCTTTGCTACAGGCAGATGGTAGTTGTGACACAAGTTCCAGTGGACAATCTGAGCGACTGTGTTATGATGTTGTTTGTAAGTCAGTCTGAGCGATTGTCTTGCAACAGCTCAGTATGTGATTGATGGTTTCATCTGCTTCTTTGCAGAATCTGCATTTGGGGTCATCAGCAGATTTTTCTGTTCTGGCTTTGATTGCATTTGTTCTGATGGCTTGTTCTTGAGCTGCAAGAATCAGGCCTTCTGTCTCTTTCTTCAGTGTTCCATTGGTCAGCCATAACCAGGTCTTTTCCTTATCTACTTTTCCTTGGATCTTTTCAAGGAACTGTCCATGCAGTACTTTGTTACACCTGTCAGCCCGAGTTTGCATCGGTTTTCCTGTATTGATTCTTGGTTTGCTGCACTTTGAGCAGCTTCCTATTGTTGACCTCCATCAAAACTGGTTCAACACTGTTTTTCACATAATCTGCCAGAACATGCTTTTCTTCTTCGACTATCTGCTTCACTTGCAAAAGTCCTCTGCCACCTGCTTTTCTGGGCAAATATAGCCTGTCAACGTCACTATGTGGGTGCAATGCATAGCGTATGATCTTCATTTTTCTCATTTTTCTATCCAGGCTGTCCAGCTCTGCCTGTGTCCAATTTACGATCCCAGCAGTATATCTGATGATGGGTATGGCCCAGGTATTTATAGCCTTGATGGTGTTACCACCATTCAGTTTGCTTTTTAGAATTTTTCTGACCCTTGGTGTGTATTCTATGCTGACCACATTTTTCACTTGCCCATACTTGACATTGTCCAGCTGCAGTATGCCCAGGTATTTGTAGGCTTCAGGTTGGTGGCACTTGATGGTTTATCCATTTGGCATTACGATTCCATCACTTTCTACAATTTTTCTTTTCTTCAGTGCCACATGTCAGTGCTGAAAATTTGAATTGTATTGGTCAGTGACTGGATTTTGATTTCCGATTTTCCGTATAACTTCAGATCACTCAGATGATTTATATTATTATTATTATTATTATTATTATTATTATTATTATTATTATTATTATTATTATTATTATTATTTATAGGGATATTAAATAGTAACCATGAAGAGCTATGTTTCAAAAGTTGCACTAAAAAGAAATCTAGAATTTTGGCATCCTCTCCATGTCAATTAGGAGGAGGGAATCTACAAAGAATTCAGAAATAAAATTGTCACAAGGAAATTTCTTTTTTAACTAGTAGTAGCATAAGGTATTACATGGAAAAATATTTTGACGTGGGGAAGTGGAAACAAAGCACTACAATCTCTTGTGTATCTGGATAGACACCTGGTATAAAAAGATATAAAAAGCCACATGATTGGAATTAAAAGTAGACAGTAGGCTCCCAGTCACAGATGGTCAATATAAGTTCAAGCTTGAAATCACAGCAAATTCACTACTTTCTTTTGAACTGCAAAGTGACACAAATTCCAATTGTGTTTCCTTCTCCTTTCTATAATTTGTATCTTCACTAGTTCTGTCCATTTCACTAGGGTTCCATTATGTCTGTTTTAGCTATATTTCAGAAATTCTCCATAATATTTAACCAACATTAATGCCAACATATACCATGAACATTGATTCCTCCCTTGTCCATTTTTCAGCCAAGTTAGATGAAGTGACATCTCTAGCTTTATAAAAGACACACAAATCACTATGAAGTCTCGACTACAATCACAAATCCATCTCTCAGATGATCCTACATCCACAATCACAAATCTGTAAGCAAATAAATCCTCAATGGCATTTCCTGTTGTAGGGTGTGCTATATAAACGTTAAGCGGTGATTGGTAATATTTTATTTTTTCAATGCCACTTGGTGTTTAGATTTCCATTTTTCTGTTCCATGTACAAAGCAAGTTTGCTGCCTTTATAAAACCTTTGTGATAATTAGTAAGAAGTGGAATACACAAGTCTAGTTAGGACTTAAGTCATTCACAATTAGGTTTTCCCTTTGAAAAGAGCCATTAAATAAGGAACTCAGGCTACCAGGCCAGATTCAACTGGTCTTTTAACATTCTGTAGCAGAATACTAATTTTGATGAAAGCCTGCTCTTTAATTTGAAAGTTATAACATACCTGGAAAATCACTGAATTGAATAGTAAACAACCAAGACGATTAAGTATTATAAGTATCCTTCCCTCCCAACCAATTCAAAATCTGGAAACTGGTAGAAAATGGGCTGCATTCAGAACTATTTTTCTAGAAGAATTTTGCTAACTCCATCTTACTGGTCACTCTTTCCCTTTAATCTTAACAAAGGGGTTTAAAAATATTTTGGTTCATTGCCAGCTGTTCAAGATGTGTGTTGTTGCATTTCCAGGAAGATAACTCTTCCATTAGCTAGCTTTCTTCCTCTGGAGGGAACATCCTTTACAATACCACTGTAATTGGTTCCATATGAACACTTTCCCCTTTTCTTTCCAGTGCCTTATTAACTCCTTCCTCCCTCCTTAGACGTCTGCTGCAGCTTCAGTTCTATTCATGCTGTGTGTGTGAATTTGCAAGAGAGATAACCTAGCTTTGTTTTATTTTCATGTACATGTACATATTAATTGAAATGTTTCCCAATTTGGGAATTTTGGGTATTGTAGTCCCATCAGATCTGAAAGGACCAGATTTCAGAAGACTAGATCTGGCTTTGACCAGGCGGACAGACTAAATGCTATGTGAAAACTCAAAACTGTTAAAAAGAATACAGCATATTGATGGAAACATGTTCCAGAATTCCAGAACCAGAATATTTTGACAACGTTAAGGATTATTTTATTATATCTTGCTTTTATTTAACATTGCAATTCAACAATGTATGCATAGCTCTTCCTTCATTACTTTCCCCCCACAACACTCCAGTGACATAGATTGTGCTAAAAGAGACCCACTGTCCCACTTTAAGACAAACATCATGTTTACAAATGAGGAGGGAAAAGTATGGAGATCAAACATTTTGAGGCTCTTCTAAAAAAATTACAGGTAATTTGCCCAAGATATTATTTAGTTTCCTTAAAAGACAAAAACAGCTAAGTTTCAAATTTGTATATACTCAAATATATATTTTTAATGGACTCCAAATGATGGGGGTTGATCAAAAGGATGGAGTAATCCAGTAGTAAGAATATTTCAAAGATCATCTGTTAGGAGGGAGATTCAAAAAGCAAGGTGGAAACTAAGTAAGCTATACAAACTTGCACTCTTTTTTGTATATGCAGATGTCACATACAGATATGTGTAAAAAGGGCAGGGCTTGCATTGTGACTAGAATTCCATCATTTCTTTTAGCTGGGTTTGCTTTGGCTGGGTTCATGCAACTTACTAGCTCATGATTGACAACTTTAGTTTCCTGAGTTAACATGGATTTATATGATTTAATGGAGCATAAATTAACTTTATTCCACAGTACATTGAGCTACAAGTCAATAATTGCAACTGAGTTTAAAATGTTCCCTGATTTTCTGTCTTGGCATTCAATTATTTGCCTACACTGGGTAAATTTGCAAAATACATTTAAATGGTAATTTTTAGGTGCAGTGCATTGTGCAAAAGCCCAAACTGAATATATACCCAAATGAGAACCATTCTAGCATCACCTCATCCTAAGTAAATCATCAATTAAGCCATCTCCCGGTGAAGCCTCGTTCTAGAAGCCTCTTCAATTCCTGTTTATATTTCAAAGCCAGGTATGTGGACAGGTGTAGAGCAGCTGAAAATACAAGGCGCTCATTATGAAGTTGGCTGCTAAGGGCCATGCAACGACAGCATGCCATACATACAACTTCCAAAATTGCTTGGCTGCCATACCCATTATTTCCCGTTTGAACCAGTCATATTTACTACAGTGAAGTTGGTGCTCTCCTGGCACAAATGCTCGTGGGATACCAGAAAGGACAAAGTATTGAGAAACACTGTGTTTTTCAAAACGGTTAAACCTTGATCTGGTTGAAAGGGGTGTGTTGCCACCTCCAATAAAGAGCAGCTATGGCGGGAATTACGGGTTATGTGGCTCAAGAATATTATACAGATGCAGTCCATATCCCACACCAAGAATTTTGATTCTTCAGAGAATACAACGGAGAATCCCAAGAAGGAGAACGAATAATAGCTGGAAAATATTTTCATACGATGCAAACCATACGATGCAAACCGATCAGAAAGGCTTAGCGCCGTTGACTCCCAACAAACATTCGAAGCGCCGTTGACTCCCAACAAACATAACGCACGGCTTGCTCCTTTCGAGCCCCCTCTGCAAACTGCGTTGCATGCTGGGAGCCGTAGTTTCCCCTAAATTACACGTGCGGGGGCGGGGGAGCAGAGTCGTGTCCGCTCCGCCGATTGAACGGCAGGCACCGGTGGAGCTTTCCTTTTGACTCCTCCGTTTTTCCGTAGGTGCTCGGAGAAAAGCGAGAGCCCGGGCTATGATATCGAAAGTGCCGCGACTTCTTTTCTGGGCTCTTCGCTCCGTTCGCTTCGCCGCGGGGGCAGCTGGGTCCTCTAGCCCCCAGATCCCCTGGGCGCCCCCAGAGGTGGGACGAGGATCTGTCTTCTCCGGCGCCGTTATGGCTGTGCAGGGATCCTCCCCTCTCCGGGCGGATTCCCAAAGGCTGGAAGCGAAGGAGGAGGAGGAGGAGGAGAAAGCTGGAATAGGAGGAAAAGTTCAGCCTCCCCCTGCGAGCAAGAAGTTGTCACGACAGATCGGTGAGGAGGAGATAATGAATGCTAGCAGCGGCCCCAAAGCCAAGAGAGGAGCGTCCAGCAGACTCACCCTTCTCTTCAACTTTTCCTTCCTTAACGTGGGAGTGGGGCGGGGGCACTTCCATTTTGTCTCTCTCAGTTTGGCAGTCGCAGATAATGAATCCTCCCTTCCAAGGAAACTTGTGCAATGCTTTGTTCCGGGCCCTTAGTTAACCCAAAAAAGGGAGCTCGGTCATCATAAGGGCATCAGAATACTCTCTCTAGAGAGAGACCACCCGATGCGTGAATGAATAAGTACGAGTGTTCCCCAATGTATTATGAATAAGTCTTCCACAAAAGGGGTGATAATCCTGCTCAAAGAAATCAACGAATTGGGCTGAAAAGACTTGAGTAAGAAAACCTTGCAGCTAACGGAGGATCTTGTTTGAATCCAATTCAACTTCTGAATATTATACAGACCTGACCCCCTTTGCTTTCTTGGCAAGAGTACAAAGTGACTTGCCACTGTCGCCTTCTTTTAAAAAATAATAATAATCAACCCAGCTTGCTATTCGGGTGTTTTCTGATGGCCTCCTTTCCAATTTAGTGATCAAGTGTAATCCTGCTGCTGGTTTATCATGTAACTTGGCAGCTGGAGGTTACCACTAGGAATGGGAGTTACGATGGGCTTATTGAAGTGTAGTAAGTGAGCATTTAAGTGCGTAAACATGCCACTATTAACCCATGCTTTTTAAGCAAACAAGTTGATAAGGGTAATAAAACCTCAATTTGAACAATTCTAAGAAATGCTTTAGAAGTCACTTCATTTCGTTTGTTACAAAGTCACCTTTTGGTTTACATGTATTCATGTGGGTATTTTGTTTTGTTTTTAGTAGGCATATAACACAAGAATTGATTTTCTTTCACTGTATGTTTATCCTGTTAGAGAAATTTGACTAAAACTTGGTGGATGTGACAAACTTCATGATACAATATTAAGTTGAATTTTCTATCCATCTTAGTCCATTATCTCAAACTGTTTCAGTTTGCATTAAAATTACAGGTGCTTTTTGTGCCCCTGCCCTTCCATTTTCTCTAGAAACCGAATTACTGAGAGAAATTAGAAGTTTCTATCTTTTAAATACACTTAGAAAGAAAGTGATATTAATACCTGGTCTACTTTAACACCTGTCAGCAACTCAGGCTTTGTAGTAGACTTTTAATACAGTTTGGGGGGAAATGTCAATGAGGTACATTTATATTTACTACCTAAGACAGCAATTATTCAGGTACAGGTAGTCCTCAACTTAAAACTGGTTTAGCACTGGTTTGAAGTTACAACAGTATTGAAAAAAATTGACTCACACTTACAATTCTCACAGCATCCTCATAGTCACATGATGCAATATTGAAAGGAAAGCACTCCAGAGGGTTAACGTCATTGCCCGGAAGATCATTGGTTGCCCTCTCCCCTCTTTGGAAGAGCTTTATAGCTCCTGCTGCCTTAAGAAAGTTCAAAACATTCTTAAAGATCCATCTCATCCTGAGCACACTTTTTTTGAATTATTACCATCTGGCAGGCGGTACAGAATAATTAAAAACAAGCACAAATAGGCTGAAAAACAGCTTCTATCCCAGGGCAGTAGCTCTTTTGAATTCTACTGTATAGTGCAGTGTTGGGGGTTTTCGGTTCAATGTGTGGAGTGTGAAGGATGTGTGTTTGTGTTTATTTTCATGGTCATGATGTGCACTGAAGATGGTGTTTGATTTTGTTGTATGAGGTGCAGTGACAATAAAGTAAAGTAAACTTAGCAACTAACAAGTATTTACAACCGTTGTAGCATCCTGTGGTCATGTGATCACCATTTGTAATCTTCCCAGATGGCTTCTGACAACCAAAGTTAATGGAGAAAGCCAGATTCACATAACCATACGATTCACTTATAACCACAGTGATTCGCTTAACAGCTATAGCATAAAAGGGTAAAACCAGATGTGGTTCAATTAACCACTTTGATTAGCAGCAGAAATTGTGGCCATGAGTCAAGGGCCAACTGTATTAAAATGTTGCCTGTTTCTAAGTTACAGACAACCAAAATGGAGTACTTTTCTTTCACTGAGGGATACTGAAAACTGTTCCAAAAATATTTTACAATGCAGGATATGCTGAAATAAACCCTAGTTCCTAGTTAACAACCAATACTCTCAAGGGCAGATATGGTAGCACAAATAATGAGGAAATACCTATCTTGGGAGATGCAAGGGTTGAATCAAGGTATATTTTGTTATGTTCCTAATATTTGTGAATAGTATTTGATACTGCTCACAGATCCAGGTAGTATAACTTCAGCAAAACCTATCTGAGGCATTCCAGAGTTCAAAATTTCTAATAATTAAGGATTACACGCTTCTGTATGACAGCAGTAAGCAACCTTGTTATAAAACCACATGTTGTCTATTCCTGAGAGTGTGTTCGTATTTTAGAAATTGAACATTTACAATAGAATCTGGTTCAAATCACTGTTTCTCAGTAATAAGGAACAGAACATCCTATGAATCTATGCAGTAGATTCTCGAGGTCAGACTCAATTCTTGATGATATAATGAATATTCTTATGATTTTATTGGTAACAGTCTCAGATGTGGTTTGCCATAGACATTTTCTAATGTGTTGTTTTGATTTCTCAATCTAGTCTACATCTCTTGTATTCCCTAGATGCCTTCCATTCTAATAGTATCCACACCCCTGCTTCTCCATAATTAAAAATGCATCTTCAGTTTGAAAACAAGGAAGGAACAGTATATTCTGTGAAAGTACCTAATCCTAGGCATACATTACTCAATTAATGATTTTCATTGTTTTATAACAATGCCGTCATAGAGTTGAAAGGAATCATTGAGGCTATTCAGTTCAACCTGCAACTTACAGCAGGAAACTTAAAGCTTTTCGGTCTCTGAGAGCAAAAGCTTTCAATATTAGAGGTATATAGATTGGGTTGCAAAGTATAATTGGTCTTTTTTTCTGAATGAAACTTTTACAAAAAAATACTCTTTAATGAAAGTTATAGGCCAATAAAGGACAATAACCAACTGTTACGTGTTGGAGTAACTTATGATCTATCTATTTACTATTGTTAACCAGCAGACTATCCACTCATGACTATGACTCACTTGTTTGTCTCATCCTTTTTTGATGATTTCCCTTGAGAGAAAGAATACCTGCCTCACTTGTTTAATACGGCAAATCATTTTGTTCAGCAGTTTCTGCTTCCTTGTGTATTGATTGTTCACAGCATTTATATTTATATAATGGCCAAACCACACATTTCTATGTGTTGCAAATGGGACAATTAAGCTCTGATGCAAAGCCATCAGGGAAATTCATCTTACCTTTTTGTTTGTTTCATTAAATACTGTCTTCATACAGGACCAAAAGTATAATTAGACTAATAAAAGACAGTTGCCATAATAGCCCTTTTACTTGCAATAATTTTGGAAATTTAAGATGGCAAACTAGATTTGGTCAGTGATAGTGTACCTAAAAGGTACTTGTGATCTATATCCCAATAAATTGCCTACATGGTGCATACATTTGTAAGCTTTTAGCTGCCTGTCTAAAACAGAGCAAATGAAATTCATGCCTCTGATTTGGGGTCACACAATTTTTCTTCTCCCTTTTGTTCCCCTCCCCGATAAAAAGGCACATGGTGGTTTTAAAACCATTAACCTGTTGAAGACAGGATTGCTCAACTAGGATATTCATCTTAGCATTTCATACAAAATCTCTTTTCCCCAATCGGCTGCCATCTAACAGCTATTAGAATTTCTGTACAGCTTCCAGGAGCAGTTATCCTTGTTATCCTTCCCTTGTTTTTTGAACACTGAAGCCAATTAGCTTGTAATCGGGTGGCTTATCTCCCCTATCTAGGGATGAGGTATCCAGGAAACTATACAGGATACTAATAATCTGGATTAAATGTTTGGGTTTTTTCACACTCCCATCTATCAAGCCACTGGTTTCTTTTTATGTCTTAAGAATAGCATGTGCTCCTTTGTTACCAAATTCCCTCTAGGTTAGAGGTGGAATATCCAACCTTGACAATGAGATCTGTCTTTCTGCAGTGATGGGAGATTTTTTTTACTTCACTCTGAAATTCTTGCATGAGGCCCCAGAGGCCATGTGAGAGCAGCGCCATCTCAGGTGAGCTCTAGAGCATCTAGAACAGGGGTGTCAAACTAATCTTGTTTTGTTGTCACGTGAGGTGTTGTGACTCTTTGCTAAACCAGGCATGGGCGTGTCCAGTGCGTGATGTATCAGGCCCATGGGCCGTGAGTTTGACACCCTGAGTTTGACCACAAACTGGTCTAGAGGCCTGGTGTGTCACCAGAAATGGCATGGCATATCATCTGTAGTTTGCCATTACTGCTCAAGAAAAGAAAAAGCCAAACACAGCAAAGAGTTTTAAGCCCTGTTTTTTTAAAGGTGCAAACGTATTTGTACAGAACATGGTGTAATCAAAGTGGCATGAAATTCTGAAATATACATGAAGGATATGATTTATAAAAATATGGCTAATAAACAATGTGATATGGAGCAAAATTTAAACACGTTAACTGAGTTTATTGCTTTTCAGGATAGAATCCTGTGTTCATTTTTCCTTGGGCAACCCAGCAAGATTTCCGAGATTCTCGAACAAATCTCTCTAAGTCTGCTTAAATCTGCAACCTAGATCAAAAAGAAAAACAATTCTCACAGTTCCTCTGTTATATGGTTGTTTGATAACCACCATTACAATGGATAATGGATAAGAATATAATTGAATCATGGCTTTTGGTTACGTTCCTGAATGCATACATAATGATAACACAATAGTGGAGTTGCAGATACTTGAGTATCTACGAGGGCTATCCACAAAATAGATTACGTTTTGCGATAGGAAAAAAACAAAGTGTAGGGAAAAAAATTTATTATATACACTTGAAAGTGACACTTAAATACTACTTTTCAACATATTCACCGAACAAATTGAGGCACTTATCATAGCGGTGAACAAGCTTTGTAATTCCATTGTCATAAAATTCAGCCTCCTGGTGCAAGATCGGGGCTGTAGGGCAGATGAGGAAAAATCTCCCACTTGAAAGCATTCAGGACTTCTCGAGTGCGATTTGCTGTGTGTGGTCGGGCATTGTCATGTAAAAACAAAATTTTTGAGCTTAACTTTCATCTACGCTTGTTCTGAATTCCTTTTCTTACGAGGATGGAAATTTCAATTGGTTTATGGTTTTTTGCCAACAAAAACCTTATCACTGATCGCACCTCACAATTGCAGCACACATCTCAAACGTTTGCTGTGAAATAATGAGCAACGATACGAACCTCCCACTAGCATGACTAGATGCAGACTGAGCGGCGCACGCACAGACCAAAGATGGCCGCGCTAGCTCCGCCCCTTCTTGCTACAGACGAAAACGTAATCTATTTTGTGGATAGCCCTCGTAGAATAGAAAAAAAAAGTTTGAGTTTTATTTATTTAAAAGTATGTGTACCACCTTTTATCGTAAGTTTCCCAAATAGCTCTAAATAAGAAATGAGTGGTAACCAATAAAATCTGAAGTCAAATAAGTGATAATATTGTTTCCATTTAACAGTTCCAGCCAGCTGTGAGAAGCCTTTGAATGTACCCTGGCTGAATCATTTTTTTCAGTGCAGAACTGAGTCGCCAACCTTTCTTCACATTAATAAAACACTGTTAATAGCTTATTTAGCCATAGCCAGATAAATTTGTTCTAGTTTCAAAGCTTAAAAATCAGAGCAAGAGAATTACTCTAAACTGTAGATTGTTATGAAAGACTTGTGTCCGCTTCATCCCTGTTTTTCAAATGGGGATCAAAATACATATGCAAATCCATTATTGTAATCTATTTAATGCTTTAAAAATCAGTTAAACTTGCAAACTGGAGAAACAAGCAAATGCAGGAGAACCTCTGATATTGTGCTTGAAAAACTGCCCTGTAATGAGCTTGTAAGCCTAGGACAGAATTTTACTGGTGATGGTTTAATCAGCCATGAAATCTAAAACCAAATTCATTGTTTTAAATGTATTCCAGATGGAAAACAAACTGTGGAGTGCAAGAAAAAAGAACGGAAAAAGCAGAGGAAGAAATCGTACAGCTCTAACAATTCGATTGATAACTTGATGGCGGAAATGCCATTTGCTGAAGTAGATATTGAACTTGAACTTAGCAGTAAGTTTAGTAGAATAGAACTCTGAAACTTTGTTAGATTGAATATTCACATTGTAGTTAAGCAAACAAGAATATTTAGGCCAGATTTCTTAAAAAAAAAAAATCCCTAACATTTGCCATTTCAAATTCCAGGTCTTGTTAATTCTCCCTTTCAAAATGGCTAGAAGTTTCCTTTTTCTGAAATATATTTGAATTCCAAGTTATTCAGTATAAGAATTTCTATAAAGCAAAAGCTTCCTGTGTTCTAATGCTTGCTCATGCTAACCTTGTAGGGAAATGCCACAAAAGGGCAATTTCAATAATGAAAAATGCAGTTAAAACATTTAATAACGAAAGATGGGATTGCTTGATTATACCTGAGGCAACTAACTCAAAGATTAAGTGAGACCAGGGCGTATGAACACAGAACTAATTAAAGCTTTAGGAGCAGAGCAGAAGGAAGTCTTAATAAGTACTTTGCAAAGGCCACCTGGAACCAAATGATGTTGTAATTTGAGTTTTAATTTCAAAACACGCACAAAGGGTACACTCACACAAGCACTCTGAAAAAAATGACATGGATTTAAGGTGCCCCAGAAGATACTGGAATACAATAATTTTGAAGCAACATTGTATGAGTGCCTCGTAAAAGAAAAAATGAACAAAACAAGTGGCCCTTCTGGAAACAACAGTATTTCCTAATCATCTTGATCCCACTATGTTTACATTTATAACAGGTAGAAACATTTCAAACTTTGAATTTTTGATTCTTTTTTAGCCATAACAAATATTTGTTTAGGGAGATTTTCCCATCAATGTATTAGAGATTGAATTGAAAAAAACATTAGCAGGATGAAGCAAACTGGTATCAGATAGTCTGGGCCAGTAGTGGCTAACCTTTTTGGGCTCCTGTGCCAAAAATTGTGTGCACGCTGGCACTTGTGCGCTCTCATACCAGCACCCAGAAGGCAATGCGCGCCCCCCTGCGCATGCGCGTGCAATCCCCATCCCCCTTACCTGCACTGCACCTCATAGCTGATTTTCGGCTGGTTTGAGGTCTTTTTCAGCTTTCCAAAGGCTTGAAAAAAGCCTCTGCAGGCTGAATGGGCCCATTTTGTCACTTCCTGTTAATACCGGAAGTGATGAAATGGGCCTATTCATCCTGCAGAGGCTTTTTTCAAGCCTCTGGAAGGCCGAAAAAGGCCTCAAACCAGCCGAAAATCAGCTGTGAGGCACGTGCATGTGCAGTAAGGTAAGTTTGCCTTTGGCTTGTGTGCCGGCACAAATGGCTCTGCGTGCTACCTGTGGCACGCGTGCCATAGGTTTGCCATCACGGGTCTGGGCTTTGGAGTTCTTAATGCTCCTAGTTTGGTTGGTTGCTTGCAGACATTTCATTACTTGACTAGAACATATCATCAATGCTAGGGATGTTGCTCCCCCATCCATTAGCTTGCCTACCAGTGCTGATGGAGGGTGTGGTTTTCTCCTTGACAGTTTCTTCATTTAGGGTATTGTTTTTTGCTAGATTGCTTGTCTTGAACACTGATGTGTACTTAAACACATCCTCTGCAGCAATCAACACTGAGTTTAAGACCCGATGAGTAATCTAGTAGAAGGCAATAGCCCAATCAAGGAACTAGTGAAGAGAAAATCATATTCCCGCATATGCTGGCAGGCCAAGCTGTTGTATACCACAGTAGCAAACTCCATGCACTGATGATGTTATCTTGTCAGGTAATGAAATATCTGCAAGCTAACAGCAAGCTTAGAGAGCACCAAGGACCTCACAATTCAACTCTGAACTACACATATTCTCTTCTATTGGATTCTGGGCTTTCGTTAGTCATTAGTTACTGCAGGACAGCCAGTGGCAAGGAATTTCAGTCCAAAATATGTGGAAGCTCCAGGTTTGTAAACCTGGACTGGGACCAGATTTGTATATAGCAGTGTTATTGTTGGTTTTTTTAAACATTGAAAAAAGAGGGCAACATGGCCTTTGTTTTTAGTTCTTCCTTCCACCTGCACTCCTGAGCATTACTTCCAAGGGTGTGTGTCTATGGAGATTCTTGACCATCCTGGTCATGGGTGTCTCAAATGTGCTTTTTAAAAGGCAACTGGACTTTCATTGTTTTGATACAAGATGTTTCGCTTCTCATCCAAGAAGCTTCTTCAATTCTGAGTTTCCGTTCAGAACTGAAGAAGCTTCTTGGATGAGAAGTGAAATGTCTTCAAGCAAAACAAAACAAGTCTAGTTGCATTAAAAAAAAAACACCTTTGGGACTTCCAAGGACAGGAACATCTTGAACAGAATGGAGGTGGTGTTGTTTCTGACTAAGAAAGGATGAAACTTTACCATTCAGATTTGAAAATGAGGGTAAAATAATGTCTGAATGGCCTTTTGATGTTGTATTTATCAGATGTTATGCATTGTTCTACTTACATGTGCTTACAGTATAATAACTGTTTTGCTTTCTATCCAGCCTCGAGCAAATCTAAACCATCTGTTAAAAAGAAGAGAAAGAGATTAGCAGGAAAGGGGACTGAAGAAGACAGTACAATAACGAAGAAAAAGAAAAACCAAGACAGACCCAATTATTTCATTTCTGTTCCAATCACAAATCCAAAGGTGATTTGTTTTCTTAAAATCTACTCTTTTAGTAGCCAAAATGGCACACAGTTGATAAACCACAGTTTAGTTCTAATCACAACAATCTGTTCATATTGCTGGCACAGGAACTCCACTGATTTAAAATCATGTTATCTAGAAAAGGCTCACCTATTCTGATTACATTCTGATTGCAACAGTGACATCAAAGATAAATTTAATAAGAAGGTGGAAGGAGTGAGGAAAGTAAGAGGGTAGTTTGAAAACAGGAAGATTTTTGAGAAATGATTATCTGCCAGTTAGCATTTTTTCTTTCCCTCAAGCATATTATCTGTGTTTCCATAACATGCTAGGTTAAAATATGACTGGTGAGTTTGTTCTCAGTGTTTTACTTTATAATTTGGAGGATCCAAACTAAAACATATTTGCAACGCTTTTTGACAGTGCTAGTAACTTGTCAGATATTGTGGATACAGTTTACTTCAGTCTGAAGAATTGAGTTACATTACAAAAATACTATTATGTAAATCCTAAATACCTATTTCAAAATCCTCAATGAATATCATGGCATTCTCTCCCTACATACCGGTATTATAGCCCTCATTCTCTCCAATTATGTTAAATTTGTCCCAGGCCAACAACAACAACAAGTACAATCCTGCTCATTGAACAGGGAAGCACCTTATTCATATGTTTTGTGAATCTCTAATCAATACTAATATCCCCCATCCCATTGCTACAGTTGATTTAATCTAGTGGAGTTACTTTATAATCCTGTCATTATTTACCAGACTGTATGAATTTAATGTCCCAGGCCATGATAACTCAAGAACAATCAAACTCTTTATGTTGATGTGGTATAAAATGGACTTCAATTCCTTTATTATTAAATATTAAATATTTAAATATTAAATATTTAAATATTAAATATTAAATATTAATTAAATATTAAATATATTAATATTTGAGGATGGGCTACATATTCTCACTCCTATAACTTCCAACCTAGCAATACCTGCTGTTAAAATGAGGTTGATGTAACACAGATGTTTTGTGATAATAGCTTCTTTTACTGCTTTGTTTTGGCATTTCCAGTCAAATAGACTGGACATGCCATCACAATTCTCTTCAGAGCGAAAGCTAATACAGTTTGTCCTTTTTTTCAATGATTGTATTCATTAATGTTATGATTGGATTTGCATGTTTTAATGGGAAACCTTACTTGCTGTCATGTCCTTTGCTTAAGATTAATATGAATGAAATGTTTGTGAAAGCATATAATCGGGCACAAATGGTGTACAGTGACATGATTTTGCAAGGAAAAACCATAACAAGATGTGACAGCAGGGTGCCATTTTATCCACAAATTATTTATTCCCCACCAGCTTCAAATTTATTGAAGCAGATTTAAAACTCCAATCAGGGACCTGATTATATACTTGTGCACTGGAACAATTTCAAAAAAATAAATAAATGCCATACCCTGGACTAGTTTATGGCATAAATCCCACTAAGATATAATGGATTCCTTGCCTTGGTTGGTTGTGTTCTTCCATGACTCTACTAACTATCATATTTGCTTACCTAAAACTAAAATGCTCAATCTTTTTTCACCCTCCCTTTTTTCTTTTGCAGTAATTGTAGTAATCTTTGCAGTAATTTGGTTTTCTATATGCTTCTGTTTTATCTTAGATTATAGATGGCATTCAGACTCTTCAGAACACAATCATACAAAAAGATAATAGGCTCTCCAAAGCAATGATTCATTATGGCACTTTCCATGTCACCCTCTTAGTGATGCATCTGTCCAACGAAGAAGCAATTAGCAAGTAAGTCTTTTATTCTGAAATCAAAGGTTGTTTTAAAATCTGTTTTGTTTAGGATAGAACTGGGAAAAGAATGAATAGGAGTAGAAACAAGTATTAATTATTTTAATATTAATTATGACATCAATTACTTTCCCAGTAACCATTGATATATTATTAATATGAATTTTTGTAGTCCAGGAGGGGAATGATCAGTTACTTCTAGATAACTAGAACTAACACATACTTAGCAACTATGTGAAGTGGTAGGCTCCTCATTGATATTTTAGCACTGTACATTCATATTGTACACATACATAGTGACATTTAAACATAGCTGGTGAAAACCTAGAAATGGACACAATTAAATACTGAGATGAGCTGTTCTTTTGAGATTGCATGGTGGCAGCAAGAGCACTAAAGTGTCACTTTTTCTCCACATTTATTACATTCATAAATTGCTTCCCAGAAATGCCATTTAGAGTAACCTGGATTCTTTCGAGAAAAGATGAATGGGACAGACACACCTGGTGAATTTGTGGGTATCTTAGTAGATATCTGCTTTGGGCGCTAGTTGGACAGAACCTGTTCTGGTGAGCAAGTCATCTTTTTAAATTTTAATCTAGATTTCTTTTTATTTTGGAACCAGAAGAAGTGGTTACTGGTTTCAGTAACCTGGATTATGCAGTTGTGGACTCAGTCCACATCCTTCCCAGGGCCTTTGGATGGTTTGGTTAAGTGAGATGTGAGCAAGTTAGAATACACTCTTTGCAGACATGATATTCTTCCGATTAAAATCGGAATTCCGATTTTTTTGGAAATCGCCCCCCCTTTCCCCCCCTTCTTCTCCTCCTTCCCCTCCCCTCGGAGGCCCCAAGTCAGGAGTTGCTACCGCCGGCGCGGCTCTGCGTGGCTCCAGTCCCGCGTTGCCTCAGGAAGGGAAAGGCAAAAAGGAAGAGCCACGGCGGCGCTTTGCAACGGCAGCAGCAGCTCCTGGTTTTGCCTTTCCCTTCCCGAGGCAACGCGGTGCGAGCGGAGGCCGGGCGGGCGGGCGGTGCGAGAGGCGGGCGGGCGGGGGGGGTCTCTTTTGGCCGGCCCCGATTTTTTTTTCAGAGGGGAATATCATGCCTGTCTTTGATAAAGATTATAATGCTCCTTGTTTTTAAGAATTCAGTAATGTGCTTTTGTCTGAAGAGAGTCAGCCCTTTTTAATAATGTTTACCCACTTTGATAGAGAAGGTGGTGACAAATTAGCGTTGGTCTAAATAAAACAGATTATCCAGATTCTTCTCAGTCAGAATTTAGGCTTGATTATAGGACAGAAATGGCATATGTTACTCTTGTTGATTATCTTTGTCTATTTCAAACTAGAACTTAACTTTCTAGTCAGCATATACTGTATTTGATGGCACCACTAAAGGCTACATACATACTTTTCACGCTGTTGCACTTGGCTAAGGGCCTATGAATTTGGACCATTAAAACTGTTTTTGGGAACTTTGTGTTCAGCTCTGACTTCTTCACAAAGCAGCTAATGGCTTGAGTTTAGCAAAAAATAAATCATGTGGTAAATTAGAGGATATAATGAGTCTGTGGCTGAACCTCTCAACATAACTGTGCTAAAAACCAAAACATTTCCATTTACTTGCTTCCAGTAATTTTAGCTGTGATCTTAAATCCTACAGTTCGCAGATGTTGAATACACTATTGATTTGCAGCAAAAATTACTTTTAACACAGCTTTAAATTAACGATGAAAAAAATGAAGAAGTTTCACTTTTGACATAAGTGGTCTGTTAAACATTATAGTTTATTTAATGATTTATATATAAAAAACAAGTACTGCTTTATAAAGACTTGTTTGCTGCACCCACTGCCTTTTCTATTCTATTCTTTTCCCCTTCCCCCTTTTCCTGCAATTTCTTTGTCTCCTCATAATTCAATTTATGCTTGTGCACTCATTATTTTTGAATGTTCTTTCAGTGCCAACTTGAAGTTCTGTATTCTCTAGCCGGAGTAGTGAAGTATGCAAATGACCACTTAAAAATATTGAATATGGAGTTTCATCCTTCACTAATTAAAAAGGGGATCATATGGAAGCAGGTCTTCTCCTCCAGTCTGTCTCAGCATACCATCAATTACTGAAAGCCAGTGCAGCATCTGAAATACTCCATTGCTTCTGCAGATAGTTAGGTTCAGTCTGTGGTATGTCTCCAATGGAAATGAAACCTACGTTTAAATAAACTCTCCCTCTCTTCACTTACTGTGTAAAATTGGCAACAGAATTCCTTTGCACATGCTGTGCTAAATATACCACCTAAAAGTGGTATATTTTCCAACACTTTTACATTGGCCGAATATACTTCTAGTCTTTTCTCCTTTGTCATCAAATAAAAAGTTGTTCCATTTCTGAATCCTATAGCACCTCTTTTCTGTGCCCCATATTTTTTTTATTTTGATAGCCATCCAATTTTATAAAATGAGCGCCATTTTATAAAAGTTTGGATGAAGACCCTAGTCTTCTTCCACACTTATAATCTCAGATGTTTGTATAGCTGTTACTAATATTTTTTACAGCAGTCACTCAAAGGTTATCTAAACATCTTGCTATCTTTTCATCCAGCAGGAATGTCACAGTATCATCTGGCTAGATATGTTTTCTGTAATTGATTGATTCCAGGAAAAGTTCAGATGTTCAACCACCTCATTTTCTGTCTTTTGTTATCCTTATCTGAGAGGAACCTATCTCTTGCAAATGGTTATTTATTGTGGCCTTGACCTCATATTATCTTAACAGTAGCTTCTCCAATAAGTACATTATATTATATATATAATACTGGTACTTCAATTATAATAGCAGTTCAGGATGACAGCTTTCTTGTTTGTTAAGCCTGACATAATGTCACTTGTAATATTGACTTGAGTGCATTTACTTGGATTTGACTTTTGTCTTTTTACCAAGTGGTTTATAGGTATGGTGATTATATTTTCTTGGAAAACATAAAAGACAGACATGAAAAAGGGAAAATCTGAAAAAGGGTTCATAAGATTTTTTTAAAAAATGGTTTATGTTTATAACTTTGCTTTACAAAGGAAAGTTCGATAACAAAACCAAAACAAGGTAAATAATTAAATAAATCTAAGGGATAGTTTTCTGAAAATGGTCACTGCCGAAAAAATAGAAAGAAAATAAAATACTTCAAAAAATCCATGTTATCTTTCAGAATCTTCAAAGTACATTCCAAGATCACATAGCGTGGACAAAAGATAGTAGATGCCAACCCAGTCTTGGGTCACCAGCATGATAAGTTTCTGTTGTAATGTGAGATCTAGTTAACGCCAAGCATCACAATTCTCAGTGAGAAAGAGGATTGATTTTTTCCCCCCCCATATAGCAGAACTAGAAGCAGAAGAAGTGAGAATCATTCATGCTTTGCTTTTGTGGTTAGTGTCAGCAAATGAATCAGCTATTGCTTAGTTTAGAGACTGGCAATAGAAGATCTCTGAGACAGTTAAGATTGTAGAATAGCTAAGAACCATTTGCATATATAGGGTAGAAAGTGATTAGGGAGAAAGTTGGGTGGCTGAAGCGTAGATAATGTTTAAGAAAGTATAAAGAATAGTATGTTCCTCTACCAATATATACCTCTTTTTTGGAGATATCAAGACCAGGCAGTTATTAATGTTCATGTGACTTGATAATTATTATTTTTTATTACTTTAGAAATTATAAATCTGGTGTGAATGAGTTTTGAAGCTTCCTACATTCTTGGTTGGGAGAGCTGAATATAAACCATTCTTGGCTGGTTTCTTCACCATGTAATACTTGTTCACACGTGCAATCCAGCCAATTACTTTTATGCAGACCCTCCTTATCAGACAATGGGAAGAGAAACCACCCTGATGTGGCTGGTTCCTATACTTGTGATAGATTGAAATAAAGGACTGCTTTTACTACGGAAACTAACCTACCCCTGCCTCTTTCCTTAGCATATAGGCAATGAAAGTCCTTGAGTTTCTTCGTAGCAACTAATATTAGAAACAGTCATGTGGAGAAAGAGTTGCTGATGTGAACTAAGCCTCGAAACAGTCTTATCTTACTCAATTTATATTCCAACTTTTTCTAAAAACTCAGATCTTTAAAAATTTTTATGGAATTTATAAAATCACCCCCCTTCCCTTTCTATCTCCCATAATAGCAACCTTTTAAAATTGGGTTATGAGACCCATCCAGACTCCCTGGTCAAGGAGGGATTAAAATTGGGTCTTTGTAGTTCAGTTCCAAGAGTTTATCCATTACCCAGGCATACTGCTTGCTGTTTTGATTTCTTGTTCTTTTTCTTATGAAATCCATGATTTTACAACAGTAATTTTAAAGCTGTATTCTAGGAAACAATTATTGTTTTGCTACCCTTCTCAATGAATTGTAGTGAGCATGTTTTCTTGAAAATCAGTCCCTAGCTGCTGATTCTTCCCTGTACTTTAGTGTGTTGCTATGGGAGATTATTAAATTTATTTACAGGCACAGTTATACTTTGAAATAATATGGCTTGAAAAGTGTGACATATGTGATCTCCAGGACACGTCATGGGAGTCTCTACAATTCACATCAATATTGTAGCAAAGCCCTTCAGAGTTCACAGTAGACAAAAAGGGATAGAAAGAGAAAGCTAGAAAATGATTAATTTAGAGGCAATGATGTCAGAACATATATATGCCTTATTTGTGTTGATTGTGTTACTATCCCCAGTCACAGTTATGGCTTTAGTAAGCTGTCTTGGTAATTATTAAAGGAACTAATTGCATATCTTAACATTTCTTTCCTTAAGGCATACTTTGAGTCAAAATGCATTTTTGCAGGGCAATGTATGAAAGGAAAGACGCTTGCTTAAAAGGTAGTTACTGCCACCTAGTGATAGTTATGTGAATACAATGGCAACAATAACAACAACAAAGGTTTTAAAGGCTTTAATAGGCTTAATAAGGCTGAATTCTTAATGATGCCTACTGGCAGGAAATCCCATTAATTATTTTTTAAGCTGTATTGTGTTTTAATCTGATCCATTTCTCACCAGAATAACAATGAATTATAAAATTTCAAAAACCAGGATCCTGACCCAAGGTTAACTATATCATTTTGTAATTTGCTCTGTATCCAACTCTCCCAAAGTCTTAGTTTGATACTTTACTTCATCCAGAACACCGAAAGAACAAGATTTTTTTTTAAATGTGCAAGACAGATCAGTTAAATTTTCTTTTCTTTTCCTATGGCAAAATATGTAACAGAAATATTGCATTAGGCAACTTGATCTGAAACCGTGCTAGGAAAAAGACATTTTCTCTATTGTATGTGTTAGAGAAAGCAGTGTGCATAGGTTGCCAAGATGGGCAACAAGGCAAGACTGAAATATCACTGATGTCTGTCTTGCCTTCAGTCAAATTGGAAGTTTACAAGGAAGCATTGTAGTTTGCCCTAGATTTAACTATATATACTGCTAAAACTCTCATGTCTGTAAACTGGGTAAAACAGTTTATCATAGGGAAAAAGTTTTTCAGCCGAGATTTCTCAAATCAGGGTAAGTTAAAGAATGAATCTAAAATCCAGGATCCACGACTCCTCTGGAATTGAAATTTGGTAGATTTCATAAAACATTTTATGACAAAAAAAATGATCAGAAAGCATTTCATGTCACAATACAAAAATGTCATAAAATGTTTCCTGTGGTCAGCTCCTGATATTTGACAGTTTAACATGGGCTCTTTTCAAGGCGGATGCATCTTTTTAAATTTTTGAAGAACTTTTCAAACATATTAGAAGCTCTGCCATTGTTGAAGGCATTGAGGATTCTGGTAAGGAAAAACCTCTTAACTCGTGACCCAGGGGGTGGGGTGGGTCATGAGTTGTCTATTAGCTCAGGTAAAGTTAACATTTTATACAACTGCATGTGGTAAATTGATAATTTAAATTACTGTTAGTATTCTGTAAACAGGAAATCTATGAAAAATGAGGGAGGCAGTCTAGAAAATAATTAATACAGGTAATGCTCAAGTTGCAATCATATTTGGAACTGGAATTTCTGTTGCTAAACAATGCAGTTGTAAAGCATGATGTCACATAATTTCATTTAGCAACCTCAATCCTGGCAGTCCCCGTTGTTCTCATTGTCTGTATCCTACTAGTTGTTAGGTGACAATCCAGCCTGGGTTCAATTCCCAGCCTGGTCCTTCCCAGTCTCAAGCCTTCTAACATAAGGGAGTGCCTCCCCTGCCTCTTCTACTACTCCAATCTACCTATTCCCCCCCCCCCCCATCTCTTCCCTTTTGACTACCCTGCATAGCGACACTCCTTGGTGACGGTACATTGGAGCTGAGGTAAAGGCCCTGGGGTCTTCAGCAGTCTAGTCTGCTGTCAGTTCCCCTGGGCCTCTACTTCAGATTCGACACCGCTGCTGCCAAGGAGTGCCACCTCAAACCCCACACCACTGCCTACCAATGCCCTGTACTCTGCCCCGTACTCTGAAGGCCTTGCTGCTCCCGGCTGACCTTTGCTGTCTTCTCCTGCTGACAAGGCATACCTGTGTGAGGCAGCTGTTGGTTACACCAGGCCTTCCTAAGGCTACTCATACAATTCTCCAAATAGCATGCAGCATTCTTGTGTTGCTTTGAGAGGCTTCGGAGGCCTTCTGAAATCTCGTGAGAAGGCTGCACCCGTCATTCTCCAAATAGCGCATGCTGGTTCTTGCAATGCTTCAGAAAGCCTTCCAAAAGCTTCTGAGATCTTCCAAAGCATCACGAGAATGATGAAAGCTATTTGGACAATGACAATCCTTTTTTTAAAACGATGCAAGTGGCCTCGTGGGGAAGGAAGGTCTGATGTGGCCAGCAGCTGCCTTGGGTAGGACCAGGCTTTGCGTTCCTTGTCTGCAGAGGGAAGAAGACAGCACAAGTCAATAGGCACAGCAGGCTTGAGATTGCTAGAGGTCCAAGCCTCTATTTCAGCCCCAGCATTTCTGCCACCACCAAGAAGTGTCACTGTGAAAAGTGGCCAAAAAGGCAGAAATGGGGGTGGGGTAGGCAGGGGAGGAGTTGAAGTCCTGATTTTTTGTGAGCTGCAAAGCACTCACATTCTGATCATGTGACCATTGGTGGCATTGTAATGGCAATAACTCTGGGAACTGGCTATAAGTATCGTTCATTGAGTGCTGCTATGACTTTGGTCACAGAACCAATGATCATTAAGTCAGAACTTCCTGTAGCAAGTTAATGCAGTGATTGTATGTATTAAGTCAGATAGAAGATAGACTGATAGATTAATATGCATATGTTATTTTCTTTCTGATAGTGGTGTTGGTGCTTTCTTGGAGAGTGGAGGTTTAATTGAAGAATTACTGCAAGGGAAGCCTTTGAATTTATCTTTTCAAGGCATTGATCACTTCAGAAATCAAATTGGATTTGTAAAGTTGACTGAGAGTGATAACACAACCACGCTTTTAAAGATAGCAGGTAAATCTTTTTTTAATATTATTACAAAGTAGCCTAATTTTTGTAAAAAAAAAAAAGTTGTTTAGATATAGCTGCTACATTAGTCCTTGAGCAAGCTTGATCCATTTGTGAATCTGGAGTTAAAGAGAACACAAGATAATAACTCTAGAAATGGGGATAACATCACTATTCTACCACTCCTACAGAATGATTGGAAACTACATGATCATTCACCAATTCAAGAAGGATTAGATACCTAATCTTGATTCAGAGATAATCTGAAGCCTGAGATTACGCGTTAGGAGAATAAACAGAGAGACACTTTGGGCACCTGCAGTCCTTTCTTACTATTTTTATTTCATGCCTACAAAAATGAGCTTCATATTAAAGGCTAATCACAGTTCTGTGTGATGTCTGCACTTGAGGAACTCAAGGTGTTGAGGCCAGATAGTCTAAAAACACTGTTTGATCTTGGTGTTTTTTTTTTAGTAACGTTGCTTAAGCAGCTTTAGATTCCCTACTTTTCCACATTGTGGAAATAATTAGTTTTCACAGGTAGGGAACCAGTTGCACACATAAACATGTGAAACTATTATTTTTATTTCATCAGAAACTGTGATAACAAATGAAAGATTATCATTAATACAAGGCAGTGACAGACCACTTGCATGCAATGCACAGCTGTATCCATTGTCTAGTTATGAAGAGAGCAACAAACCATTATCTACAATTACAGAGCTAGAGGTTTCTATAGACAGAGACTCAAATTCATTGGCAATCTAAGCATCTGGAAACCAATGTCCATATTAAGGGAAAAGCCACAACCAGACAGAAGTATAAGGTCTGCTATTGATGTCTCATCCATGAGTTCATGTATGGAGGTTACAAAGGAAAGGGTTCTGCATGAGATTGTTTGGACTGCACTGAGCAAAAAGGCATCCTATATAGATAATACTTCAAACACAGAACTCTGCCATAATCACTAGCTTTCCCATTGCAAGTGATTCTCAACCCATTTTAAAACCACCCTGAGATTGCTATACTTTGTCCTTGCCATTTCCAGATAAAAACCACTTTTAGTTTAATGTCTGTATACTTGTGGGTTTAGAATTTGCAAAGAGCAATTTCTGATGCTGAGTTAGAGTCTTATGTTCGTGGTCACAGAAGGTACTGTACAGCCAAAGAGGACTCACCCTGTATGTTTCAAATCTGCAAATTGCTAAGTGTTCCCAGAGCTTCCAGTGCTCCTAAGATTTTTTTTTAAAAAAAGCCTTTCCCTTCACCAGAACAGGAGTAATTAAGTTCCTGGGCATCCTTGCATAAACATATTTGTACACACACACACTGCACTTACATAGTATGCATGTGCATATTTATCTGTTGCATTGTAAAATATTCTTCCTTAAGATCTAATTCATTTTGAAAGTATTACCGTGTTTCTTCAACAATACGGCTTCCCCCAATAGGAAGTCCCAGCATGTTTTATAGGCATAAAATCAAATTAAGCCCCTCCCCCCAAATTAAGGCCTATATTAAACATGTGAAATGGGGAGGAATGGCAGGGGGGCTTGCCGTTAGGAAGTACTTTTGTTGCATACCCGGATATGGTGCTGCCTGCGTTGACTTTGGCATTGGTGGGGCACTTCGTATCGGGAGACCTTCTGCCACCATTGCTTTCCCTTCTCCCCATGCTGCCGGTGTTTGGCGCAGCCACACGTGGCCAGCCAGGGCTCCTCCCTGCAAACGGAGCCCGGCGGAGACACTCGGCTTCAGGCGTCCTGGCGCCGCCTTCCCTTCACCGGCAAAGCCAATTCTTTTAAAAACAATGCCTTACTACCGGTACAACAAAGCCTCCCCTGCCCAAGAGGGCAGCCCAACCCCACGTGGGGAGACGAATCTCCTGGGGCCGCAGCACAGGATCGGCCCACCCTGGGAGAAGTGCCCAGCCACCATCCCTGCCTGGCGCTGGGCAGAGCGCGAAGAGCTTCACCTGGGGCGCCCAGCACAGCTGACAGTTGGGCCCTCCTGCCTGGTGGCGGAGCTCTCGCCAAGGCGAGTGCCTCCCTGCCAGGCCCTCTGCTCATCCCGCCAGGGTTGCGCCAGAGCCGCACCAGAGCCATGGGGGCTGGGCAGAGCTGGGAAAGCGAGCTGCGGGTGTGCGCCCACCTGCTAAGCGAAAGAGCCGGGCCAACCCAAGCTTGGCTTCCTTCCCAAGTCCCTCCAGCCCTAACCCAAAGGGGCCACCAGGAGAGGCTGCCCGAGGCAGTGATAGCACCCACCCATCCGCAGATAGGGAGGCAAGGCCACGGTAGCGCTGCTTCCCTGGCGGGAGGGTCCGGCGGAGAGAGCCCGAAGCTGCCCGTCCTTTCCACCCCTCGCCCAGCCCGTCCCTGTCCCCACACATCTCCAAATGCGCCGGCAGCTCCAAATGCTGCAGCAGCACAGGCATTGGGCAGAGGCGCTGACTCAACAGGGCTCAGCTCGGAGGAGGACGCGGCACGGGCCGTCACCTTGCCTCCCTGTCCACGGATGGGTGGGCTCTATCACTGCCTCGGGTGGCCTCTCCCGGTGGCCCCTTTGGGTTCAGGCTGGAGGGACTTGGGAAGGAAGCCAAGCTCGGGTCGGGCCGGCTCTTTCGCTTGGCAGGCGGGTGCGCACCCGCAACTCGCTTTCCCGGCTCTGCCCAGCCCCCATGGCTCTGGCGCGGCCCTGGCAGGATGAGCGGAGGGCCCGGCGGGGAGGCGCTCACTGCCTTGGCGAGAGCTCCGCTGCCGGGCAGGAGGGCCCGCCTGTCAGCTGCGCTAGGCGCCTCAGGCGAAGTTCTTCATGCTCTGCCCAGCGCCAGGCAGGGATGGCGGCTGGGCGCTTCTCCCGGGGTGCGCCGATCCTGCACTGCGGCCCCGGGAGATATGCCTCCCCACGTGGGGTTGGGCTGCCCTCTCGGGCAGGGGAGGCTTTGTTGTACCGGTAGTAGGGCGTTGTTTTTAAAAGAATTGGCTTTGCCTTTGAAGGCGAAGGGAAGGCGGCGACAGGAGTGCCTGAAGCTGAATGTCTCCGCCGGGCTCTGGTTGCAGGGAGGAGCCCTGGCTGGCCACGTGTGGCTGTGTCAAACGCCGTGGAGTTGCTCTAAACGCCGCAGCAGCACGGGGAGAAGGGAAAGCAACGGTGGCGGAAGCTCTCCCGATACGAAGTGCCCCACTAATGCCAAGGTCAACATCCAAGCCATTGCCACCCTCCCGCCCGAGCATGCAAGGGGGTGGAATTAAGTCACCCCCAAAAAGATGGCCTAGCCATTTTTTCGGGGGTCAAAAAAATAAAATAAGGCCCGGCCTTATTTTGTGAGAAATACGGTAAAAATGTACAGAAAAGGTTAAAAAATCTTACTCCATAGCTCTACAGCTCTACAGGATCCTACAAGATGAAATGTGTATTCCCTGAGAGCAGCTCCTGAGAGCATTGCACGCCTACAGATCTGCAAGCCAGCAAACACTCTTAAGAGCTTTTTTCCTGTTGGATTGTGTGAAATATGAACTGGGAGGTGAGGGGCAATCACAGGAGTATCCTTAGTGAAAAGAGCACAGCAAAAAAATGTAAAACAGACTCTTACAAGTTGCCTTGGTGGCTTAAGTGTAAAGAAAACAGTTATTACTTCAAGTGTATCAAGGAAGTAGAGTTATTAGCTTAAACATCAGTGGAGGTTTGTAGTTGGTATCTTGTGAAGATGGGGGATGTATAAAATTTCTTTCTGTAGGATTTATTTCATATTCTACATACATACATATGGGGCGTGCATAAGTGCACCATCATGCCTCCCGTCCCTGTCCTATTGTCCCCATTTAATCGTATCTATTTTCTGTATTCTTACTCATGTTTATACTTATACCTATTATTTTGTAAGTGATTTAACAAATCAAATAAATCAATAAATAAAATAAATATTGATATTTGTCAGAGGGTGCAAAATTAATGAGGGTACGAATGGGAAAGAAAAGTTTAAATGGAGAAAGTAGTGTCAGTAACATGATTTTTTTTGACTTTTATCCTTTGGTGATAGCAATACTGCTTTTAGGCCAATATCTAAATTTTGATTGCAACTACAATTTGGTTGGCCACTGAAAACAGCACTTTAAAAATACACAGATTTATGGAGGAATAAATTATCTTTGGCAAGTAGTCAGGATGGCTACAAATAATTTTCAGAATGGGATGTAACCTCTTGTCATGTATCACTTGCTAAGAAAAACAGAGAGAAATATATGCATTTCTTGGGAATTGCCCCATGATTTTTGCTAGGTATAGGAGAAATGAGAGATTGTAGGCATTAGATCCAATGGAATGGAACTTAAAATGGGAGCAATACAAAATGTAGTATTAAAAAACAGAAACCATCTGATAAAGCAAAGTGTTGGAAAAATAAATTAACAAAAAGATCTTAGTTTTGCAGAAAAGCCTGGAGTTTGACATTGTCCTTTTAGACTGTTCCCCAAATTCCAATCATTTCTTGAAAAGTTTTCCTTTAAGACATTATTAAATGCAATGAATGTTCTTTTGTGCTTGAAGGAATGTGAAGTCGTACCATGCCTGAATATTGTGTGACTCACATTAGGAGAATTTTTCAAAGTTGCAAAGGCCACAGCCATCTTGATTATGTTTTGCATAGCTCAATAGAAGATTCACAGGCACTCTATGTATTTCTCTAATTTCCAAATGATTAGTATGAAACTGGAGGATGGAGATGGGGGCAGTTTTAGCAGCATTGAAAACATTCTCAGGGAGAATGAAATAAACATGTTGTTCTACTCATGGAAAATAAAATACGCATCCTTTGAAATAAATCAGGACTTATTAGAAAAGGAGCATTTTTTTCAAGTTGGACCTTTGTAGCCAAAAAAAGTATTTCCAGTTCTAACTCAAAAGCTTCTAGTATTATATACTGCAATACTTAAGCATTGTTAATTTTTGTATCATTATATCTCTTTGATATGACAGCCACTTAGATAAAGTGGATAAGATACGAGGTTATAAAATTGGGGAATCATATGTTCTACTGCCAACTTTGGCATAAACACTGGTTGGGTAATTTTGGGCCATATATTCTCCCTCAATCCTAAGAAGAAAAGATTGGCAAACCACTTCTGAAATTTTGCCAAGAAAATGTTCCAGGCAGTTGTCAGGTGTCAATGAAAGCACAAATAACAAGGGCAATCTTGTATTTTAATTTTAAATGTCTAAACAAAATGTTTCTAGGAGCAATAACTAATAACCAATTATGAGAAAAACACAGAAATAAATACCAAACACTCTAATGGTCCTTTGTTCTACCCGTTTATATGTATGATGTCATGAAATATCTCATGCTATGCAACACTTTTCCTAACAACTGTGTTTCTGTAAATTCACACAGTTAAAAAGTGGGGTCAAGATCTCCTTTATTATTAATTGAGTTTTTTGAGATGGCTTAGCCAACTGAAAATCTGATTAATTTAGATGACATTGTCAGGTGATTTGAAATAGGGGGTGCCTGCAAGAAACCAGTTAAACATCACACAGCTGGAAATATTCTGCATGGAGAAATGGGAAAGAAGTCTTTCCAGTCAATATAAAAAGCTGGTAGACACGGATAATAAATGCTTACTTGAGTTTGTTTCTGCCAAAAGAGCCAAGAAGCTTTTTCTACAGAAGGAAATTCATATGTTAATTTTTTAAAATAAATGATTGCAAAATCAATTTTTCATAGTTTTTTGGTTCAATTACATCACCTTTATTTTCACATACTTCTTGAATGAAAATTAGATATTAATATGTCTGCCAATGTCAAAAATGCAAAAAAAAAACCTACATGGGGTTACTTTTTTATATTACTGTAAATATTTCTTGTTTCAGAACATTATGTGGATTAATCAAAAATACTAATAAAATTGAGCTTGATGATGGACCTGGAGCAAAGTATGGCAGATTATGAAATCTACATTTTTATAGGGAAACCTATTAAAAATGGCAAACAATCTTAAGAAAATACCTGTTCTGACCCAGCCTTAGCAAATAATAATAAGCCACTTACTCACAAGTAAAAATCCCTTTTCAAACAGAGTAGAAACAGTCTTTTTATTCATGTGGATAAACAAAAATCAAATGTAATTTAGTCCCAACAGACCTGGCCAAGAAATCCGAATGGGTTGGTGTATCTAAAAGCGAACGGTTGTCTGTGACAACCGGCCACTCCCAAACCCCTACTATTTATTTCCCAGCCAGGGAGGAGCTGGCTTGCGTTGATGTCTGCTTTTCCTTGAGAGCTGGCTTATTGTTTTCCTTTGCTCTCCTCTCCTTTCCTCTGCATATGGGCATCTGGGATGGGCCCCATCTGTTCCTTCCCCTCACTCAGCTCAGGCCCCGTAAACATCTGCCTCTCCACCTGGGGGAGGACAGAAGGCCCCCACTCTGCCTCTCTCTGGTGCTGTTTCCTTATCAGAGCCTTGCAAAGGCTCCGAAGCCAGCCCAGGCTCTCCCTCCACCTCCTCCTCGTCTGATTCTGCAGCTAGCTCTGCTGGCAGCCGACAATACCTTAGATTTTCTTTCAGGATCTTTCTCCATAGATCAGAATTATTAGTGAGCTCTAGAAGAAGAATTTCACTATGACTAAAACTTGAACTATCTGCCACATTATTGCCCTTATTTGTTCTCTTATTTTTATTTTCCTATTTTCCTCAGGAACAAATGTTTGGGGAAACGCATTGCAAATATTTGTATAGACTTTTGAATCTCAAAGTCATTTAATAAGTTTTAGAACTATTTTATAATTTGTGGCACAGCTAGCAGCCTCACTCTCCTCACTTTTTCACTTTTCTGCATTGCGTGAGGATCCTCGTGGTTTATCTCAGGGTGTCCAAGGAGAAGAGTTTCAAAGCAGAGAGAAGAAAAAAGGGCCATCTACAAGGAGATACCAAGAAAATTAATGGCCAAGCCATTGTCCTTCCTCCCATCTTCTTGCCTCTAGCACTGTTTTCTTTTGTAAATGGGAAAAAAGGCATTAATGATTACATATGGGAGAGAAGTAAATGGGAATCCCAAAGGAGTAAGCAGGTCTTTTGCCAGTGTGAAGCCAGTTGTTTCAAATGTGGAAGGAGCCTTAAGAAATCTTCCTGCATCCATACACTTTGCTTCTGAATCCAGAATTCATCTGAAACTTGCATATGGCTCTTTGTTTTCTTTCTTTTTCAATTTCAATGTATTTTTTCACTTGTTCTTTCTTCTGTTTCACTCCTCCCCCGCAAATTTAATTAATTTTAAAACCAAGGTTAATCTCTTACCTTCTTGATTACTTTCCTAAAAGTTTCAAGAGTAGGGGAAAATAAGAAGTGGATGTTGAAGATGTAACTTCAGTTTTTCATAACTTACGGACCACAAGATGCAGAAAATCTGCTGGGAATTCTCTCTGGTTTTATCACTAACTATTTCTGTTCTTGATTGATGCGATTGTTAATCTCAAATTCCTCCTTTCTGTTTTTTGCACATGAACATTCTATTGCTGACTTTGCTTCTGGTAGGATGTAGTTAGCTAGATGCTGCTTTTCTGCCTATCTGAATTTTTTTCCTATAACTAAAATTTATTTCTGTTAAAGCTGCCACATTTGCTTCAATAGACTTTGCATAGGGTGGGCCACTCACTTTAGGAACACAAGTCATTTCCTCCAAAAGATGCATCTATTCTACATATGACTTTCGGATACATCTCATAAAAATAAATAAATAAATAAATAAATAAATATTATTATTATTATTATTATTATTATTATTATTATTATTATTATTATACATAATCTGTTTTTATCTATTTGTTATCTTTTGTAAGCAAAAGAAACATTGCCAATATGGTGACATCATGTCATGTGTTTACTAGTATTTTCACAGACAAAAAGCCCCCCACATATTTTGTTGCTTCTCTTAGTACAGCACTCTGTATTGTATTTGTCTTATTCCAATGTACTGTTATGGCAATTATATTATTTTAACTGTTAGGATTATTGTTTCATTTTGTAAAAAAGAGTTATTAGGTTGCCTATTGTTTATTACTGAACCAAAGCGGTTTAGAGGAAGAACGATATAAAGAAATGACAGGAAATGAGAGCGTTTAAGGTCAGCCAACAAGCAGATTATATGAATTTAATTAGATACTAATCTTGTGTTGGCATTGTTCAGGTTGCTAATAACATCTAGCTTTTCTAGAGAAACTTGTGTACATTTTGAGAGTGAGTCTAATCAAATCATTTTGAAGTAAAAGTTCACACACAAGGCAGGCCTTCAGCATGTATACATATTGTATACACTGTAACTATTGTGCATCTGTTTGAGTATCATGCTATACACAAAATAAGTAGTAATATTTTATTTGTTCCTAATGTGTTTCTAAATAAGCTTATTTAATATGCTTTCTTTTTCCTGCTATGCCTATCATATTTTTTGTGGGTTAGATGCTGATTGTCTAAGAGCAAACATCTCAGTAGCTGTTAATTGAATCAGGTTTTACTGAAAAAAAGAATAAATAAATGAGCAACCAAAGTGCTTAGAATGGAACAAAATGAAATGGAATGAATCCCTTAGGATTCTAAATGCTGCTTCACAAAGAAATGGCTTTCTGATCACTGTGTATTTTACAAAAAGGAATGTACACTTTAAAACTTCCTCAGATGGTGAAATACGATAATAGAAATCACCTAAGTTTTGTGCTATTAATATAGAAAAAGTAATTTCATCCTAGATTGCCATTAATTAGAATAAATAATTGGACAGATACTTTGATTCCTTAAACAGTGAATTTGTCAAATTTCAACAGTGTCAAATGGGAGCAAGTCAAAGGGAAACTTCTAAATTGACGAATCTAGAAAGTCCTGTGAGAGACGTAGGCTAAATAATCCCCCATCCTTTTATTGGTTCCTCATAGGGCTTTCTTTCTAGACTTAAAAAGCACACACACACACACATCCCTGTTAGTAGTGCTGCATTTTCTGCTGTTAATTAGGCTTTTTCTCTCTGTCTCTCTTTCACACACACAAAATACACATTTTAATAAACTTTCTCATGATCAGCCATGGTCAGTGAAGTGCTGCCACCTGCTGTTAAAGAGCCATGACATTTGGTGTATCAGCACCTCAACACCTATATGTGAAGCTTTTTAAAAAACTCTCACCTGCATTTTACAAAAAAGGGAAGATAAAGAGACAGTAATTGGAAATACATTCTCATACTGTTAGGCTGTGAGAAAGCATTTACCATAAACAATGACTTTTTTTTCCTTACCTATTTTGTGCTGATGGTACACAAACTAACAATTGAAAAGCTTATGTCTTGAAACTGTGTGGGTCTTTATTGACAATGTTAGCAGCACTTACTCTGGCTCTTTCATAAAAGCCTACATTTACTACAAGCATTACCCAGCAATCAGGAAAGGAGGAGGGGAATGCATTAGGGAACACAATAAGTCTTTATTTGAATATAACTATTAGACACAATGCATGTCATTTCAAAATATTTGTGCCGTTCAAAATTCAAGTAGTAAAAATGTTCCATTTGGTTAGTAGATGTGGTTAATAGCAATGTCAGAATAAATTCAGTAGTCCAAGTTCTCTTGAATCCCAAATTAAATCCCAAATTTTGCCAAGTTTCTAACTTGAGATAATCATTGTAGAATTTGTCAGATTTCCAGAGAAGTCAAACAAATCAATCATTATATTAAGTGGGTAAGAAATCCTTCTTTCTTCCAACAGCAACATTTTCCTAGAATGAGTAATATTGAAACAGGCAAGAGGTAGAGCTAGAAGTAGAATTGGGCGCAAGCGATCTTTCTTTCTCTCTGCAATATTTTATTTTTCCTGTTTCATTGCTTCCTTGTTTGAAAATGTTGCATAAAACTGCACGGCCATCTATCAGTTTCATTATCAATGCATTTTTACACAAGGTACAACTCAAATCTGTTGGATCTGAATGAACTCAAAAGTATCCTTGCAGAAGACTGAAATCAGCATTGAACAAGTTGTTTTAGATGAGCTTTCTACTTTAGTAAACAAGCAGTTAAAATATCATTTGAAAAGTACTGATTTCATATAGGTTGTTTGACGTGTGAAAACCAAAAATGAGCAATTCCTTTTTCAACATGGATATGCTTTGATGGTACTGATTGCAGAAGAATCTTTTATTACTGCACTGTCACTTCTAGGCAGTTATTTTACTGGTCATTTCTGTACCCTTTCTAGTTTTATTAACATTTTAAACATAATTTCCACCGTAAAGTATTTCAAGTTCATTGGGTAAGCAATTTTCCTTTTTCAATCTTGAGCAAATTTTATTTAGTGCTAAAACTTCGTTTCTGCCATATTTGTGGGACTATAATCAGTAATTATAGTTCTGGTGTCATTTTGCCTTTCAACATAAATCTTAAGTTTTTTGACAAATACAGTTAGTTCAAGTTCCCAAAAGTTCTTGACAAACTTGAACAATGGGCCCTATCCAACAAAATGAATGTTAATCTGGAGTAAAGCAAAGCTTTACATTTAGGCAGGAAAAATAAAATGTCTAAGTACAGGTTAGGTGAGACCTGTCTCAAAAACAGTAACTGTAAGAGGGACCTTGGAGTCTTAGTAGATGATCATTTGAATATGAGCCAACAATGTGCAACAGCATCCAAAAAAGCTAATACAATCCTGGGTTGTATAAACAGAAGCATAGAATCAGATTACATGAAGATTACATGCTTTACAAAACCCTAGTAAGACCACACCTGGAATACTGCAGCCAATTTTTGTCACCACAATAAAAAAAAAGATGTTGAGGCTTTGGAAAAAGATCAGAGAAGGGTAACTAAGATGATCAAAGGCCTGGAGACTAAACTATTCGAAGAATGGTTGCAGGTTTTGGGTCTGGCTAGTATGAAGAAAAGAAGAATTGGGGTGACATGATAGCACTATTCCAGTATTTGAGGGGCTGCCACAAAGAAGAAGGGGTCAGATTATTCACCAAAATACCAGAGGCAGGACAAGAAATAATGGTTAGAAACTAATCAAAGAGAAGCAACCTGGAATTAAGGAGAAACTTCCTAACAGCAAGAACAGTGAACCAGTGGAACAGCTTGCCTCCAGAAATCGTGGGCGGTCCATCACTGGAGGTTTTTTCACTCACTTGTCTGAGATACAGGTTCTCCTGCTTGAGCAGGGAGCTGGATTAGAAGACCTCCAAGGTCCCTTCCATTCTATTCTACTATTCTTCATTTAGCAACCGCCTCATCTAGCAACTGTTTGCAGTTACAACAAAGATGAAAATGTAACTTTGCAACTAATGGTCACATTTACAACCTTCACAGGTCTGTAAAGCAAAGGAAAACCAAAGTAAGATTATAAATAGAATTGCGGTTCACCCAGAGATCATTTCCTTAAGGACCAGGTTGCTGGTCTCAGTTGTGGAACTAAAACAGGACTAGACCGATGAACTAAACCGGACTGATGGTCTGTTGCAGGTTTACATTTCTGATTCTAGAAATGTTTAAAAATTAACAACAGGGACAAAAATAGTTTTCCCTCTTATCTGTGGTGGCTCAGTCGTTATTGCAAGCTAATTCTGCCAACTGCAAGCAGTTTCATCCTCACCAGCTCAAAGTCAACTCAGCCATTCATCCTTCCAAGATCGGTAAAATGAGGACCAAATTGTTGGGGGCAATATGCTGATTCTGTAAACCACTTAGAGAGGGCTATGAAGAGCTATGTGCTATTACTATTGATGTTAAATAGGCCTATAAGTAAATATTTAGCTGAATGAAGAAATGGGCTCATGAAGACAGAGATAGAATAGATAGAACTCAGTTCTGGGCATTCCCAACTTACGTAGAATCTCTGAACAGGCCTACTGAACTTTCTAGTTCAAAGGGAAAATCGGAGGACATGTCTGAAAGGTTACTGAGGCATGAAATCTGAATCTAGCCGTGTTAACAAATGTGAATATCTTTGCATGAAAATAAAGCAAAGGAAATTAAAATGGGAAATGAATGTCAGAAGGAGATACTGAAAATTTCCAATAAACTATTGACATTAACATTTAAAGTTTAATATAAACCTTTGATCAGATAACTGTGGCCTGTTTTAAAAATTCAAAGAGAACAGTTTTCTGATCTATGACTATCTTATATTACAAAGAAGAATTAAAAACTTGTATACCAGCTGCTCAGTGAAGAAGGTTAAAAAAAATGCAGTTACTTAGCTCCTATTTTGGTCTAGTTTTTTTCAACAATGTGTTCCACAGCAAAATGTGAAGGATAGGATGAATGAACTGAAAGAACCATATTAAGGAAAAACTATTTCAGTATCTAGGACCAGATTAATTGCATTTTAAGAGTATTGAAGGAATTATGCTAATAGTCTTGATAAAATCTTGTGTATTAGATTTTGAGGCACTCTGGAAATCTGAAGTGCCTCATGAATGAAGGAGGGCAAATATTCCTATCTTCAAAAATTGGGGGCAAATTCAAGAAACTAGCAATTAACATCATAGCAATACCTGTGGAAATTCTGTAGCGGCTTTAAAAAGATTGATCTGTAAATATCTTGAAAGCAATTTACAATTGCTGGATATCAGCACACATTTGGCAGGAACTAATTTGGCCAGACTAATTTTATGTCATTATGTCATAAAAATAGTTCTGCTGCAGTAACTTCCTTCATAGATTATGGGATTACTGTAGAAAAACTATACCTTAACTGTAGGAAAGCATTTGACAAAGGACTCCATAACATATTGATTATAAAGCTATTAGGTATGGGCTGGATGCATGATCATTAAGTGGATTTATAATTGGCTTGAAAATCATAACTCATCAGGTTCTTGTCAGTGGTTTCTCATCAAATTGGAGACCAAATGCTGTTTGGTTCAGTCTTCTATTTTTCAGTGTTTTTAATTAATGATTTGGGTGCAGTGGTGGAAGAATGCTTATCAGTTTGCAGATGATAGAAAATTGGATGTGATAGCTAATATACCAGAAGACAGAAATGGAATTCAAATCAAACATACAAAGTGAAAATTGAAAGTGACAAGTGCAAAGTTCTTCAGTAATAAAAATCAAAGGTACAGCTATAGAATACTTAAATTGGTAATAGTACTTTTGAAAAAGATATTACAGCAGTAAGTTATTGTGAACTAAATATAAATCAACGGATGTATTGAAAGATGACAAACACACTTTTTATACCACATCAGTAAAAGTATAATTTCTACATGATAAGTAAGTAGTAACCATTCTACTTGGTCAAATCCCATCTTGACTGTTGTGTTGAGTTCTGGACACGTATTTCAAGACAGATTGAGGAAAACTGAAAAGATTCAGAAAATAACGATCATGGAGCTAGAAACGAACTCCTGTGAAGAAACACTGGAGAAACGGCCTTGACAAAAGAGGACTGATAGTGTTCTTCAATGACCTGAAAAGATATATAGAAGAGCAATCCCTGTTCTCTTTAGAGTGCAAGATTCAGAATAATAGATTTAAGTAGCAGGAAGGCAGAATCCATTTCAATAGGGGGGAAAAACCACCAAGAGCACCTTGAAGGTAGTTGATCCCCTTTAATGTCTTCAAGTGGAGGAAAGACAGTCATATGTTAACAATACTTAGATTTAGATTCCTGCACTGAGCAGGATGTGGATTCAGTGGACTTTCCAACTCTATGCTTCTGCAATTCCCTCCTTATTTTAAACATTATTATGATAAAAAAAATGTTTAAACTCTTGACATCTGTTTTAAGATTTAAAAAAAATACATTGCAGTAGACTAAAAATAGTTCTGTCTTTTGTAAAAGTCACAATAGTGTTTGCTTTACTACTGACTTGCCAAATACATGTAAGTTTAATGCACAATGTGATTTAGCATTAACATGTTTGAAGCAAATTTGAGCTGACAGTTTGCTTTCACACATCCCAGTAATAGTAAAATTAAGTGTGAGAGTGGTCTCAGAATAAGGCAATCCTTGTGTATCATTATACAGCCATGTTGGAGTAGGATTTCTGCTTTCTCCAATAAATAATATGCACCATAATTATATGCAATTAATGTTACATGTGTAAAATTATATGGTTTAGTTGTAGCAAATTTAGAAATAAAGTGTTCTCTCTTTTCAGTGGATTCTTCTTTTTCATGAAACAGATATTTCTCATTCTCTGATTTACCTCTAAGTACTTCTATTTTTTTAAACCTAGAAATTGTGAAGAAGATGTTTCAAGAAAAAGGTATCATCATAGATGACAAAGTTTTAAAGCCTCACTTGACCTTCATGAAGTTGTCAAAATCCCCAAAACTACAAAAGCAGGTAAAGTAATCACAATAGGGCTGAGGGGCAGTTTGCATTGTCCACAAATTATTGTTATATAATTTTATATTTAAATGTAGCTAAGTGACAGGTAAATCAGTATTAAGTCTGTTATCAGGAAGCCCTACAGAGATTATTTCACAGTTGAAATCTAATCCAACAGCATAATTGAAATTATTTAAATAATCTGATACTATTTAAAAACAATTATGTTCAAAACTATTAATTTCAGTTTATACAGCTCTCTTAAATAAAGAAAAGAAAGATTAATTTAAGGGAGAGGGCATTTTTACAAATTCTGTTTTCCTCTGCAGTTTTCATGCTTTTTAATAGTAATTCCCAAGTCATAGGGTTTTTTTTAAGATTATAAGGAAATACTGGGGCCAAACACTTTTCTGGAGTGTAATAAATATAGTACTTCTTTATTAAATGAAAGTAAGACCTTTGCCTTGATGTCATTATTGCTCATATTTTATAAAGGAGAATCTGAGAAACAGAATATATGAATTTCCCTGATTTGTAAGACATTAAAATGATATATACACATCATTACATAAATGTAGTTTCTGTTTGAATTAATTTTAATTTGAGTTAAAAATCAAACAATATTGATAGTATAACCTGTCCACTTAGAAGTGAGCCTCACATTTATTTCCAAAGTAAATATACATAGCACTGAAGCCCTTGAGTAATGAAAATAATGTAACTTTTAAGTGCAGCCATTGTAATAGCTTGCAGATAAAATTCAGAAAAATATATTTTTAAAAAGTATGAAAGTAGAATTAAAACATTTGTATTTTTACAAATATATTTATTATTTCTCCAAGATTATAAATAACATTTTAGAGTAATTTGAACATAGAAAAAATACAGTAAGAACAACATTATTAGTAAATAGATCTCCATTTTACAGGATGATAGTTGTCTCATTACTAGCAAGTGTTCAAAATAAATAATGAAACTAGTTTAGTAATTTTAACAATGTATGATGTATGAGTTTATTTAAACAGGAGTAGTATGTCACTTTTGATCTAATGTCAGCCTTAATGAATGATTTAAGAATAGTACGGGTTTAAATGTATATGGAAGCCATAGGTTTGTACTATGGATGCAAAAGGAGAGGGAGGGAGGGAGGGAGGGAGGGAGAGAGAGAGAGAGAGAGAGAGAGAGAGAGATATATATATCTCTAAAGAGAGAAAGAGAAATATAATCTAGTCTTGATCATATACTGCCATCTATGTTGTGCCTGAACTAATTTAATTTCTCATATATTATAACTGTATTTCAGTAACCAGTAATAGAGGTATTTTTTCCTTATGCAAAATACCTGAATGTTCTGAATTAAAGAGTTCTGTTGTAAAGCTAAAGAAACTGGGACATTTGAAAATAATACCAACATGAAGCATTGTAGATTTTATTTTTTAGAATACCAGCATACAAAAACATTTAACAAATACACCAAAGCAAAGAAAAATCTACTATTTAAAAAGGAATATTAATACCAGTTTCTTTGCTTTTAAATGTTTTTGTATTGTATATTTTCTGGACTATTTTTGTGTTATGAACATCACACAAATTTTGAAATAATTTATCGGTGAAAAAGAAGTTAAGTAAACCTGAACATAATCCACTTGTCCAAATATCATGTTATTGACAAATATGTTTACAAAAAAACCAGGGAATCTATAAATAATCTTCTAAATTTCATTTCAGTTATAATTTATTCACTAATACACATTAATAATTCATCAAATATAACAATAGCAGTATGATGGTTTGCAGGATCAGGATCATAGTTTTGTCATCTCCCATATATGACAGAATGGAATATGCTGGTTGGGGTGACAAGCATCGGGTAAAACATAATAAAGGCCTGATGGGTAAAACTCAGTTTGGTGGATTATGAATTTTTCAGGCTTTTTGTCTGAATCAATAAATGGCATTTCTTTCTGATGTATTTCCTACTTTGTAACAATTCAGTATACACTAAACGTTATAGTTCAGTCATATATTATTTGTATTACAATTACTTATATGGTCTCTATTCAAATCACTCTAGGTTAATAGGTTACAATATGGAAGCTGAAGAAGGTAGCACCTCCTGAATCATAAACTCCTTTATATCCACTTGGGAATTATCAAGATCTAGGGAGAGGAATTTATCCACCAGAGATTTGCAATTTTGCATCTGTTTCTCTTTTGAGGGATGGTCAGTACGTTGGATAGGTTTTCCATTGCGAAACAGTTCTGATACTTCGACTCCTCTATCAATGATTTTGGAAGGCATGCCAGCCAAAGCTGCAATATTGGCTGCATGGCTGACAGTGGACATGCCTTCTTTAATCTGATAGAAAAATACAAGCTCGTCTCCATCTTGATGTGTATCCATGGTCAGATATTGCATAAGAGGAGTATGGGGCAAGAGCTTCAGGTGCATCAAGCTATGGAAGTTAGTAGCAACAAAAATGTATGGGCACTGGCTCACTTGTGCAATCCAGTGCCTTAGAACAGCAGCCAAAAGAGAGAGGCCATCCATAGTATTTGTGCCTTTGCCAAACTCGTCAATTAACACCAAAGAGTTTTCAGTGGCATTATTCACTGCTTTGGCTATCTGGTTAAGATCAATCATGAAAGTGGAGAGTCCAAGAGATACTGATTCTCTGCTGTGGATCCTTGTATAAATTCCATCTATAGGTCCTATTTCAGCTTCGGTAGCAGGGACATAACTGCCAATTAGAGCCATAAATGTAATAAGACCTACTTGTTTTAGGTACACACTTTTACCAGATGAATTAGGCCCCGTAAGGAGCTTAATCCGTCCATATGTTTCACTGCTGTCCACTGAATTAGGCACAAAAGTTTTTGCGCATAACTCTATCAGAGGGTGCCTTCCATCTTTTATGTGAATAATATGAGCATGAGAGAAGCTGGGTCTGGTATATCCATTCTCTCGAGCCATGACTGCCATGGATAATAGCACATCTAAATGTGCTGTATATTCAATCACATCACTAAGTACTGCAGATTTTTCCAGGATCTTAGACTGTAGCTGGTACATGATTAATGTTTCCTGATCTCGTATTTCACAGTGAAGGTCACCAAGCAAACTATCCAGTTCTTTGGTCCTGGCACTGCGGTAATGCAGCTTTTCTTCTGATAAGAACATAAAATCTAGACCTTCAATCTCAAAGTCAGTCTTGCCCACCATTGTGGGCAGCCGTGGAATAGAGAGTAAGAACCCTATCAAAGGAATATAAATAACACTGCAAGATGGGATCCTACTATCCAGGTCGTCTAGTTCTTTGCGAGCTACCTCTGTGAGAAAGTCTGAAAGCCCCACTAGTTTTCGTTTCTTCTCATCAATTATGGGGTCCACATTTGGTCTGACAATGAAGTGGTTTTCTGAGATGCTGCTTTCAAAATCTACCACTTTGCTAATTAGGCTGGCTATATAGTGTAGATCATCAGTGAAAACATGAGAAATTGTCCGGAAAAGCTCAATGGTACTTGGGAGAGAGCGACATTTATCTCTTAGGCACACAGCACTGTAAACAGTTTTATAAAGTGCCTGCCAGTCGCTTACCTTTGTGTTAGAAAGAGCCATCCTCTTAAGAATCAGAGGTACGTTTTTTATATTTTTGAGACATTCCTGTAAGGTCAGAATTGTTTCATGGTTCTGAGCTAACAAAAAGAATTGGATAACATCCAGTCGCTTATTAAGCTCTGTAAAGTTGCTGGTGGGCCTCATGAGCCACAGTCTCATCAGTTTCTCTCCCCACTTGCACCTACAGTGGTTCAGAATTCCATATAAGCTCAGGCCTTCTTTCTTCCCAGTGGCCTGCTTATACACAGAAGGATGTACTTCACTTTTAAAAATCTGCAGTACACAGTAAGTGTCTTGATCCACATTTACAGTATCTGTCAATACAAACTTTTTAAAGGCTAAGATTGGGACAACAACATGACTATCTTCTAGTTCAACTCCAGGCCTTCTCCTGTCAAGGAATTTTAGCAGACCTCCTAATGCTCTTAGCACAAGAGGGCTCTCAAAAGGTAAAATAGAGGACAAATAAAGAATTTTCTCAGTTGCTGTCATGTGAGAAGGGACAAAAGGGAATTGCCTAGATAGAATCCTTTGTTTGCTCACTTCCAAACCAAAATCCATATTTGGATAGAGGACAACCTCTAGTTTTCCTCCTTCTGGCTTTTCTCCTTCAGTGGTATCTATCTTGGTCAGAAATTTGGCAATGTTAGAATCTTGTTTGGCACTACTCAATATACATTTGGGAGAAACCTCATCTACCACTCTCTGAAGCAGTTTGAGGTCTTCGTTGTCAGGTGAGTCAGACATGAAATATACTGAGCAGTCTCCAGTGTCATAGTAAACAATTCCCAGCTCACCTCCATACCATAAAACACACAGGTAGATTTCAGATAGCCCATCACCTTCTTCAGTGACATGCTGAGGTTGGAACTGGCACTGGTTGGAAAAAGTAGCAGCAGTACTCATTTTCCTTGACTTCAAAGAAGTTCAAGCACCTGTGTAGTTGGATACACAATATTGAATTAGTGGCTCATCCTTTATGGAACATGTGTGCAAAACAATGATTATATAATCTTTTTAAAGTATAAGCCATATATCAAAGAGTAAAGGGGCCCAGGGTAAAATAGTGGATGGACCAGGACAAAATCTAATTAATACAAGATAATTAACTCATACACCTGTACATTCTGAGGGCCCCATCCACCCTTAACATTAATTTATTCCCTGAATCCAGTTTTAAATTAAAATATAACATTCATACACCAGGTCCATAATCTTTCTATATACATTTTTAAAAGAAAGGTTTCAACATTGTTGTAATATTGTTAATAAGGAATGAATAATTTTTTTTTTTTTTTTTTGCATTTTGGAATCAAGACTATGCTTCTTAGAACATATGCTTCTTAGAAGTATTTTTAAAGTGAGAATACTGATATTTGGAATCTTTGAAGTAAAAAGTCTAAATAGAAATATTGTGCACAATAAATATACAGGACCAAATGTGTATGTAAATATACAGAAATATAAATTCTGGACAGCAACATATGAACCAGATTAAATTTTAGCTAACAAACAGCTATTCTTCTGCATGGTTGGTATTATATTATAGCTTTTGTATACAGAATTAAATATGTGAAAAAATTCACATAATAGATGCTGCTCCATTATGCCAGTCACAGTAAGCATTTCCATTTTGTCTGCATTTTGGTTTCATACAATTTATTATTGACTGCAAGCTGTCAGACATATAAGGGAACCTGAGGTTATCATACCGAAATAGATTTGGGTGTCATCATCAGACTGAGAGCACCCAATTCTGTATCTCTTGATGATGCCCCATCAGACATTTCATGTAAATATTGAAAAAGATTGGAGGTAGTCTAGAGCAATCAATATCTCCCTGAGAGATATCTCTAAGGAATCCAATGTGCTTAAGATATTTAATAACTGACTCCTTTAAAGAATGCAGTATGTTTATTCATAGTATATTTATTTATTCAGAAATTTACAGAATTGAATAAATCTCTAGTAACGTCATAGGTAGAAGTAATAAACAAAGATCAGAGGGGCATATAGTAAAAAAATAATACCATCTCAAGTCACCTGTCCAATAGTTTTTTTGGGGTAAATCATCCTAATGGATTCAGGGTCCCCACAAAGATGATGTATAGCCATTCATCCAACATTAACCAGATAGCAGTCTGTCCATAACTCCAGGGAAGACCTCAGACTTCTCCATTGTCAGAACAGCCTCCTGATTAGAACAAAAAAATCAAATCAATCATGGAAGCTATATTATATTGACCCTGTTATACTGCCCTGTTTTGTGCTGTATATTTCTAAACCACCCCAAACAAACCAGCTCCAAAGTGGATATTGAAGTCACCCAGCATAATAAGCCCAGATGCTTCTAAAACTTGAAAATGACATCTAAAATAAACTTGATAGGAATTTCCTTCAGCATCAGGATGATTAGTACAGTAACAAAATCCCCAATGCATTCCTGATCCCAAGCCTAAAGTACCCAGATTCTGCATGAATGGGTTCCCTCATAAGTATCCTGCTAATAGAGATACCATGACAATGTTAATCTAAGTTTCATCTATCTACAAGCCACTTTTTTATATTGTAAGTAGATATTTCTCATGCAGAACACTTCTAATTCTGCATCTCACTTTATCCCTTGTAAGAATTAAGAAGTTTTGTACAAGTGTTCCTGACTGTACCTTTCTAAAATGGACGTCCATTTACAGTATTTTCTAATTATTCCAGTGGTGTAACCTCGCTTGATCAGTATTTCCTAAATCCATATTATTTTTTCTTCTTAGATTTATATACATGTACTATATTTTAGTCTAGTGCATGCTTTGAAAATTATTTGGAAAAGATGAAAACCCCTTTGCTAAGAAGCCATGCTTGCATTCTTATGTGTTCAATGTACTGCATCTCTTCTGGATAATTTCTGATTGAGGCATAGCCTTATTTTATAGACAGGTATCCACACGGATACATAGACTAGCATATTTCCTATGCATGCTGTTGCAATACAGTTGCAAAAATATCTTGCTAATACTTTCCCATCAAAGCCTATTTTACATAACATTTATTTTCTGAATTTGTCTCTTTTGCATTCTTTTCTCATAGAAGTAACACATTTTTCCATCACCTTTAATCATCCACTGAAGTCTTGTGATCCTTTTATTCCAAGATGGCTACATTGGTCTTAAAGAAACTGAACTTGCCTTTGACAGAGCTTCTAGGACAGCAATGGCAAACCTTTTAGGCTTGATTTGTGAAAAATTTTAAATTGCCTAACTTGACTCAGTTGATGTGTCACACTACCACCATGCCTGACCAAAAGATAAATTCTTTACATTCCCCCCCATCTCTTCCCCCGTTGGCTACACTGTTCCCCCGGAACAGTGGCACTTGATAGCAACCCCGAGGCTAGGCCTGAAATGGAGGCCTAGGCCTTGACTTCAGCCCTAACCCCACTGCTGCCAATCCAAAAAGGCCAGCTCGCCATTCCCCAAGGCACATGAGCAATGGGGAACGGCACAATTGTGCACATGTGCATGCAGGCGCATACACACACACACACACACACACACACACACACACACCCACCCTTCAGATCCTTCCTAAATAATTTCTCTTCCCTAAATAAATCCTCTCACAATGGCTGCTTTCTCTCACTTTCAGCATTCCAGAGAGGGTCCCCTCCCCCACTCAGTGTTTGTTCTGCAGGCTCTTTTCTGTCATTGTCAAAACAAAGGTGGGGGAAGGGTTGTCACCTAGCAGAAAAAAACGCTTTGAGATGGGTGAAGAGACGAACACGACTCAGGGGAGCCATTTAGCATGCCATGACATCAAAATAAAATTCTTTTCAGATTGCTTCTTTGCCAGAATCTTGAGGGGAGAGAACTAACTTACATGTTTCTGTTCCCCTGAATGAATGAAAATTAGTTTTTGAATTAACTTGGGAACTTACTTGGAGTGAGGCATTTGCACAAGGCCTTCCTTTTTCACAGAAACATTTCTGAGTTTAACAAAGGGATAACAAAAGTAGGGTGGGAAACTAGTCCCTTATATAGATATCCTGGACATAAGATAAGGAAGGTTGAATATATTAGAGGAAGATGAGATTAGTTTTGGAAGTTACCTTGTTAAAATGTAGATTAAAGGAGAATATTTGTAATTCAGGGTTAAAATGAGGGATCCTTGGTAAGCTCTGTGCTCGGTTGTTTTCTTGCACTCATTTCAGTGCACTGATGATGTTACCTAGTTTGGGTAATGAAATGACTGCAAGAAAACAACCAAGCTCAGGGAGCACCAAGGACCCCTCATTAAAAGGGTTAGTTTGTCTCCTGTTTCTCATTCGTTTAAATCCCTTGGTAGCTGATGGAATGCAAATATCATATTATTCTATTACAGTGTATTGTAGTGGCAGAGTGGGTGGTTAAATAGGCTCTGTCCATAGTTATTGATTTAAAAATACTTCCTATGGAACTAAAAGGAGCTAGGGATGAGAAATCAAGAAGCAGCTCATATGCAGCACACATGATGCACCACTAGATGTCAGCCGCATTTCAGGCATTAACCGAAACAGAGCTATCTAGCATATACTATAGTGGTTAGTACTAAATCTCATATGTCCCCTTATTTTTCTGAGTGTTGCTTGTTTTTTGTGCAAAAAAAAATTGTTCAAAATAAATCATTACTAGAAGAAAAACTATAACACTTGTTTATAGATAACTTTAAGGAAAAATATGATAATTATTATGTGCTATTCAGTCTCTTTTGATTCTTAGAAGCCATATAGATAGATGCCCCTAACCTGATCTTTTGGTTCTTCAAAAAATTGCACCCATTGCTGTTATAATTGAGTTCATGCATCTTGTCCTCTTCTTCTCTCTCCCACCACATTTAGCAACTTAATAGACTTTTCTAAAGAACTAGGTAATGTCCCCAAATATGATACTTTGAGTCTGGTCATTGTGCCTTGAGAGAACTAAATTTAAAGCTGATTATAAGTCTTTTTCTGCCTATTTTATTTTAAATATTATATTTTAAAATTTATATATATGATATGCCTATATTTTGAAGTACATGTTATATCGCTTAGTAGGAAATCATTTCAAATTATTGAATCAATACTTTCTTTAGGTATCAGATGTCAGGTTGATATCGTAACATTTACTGTTATGCAATTGGTGGTTGTTCTGTTCACTTATATAATAGAATAGCAGAAGTCCCTTCCTATCACAAATGGCAGTAATTGTCATAATTAACTTTTTTTTTAAATTGTGAAAGTTGTGTTCAGATTCGGTTATGTAAAATACAGTTATGTAAAATTCAGTTATGTACTTGGGAACATGAGTGCAACACCTGCCTGCAACTTATTAGAGTAGTCACATTTTTTCTCAAAATTGTGTAGCTGTTACAAAAGGCATCTGCTTGATCCTAGAAAGATGATTATTCTAAATAGTTGGGGCCAAGAGCTGAGTTTACAATTTTCTCCAATCCTTAACACATTTTTGGAATCATATCCAAAATGCCATGCAGGAAAATCTCAAAGGACATCTGTTCAGAAATAAACACAGGAAAACAACTGAGAAAAGGGGGAAATAGAGATACAATAAAAGAAGAGAACAAAAAACTTATTTTGTTATCCATATTTTTATTAAAAGTCAAATTACAGAGAAAATAAAATGTTGAGCTAATTTCCATTATTCAACAAAGAAACCCATAAAAAAGATACAAAGGTAAAGAATTAGGAAAAAGTAACCCAAATGTGGGCACCAATTTTTGTTTATTTTAGTGGAGAGGGTAGAGACGATTGAAATTCTGATGTGCAAATCTATTGGCACTGAATCTTCAACTCCTCATGAGCTTCTCATCACAAGAGAGCAGTAGAGTATAGGTAGAGAGCTAAAGTTGTACTGCCTGCTTACCTCTATCTGCACAACTGTCCAGAGGAAGAGTTCAAACAATGTGAAGGCATACTGCATCTTGTCACTCTTGCCGTTGTCTGCATGATAGAGCTGAACTGCCAGGAACAGCTGGAAATAAAACAGCAAAGCCTGGAGCTTCCAGAGATCAGCTATAAGTCTGGTGTTAACCTCAGTTGCTAATTTACCAATCAGAAGAATTATACTAATGAACAGGGTATATACACATCAGAGATTGCATTTACAGTTGATAGTGGGTTGCAGTCTACAGTGTTGTCTTTTTCTTTGTCAGACAGAAGGCTACTTTAAGAAGATGCTAATCTTACTACTTAAGCTATAGTAGTGAAATTTAATGCTTAATATATTCCCACAGCTCTAGTAGTTTTCTAAATAAAGTATTTAACTAAGAAATAATCAATTTTATTTGAAAACTTAATGAGATCTAAACTAGTACTACCCAAGGAGTCACATCTTTAGGTTATTCTTTGAAATATTTTATATATACTCATTCTATTATGTTCACTTTGTCTTCTTCTGTCTGTGCTTTTTCTTTGATGTTACAAGGGAGTGAAGAGAATTGATTCAAGCATGTTTGCAAATTTCAAAAATCATTATTTTGGAGATGAACTTATGAACCGTCTAGATCTTTGCTCAATGTTGAAAAAAAAGCAACCCAATGGCTACTATCATTGTGAATCCTCGATTATAGTGGGTAAGAAAATACATTTCTTAATCCTTTCTATGCTATCTAATAATGCAGAATATACTGCATGTATAAAACCTTTGCTGATTTCTTTGTAGAATTTTGTAAGTGAATATAACATTAAGAATGCAAGCTTAAGTGCTAGGCCTGTCATAAGGCTTTGAAGCTTTTTTACATAGTATTGCCCTGTCTTCAACCAGTACTCTTAGAAAAGTGGCTGTGTGGCACACCCTCATTACAGTAGATGCAGAGATGGGATTCTACCAGTTCATCCCAGTTAAGTCGCTCCCAGTAGCTCTGAAGATCGCTGCCCGGTTCAATCGCTCTGATGATCAGCTGCTGGGCCCCGCCTGCCCGGGCTCCATATTGACCTTTATTTGCTGCTTTTCAACCTCAGCTGCATCGTGTGGCACAATGGATTGCCACGCATCAACTGTTGAAGACACAGGGAGAGTGCAGGAGTGCAAGAGAAGGTCAGTAGGAAAGCCTCTGCGTGCGCGCAAAGCACGCCCACCAAGCCACTCCCACCGAACCAGTGGTAAAACAATTTGAATCCCACCACTGAGTAGATGCCCTCGTTTTTTTTGTGTTTCAGCACTGCAGCATAATTTCAGTAATCTGGGGAGATTATTATAGCATCTATTGTTTTTTCTGTCACCACCAAATACTTTCCTGATTTGGAATTTTTTTTAAATTTTGTAATGTGTACATTCGTATATATCCATAAGTGCATTTGTATATAGGTATGCATGTATAAAAGGTAACATGCTTTGGAGTAAAACAATTCTTCTATAAAAAGAACTGTAAAAGCATTACCTTTAAGTTTATAATTTACCTTTATGTCTCTTTCACAGCAAGATGACTCCTAATTTGTAGAACACTACAAAGTATCTATATATCAATAAATATTTGTATACAGTGGTAGTTTATTGATTGATTAGTCTTATGACCATATCATAAAATAAAATACAAGATTTAATTTTGGGGTAAAATATATCAAAGGAAATACAATAATAAAATACATATGTGGTAAATACGAAGAATCAGCATTCTTTGCTTTACAGGATACCCTGATCTATTCAGTGTAATGGGTTCTTAGCTGCCTTAAGTATAAACTTAGCAATTCTGCTCACAATGTGTAGCTTAAAGCTCAGGAGGAAACAGGACAATCTGCAATTCAGATCCCAGTGGGCCATCTTTTCAAGGAGCAATGTTAAATATGTAAATCTAAGATGTACATACAGTTGACAGTAAAAAAAAGCATGAACAGTATTTTCAACAACTGAAGCTCTTCTCGTGATATGGCAAGTGATAGAAGCACCAATATTTAGCCATAGAATCCAATAATTCAAATCTTGCTCTAGAATATACAGTTCTTAAGAATATGTCTTTTATCTGTATACAGTGATCGTAGATTTTCCTTGGGTTGAGGCTATAGACTTTTTATACCTGTCCACCAAATCTCTGTTTCTTCACCTTACTTTCCTTTAGAATTTAAATGGAAATGTGCGGCCATATGTTAATCATTCTTTGACTGACATTTCCAATACCCAGTTATCAAGGTAGTGTTTTCATTTTGAAAAACTGCCTACTTCACAAATTAGATCTATAATTACACATTAAAATTGCTTTCTCTGTCATGCTTTGGGGAGGAAAGGCTAAAAGATATATTTGGAATCTGCTTATCTTGTTCTGTTGTAACCAAGTTGATGGAAACTAAACAGAAATAGGGCTGTTTCTCTCAGTTGATTTGAAGTATTATGCAGCTGTCCTAGAGCCAGCAAAAGAATTGCCTCTTCTATTCTGTAGAATCCTATTCTGCTACAGTAACAAGGTCAGCATGGTGCTGTTATTTATTTACTGCAGGCCACATAAAGAAAGGCTTGATAAATTCCCTTTGCTTTGTTTCCCCCTTCCAGAAAGTGAATCTTGCTGGTAGGAAAACACTGTCCCCAGTAAAGAGTAGGGAAAGTTTGTGTGAAGGCTTACAATAAAAGATTTAGCTACCTGTCAAGTTGGTCAATTAATAAATGACAGGCTCCTAAAAGGGATGTCAAGTAAAATAGATGGGAATTATTTATTTTATGCAAAGACTCTCTCCAAAGAGCACTGTATGGAAGTGGCTGCACTGGCAATGAGTGACCAAGGGATCCAGTTGATTTCATGACTGAGAATCCAGGGAAGAGCTATGGAAAGCAAACGTACTACAGGAGATTTCTGGAAACATGTAATTGTGAATGGTCTGCCTGTAAGAACTGTCATCACCCTGATATGGATCACCTCCAAAGCTGGAACAGAATGGGCTAAATCAGGGGTGTCAAGCCCGCAGCCTGGATGCGTTACGTGCTGGCCCCAGCCCCTGCCCAGTTTAGCAAAGGGGGAAAAAGTCCCGATGCATCACGTGACGACGCCATGACGACGCAAGTTTGACACCCTGGGCTAAATTGTGCCTGGCTACTCTGCATTGAAAATAATAAGAAGTAACCTTAGTGCATTATAAACAGCTATGGAAACTACAGTTGAATGGCCAGGAGAATTGTTTGGTCAAGGCAATAGCTGTAACATTCTTACAAGAGTCCTGAGAAACAAAAGAAATAGTAAAAAGCAAATCCATGCAAAACTTTTTGGCAGAAGCAGCAGAAAATTTGTAATATAGGTATCCCTCGAATTACGACAGTTTAGTTTGCAACCATTCAAAATTACTACCCTCCCAAAAAAAGTATTTACAACCTGGTCCCGAAGTTCTGAATGTTGCAGCACCATAGTGGTCATTCGCCCTTACAACCGACCACAGAGATGCTACAACATGCTCCCTGCCTATTCACCCCACCATCCTACCCCACCAGTTCGCCATTAGCATCCTGTATTCCACTGTCTCCTCCCCACTCTATTTCCCAAGCTTTACTATACTTACTTTCTCAAGAGCTTCAGAAGAAGATCACCCACAAGGCAGAGAAGCTGAAGTCTTTTCTTCAGAAGCCAGTGAACTGTAAGAACATGAGATGTAAGGAAAACAGCTTCACCCCATCTGAAAGCCCGGCTTTCCCTGCCATGAGGGTCTGCAGGCTTCATTTGGGCCCAGTCTGGCTGCTGGCAAGCAGCCTCCTGCTTGCTACTGACAGACTAGTTCGAATGAGCAGCTTCAGGGATCGCGGCATGGCAGCCAGTCAACATGGAGCTTGTTTCCTTTGTCTCATTGGGCTCCATGTTGATTGGCGAATGCTTTGGGGAAAGCAGGGAAACGAATCCTCGGTTACAAATGTCATTGGTAGGCTGTATTATATTTGTAACTCGAGGATTATTTGTACAGCCAGTCGTATCAGCTAGCAATATACATACGGCAGAACTTGTCTTTCTTTTCCAGTTTCTGTGTACATAGGACTATTGCTTTAAAAAAAAACCTTAAATCCATGTTTTTTAAAAAACAGGCCAGCATTTTTTTTCCAGAGCATTAAATTTTTGTTTCCAAAGATTTTTTTTTTTGGCCCTCTCATAGAGGAGCCTAGCTGACTCTTTGACTGTCAGTAGGTGGTTTACCCAGCTTGCAAGTGCAGATGTTTTTATATCACAGAAAAGCAGCATTGAATTGGCTTTTCATTTGCTCTTCTTCCTTTAAACTTCACAGCTAAAATTTGTACAGAAATAGAGCCAGTTCTTTATAACTTCAGCCTTGTACTTGATAAATGAGAATGTCAAAAGAGGAGCAGGGACAGTGAAAGAAAAATAGAAACTAATTAGGTACAAAGTTCAAAATCTTTTTGCAGAGGAAATCTCTAGCCTCCAGTTTGACGAGCAAACAAGTGCTGTGTACTTCGTAAACTTGCAGAAAATCTCAGAGTTTTAGGTGCCATAATATACCCCCCAAATTGAGTTCAGTTTATTCATGGATGGGCTTATCTGTGAAAACATATGACAGTACTTCTCTAAAGTAACCATATATCATGTATACAGTATACTCACGTATGAGCCCATCCACATATAATTCAACCTCAGATTTTTAACCAAAATATCAGGAGAAATGTGCCACCTACGATAAGCCATCTGTGCAAACTAAAATATATGAAAGAATCCAGAATTGAATTGACTGGGCAGATGTTATGGGAGACAAGTGGTCCCTCAAGTAATCAACACTTTAAAAATGGCTGAAAAAAACTGAGGTTGAGAACAACCAAAAGTGGAAATTGTTCTGCAGTATAAGGGTCTTCTTTTTATCAGAATGTTTAAATTGCAGTACTGAATATTGGGATCTCTTTAGATTTAGTATGTATACTGTGATTGTGTAACTAGTAGCTGCTAATAAATTTTAGATCAAAGGTTGCAGTAAGGGTTTGAAAAAATGCAGAAAAATACAAAACCAAATGTTTTATGCAATGGTCTCATAATTATCTGAAATTAAAATTAAAAATATTTATGTTAAGAAATTAGATGTTAAAAATTCCACTTTTATCTATATGCAGAGCAAGCATACTTAACAAGTAATATGATGCTATAATCTTTAAAAATACTTCATGAATTTATTGATAGAAAGGACCGTAGGCAATAATGAATTAATTCATTTTAGCTGTGCTTTGAGATAATTTATTAGCTTTATAATGATTAAAATCCTAAGATGCCATTAAATAGTAAAATAATTTATTATTCAGTATTATGTATCAATTTTATATTGATGTATTAATACAACTTGAAAAAACATGATTTTAGCAGTATACTTCAGGGTCAGCAAATAATTTGATTTAATTTTCATTTGGCTGAGACTTTTTCCCCTTTGATTTTTAATATAAATATTTAGTTTAAAACTCCATTTACAGCGAACAGATTTCTTACTCAAATACTATACCTTTTATTTAAAAGAATAGTGTCTTGTAAATCAAAGGTTTGTATATTCAATACTGTTGTTTGAAAATGGGAAGAACTGAATGATGGATGAATTAAAAGCTTAATTCTCAGAATTAATAAATGGCAACAAGGCTAACCTGTTAAAACATATTAGGCTATTTGGTTAAAACTTACAAAAGATTAATGATGATATGTCATCATGGAATGATCGTATCTCAAAGCATTAAGATAAAACTTTCTTTGAAGTTTGCCTGCTTTAGCATAAAAGTCTCCATAAAATATTTTCTTTTAACAGCATTAGCCTGTCATTCAGGCTATGAGCTAATACTCTAAAAATATCTGTTTTGATTTGATCAAGCACTCTGGCCCAATTCTGAAAATATTTTAGGATTGCTGAATTATTGTTGAGGTACACATAAAGGGTTATAAATAGATATATTGGTCATATTTTGCTGAGCTAAATTGTTTTGATTTTTGGTATAAAGGTTGATATTAGAAAGTGCCACCCTGCAGTGAAAAATGAAAAGATTTGGGGGCCCTTTCTGCTTTTGATTTATAGGGTTCATCTTCAAAATATATTATTAGATACAGTTAAAACTCTTCGAGAAAGATAGTTTACACATTGTTGAGAAACCACAGTGAGGAGGTTTAACTCACTTCTATCAATAGACTCTGGAGAAAGGGCAGAAGGACTTTTCAATTAAGACAGGTTTCTTTGGCCTAATTTTTAAATAAACATTAAAGTATTGTTTTAAGGTCTGAGAACCAATTTTGTCTAGTAGTTAACCAGGCTAGAAAGCAAGAGACTGCGAGTTCTAACTTAGCTTTAGCCATGACCTTGGGCAAGTAATTCTTAGCTCACCTCACAGAGTTGTTGGGAAAATAGGAGAAGGATGGTGTATTGGATATGTTCTTGAATTAAGTCCAGAAATAATAATAATAATAAAGGTGGGGTACAAATAAATAAATCTGCTTTATAGTTTAAGGAATTGAATTATTTGCTTTGGAACATAGTACCATTTGGGATATCCATTGGCAATGTTAGCTGGTTCAAAATGGTAGAAGCTATTGGAGTAATCTAATTGCTCCCCCCTCCCATATTAGTAGAGGCAAGTTGTCAGTTTTGCCTGCTATTTTGATGCTGTTAACCCTGTATTTAATGCTCATAGCAATAGCACTTAGACTTATATACCACTTTATAAGTGCTTTATAGCCCTCTCAGCGGTTTACAGAGTTCAGCATATTGCCCCCAGCAATCTGGGACCTCATTTTACCCACCTTGGAAGGATGAAAGGCTGAGTCAACCGTGAGCCTGGTGCAATTTGAACTGCCAAATTGCAGGCAACTGGCTGCAGCAGAAGTAGCTTGTAGTAGTTAGTTGTAGTAGCAGCTAGTTCAGGTCCAGAATAGTATAACCACAAATTCCGTGTGAATCTGAATAACAACAACAACAACAAAAAAGAAGCTTGGTTCCCTCACATCCTTGGCTCTAATATTTCTTCTTTTTGTTTGTTTGTTTGTTCTTTGAGTTTGAGGTAGCACTCAACAATTTATTTATAGAAGTGAGATTTTTTGTTTTTTTCACTTGGCTTTCCTTTTGCCAGACCTGCAATTCAAAAGGAAGGACGATTATAACAGAAAAGATAGCCATGGCCATGATAAAATTTTACTTTATTTTATTGACAGATACCTAGAACAAGAACAAATATAAACACTCAAGACAAAAAGAAAATACTACCAAAATCAAAATGATTTCAAGGATTCTATTCAGAAGGGTCTGTAGAGCATTGTGGGAGCCACAGCTTGTCATCATGATGCAGATTGGGGACTGCATTGGAGAGATAATGTCTTGCTTAAACTTATTCAGTGGCTTCAGGAAACCAATGTGATGTGTTAATAGGGCTGGGAGATAAATTTGTTCGGCTCAACTTTTCAAGCATACATTTCTAAATAGTATTTCTTGAATAAATTTGTATGCAGAAATGCAGTTATCTATTTTTGTATCTTTCTGAGTTCTGTGATGCTGTTTTTCAATCGAAACAGAGGACAGATAGTCCTTGACTTATGACCACAATTGAGCCCAAAATTTCTGTTGTTAAGTGAGACATTTTTAAACTGAATTTTACGACCTTTCTTGCCAAAGTTGTTAAGTGAATCACTGCAGTTGATAAGCTAATAACCTGGTTGTTAAGTGAATCAGGCTTCCCTATTGACTTTACTTGTCAGAAAGTTGCAAAAGGTGATCACATGACTTTAGGACACAGGAACGGTCATAAGTGTGAACCAGTTGCCAAGCATCTGAATTTCAATTACATAATCATGGGGATGCTTCAGAGGTCATAACTGTGAAAAATGGTCATAAGTCACTTTTTTCATTGCCATTGTAACTTTGAACGATCACTAAGTGAACTGTTGTAAGTCGAGGACTACCTGTATAAATCTGCATACTAAAGTACACAAAACTGTATATTTTAAAAGATAATGGACAAAGCATCATTTTATTCAGGATATGTGCATTTGAGGAAAAAAGTATGGTTATAAATTTTTATGCAGATTTTTAAAAATTGTAAATAAATATAGAAGGGTATGAAGAGTAACTATAGAATAAAATGTTGTATAAAAACAGTGAAATTATAGTGAATAGATTTATTTATCAAAACCTGTATATTCATTTGGCATCAGTGACAGATTTCATAGTGAAATTTTATTAAATTCAGTATGAGAATTTTAAACCCACATTTTTCTTCATTCTGAAATTATTTGGACATATTTCATTAAATACTCTTAGAAATAAACTATCTGTTGTCACTTCACAGTTGTAAAATGAAACAAATAGTACATTTCTAGCATTTTTCCCAGTTAGTTTCCTTTTTAAATAAATAGGGCATTAGTCTCCTGAAAAGAGTAAAATGAAAGAAGTTCCCACCAGACATCTTTTCTTTTGCTTTAATTACAGGCTTTTACTTATGCCCTGTAGATGTGTGTTAAGTAGTCATGTTTAATTCATTTCTTCTTTAGAATATGGGTCATGTGCTTTTTTTTTTTTTTACATGTGATTTGACAGGATGACAGTTTTGCTTAAGCAGGCTTTATTACAAAATGTAGACGAAGCTGTTCATATGCATGATAGAGTTTTACAGTCCATCCTGCCATATCAGAATAATTTATAAGAACCATATAATATTTGCCTGAAAAGTATCACACTAGTATTTCCATGAAAGAACATTCTGACTTCTGTCCCTGATAAGGTACCAAATTATCTTGGAACAATTCTCAGTGTCCTCAGGACAGAGTGTTTTTTTCACATTGTTTTAAAGAACAGTTGTGATTCAATATTTAAAAATAATGCTCCTCTGTTTTTGTTTGTGGATAATACTGCAAAGAAGAAATTCTTCTAGCAAGTGGATAGTAGTTGGTAAAGATACAGAAAGAATAGGATAGAGGCTTATTACATAACTTTTTATCATGTAATCAGATAAAATCAAATTTTTCAAATTTCTTTTACTATTAAAGATTAAGAGAACCAAGTATCAGCTGTATCACATTATCCCTGTTAGACTAAGAGTTTAGCAATTACCTTACAATTGTTTATGGTAATTCATAAGGGGAAAGCTAGAGTGAAATATTAATTACTTTTCTGATAGTGGTGAGAAATTATTGCTTTTGTTGGAATTTGGGGCTGCAAAGTTAAATTAATCTCCGTGAGCACTGCATGTGGTGAAAGCTAAGCTAAGCTATGGTTCTAGTACAGACTAGATTCCCATATGTTGAGGCCAGCTATCCCCTTTCTCAAATAAAATTATCAAAATAATTTTCAGAATGGCTGATATATAAGATGTTGTTCTGCCAGGACAAGGTCAAACAATAGTGGATTTTCAACTTTTGCCCTCATTACTTCAGTGTTGGTAGCTGCTTCTGTCTATAGAGCACGACTTCAGGACATGTCCCATCTCCTGTTGGGCATTTTCTCTCTTGTAATGTTAATCACATAAGCAGAACCAAGCATTATCAAGCATATTGTAGTAGTTGAAGTCTAGAAGAAGATTTAATACAGTGGTACCTCGGTACTCGACCACTTCAAAACTTGTTGAATTTGGTACTTAATGCACTTAATACTTAATTTGGACGTGAAAATGTTGTCCCAGTACTCATTGTTTGTTTTGATGCTCTGCAAAAAGAAGTGAGGGGTAGCCACAGGGGCTGACAGGAAGTTGACCATGCTGGGAAGGTCATTGACATAGGAAAAGGGACAGATAGGAGGTCCTTCCTGGCCAAAACAAAGGAACATGTGATTAGTCATATGGTTTGTTTGGTATTCATCCTTTTTAATACTCATTCCACCTCCCTGAACCAGTTGGGAACGAGTACTGAGGCACCAATGTGTCCCCGACATTAACAATTGGGAAAAACATATAGACTTTAAATAAAGATTTTGCCCATCTCTGGTTGCATTCCTGCATCTTTATAAGTTTTAAGTGAGGTAGGATTATAAAATTACATGGGTTGTTTTTAAAATTGAGATAAAGTGATGGAAAACATTGTATCTCTTACATTTCTGCAAGTATTACAGCTTTTGAGGCATAGAAAGACAAGAGGAAAAAAATCTGAGTAGGAAACTCTGCCTCTAACATTGTCCCAACTGTAAGATTTAAAACTAGCTATTCATATAACTAGTTCTTGATGGTGACAAGGTACTATATTTTGACATTCTAAATTCCTGTGCAAAGAAATTGTGAAATGTGTGAAGCATCCATGTGTGTATGCGTAAAATAGTGTCACTGTAAACCCCTCCAGATGGTAGGAATACTTTTCCTTCTCTACACCTATCAGTGCCGAGGACAAAGAGGTGGAGCCTTTCTCATTCTTTACAGCAGAGAGCTGGCTGCTTTCTCTTTCCCTCCCCTCAGTGTGTGTGTGTGTGTGTGTGTGTGTGTATGCCTTTCTGTGTTCCTCTGAGTAGAATGAACAGTTTGCCTTCCGAGTCGAGAGCAACATGCAGTTTACAGTTTGGGGTGGTACACACTGAGAGGACGAGGAAGAAAATCAAACAGTAAATATCATGGGCCAGTTGTGCTGTTATCCTTTTGGGAGAGAGGAGAAAAAAATCAGTAAGTCTGGTTGTTTTGTGCAATGCCAGTACTGGGTGCAGTTATTTCAGAATGTAGTTTACTGCTAAGAACAAAAAAAATCCAGCTATATGCATTTGGAGCATGGGTTATTTTCACCTACACTTTAAATTATATATTATGGTTTAAAGGAATGCAGGTAAGTAGAAATTGAATATGTATCTGTATGTTTTCTTAGGCTAGGAAACAGATTTTATGTCTGTAACTCTGAAGTATGGATGGTTATTCTGTTAGTGCATATAATGAAATATGACTTAACATTGGGGTGTGTATTTGTTTAACTTACCAGATGTACCCTATCCGATAGGGCAGTATTGCCACGCTAAATCTAATTTCAGTTGAAGACTGTGCTTACTAGCAAAATGCAATAGACATGGAGGACCAAAAAGACTGATGATTTGTTGCTGTTGTACTTAAAAATAGGGAAAGGATTTTCTAGTATTTTTGTTTTATTGCATGGCACTCTTCAAAGAGAGTCTTCTTTTCTGAACAGCTGCCAGGCATGTTTTTAGTTTTATTCAGATTACTTAAAAGGCACTGCAACATATAAATTTTATTAACTTATTTAATAATAATCATTTCAATGGAATGTTCATTTTTAATTGTGTTTCAGAATAGTTTGTATAGCAACATTCAAACATTATGTGCTGTCAGTCTTTCTGTCAGAAAACTAACTGAGATACCTCCCATATCTTAAATTTCATTTATTTTTAATTGGGAATATTTAGGGGAACTGTTCTTAACGTTGCATTTTTGTTTTATTTTACATTTCATTTCTGTTTTTGCTATAGTTGGCTTTAATGATAAACTCTGCAGTTTATACACATAACCTTGTCCACTCAGTGGAATTTCCAAATAAACAGTTATAAGAATAGTATATTAGTTAACCAGTAATATTACTAAGGTACCTTAGCTGTGGCAGACCCATGATTTAGTCACTTTACTGCTTAATTCCGGATTCTAAGTAACATTTAATTAATCCAACATCTCCTTCCGGTTACTATAAATGAAGTAAAATACAATAGAATACAAAAATAGAATCTTAAGAATCTTGGATGGAGATCCAATGTAGTTCTGAGAAATTTAATGAGAAGCGCAGGATAAGAGCCAGGTTTAATGTAAGAGGAAGTGAGCAGATATGTTGCTGAAATAACTGGCAGAATCTTGGAATCAAGTAAGAGAGGTAGGATAAAACAATGGGTCCCAAAGAAATTTTGTTATTATGGTATTTTGCTAGAAAGTCATGGAACAAATTAAATAAAAAGCTAATGAAGCCGAATTCAGATGAAGTGAGGGCTATAGAAAGATATATAGAAACATAGATGATAACTAGGTAAATGCAGATATCTGGTCCACTTCACTATGGTACATTTTAAAATATTAGTCTTCTTTATTTTATGAAAAATGTTCTTTTTCAAATTGATAATTATTGTCAAGCTTCAAAGTACCTCCACTTTGTTAATCCCTTTTTGACTGCAATACTTTTTTTAGTATATTCTTTCTCCAAATATCTGGGTGGCTTTTTTTAAGCACAGAAGTACAGTATTTTAGGATAAATATTAGAGGCTTCCATTAATTCTGAGCTTAACTGAATTAGTATGAGTACAAGTTTGTGACATCGTAATATAATATGAATGAAGTTTGTTAAAAAGTTTGATTTGCCACATATAAAAGGGAAGCTATCATGTAGATTATATGACATGATTATAATACATATTTATTCTTCAAAACATGCTTGCAGATCTGTTTCCAATATACATCATTTTTTAATTTTTATCCAATAGGGCAATGAGTTTGGTTATACTGGGTTTTTTTTTAACAATAAATAATTCCCACTTTTAACATTCATTGCAATTATAAAGCAATCAAGGACATTGAGATCCTTTTCAAGCACTTCTTCCTTGGTAGTCTTTTTTATGCAGAATAAACAATAACGAATATATTATTTAAAAAATTTAACTTCACGTACTGAAACTTTTAATGTTAAATGTAATTAAGCCAGAGACTGAAATGTTAGTAAGATTTTTCTTAATTGGGGCCATTAACTTTGTGCACACAAATGCAAAGGAAGTTGAATTATGAAGTAAAAATGAGACAATAACTTTCATCGTCTATCTTTGGTCTGTATGTAAGATGTTTTGGTTAAGTTTGCAGGTCAAATGATTGCCCTCCCTCCCCCATGCAAAAGAATAAATCTTACATATAAGAAAATAATCAAAAAGTGAAAGCATATTAGTTGCATAAGCTTTAATCCAGAGTTTGAAATGACACATTCCAATAACATTGGTTTGTAGACTAGTTCACTACAGTATTGGGGCATCAGTGTGGATATATCTCAGTCAAAAACACAAGACTGAAAACTGCAATTAATAACATAAACCTTTTGAAAGAGGTCTATGGAAGAAGCAAAATAAAGAATTTGCAAGTGAAAAACTATTGATGGCATAGATGAGCTATTTAGTCAAAATGTCAAATGGCTTCAGAAGCCAAGAGGTTAGGCAACCAAATATATTTCCATTGTGTCTAGTTTAAGATCACTTTGCAAGAACAAATATCCCCAGTGTTAACAGGCTAATAGGATGATGAAATATGAATAGAAATACAGTATAAAGAGACAAAGGAATGCCTGTGGATCCATCGCTATCAGATGTATCCTGGATGATAAAACAGAATTGGCTCTGGCTTGTACTTATATGGGAATTCCAGGGCTGAAAGCTAGTTTGAGAAATTAAAGGACATCCTAGAAGAAAATAACCGTAAAGAACTTCTGTAATTTTGCCAAGAAAATTGAACGATGCTGTCAGCAGGTTGAATTTGACATGAGGCTATCTTTATATAGAATTGTCTTTTTACAAAAGCTGATTCTCCATTATGTTTATCCTCAATTCAGGCCTATCACCAGATACATGTATATGCATGTGTGTGAGAAGGGATGTGTGTGAAAGAAGAGATCTGCATATTTACAAACCTGGCTGATTTGAATATGAACACCACCTTATAACAACTTTGCAATTTGCCACTTCTAGTAGAAGTTGTTTTTCAGGAGCAGGTACAGCATAGCCCAATTTGGAATTGGGTGTTCCTGACTTCTTTAAATCAGCTGCTATCCTGGTGGGAGGGAGGAATTGAATGAACTTATTATGATTCTAGTATGCTTATATCACAAAAGAAATAAGTATTCTAACCTTGTTACATGTGCTTCAAAAAACAAAAAACCCTGGAATTTGTATAGCACAAGTTAAAGGAGAATGAAGGGAAAATGACAACAGAACCATATAATGTTAAATGCTACTTAAAGATAAAGTACAGTAGCATGAAAACTACATTTATAGCTATGATAGGCCTTCAGGTTTGAAGAAGACATACTGCTGTACCATTTGTGGATACGGAGGTGGTTCTAGAGTCCCAATCTGGAAGACCAGAATTCAGCCCAATGGGAGCACTACAATGCCATTGTTGTGGTAATTGGACATTATTTTATGATGCTGCTCATGGTTTTCTGTCAGTTTTTGGTAATGCCTGACTTGAAAGCTGGCCAACAAGTTCCATCGGCATTTGTAGCTTCTAGTTCCCTTGATTGGATATCACAATGATGTAGGGTTTCTTTCACAACATCTTTGTAGCTGTTGCATGGTCAACTTTGAGGTCTCTTCCCAGACTCTAGTTCACCATAGAGCAACTGGCAAAGTGTACATTGGTCATCTATTCTGATGACATGTCCCACCCATTTCATCTGGGCTCTGATAATCAGGGACCCAATGCCCATGGACTCTACATGCCATTTAAGGTATTAGTAGCATGAAAAATATATGCTATTTAAATTAAATATGCAACCACTGTGTAGCATTTGCACAACACATTTTTATCTTGATTCCTCTTTTAAATGAGATATTTTAGAAGCTATTCTACTTGTTCTGACTCTTGCACAGGAACAGGAACATTTATAGCCTATCTAGAATGGGATATTAATTTTTAAACACAGTAATTGATAGTCATTCCTTAATGCCAAATGTTTGAAATGAGGAAGATTTTACAACAACTTTATTAAGTGTGTACAACAAAATTCAGCACAGAAGATCCACTCCGCAGTACACAAAAGTGATATACATACTGTTCCTTCCACCTTTCCCGCAGATTGCTTAGCTTTCTTCACTGTATGCTAAAGAATATAGAATTCATATTAGCAAGCACATGCAAATAACATAAAAATCTCCTCAAACATTTCTTTTTTATAATCAAACCAAATGATTATATAATAGGGTCACTTGTTTAACTATGAACATTATAATTTCAGACTCAATTTTATCTTCTAGTTCAGTTTCCAATATGGGCAATACAGTTGCTTGTGAAGGTTTTTGAATGATGCTTCAATTTCATTCTAGTCTGGGGAAATAGATCAAGGTCCAGGCCACATTTTGGTTAGGTTTTCATTTATCAACCTGGTGCTATGAAATCTGCTAGTTTCTCTTTGTTTCTTGACTTTAATCAAGAGAAGAGCAGATAATAAACTTTATTAATCTTGCAAGCTTATCTACCTTCTTTTCTTTCTCCAGTTGCAGAATGAAGTGTTATTATATGGAAGCTACTTTAATTCTCTTCTTATAAATATTGGAAAAATAGCGAAGAAAGGCTAGTAGTCCCATAACCTAAATCAGACCAACAGACTTTGAGAAGATTAGACATATTGGTATAGATTCAGAAAAGAACAATTAGGATCTAAATCCAATGACAGACTAAAAAAACCCTTGACAAAGTTTAGGAGAATGTTAATACTCTTTATGTATCTGAATAGATGCCCCATAAAAGAACAGGATTTTTATCCCAAAGGACAAGACGCAAAGCCAGGGGGTGCGATTCTACCGGTTTGGACCGGTTCGATAGAACTGGTTGTTATGATTCTCCGTAGTTCAGAGAACCGGGAAATTGGGCCTCTGGTTGGTCCCACCCCTCTCTGCCTGCTTCTCCGCTCCCTGCCCAGTCAGTCCCTATTGCACATGCACAACATCGTGCGCATGTGTGACATGCCTTCAGCCAGCTTTTGCCTGCCCGCCAGGCCAGCCATTGCTGCCTGCCTTTCGCTGTGGCCCTGCCTGATCTGATGATCTCCCTGGGTGAGTGGAATCCCCGGTTGCCTTCCCCTCCACCACTTGCCTCTTGTTTTGCCCCTTCTCCCCCACCACTTGTGTTTTGTCACCGCTGCTGGTTGCCTTTCTCCCCCTCCATCACCACTTGCCTTCAACCAAGGAACACATAGAGAGACTCCTGTTGGCTCCAGCCAAGCCAGCAGCTGCTTCTCTCACTTGCTCCAGCAAGGAGAGTGAGAGAGCCTCTCCTGGCAGAGTGAAAAGCTTGCAAGTCCCCCTCCCATCGGGAAATGGCTCCTGGGAAGCAGAGAAGCAGCCCAGTTGGATCCTGTTTCTCTCTGCTGCCCAGGAGCTGGTTCCCAAAGGGAGGGGGACTTGCAAGCTTTTTGCTCTGCCGGGAGAGGCTCTCCCAGCAAGAGCAAGTGAGAGAAGCAGCCGCTGACCTGGCCGGAGCCAACACGAGTCTCTCCACTGTTCCTTCCAGCTGAGTTAGGCTAACCCTAACCCCAACTGAGCAGCCCTGATCTGCCTGCTCACAAGTAAGCCTGTGCCCAGACCTTGCCATCCCCCCACTGTTCCCTGGCTAGTCTGGCTGGCTTCCCCACCAGTGCGGCTCCATCCCATCAGCGGCGCTAGCTGGGGCCTAGCTAGCTGCCCACCACACACCATCCCCGGGCTCAACTGGCTGGCTTCCCGATCAGCGCGGCCCCATCCCGGCAGTGGTGCTGGCTGGGGCCTAGCTAGCTACTGCCCCCACCATCCTTGGGCTTGGCTGGCTGGCTAAGCCGCCACATGACGCTCCCCCAGCTCTCCTTACCATGTGGTGTCTGCAGCGCAGCGAACGGCAGCAGTGGTGCTATGAATAGTAGGGTAGCAGACCCGGCTGCCTCCCATAAGCAGTGCCATCACTACAGCGCCTCTGCCGCCTCTGTCACCGCCGCCCGCTTCTCCTGGGGCAAAATGAAAGGAAGCGGGTGGAGGCACTGCAGCGACAGCACTGCTTATGGGAGGCAGCCAGATCCGCCGCCATCGCCCGCTTCCTTTCGTTTTGCCCCTGGGAGAAGCTAGTGGCGGTGGTGGTGCTCTGACCAGGAGGGCAGGGACCTGGCTGCCTCTTGTAAGCACTGCCACCCATGGAGGTGCTTTAGGAGGGCTTGGGGGTGCTCCACGACCCCACTGCCGCTGCCGCATGCTACCCGAGGAGGTGCTTTGGGAGGGCTGGGGGTGCTCCACGGACTCACCACTGCCCGCAGAGGTACTTTGGGAAGGCGGGGGTGCTCCACAGCCATGCTGCCACCGCTGCACACTGTCTGCAGAGGTACTTTGGGAGGGCTGGGGGGAGTGCTCCATGGCCCTGCTGCCGGTGCATGCCACCCCCCCCACTTTCTTCCTTTTCCCGCCGCCCGCTGCTGACTGGAGCCTGCCTTATCATTCAGTTCGACCCAGACCAGGTGTGTGTGTGTGAGAGAGAGAGGGGAAGAAAGAAAAGGAAGGAAGGAAGGAAGGAAGGAAGGAAGGAAGGAAGGAAGGAAGGAAGGAAGGAAGGAAGGAAGGGAGGGAGGGAGGAAAGAAAGAAAAAAGAAATAAAGAAAAAGAAAATAAAGAAAGAAAGAGCAAGAAAAAAAGGAAGGGAGAGAAAGGAAGGAAGGGAGAGAAAGAGAAAGAAAGAGCAAGAAAGAAAGGAAGGGGGAGAAAAAAAGGAAAAGAAAGAAAGGAAAAAAGGAAGGAAGGGAGAGAAAGAGAAAGAAAGGAAGGGAAAGAAAGAATTAGGAAGGTAGAAAGACTGGTGTGTGTGAGAGAGAGAGAGAGAAACGAGGAAAAAAACAAGAAGGAAGGGAGAGAGAGAAAAAAGAAATGGGAAGAAAGAACAAAAAAAAAAAAGAAATAGGAAGGAAGGGGGGAGAGAAAACTGCTATTATTTTTAATTGTTCCATTATTTATCATATATTAATATTTTACACTGTCCCTACACCTAGAGTGATTTTACTGCCTTTCTTTTGCCTAGAGCTACCACATATTTTTCAGGGTTTACATACATTCAAAGTCTATAGTCCAGACTCCAGAGCATAAGTACACTTGTGTTTAATACAGTTGAAAGGTACTTTGGAGGCCTCCTAGTCCAGGCAGGAAAGTGGAGGATGCCAAACTCTGAGTAGAGGTCCTGGGAAAGGTGTCAGAATAAAACTTAGAAGGGACCTTGGGGGAACCCTATACCATTTCATAATAAATGAATAAATAATAGATAATAAAGTCAAAAAAAGGTGAACAACATTTTTACAGAACTATAAATAAGTTGAGGCTGGGTGTGACAAGGAATGGCTGGGAGAGGACGGGCCTGGCAGAGCACCCCTTGATGTGAATGACATTAAGTTGCTCACACCCACCCAGTCACATGACCACCAAGCCACGCCCAGCAGTCATGTGACCACCAAACACGCCCAGCCAGCAAGCCATACCTACCCAGTCACATGACCACCAAGCTACACCTGCAAATTAAGCCACACCCACAGAACCGGTTGCTAAGAAATTTGAATCCCACCCCTGCGCAAAACTTAATCAGAGTAGAACCATTGATGTTAGTACAATCCAAGTTACCATGAATAATTTAAATCCCACTGGGTTGAAGAGTGTGGAAATAAAATATATTGTGTGATTATATACAGAATGCAAAGGTAGTGAATATACTGTATGTTTTGACAAAATACGTTGCAATGGTTCCTGATTGTTTTACAGAAAGGATCAAACAAATTATGGATAATATACTTTTAATATATGTGAGAGCTGACAGAATAACAATAACTTAAGTTTAATTTCAGAATCTAGGGAGAGGAAAAGAAAAATGTGATGTAGCTTTCTTTATTAGGCCATTATTATGGGATTCCCATAGGCATCTGGTCACCTTAGAAAACAAACTGCCCAGTTAGATGGACAGGATTCCCTCCTGAAGTCTCTGAACATTTGTTACAGAGATTCCAGGAGGGGAGGAAGCCACTTAGAATGTGTTTTGTACAAGATGTCCATTAATGCTGGAAAAGAATTTTTTTTTTTACCATTAAAGGTGACATAGTATCCCAGGGGATGACAATAGATAAAAGATTGAAGCTTCATTGGAAGTGCTAAATAGGACTGAATAAAACAGAAGAGAAACACAGTTCCTTCAAAGTGAAAAATAACTTGTTTCAACTGAAGTCTTTCAATTATTTGGCCTGTTTATGATTTATACAGCATTCAAGGCCAAGCATACAAGCAATGTAATAAAAATTAGTCAGTGAAAGTTTCCTAGCTATTATTACAAGTCCCAAGGCTTTCCACTGTTTCTCATCTCAATAGATTAAAAGGTCTTTCTAATGCAGTGCAAGAAGAATAGAATGTGCCCTGTTTCTCTATTTTTAAATGATTGAAAGCAGGTGAATAGTTCACAGTTTACTCATTTTCATGAAGGATTTAAAAGAGTCTAAATTTGAATAACCTAAAGTACAATATGAAAACTATGGTTCTGTTGTGACCTGCTGGCGGCCTGCAGAGCTGGCAGCAGAGTCAGACAGTGGGGAGGAACAGGGGCCGGTCTTGGAGGCCAGGGAAGGCTCAGACCAGGAATCTGCATCGACACAGAGATGGGGCCAGGGAGTTATGTGCTGACTTCGGAGCCTCCAGAATCTGACATCAGCAAGGCAAAGGAACAGAGGGAGCCTGTTCCCAGTGCGCAGAGCTGTCAGAAGGCAAGAACAGTTAAGACAAAAGGGGTGACTCAGGAGTAAGGCTTGGAGGTGATTGGCCCCTCCCATAAGATATGAAAGAGGAGCAAAGGGACATGAGCCTTTGAGGGAAGCAACTTTGTTCTGATCGGTTTGGAGTCTGAAGCTCCGTGTTGACTTTGTGCTCCGTTTGGCCTTGTACAGCTAATTGGCAATTTAGTTGTTGGCAGCATTTCAAGGGAGATAAAGGTGCTTGCTTATCAGCCTTATCCCAAAGGACTGTGGCAGACTTCTTTTGGACTATTCACCAACTGTTTGGGACTCATTACGAGCTGTGAATGAATATAATTCACAGCTGTTGAAATAAAACAAAAGGTTTTTGGGACTAGTGTGTGTTTGTTACTGTCTCAGGAAGCCTTGGTCAGAACAGGTTCAAGCCAAAGACTATGGCTAAAGTAGGGATACGAAAACCACAGCTCACTGTGTTTGGCCTGTCCGTATTCTTTAGTTATTCCTAAAGCTTGCCATAATAATGGAGCATAACTACGGACCCTTATTTTCCTCCTTGAATGTGCATATGGGTTTTTAAGGGGGCACAGTGGTTTAAGCCATCCACTTCTTAAAACTCCTGAACTAAATTAATGCTAGGTGAGCAGAGGAGGGAGGCATAGATGTATACCATTCAGAGTCATTATTGAGATGGGCAACTATAGAAACCAAACAAGTAAAATAAAAGAAGAACCAGTGTTCCTCTCCCTGCTCACTATTTTTCAGAGTTCGTTTTAGATGCAAGTGACATTTTCAGTCCATTACTAATGAGTTGCTTAGGAGCAAAATAGCAGTTTTACTTTGCTTTTACAATAATACTAGTTTCATAGCAAAATATAAATTGACTGCATTCAACAGAGTTGTATATTTATAAATTGCCCTTTGGTAGGAAAGCATATGATTAAACAGCTAGGGCTTATTACATTTTCATTAAAAAAGAAAGCACCTCCACATGGCAGCATTTCCATTTCCCAGTTCCTCACAAAGCAGTTTCAGATTGACCTACTATATATTTGTACTAACCTTGAAAAACCAAGAATACTATGAGTTCATCAGGACTTAGCACTTCTGTTTCAGCTAACCAATAAGAATATGTCACCCAGCTCATGTTCTGCCCTGAGAGCTACCACCATTTAACAAATATCCCTCACCTCTACTACACAAAATAAATTGCCAGCACCATGTTTTTAAATAGATTCATTTGCACTTTGCAAAAGAATTTGAGTGATAGCAGTGATGGGAATATATTCAAACAAGGCATGGCAATCTTTCAAAGGCTTTCTAGCATGTTGTTGATTATATCTAGCATGCTATTTGCATTTAAAAGCTCTATGTGCTATGAAAGTGACAGAATAGCAAGTCATTACTTTTTCAGAAGTTATTTCCAATACTAAGACCATGATCGCTTTGCATTCTTACAAAGTGAGAAAGGAGAAGAAAAGGAAGAATTCAGCTTCAGGATCTTATGGGTAAAGAGTAATGGGTAGCTTGAACCCAAGAGCAGTAAGTGGTGAAGCAAGATTTCTCATATTTGCAGAATTGCAAAGATTCCAAGGAAAATATTTGCCTTGCTCCAATTTCTGCCTTATGTGATCATTGAAGTATGGAACTAGTCCAAGAGTGTTGCAAAGTATGACTTATGGAGTAAATATGAAATAAACAGGATTTCAAACTAGGAATCTTTGGATAACATTGACTTGCCATTTCAATAGTGTATCAACTTGGAAAAACATTTCATAACTAAAAAGAATAAGTGATTCTTCTGGAGGATAAGCTCTATGTGACTTCTGTTTCTGTTTAAAGATATTTATTATATGTTTTGTTATTCTTAATTAGTCTTCCAGTAGTCCCTCATCAGGCTTTCTCATCTCAGCCACAATTTCATAATTTAAACAGACTATAACACAAATTAGTCCCAAATTGCACCAAGTTTTATATTTCAAATTCCTGAAATAAGATGATTTTCAATGTATAAGCTGAGGCTTTGGGTAATTGTTGGATTAGGAATTTTCTTTGGGCAAAAGAGGTAAATGGAACAGCCAGAATCCATGGAATGGAATTCCATGGCAGGGAAATAAGACAGGCTGCCTTAAGATTCAGGCAAAGAACTGAGAAAGAATTAAGTTCAGCCTCATTATGTAGACCAAACCAAGAAATCAACTCTACAAGAAGGCTCAGTCTACAACATTTTTTATTATCATTGGCTATAGTAGCAGAATCTTGCGAATCTGTCCGTTCTTTACTCTCACCATATTCATGTAAATTAGGCAAGTATCTGTCTGAGTTGCTTAAGCATACTTTCTTGTTTTAGACTAGGTGTGTTTTTGCCCTTGTTGCTTTAGGAACAGACCTGGACAGTATCTCTAGCAAGGTCATCTTCCTTACTGCTCTTATTACAGGTCCTTTTTTTATAACAAAGGAGAATGTTTGTACTCAGGGTTGACTATAAACTGAGAGTCCACCCCATTCCTTACTAGCACTGATGATGTTACCTAGTTTGGGTAATGAAATGTCTGCAATAAAACACCCAGGCTCAGGGAGCACCAGGGACTCCTCTTATGTTTCATTCTGAAGGTTTTTCAAGGGTTTTGGAACCAACGAAAGCAAGAACACCCTGCTGAATGTGTATCCCATGTGCTGAGAAGCTTTTCCCCTGAAGTGTGTATTTGCATGCAGTTTTCTCTGCTTAGTTTTACTGATTTTTGTCTGTTGTGGTGTACAGGTGACAAAAAGGGGGCAGAGCCAGATGATGCAGAATTGCTGAGCCTCAGCAAAAAGCTGGTGGAGACTGCAGTCCTCAAGGCGGTACAGCAGTATCTAGAAGAAACTCAAAACAAAAACATACAAAATGATTGTGGGACCCCAGTGAAAACTGAGGAGGTGGCCATTGGAAATAGCAAAGAAAGTGAGAGTGACATTAGTAGAAAATGACTGTTTTGGAGGCCAAAAAGGCAGGGCTGTAGCACCAACATCCATGTCTCTGCTCCCTACTCTTCAGAGTTGTCCTCGCTGGCATGATGGTTACGGTTTGCTATCAGGTATCCTTTCTGAACTGAGAACACAGAGCTTTGCAAGAACTAATGTCAATGCTACTGAAAATGATTATTTAAAAAAACACTACTGAACTCTGGGAAAGAAGATAAGCCTGAGAGAGAACAGGACAAGAAGGACGAGAGATGTGATCCACCCAAAGTGCCATCTTTCTTGTGTTCTTGACTACAGAGTTATTTCTCCACTGCTTTCTTTCTGTGCCGCCTGGATGCAAAACGAATGGCCAAAGAAACAGTATCTTGAATTTTGTTCAGCAGAACTAAATAAAGTGTTTTGTTGGAGAAGAAGGCAATCTATTGTATCGAAGAGCAGTCAGTACTGAAATCTTAATGTGAATCACAATTACTGTTACCCAATAGAATGTAACTGGATACTGAACCTCCTATCATGCATCATTTTGAAGTACAATTTTCACACATAAGTTGTATTTTTCTCTGATTAACATTTTTTTTACTTCACAGTAAAAAAAAAATGCATTCAAGCAAAATTATATACTTTCTGCACAATGGCGTATTGTTTAGTAATTTGTTCCATAACATTTTAATCACTATTAATTGTATACAAACGTGTTGTTATTCTTTTTCCTTTAGGGAAGAGCCCTGAAACAGCTCTAGTAAAGGAAGCTTTGCATAGAGAATTGTTGCCTCTGTTGGCCAAAGTGAATCAGATAAGAGAACTTTTATGCAGACCATCAATTCGGATGAAAATATACAAGGAACTGCTTGAACAAGGACAGCTTAGTTGACAACATCTTGGAAAATGTCACTGATCCAACTTCTTTAGTGTCTTAATTTTTAACTGCAAATTATACAGATTAATTTTAAACGAAGATAACTTACATACCCAGTTTGTATTGCTTCTTTTTTAGAGGAAGAGACGTACCTGTATCCAAATAATTGAAAGTGATAGGGAAAAATACCATGTTCCCCCAAAAATAAGACCCAACTGGAAAATGAGCCCCAGCATGATTTTAGAATATTCATAATATAAGCCCTACGCACAAAATAAGCCCCAGTTAAGATTGTCAGCCAGACGGATAGATTTAGAACTGTATTTTCCCAAAAATAAGCCCTAATGCATCTTTTTGAGCAAAAATGAATACAGGACCTGTTCTTATTTTCAGAGGAAACACATGTAGATAATATAATACATAAGGATTCTTTTCTAAGATCCATCCTATTTGGTGAGGAGTGAGGAAATCTGACAGTCAGAAGAAGCCAAGTCTATTGTATTGTAAGTAGGTACATAAAGGACTCTAATGCTACCAATGTGTATCAGTACATGGAAATACAGTGTAATGCTGTAGTATTGATTTGAGAGAAGTCATGATTTGTCATATGACTAATCTCATCCTATGCATTTTATTATTGGCATGGGGAAAGTCGGTGTATAAAACTTAGATGCAAACTTTCATTGCTTAGAGTGGATCATTTAGTACAAACCAAAAACTAAGTTGAGGACAGGTACTGTTTAGAGTGGAATTGCATGCACTGTCTCACATATGAATTATATCATCTCATTACCTTTTTTTTCCCTTACACCAGTTACCATATTGACCAGACCATGACCTCTCTTAGCCCATGTTTATTCTGTAATAAATAATAGAGTGGATTATTTCTATGGCTGTAAACTTTATAACAAGGTTTTGTTAGGTGGCTTTAAACTGTTACCACCTAAGAGAACATTTTTGTATTATCCTCCTGTCTTTTATCTATTGATACTTTGGTTTTGAACTGCTTACTTTTTTAACACACCAAGTTTTAAATCTTATGTACAGATTCTGACATACAATTTTTGCTATTGTTTACATGCAAAACAAGATGGTTTAAAATGTTTTAATATTTATTGTAAAATTGCAGCAGGTCATTTATTTCATCATGTGTTATGAGTATACTAATTTTAAAACAGGGGAAAAAATAGCTTTTGTGAATATAATTTCTGAAATTTCAAAAGGGCTAAAAGTGTGCATGGGCAGGGGGGTTAAGACACATCATATGAATGTTTATACAAAGTGTATTTTCTGAATGCAGGTTTGTGCTTCCAGTAGATACATAAACAGAGTGTGGTATGCTTGTCTCTGTCTTCTACCTTCTAGGCAATTGATGAAAGAAGGAAGTTGATCTCTTCAAATGCCTTAATGGTTCTTTTAATTCTCTTGCTCTTCTTCTATCTTTAAATTCAGCTTTCTGGATGCTTGTTGTTGCTTCTTCCAAGTCCATTCATAGGGGGACATTTCATACTTAAATTAATTGAATTTAGGGCTGCTGCTACTGCTGAAGTTTATATGGAATCTGTCTTTGCAGTAATAGATGTGAGGTTCAGTGCCAACATCTCCATCTCCAGGAAATCAGTAATCCAGAAACTGAATACAGATATACCCTGTCCTGAATGTTCCGAAGAGAACACTACCTTTAGGGCTTCACATAAACCTCTGGGAGAGTAAGACCAGAGGGAGAGAGATCTAATCCGACATGCAGATTGACCAAGGAAGGAGGGGGGAAAAGGAAAAATAAGTGTTGTGTACATAGGTCCTGATGCAGATAGGGTTTCAGCATTACAGGTAGTCCTCGACTTACAACCACAATAGAACCTGGAATTTTGGCTGCTAAGTGAAACGTTTGTTGAGTTTTGCTCCATTTGAGGACCTTTCTTGCCACAATTGTTTAAGTGGATCACTGCAATTGTTAATTTAGTGACATGGTTTTTAAGTGAATCTGGTTTCCCCCATCAGCTTTGTTTGACAGAAGGTTGCAAAAGGGGATCACATGTCCCCAGAACACTGCAACCGTCATAAATAGGAGCCGGTTGCCAAGCATCTGAATTTTGATCACGTGACTACCAAGGGATGCCACAGTGTTGTCAATGTAAAAAATGGTCATAAGTCCCTTTTTTTAGCACCGTTGTAACTTTGAATGGTCACTAAATGAACTGTTGTAAGTAAGTCAAGGGCTACCTGTATCAGGGAAGTTTAGGAAGGTAAGCTTCTTCTGGGTACGTAGTTAGGGGGAAAATTAAAATTCATGATAGATAATTAGTTAGCATGTTTATGAAGATGTGTTTCCCTGCATTTTTTTCAGCTGCAGCATTGTCCAGTCTTGTGAGATACACAGGAACCAATAAGAAGCAATGTTTGTAGGAAAAAAGTGACTTTTTCATCTAATTACTTTGTACAATGTCAAATATATTGTATAAGTGTGATGTTTTCCCTGTTTCCAAAGCCAAGATTTTAAATAGCTTTAAAAAAAAAAAACCTGCTTGACACGGCATTAGAAAGAATCAGGATCTTTGCTATGCTCTGTTGACATGATCCCAAGGGTAAAATGGCTGGACAAATAAGATTGATTGGCTAGAATAAAAGTTTTGTGTGTTTTACCTTGATGCCATAAGTGACAGCCAAAGCCAACATGTAAATACACGCATAATAAATCCTTTTATTTCACAAGCTTGAGAACGCAGAGTTCACCAGAACAAATGCCAACTATCTCATTTCACTGTCAGCCCTGTCCGCTTATTTCCTGGACAATTTGAGTTACTCCATTTAAATCACAACAAAGCAGAATCCTTGAGAATATGTACGGAGCAACGCTCCATCTGAGTGCCACTGAGAGGCTTTTCATAACACCTTCTGTGTGTGATGCACATATTTTCCACCCTACCCGCCTTCCAAATCCTCCTTTGCTATCACTCCTTTGCCCTGAGAGAAAAGGGGCGAAGCCATATCTTCTCCATTTGAACTGTACCCTGGACAGCCTGCTAGGCAGGAAGATCTATGAATACATTCTTGGCATGCTGCTTTTGTTTTTGTTTTGCTTTTGTTGTTGAGTAATTATGCTGGTCTTTGACAATAATAAAGATTTGACTTGATTTTCATGCCAGTTAAAAAACAACAACGGCGTATAATAACACTTCCTTCTTGGGATGTTTGTTTGCAACATTCCATATGTGTCCTTGACTTGCGACTACAGTTGGACCCAGAATTTATTCAGCTGAGTAAGACATTTGTTAGGTGAATTTTGCCCCATTTTATGACCTTTCTTGCCACAGCTATTCAGTGAATCACTGCGGTTGTTATTAAATGTGAATCTGGCTTCCCCATTGACTTTGTCAGAAGGTCGCCAAAGGTGAACACATGAAACCGGGACTTTGCAACCATCATAAATATGAGTAAGTGGTCAAGCATCCAAATTTTGATCAGGTAACCATGGGAATGCTGCTGCAGCAAACAGTCATAAGAATGAAAAGCAGTCATAAGTCACTTTTTCAGTGATGTAACTTTGGTTGCTAAATGAACTGTTGTAAGTCGCGGACTACCTCAGAAGAAAATGGGCAATCTACACTGAAGGGAAAATGTACCAACTAAGCACCATGCGTTTAACCAGAGAAGCAGCTTTTTATCCTTGGAAGCCTCAGTTGATAGGGGATGCTATCAGATGGGAGGGGGAGGGTCCTATGCTGTCAATCAGAATATATTGTTCAATGATCCTGGCTTTGCTTTTTTCTTAATCAAGAATATTGTCTGCTTTCATATTGGAAGTACTTGGATTCTATTTGCCATAACGTTTTGCGAAGGAGACAAATAGGCTTTATTAAAAGAAAGAAAGAAAGGGACTAGTTTGGAAGCATTCTTAATTGTTAGACCTAAGTCATTTCCTCAAATTGTTCAATCCAGCATTGAGCGTGCCCGCAATATTAAAGCAAGCACACTTTATTCTGTATTCTATTTTTGTTGGCACATTGGGTTTCCCCAATGCCTGATAGTGTTATTATATAAATCCTGTTTGATAAATCCGATTCTTGGCCAGTTTAAACATAATAGCCTATGTTGATTACATTGCTATCATAAGTACAATAGGCCAAACTGATCAGAGAGCCTACAACTCTAATATTTGGATTTTTACACATGTTCAGGTATGCTTGAGTAAATCCATACACATATTGGATTAAGAATAAGATCCTGGGTTGAGTTAGAGTTGGGTATGTAGCATTACCCAAAAAATGGGGAAAATGTAAAGAAAGACAGTGTCATATAGAGATGACTCCATCAAATTGTCCTTTGATTTCTAAAAGGCAGTGTGCTATTCAAACATGAATGTTTCATGAAAAGTCAGTGTTTATAACAAGGCTCGTTAAAAAAGCCACTTGGTCATCTAATTTCTGTGAAAGACCTAATAGCGTAGTGGTTTGGCTCCCATTATTCTTTTGATCAAAATATAAAAAAAACAAATCTCATTTATATTCTTCCCATGTTAAAATGTCTTCCTAATAAGAACATTTGTACTACAGGGAAACTGATTCTGCAGAGGCTAAAATGTACTTTCACATCCAAACAATAATTAGAAGCCTGTTGAGGATTTAGAAAAAACATTACTAAAAATTATCTGCACTGAAGAAAGCAGACTATTACAGAAATAATACACTCAAATGTTCCTTTTAACATTTTTTTATATCTTCCATTAGTGGTTTCATTAAATAAAGCTACTATTACATGTCTGCCAACGTTTTGAATGTTTGGAGAGCATATTGATACATATTATGTGTGTAATGTTAATACTTGAAAATCATAATTACACATTGTTCCTCTCTGTAAAAATTAAGCTAAAATTTAAAAATTAAAACCCTTGGAAAAATGAATCTAATATTACGCTTCAAGCTTTTAATTTCAGGGCATTCAGCTATAATTTTATTCTATGTGGTATATATGTGATTATATTAACTGGCTCAAATGTTTGATCCATTGTTTTTTTCCATGTCAAACTGCATATAGAAGACTTTAAAAAATCTCTGAATGTATCTACCTACCCACCCTGACACACAATTCATTAGTGAAAAGGGTGTTCTAATGTAATTTGTTTGCAATATAAAGTTATACATCAAAGATTGCTATTTTTATTTTCCAATTCAATTCACACATGAATGCTTGAAAGGCATAATTAAATATATTTCTGCCTGCAGTTTCTGGTCTCTTGAGAGATCGTTAAAATTGCCCAAGTTAATATTCAACCTGTATATACCCAACATGCTATTCGTTTGCAAGTATTGTAACCAACATTATGAAAAGTAGGGGAAACAAAGAATGAGAAGCAATGAGCAACAATATTAAATGCAAGAGATGAGAAAAAGAAGTTTAAGTAAATCTAGTTTATACCAAGAACGTTCACTAACTTCTCCATATGTTCCAGCAAACCAAACTTTTTTCACAAGTACTGTGAAATGCTGCTAATTCATATACTTTATATTTCTCACTTTTTGAGGTTGTCATCAACTCCATCTAGCCACGACTTTTTCGTTTTATGCTTTCCTCTTGACCCATTGACTCTACAATCATATACTCTATGTACATGATTGTGCAAAAGAGACTATAACCTAGCCCAAAAAGGAACAAAATGACTCAAGCACTCAGATCAGCATAGATCAGGGCTGTCAAACTCCCAGACTGAGGGCCGGATATGTCACGTGTGGGCCACATCCATGCCTAGTTTAGTGAAGGGGGGGTTAAAGTCCTCATACGTAATGTGATGACGTGACAATACGAGTTTGACACCCCTGGCATTGCTTAATTTGAAGTTAACGTCAGACTAACAAATAATTCCCCAATCAAGAAATTGCCAAAGAAGCCAACAGCCAACAGCCCAATCAAAGAATCTAAGACCATCCCCACTCCTACTGATAGGCAAGCTACTAGAACAGGGGTCTCCAAACTTGGCTACTTTAAGACTTGTGGACTTGAACTCCCAGAATTCTGGGAGTTGAAGTCCAAAGTTGCCAAGTTTGAAGACCTCTGCACTATAGAATATAAACTGACAGCAAACAGCACTCCTTACTAGCACTGATGATGTTACCTAGTTTGGGTAATGAAATGTCTGCAAGAAAACAAACTCAGAGAGCACCAAGGGCCCCTCATATACTGTATTTATTTGTGATTCAGTCTTCATTCATATATGATCCAACCTTAGTACATTTCTTTCAAACGGGTCACTCACTTTTGGATTCTGTCCACATCCGATCAGTCCACTCATTCTTGACCCTGTCTCTTGTTTTATCATCATATTTCTTACGTTACATGTTCCCACTGCATGTCAACTTTTATGTTTTTTCCTGCCATATCCAACTTTTATTTCCATGTAAATAACTTACAGAAATTTTAACTTCTTTTGGCAAATATTAGTACTACATTCTACCATTATTTTTCTATCAGCATTTACAGTTAAATCCTCTCCATCTATTCCCTCTTTAATAAACATTTTACAAAGATACACACATTGATCTAATTTTTCACCATTGATGTGTAGATTATAAGCATTGTTAAATTTTCCTTATCAAGCCTTGACCTTTCAGGCATTATTATTATTTAGATCTGGGCTCTTTATTGTACCATATGATTGAATATACTTTGAGATGTCACCTCTATTCACCTGCATGTCTACACATTTACACCACAAGTATTTTATGAATTCTTAAATATATTTCATAGCAAAAATATATGATGTACCCTCACTTTCTGCTAATATTGAATTATTCATTAACCAATTTATTCTCATTTGTGTTTTTGCTCCTATCATATACCATTCTTAATAAATTCTATAACCAATTTTGAGTTACTCAAAGTATTTTGCCACTTCCTCTAAATTACAACTTTCTCACATTAATGCATTTGTCTACCAGCAACAATTTGAATTGCACAGCTCTTTCCAGTGTAAAAATGTTCCATTTCCTAAACTGCACTAATTATTATTCTGTATCCTTTCTATTGGATGGAATGTACTTTCCCAATGTACTTGACAAACGGATCCACCTGTATGGTTTGCATTATTATTATCTTTCCCTTTATATTTATTTGATTACAGCATGTGCCATTAAGTTGGGGTCAACTCTTAATGAACATACAGATTTTTTTCTGTGACAATCTGTCCCTAATCTGGTCTTTCAGTTCTTCAAACAGTGCATCCATCACCACTGTAAGTGAGTTACTCCACCCTGGTGCTTGTCATCCTCTTCTCTTTCCTTTCACCTTTCTCAGTATCAGAGATTTCTTCAGGCAGCTAAGTCTTTTCAGAATGTGACCAAAGTAGGATAACTTGAGTCTGGTCATTTGTTCCTCTTTCCTTTGTATATGAGAATTATAACAGCATATTCCATCTTCATTTTTTAACAAAGGTGCCACTTCATATACCAATCATTACTGTATTGTAACTGTTGATAGTACCAACATCAACTGCCTTTTTTTTCAATATTTCATGCCATTGAGGCCTTTCCATCAACCCCATTACACTTCTCAAATAAATCAAAAGGCAGCATTCATGGATGAACTTTCTGCATCAAATCGTGTGTTATACCAGCAAGCTGTGGAATTCTTTGTTTACTAAGCTACTAGAGTCCTATAATTAAAGAGATTCTTGGGTTAGGTTGAACTTTGTGATGGTGAATATATCTTTGTTGACCTTATAAACAATCCATTTTTGCAAAATGATTCCCAAAAACAGAAAAGTATTGTCTAACTTCAGGAACAGTAGAAATCTAAGAGTCTTCGCTGCTGGCTTCCAACTCAGCAACTGCAGGTTATTTTCACAAAAGCCTTAATATTTCTAGGTAAACATTTGTGTAGGATGGTGTCTCTATCTGGTTACTCAGTAGTTACCATGGAGAAATGAAAGTGTGTTTTGTGAACAACAACAGGAATAAAACCTTTATGACCCTTCACTCTTCCATGCAGAGTTAGAAAAAAAACAGAGCTGTTGCTTGTGTATTTGAAAAAGTTGTGATTGTGACCCAAAAATGGATTATTAGATGAAGCAAACGTTAATTATGTTGTCCAATTTATAGAAGATGGGATTTTTGCCATCACATAATCTCTGTACAGTATTTTATATATATAGTGAATAAAAGTATTAGCAGAAAAGAAATTGTCATGCCCTTGCTAATAGTTTGTTTTCTGTTTGGGGAAGTACTTTGAGTTGGAGGTTTGTGGTGCTGAAGGGTTGTGGGCTTTATTTTATTAGAAACCATTTTTATGTTGCTGTTTTCTATTTTAGGAAGGAAACACTCCATTTAAAAAAAATATTCAAAATGGCAAACCAGCATATTCTTTGCAGTTAATTCTGCTATTAGAATGCCACTACCCCAGTTCTTAGCCCACACCTTTCCTTATTTAGGTTTAATTTAACTTAATTAAGAGCCATGGTGGTGCAGTGGTTAGAATGCAGTATTGCAGGCTGATTCTCCCCATTGCCAGGAGTTTGATCCTGACCAGCTCAAGGTTGACTCAACCTTCCATCTTTCCGAGGTCAGTAAAATGAGGACCCAGATTGTTGGGGACAATCTACTGACTCTGTAAAATACTTAGACAGTGCTGTAAAGCACTATATGTAACAGTATATAAGTCTTAAATGCTATTGCTATTAATTAGAGACACTTTTAATTCCCTTCCATGGGATAGAAAACTGAACTATTCCTCTTTTATTAACAGCCAGTTGCACAGGAGCTTTTCTAGTCTGATTTTTTTTTAAAAAAGTTTACTATCCAACCCTTTTTTGTCTCCTATATTTACTAATGATACCTCCTACATGTGATTACATCTTTACTCCTGAAGATTTTCCAGTCATGCCACCCATGTGTCACTTAGGTAAGTCTTTACCAACATTCCTTTATTTTTTGAGCTGCTTTCTTGGCAGTTTATCCACACCATACCCAAGGTGTTCAGTGGTCACTCATTAATAAATAGATCCCTGGCTGTATTGCTATTCTTAGCGCATGATCAAATATCATGTATTGTTGTTCTTGCAAGAGCAGAAAGGTGACACATAGCATTTGTATTTATCTGGGAAGCCCGTTCCACAAGCATAGAAAGTCCGAGTTGCAGTTTTAAAAATAAAATAGATGCATTTTTATTTACGGTTCTCCGGTTCTATGAAAATCAATGGTAATCAAATTTCCTCCTTGATAATTAGCATGTGTGTTTTTAAAAAAAACCGGTTTAGATACATGTATTTCTAAAGAAATTGGATTTGTAACTCACAAAATTCCACAACACAGTGAACTTTAGGATTAGAGAAAACCTTTCAAGCAGCTGCTTTCAAGCATGTGCACAGATTCTTATTCTCCTCTAAAGAAAACGTTGTGAGCTTTGTAATAAGTTGTAGATGACTCTTAGTGGCTACATAAATAGTTTTTCTCCATGCTGATCTTGATCAACTGGGGCATGCATCAAGGCAGTCAATCACCACTCATTCTCTTTCTTTCCATCTTTTCAGAGCCTTCTCCAGAGAGAAAAAAGTCAAAATACCTAAGAAAATAAAAATGACAGCTTGAATGTCAAACCATGTCCCTCGTCACAGACACCCACATGTTCAGAACAACAAGTAGCGGTTGTTTTTTCCAACAGTAGGAGATGGTGGGCAGGAGGGGAAGGAGAGCCAGGAATATACCAATCATTGAATCACCTAAATAATTGCCCTAATGTGTACTCTGGGTAGCAATTGCTAGCCAGTTTATCCTTGAATAATGGTAAAGGACAAAGCTTACTACGTCAGTGTACTTTCCTCCCAATTGAAGAATGAGAGGGCCATATGTTTCCATGGCCATGAAATGGCCAAAGTGGGGAATGAATTTAGTGCAGACTATTTATTTATCTATTTGATTGATTTGTGTGCTGCCCATCTTGTCTAGAGGCAATTGTTCACCTAAGCAAGGAAAGGAAACAGATTAAAAAAAACAAACCAACAGGGATTGTGAGACTGACTCAAAGGATTAAGACCAAGTTTATTGATAAGATTGCTTCTTAGAGGGGTTTAGATAGCAGAGGTTAAACTGTAGGAGAGAGGTAGCTGATGCAAGAATTTCCTAAAGGAAAGTGGAAAATAGCCATCTCCGAGCGTTATGGAGCTCTAGTGGTACAAATGGCAGAAATGTTAAAATTTTGGCTGCATCACAACTGAAGTGTATGAGGAATAAGAGGAGAGGCGTAAAGGCCATACCTCAAGACACCCTGAAGCTGTCTAACAGAGGTTGTTGAATTAAAAGTTAGTTATTTCATGCACCAGCAGATTCATCCAAGGGAAGGAATGTAAAAATCAGGACCAGGAATTTTATGACTTGTAAGGACAAGACTGTTTTATTGTATCTGTCTTTGGAGAATCTCCTCTAGTTGCATGACAGCATTTCATCAGAACAGAAAACTAATATTAACGGTGTTCTTTTTTCAGCATTCCAACTGGAAGCACATGATAAGAATAGAAAATATTTACTTTTAGGGCAAACCTAATTTGGCATGGATATTATCTATGTACTCCTTCCTCCACTTCCTCTTCATAAAAAGCCTGCATTTGCATCTCATTCCTGATGCTGATTCTCACCTCAAGATGACAGAACCAGGATGGATAGATTTTTTCCCATGATGAAAAGGAATGTGAGCAGAGCAATTTCAAGAATTTCTTTCTTTTTTTAAGGGAACTGTTAGATCTGGGGTGGATCGGTTCGAAGGAGACGCGAGACCATCCTAGTGAGTTCAGCTCTTTATTTAGGATAAGAATAGTCTGAATAATACAAGCCGCGGCAGCCCTTCATATAGGGCTGGCTCGCGGCTCTGCGGCCAATGGCAGCACTTTGAATCTCCCGCGATCGGCGCAGCCAATCGCGGTAGATTCTTAGCGCTCCAATCACGGCTGGGGTTTCGACCAATCAGGTCGCTGTCCGTCCGGACCAATCAGTTGTGAGGGTTTGGAGTATGCTAATATAGTACAGGAACATTTATGTATACTTTTTTGGCACTCAGATTGGCAGAGTGCCAAATTTGTATTTGGTTTTAATATGCAAGTTCAAACTGAGTGGCACTTTTAGACCTATTTCACGCAATATGGCTATTGTGGTTTGGTTTGGTTTTCATTTGCTATGTGAATGAAGTCTTTGTGGTTATTAACTATATTTATTGGCTTGTTACATTGGGTAAACTCTGACAAATGTAGTAAACTGCTTGTCTCTAAGGCTGCTTCCAGTTGTTTCTTAAGCCAATTTCAGATATGGGATGCATCTGCAATGGGCTAGATTCAGAACAGGGAAAACGACCCATACTAGACAATGAGCCTATCAAAAAGTGAGGATCTGCTCATAACATATGAAATAAGACTTATATTAAAGCAAGGCCTAATATATTGTGCAAGTTAACACATATTATTTAATGGAGCATAGATAAACTCTTATGTAAACCAAGCCTTGGTTTGCTTTTAATAGCAAAAGGCAAGAATTCTGCATTGTATGAAGAAAGGAAGGTAGTGCCATATATTGTATCAGGGTTAAGTAGCCCAGTTTTCCCTACAATGACTGCAGATCTCTCAATGCCCCATTTCAAATTTCTCTGAACTTGACTGAATCATGAACCTTCTGCAGGAAGCAATGACCTACCACTGAACTGCAGGATGCTTATCCTCCCTCCAAATAGATGGTCACTAATCAGTAACAATCTTCAAGCTGAAAGGAGGCACCCCACCCCAAAGCAGAAGTTGGCCTCATCTGAAAGTGGACCCTGCTATGACATCTCTGCACAGATAATGATAGACCCAATCAAATAATCAGTATGGATTCAAACAGCAGAGTGACTCAGCCAAGCAGAAGGAAGCCAACACAAACCTGGAATCCTACAATATTATGCTGCAGTCAAGCATCCTTTCTCAAGATGAGTATTTTGGAATCAGATGTTTTTGGTCATTTATTTCTGCCCCCAACTACCTCATTTAAAATTGTGTGTATGGCTCTTTGAAATTGCTATTCTGAAATGCTTTTGTTAACAACATACAGCAATGTACAATGGCATGAAAGGAAACACACTGTGGTTGTCATGGTACCACATATTTCAAGATTCAGATTATTGCTGTAAAGAAATATTTCAGGCACATATTTGGCCTTCAGCTAATTGAATACACAAGCAAAGGTATGTTATATAGAGCCTGACACTTACCTTGTCAAGTTACAATATTTTTCTGCTGGTAAGTTGATCAGTTGGGGCTTAACAAAACATGTTATTTCAAACCAAGCTGTTCTGACATAGTGAGAGTAATGTTGAATAACACACGACCAGCACACAGATACACTGAATAGTAAAATGTAGGTTTTTACTTCCAGTAAACAGTTAAGCAAAGTTCAATAAACAGTCCAAGTCATTCACGGTTAAAGCAGACAGTTCAGGAATAATCCAAAAACAAAGTCCAGTATCATAAACAGTTCAGTAAATAGACTCACATCAAATCCAAGAAGAACAACAATCAGGCAACAGTAAATAGGGAAAAATTCAGGAACTAAAAACAGCGAACATCAGAACATCGACCAACTAGCAACTATCAACAACAGGACTAAACAACCCAGGTTTCTGGCTCCATCTTATGGCTGTTTGAGGAACCATACCCAATTACAATTTTAGCATTCCCTTAAAGAGACAGTATTAAATGTCTATCCTGGTTTATATATTTCCAACCCAACTGTTAGGTGACTATCAATTCCTAACAGAGACCATCTATATATCTAAACTTCCACCAACCCCGTGCCCTCGGGATGCATGCAATTACCACTTCTCCAATTGCCAGCCAGCCTGGAGTTCTGATCCAATCTATCTGAAAGTTCAGAAAGACTGCCCATGAACAAGTGCTCCTCAGATATGCGCACCTCACTTGATGACACTTGGAATTGGAAAGATCACACTTGGAATACTTCATCCAGTTTTGGTCACCACAGTATAAAAAAGATGTTGAGATTTTGGAAACAATGCAGAGAACAGCAACAAAGATGATTAGGGGGCTGAAGGCTAAAACATGAAGAACAAATGCAGGAACTGGGTGTGTTTAGTCTAGTGAAAAGAAGGACTAGGGGAGACATGATAGCAGTGTTCTAGTGAAAAGAAGGACTAGGGGAGACATGATAGCAGTGTTCTAATATTTGAGGGATTGCAACAAAGAAGAGGGAGTCAAACTATTCTCCAAAGCACCTGAGGGCAGGACAAGAAGCAATGGGTGGAAATTAATCAAGGAGAGAACCAACTTAGAACTAAGGAGAAATTTTCTGATAGTGAGAACAATTAACCAGTAGAACTGGACCAGTGGCTTCCCTTCAGAAGTTGTGAGTCTTACATCACTGGAGGTTTTTAAGAAGCCATTCATCCAAAATGATATAGGTCAGGGGTCTTCAAACTCAACAGCTTTAAGACTTATGGACTTCAATTCCCAGAAGTCCTCCTCCCATCATGTTAGCTCAGAAATTCTGGGAGTTGAAGTCCACAAGTCTTCAACTTACCAAGGTTGAAGACCCTTGATATAGGGTCTCCTGCTTGAGCAGGGAGTTGGACTAGAAGACCTCCAAGGTTTCCTCCAATTCTGTTATTCAATTCTTTGCTTTCAGAGCAATAGCCATATTGGTTGCAAATCCTGGACATTGAAGCCCACACATCTGGAAGGCACCCAAGTTAGAAAAGTGGAGCAACTGCAGAGGTAGTATTCAGCAGGTTCTGACCAGTTCTGGAAAACCGGTAGCGGAACTTTTTTTTTTGGAAACAATTTTATTGATTTTCTACAAACAAACAAGACAAACAAAACATTAAAACATCAACTCTCTTATGTACGTACAGTGTGTCGGTTGGTTCATCAGTTTTGTGCATTCATTTCGTAGTCTCAATTACAGTTATATTACATAACAACTCATTTTGTCAATCCAAACTTATATATCCTAATATCGCTATTAATAAATCATTTGACTATACTTTTAATCATTCATGCTTTATGAGATAACAATACTTTAAACAGTTTATTCTATAACAAATCATATAATCATACCAAATCTATCCTAAAAACACTTTATAGATATAATGTCAAATAACATAGGCAAAAGAAAAAATAAAGGTATTCCTTGCTATCTAACTTTCTAAATATTCTATTATCGTATTTTATCATCTAGCCATTGATAAAAAAGATCCCAAATTTCATAAAATTGTTTATCCTCTTGCTCTCTAATTTCAAATGTCAATCTACTCATCTCAGCACATTCCAATATTTTCTTAATAATTTCTTCCTGTGATGGTATTTTCTCATTCTTCCAGTTTTTAGCAAATACAATCCTAGCCGCTGTTAACACATTTACAATCAGATATTTCAAATCTTTACTATATGTATCTGGTAAGATTCCCAATAAAAAGAACTCCGGTTTCAAATCTATACGTTTCTTTGTCATTTTTCCAACCACATGCGATTTTTAGTCCAATATTTTTTAGCGTCCTCACAAGTCCACCACATATGGTAATATGAGCCAGGTATCTGGTGACATTTCCAGCATTTTTCAGATTTGTTCTTGAACATTCTTGCTATTCTTGTCGGGGGAAAATGCCACCTTTAAAACATCTTATACAAATTTTCCTTATATGCTGTTGACATTGTCATTTTATAATTTTGAGACCACAATTTTTGCCATTTCTCTAAATCAATCCCATATCCAAAATTCTTCCCCAAACAATCATAGTTTCTTTAACTTGTTCTTCTTCTAATTTAATTCCCAGTAAATAACCATATAATTTTTTAATCACCTTCTCATCAGTACCCATCAAGATCTTATCTAGATCAGTCTGTTTATCATAGAATCCCTTAAATCTTCATCATACCTTGAATGTATTTGCGCATATGAAAACCAATTCATCTTTATACCTTGTTCCTCTAAATTTTGTATCGATTTAAGTTCACCCTTTTCATCCAATAGTTCCCCATATCTAACTGTTTGTTCCTTCTTATAAATTATAGGATAGGAAAATGCTTCAATAGTCGATAACCAAACTGGAATTTTCAAATAACATTGTCTTTTTATCTTCTCCCAGTTTAACCACAAAGACTCCCGTATATAATGTCTTCTAAAATAACCCTGTGTTTTAGTTCCCTTATACCATAAAAAAGCATGCCAACCCAACAGCAAGTCATGACCTTCTAATGTCAACAATCTAGTCTTTCTTAATGTTATCCATTCCTTAACCCACATCAAACTTGCAGCTTGCTAGTACAATTCCCAATTGGGCAGGTCAAAACCTCCTCTAATTCTAGCATCTTGCAAAAGCTTTAGCTTTATTCTCGCTTTCTTACCTTGCCATATATACTTCAACATAATTTTATTTAAATCATCAAAATAGTCTTTTCCGAGCCTAATTGGTATTGTTTGAAAAAGAAATAGGATTCTGGGTAAAATATTCATCTTAATTGTTGAAATTCTCCCTATTAATGACAATTGCAAATTTTCCCATTTCTTCAAGTCTATAGCTATCTGTTGTTTAAGTTTAATATAATTATTCTCTTTTAATGTGCTACATCTTGCTGTCAAATGTATCCCCAGATACTTAACCTTATTCGTAACTTGGATTTTCAACAGGTCTGCCAGTTCTTCTCTTTGTCTCAGTAGCATGTTCTTTGTCAAAATCTTTGTTTTGTCTTTATTTATTTTCAAACCAGCCACCTCACCATATATCTCTATCTTTTCCAATAACTGTGGAGCTGTTTCTAACGGATCTTCCAAAATAAAGACTAAGTCGTCAGCAAAAGCTTGCAATTTAAATTCTTCCTTTTTAATTTTCATTCTTTTATGCTTTTATCATCTCTAATATTTCTATTCAACACTTCCAAAGTCAATACAAATAGCAAAGGAGATAGGGGACATCCTTGTCTTGTGCCTTTTCTTATATTAATAAAATCTGTAAGTTCTCCCTCCATCATTACCTTTGCTGTCTGTTTATTGTATATGGCTTCTATTGCTTGGACAAATTTTCTGGCAAAACCCATCTGTTGGTAGCGGAACTTTTGAGTAGTTCAGAGAACCAGCAAATGTCACCTCTGACTGGAGATTTTACAGTATCCTTCCCCTGCCACACCCACAGAACCGGTAGTAAAAAAAAATTGAATCTCACCACTGAGCAACTGCCTTGAATTATGGTTTTAATAGCTGAGTAGGCTTCTTGCCCAAGTTGTGCAGAGACAGCAGACATCTATGCTGGCATTTCAAATACTTACACATGCATTAAACAAGTTTTCCTACTCTGCGTCACAGCTGTCACCTTGGCTAGAAACTCTGGTTTAGGAATTAGCGCAAAATGCAATCTGTGTTTGCTGAAGGGTGGTATCCTCAACCAAACCTAAACACAAACATTTCAAAGTGTTCATGTCCATAACGTGTCCCTTTTGGCACTTATGTTCAAGTTGTGGCAATGTTTTTGATCAATGTAAAACTAACAATTGCCCTGATCAGCACAGAACACACACAAAGAAAAATGATTTCTCTTTCTAATGAATGGCTATAAAGGAGCACAGATAATGCTTTATTCAAGGAAGTACAAGGAGAAGAAGACTGAATAAAAGAGGTATTGAATGATGCTTTATGGGTAATGCTTTCACCATTCAAGTTGGTACAAAAGGACTGGATAAAAAGGTGTTGAATAAAAGTAGATAAGTAGATTCAACAAAATATAGCTTGCAAACTTTTGTTAAGACTCCTGTTAAGACTAAAAGTGATCGGTAGAGACAGACAGGGAAGTGAAGGAATGACAGCTTGGGATGTGAAACATCAATACAAAAACATGAAGGCATTGATCATGAGGCCAAGGGATTGATAAACACAGTGGGTAAAGGAAAATAAAATATTTACAGATTCCTTAATTTCAATAAAAATATCACAAGAGGAACAGAGAAAAGAGACTATATTAAAAAAAAAAAATCTCACAGGCAAGCAAAAGAAGTGATGGAGCAGAGACACAGTGGGCTGCTATTAATCTATTAAAACTTCAGTGATCATTTGCATATATGTGCTGAATGTATTAACTACTTAGCTACTCTTTGTGACATTTCTCAAACAATTTCATTACATATGAATACACAAGTTTCTTTGGATGTTGATAGAGGTCTTTATGCTGTGCTCTTTGCAGTAGGACGAATTTATTGCAAGATGTATTAAACCAATCATTTGTCAAAATCATGCTTCATGAGCTCAAACATATGCCTGCTTTTGCTGGCTTGCATTCTGTTCAATGTCATTACAGGCCAGGGGCTTTCAGCCTGGAAACACACATCATTTTTCCCCCCTGACACTCAAGTATTTTACAGCATTGCATGGCTAACTGGTTCACAGCACCTTCTGTTGCCATTTACTCTATATAAATAGCATCAAGTCTTATCAGGGAGCAAAATCCGCTAACTGCAGACCTAGAATAATTTCCTGATATATTACACCTTTCATTAAATGCTGAACTTGGCTACTATTTTCTGTTCAACATATTGCGATCAGGAATGAATCACATGTGAAATGCAAAATGAGTTTGGAATCACCTGGTGCAACTGGACAATAAAGAAAGAAAGGCTTAGACTGATTTTATTCCATTAACAGAGGGGGAGGCTCTGCAGAAATCAGCAGGTAAGTCATTTTGCCACTGACTAAAGAGGACTCCTGGGAAGTTTTATTAAAGGGTTAGCAATAGGAGGGCAGGCTTAATGTTTTTGCCATACTATGTAGCATTAATGAAGGTGTTTAGAACTGTCTAAACAAGACATTGCCGGAATACAAAGTAGGTTGTGATATGGTTGGTAAAGGAAAAAAATACTATATGGGCGCTGTGTATGTTTTGAAAACGAATGAAAAGAAGCACTTCAGAGTTCGTGGGTCTTTTCCAAAGCATGCTTAGCTTTGATACACACACTAACACACACACACACACACACACACTTATACTAGACACAGTTTTGAGAATGCCGCCAACAACATTCTTAACCACCATATTACTAACCTAACAACTGTAGTGATTCGTTCAACAGCCTTTGCAACATTTAAAAGGTTGCAAAATGTTGTAAACTCACTTAACTGTTTCACTTAGCAGCCAAACTTTTGGGCTCAGTTGTGGTCATAAGTGGAGGACTACCTGTATTGTTATAACAGGGGGTCCCCAGCTAGCTGGCCACCACCCACTACTGGGCCTTGAGCCATTTGGAACCAGGCCAAGGAAATGGAGTGTGTGTGCATGCGTATGTCCTCACTTGCACAAGCAGCATGTGTGCTTGCCCACTGCTAGTGTGGAACCCCTCTTCCCCTCCCTCACTGGACCACAAAGCCAGAAAGGTTGGGGAACTCTGTATTAAAACCAACAATCTTAATTTTGAAGACAGTGTTCCCTGGGATCCTTTTGTCCCACTATTGTTACATGCAAACTCTCCGATTTAAAAGCTCACTGGAGATTAACTCCTCATGATTTACCCAGACTCTGAATTACTTTTGTTGTGTTTCTCATAAAATAATTGGATGCTGTATTCTTTAATTGGCTTATATGCTAGTTTAATCATATGCAAACTTTATTGTGAGGACATCTGCCTTGGAAAAAAAGAATGTAAATATTTGGATAAAACATAGAAGGAAAATATTGCAGACATTAATAGGCATTTTTAAGGAGAGTGTAAAACAAAAAATAAGCATATAGACTGATTTTAGAGATTTGGCTCCTGTCTTTGTTACCCTTTAGGTATTTAGGTAAGTATTTGCTGTCTATTACTATTAATCTTCTCATCACTCCTTATCACCCATCCCCTCCCACTTGTGACTGTAACTTTGTCCCTTGTATCCTAATGGTTTTTATTGATTGTTTCCTAGTATGGTTTGATTGCTTATTGTACCCTATGACTATTATTAAATGTCTGTACCTTATGATTCTTGTCTCTTGACGAATGTATCTTTTCTTTTATGTATACTGAGAGCATTTGCACCAAGACAAATTCCTTGTGTGTCCAATCACACTTGGCCAATAAAAAATTCTATTCTATTCTATTCTATTCTATTCTATTCTATTCTATTCTATTCTATTCTATTCTATTCTATTCTAACTTAATCTAATCTAATCTTTGTTGAAATGGACATCTGTCGAAAGCATAAATGTTGTGAATGAATAAAAATTACTAAACCTAAATGCAAAGCAGGTTTTGGAAGCCTGCACATTTGATTGGTCCTTAAACAATGAACAAGGATTGGTTCATAACAAGCCTCTGATTGGCCAATCTTAGGACACTTCTTATTGGTTATAAGTTTGAACTTGATGCACTTAGTATTGGTTAAAAGGGTAGCAGCCAACCCTATAAAAGGGGCTACTGCTGCCCATAGCCTTGCTCTGTTCTATTCTATTTACTGTTATTAAAGAGTTGAAGTCACTGGTCAGATGTCTGGTCTCCATTATTCTCCAAACTTAACACTGGCGACGAAGGTGGGATACGGAGACCGAAGAGCTGACTGAGTTACAGAGCAACCAACAGAGCACGTGGTCGAACACGCACCATCAACGGCAACATGACCAGCGGTGCCGTACCACCCACTCCATTCGACCCAGAAACCGAAGACTGGGAGTCATACATGGATCGATTCCAGATGTTTCTGGAGACCAACAATTTGAAAGGCGCTACAACCAGCAAAAAAGAGCTATATTCCTAACCCATTGCGGGCCTACCGTGTTTAAAATGGCAAAATCACTTGCCAAGCCAGCAGTAAAATCGATGGACTGGGACATCCTCGAGCCTTTGCTACGGGCTCACTACGCGCCCACCGTGCCAACCTTAGTCAGAAGACACGAATATTACCAGAGGGACCAGCGGAAGGCGAAAGCCTTGCCAACTACATCGCGGACCTCCGCAACCTTGGAGGCCTCTGCGGATTTTCGGATTTAGAAGAAGCCCTCCAAGACCGCCTGGTTCTGGGCCTAGAAGGCGGCACGATCCAGAGCAAAATTATGGCTAAGGGGACATCAGCCTCACCGATGCCCTTAAAGAAGCCACTGCAGCGGAGCGACCAAGAAGTCGGCAGCCTGAATGCGCCGCACCAACGCACCGCTCGTCAACTCGCCAAAGATACCTCGCCTCGCTCAGAGAGACACCGGTATCGACTCACCACGAAGACCTAGAATCCCCATCAGAAAGCAATGAGGAAGAGGTCAACTGACTCCGAGCGGAGCGAGACCAGTTCACACAACCCTCATCCCGACCGTGTGCAGGATGTGGGCGAATCACCCACGATCCAGCTGCAAATTCCTCGGCGCACTCTGCCGCATTTGCGGGAAAAGAGGTCACATCGCAAAGGTTTGCAGAAGCAAACAAAACTCCAAACCCCGACAGGCCGAATGCCAGTCTTCAGAGTTCTTGGCACACCCGAAACAAACTGAATCACCAATGGGGAAGCCACTCCTACAGAAACAAACCGTCCACCACTTCCACCAGGCGGAAGAAACCAGGCGGGAAGAGACCCACCAAACAATTACCATAGGCCACGCTACATCCCTTGATGCCGGGAAAATCCGAGTAGAGGTCGCTATCGAAAACAAACCTTGTATAATGGAGGTGGACTCAGGATCATCCCTCTCGATGGTGTCCTGGAAGGCGCTTCAACAGCTCATCCCGACGATTCGCCGCCAAGACCTAAACCCTCAAAGGGTTATCCTCAAAGATTACCAGGGTAACCGAATTCCCGTTGTCAGGTCCTGCCGATTCCAGGTCTCTTTCAAGGACCGCACCGTCGCACTGCCACTGACTGTCGTGGACCGTGACCGGCCTAGTCTTTTAGGCCTTCAATGGTTCAGACCCCTTGGGATCACTGTAGCTGGAGTCCACCGTGCCGAGAGCAACGATTGGGAGGAAGCCCTCGTGCAAGAATTCCAAGGCGTTTTGCGAACGGACTAGGCAAGTACAAGGGGACCCCGATCTCATTTAACTTGAACCCCGAGGTAGCACCCATCCGCCTTAAGCCGCGGCGGGTGCCGTTCGCCCTGAAACCTAAAATCGATGAACAACTCAATAAACTAATAGAACAGGGCGTGCTGGAACCCACTGACCACGCCCGATGGGAAACCCCAATAGTGACGCCTATCAAGCCTGATGGGTCACTGAGAATTTGCGAGACTACCGGGCCACCTTAAACCACGCACTTCAGCAAAGTGCATATCCAGTGCCGGTAGTGCAACACCTGCTCCATTCCCTGGGTGGCGGGAAAGTTTTCGCTAAACTAGACCTAGCACAGGCATATCAACAATTGCCTGTAGATTCGGCCACCGCGGAGGCACAAACTATCGTCACGCATAGGGCGCATTTAAATGCAACCGACTCCAGTTCGGGGTGAGCGTCGCCCCAGGAATCTTTCAGAGCTTAATGGAAAGGCTGTTACAAGGGATAAGAGGGGTCATACCGTATTTCGACGATGTGCTCATCGCCGCCCGAACAGGGACATTCTAGAAAAAGCGACTCCGCATAGTTTTACAAAGGTTCCAAAGCATGAGCCTCAAAGTTAAAAAAATAAATGCCAGCTATGTACCGAAAGGGTGGAGTTTTGGGATACCTCCTGGACAGTCAAGGAATCCATCCCACTGAGGACAAACTAAAGGCAATTAAGAAGGCCCCCACTCAAGGAACAAGGCAGATCTACAGGCGTTCCTTGGACTTATCAATTTTATAACGTCTTTTTACCCAATAAAGCAACCGTAGCTGAACCATTACATAGACTATTAGACAAAAAAGCAACGTGGGTTTGGGGACAACGTGAACAAAACGCTTTCCAACAAGTAAAGAAATTGCTAACTTCTGATTCTGTACTTATGCAGTACAACGAGACTCTGCCGTTAACTATTACTTGTGATGCCTCACCTTTTGGGGTTGGAGCAATCTTGGTCCACGTATTACCGAGCAGACAGAAGCTCCCGTCGCATTTTTTTCACGAACTTTAGCTAAAGCTGAAAGAAATTATAGTCAGCTGGATAAAGAAGCTTTAGCTATTGTGGCAGCAGTTAAAAGGTTTCATGAATATGTGTATGGGCGTGCGTTTACAATAATTACTGATCATAAACCACTACTGGGGATTATTGCGGGTAATAAACCAACCCGTATATATTGTCCCCCAGAATGACCCGCTGGTCTGAATTCTTGGCGGCGTACAACTACACCTTGCAACACCGCCGGGAAATCAATTCTCCACGCTGATGCATTGAGCAGAACACCGCTTCCAGAATCGGTTGAAGATCCAGCCCCAACCATCACAACGTTGCAAATTGAGACTCTACACGCGCTGCCATTGACGGCGAGAGACATTGCACTCGAGACAAAACGAGATCCGGTCCTGCAACACATCCTACGCTGGGTTGAGCGTGGTTGGCCAACTGAACAGCTATCACCTGAATGGGCGCCCTTTAAAGCACGCCAAACCCGAACTGTTTTCTCAAAGGGTTGCATCTTGTGGGGCGATAAGTCGTAATCCCGGGCAAACTGCAACGAACTGTTTTAGCGGTATTGCACGACGGACATCCGGGCATCGTGCGGATGAAAGCACTTGCACGAGCTACGCCTGGTGGCGGGAATCGACAAAAGAATCGAGGCCTGGGTCGCTACTTGCCAACGTTGCCAAGGCGTCAGCAACGCCCCACCTAAAGCAAGCCCAACCGAATGGGAAACTCCTAGAGGACCATGGTCCCGTATCCATATTGACTTTGCGGGGCCTACGAAGGGCACACTTTACTTATTACAGTCGATGCCTATTCAAATTTGCTCGAGATCCATCGAATGAGCACAACTACAACGGACTCAGTTATCAACAAATTAAACAGGTTATTTGCCACACATGGGTTTTCGGACGTCCTCGTCTCGGATAACGGCCCACAGTTCACAGCATTACCATTTGAACAATATCTTGCTGACTGAGGCATCCGCCATGCGCTAACCTCGCCCGCGCACCCTGCGGCGAGCGGCGTGCAGAGGCGCATGGTACAGTTTGTAAAAAGACCCTCCACAAAATGGAATTCGGAAACATCGATGAGAAAATCAATGAATTTTATTATTGCAGCACATCACGCCCCACAGCGTTACCAACAAAACGCATCGCCGAACTTCTTATGGGGCGGAAACTACGATCGCACCTCGACCGGCTCCACCCGCATACGCACCCGAAAAGCCTTTCGGCTCCAGCAGCAAATGCCGGGAATTTAAGGTAGGCGATTTAATCTTTGCCAAAAACTTCTCCGGCGACCCTTTATGGATACCCGCTACCGTTACCCACCTCACTGGACCTAAATCTTACCGCCTGCTAACAGACGATGGTAAGGTGTGGAAACGCCACATAGACCAACTCCGTTCGAGATTACTACCCAGCGCCCATGGCTCCCGGGTTCACAAACTGAGGGGAGGAAATATCGAGGAAATTGACTTCGATATAACGGATAGCAGGCCAACGGAAACCCTACGGCCCAGCGAAGTACCGGGATTGAAACGGGAGGGAGTTGACTTTTCCATGGGACTTGAACACGGGAAACCGAACTGCGAAACCCGAAGAAACATTGATTGGCGGAGACAACAACAACGGAAGCAGCACGGAATCACCGTGCAGCGAAGCGGAACTTAATAAAGATCACCCAAACGCTCCACGGAACCGGACTTGAGAACAAACCCGGTGGAGCCACGGAAATCATCCAGACAGACCAAGCGGCCTGTCTACCTTGAAGATTTTGTTACAGCTCCTCAAAGCGGAACCCAAGGGGAGGGTGTTGTGAATGAATAAAAATTACTAAACCTAAATGCAAAGCAGGTTTTGGAAGCCTGCACATTTGATTGGTCCTTAAACAATGAACAAGGATTGGTTCATAACAAGCCTCTGATTGGCCAATCTTAGGACACTTCTTATTGGTTATTAGTTTGAACTTGATGCACTTAGTATTGGTTAAAAGGGTAGCAGCCAACCCTATAAAAGGGGCTACTGCTGCCCATAGCCTTGCTCTGTTCTATTCTATTTACTGTTATTAAAGAGTTGAAGTCACTGGTCAGATGTCTGGTCTCCATTATTCTCCAAACTTAACAATAAACAACCATTTGAATCTGTGTTTTGGATTTATGACTCTGAAATGGTTTGTATTTAGGATCTTGCATACATTTTTTTGAGTCTTAACATTCTTACCCAGGCTATCCAGGCATATTCCATTTGAGTTTTATGTATATATTTAATTAAACTTTGTATGAATCAGATTGTTCTGAAAATTCCCTAATTTAGCTTTTTTCTTTTCTTTTATCAATTTGATATACAGAGAAAATAGAGCCAGTCTATTGATAATCTCTTTTAACAGGCTTCTCCAGATCTTTTCCCAGCAATTCCTTCAAGCTGTATGGGACAAGGCGACTAGCCCTCTTCTTCCTTAGCAGAAATAGACACAAATCATAGTCATGTCAGAATTTATGGAATTGTACTGTTAGAAAGTAAAAGTGTCCATGATATCTTCTAGCCAGACCACACACTAATCTTGCCCATACCTGACCCCAGGAAACTCTAGGTCACAAAACAAAGAACTTCCTGAGCTTTCAGCCGAGTTTGACTCTGTTAGATCGCGGGAAAAGAGACTGGAGACCAGTGTGACTTTCAGCTCTTTATTTAGTTCTTAAAATCTGTGTAAACCGTGGGCCGCGGCAGCCTCTTTTATTGACGGCTGCTCGCGGCTAGCGGCCAATGACAGCTCCTTGAATCTCCTGCCATCTAGCCGGACCAATCGTAAGGTGGTAAATATGGTCCAATCAGAATAGGGAAAACGGGCCAATCAGTAAGCTGAGTCAGTGGACCAATCAGATTACAGGATTACAAGTATGTTAATATAGAACAGACTCTTTGCACAAAACTGATAGGAAGTTGGCAGACATTAATAACTCGATCATTATAAAAGAATGGTCATTATAAACACCCCCCCCTTTACACACATAAAGTGGTTGAGATTAGCCAAAGGTTGCAGCCCATTCAGGTACATAACAGATATCACATGTATTAATAAAAAGATCCCTTCCATTGGGTGCCTACCATTCCCAGCATCAATATTAATTAAGCAAGAAGCCAGTTGATATGGTAAATGAATGGAAAAATGCCACAAACTAACCACCATGCCCCCCTTTGACCACCCAGTTAATTGCAGTTTCCAATAATTCCTGCAAGGTATGCTCTATTTCTGGAAAGCGTGAACAGAACAGAGGAAATGTATAAAGGTAATCACTTGACAATTGTAACTTGGTCGCAAACTTTGATCGCTGTACTTCACATTATGCTCTCAAATAAACTTTGCCTCTGCTCCAAGTGGCTTGCCCTGTGTGTTCTTTGGGTGACCCAGCCTGGTTTCGAACTCTGGACTCTCTTCTAACAGTCCAATGTACTAGATTGGAGAAAGCCCCTTTAAGGAATACATCTTTTGCTGTAGGCCACATCATCTATGAACAATTCACACAGTTCCTTTTATATCTGTATGGTGTCCTTAGTCGTTGCCACAATGGCAGTGAAATTATGTGTTCTGTTTACAAAAACACGAGTAGGTATTAATACTGAAGTTCTTTTTTTGATGCAGAAAAGAGCTTTGTCTGTGCCAAAAATCCACACAGGGAAGCAAGGTCTTCAGTGCTTGATTAATAGCATGCCAATTTAGCATACACTGTCTCCTAGCTCAAGTCAAAATGATGTTAGATCAATGCACAGCAGAGTGAAGTTCAAACATCGCCTTCTCATTTGGCAACTTTGGTAGGCTGAGTTGTCCTGATGGACTTGGAATGATGTCATCATCTCAGAATTAAAGGTTTTTCTCTTGTGGGCCAACACTCAGGCTTATGTAGTTATTGAGAAGGAGATGTTTAAAGGTTGATGAAAACCCCTGGATAAGGGAGACCTGACTTCTATCTGTAAACATACAAAAGAATAAGAATAAATAGAGATGCATATTTGGAAAGTCCCTGTTCTTTTCCCCATCGTCTGGCAGATTCACAGAAAATGGTAGTTCCTCCAGTTATGTGAGGCTAAATTTTCCACTACCAATAGTTATGGTTAGGTGACTAATAGTTGTATTGGAACCACCTAGAAGGCACTAGGTTGAGCTGTTTTCTGGTTGTGAAGAAAATGTCCGTAGCCTGCCTGCATATAAATGGGCCCAGTTTCAATATTTTTAATTCCTAAGTAGTAGGGGTGGGATTCAAATTTTTTAACAACCAGTTCTGTGGTTGTGGCTTAGTTGGTGGGCATGGCTTGGTGGTCATGTGACTGGCTGGGTATGGCCAACTCAACATCACTCACATCGAGGCACGCATCTCCTCGCCTGGCCTCTCATGATTGTGGGGATGGTGCAACAGTCGTAAGTGTGAAAAACGGTCATAAGTCACTTTTTTCAGTGCCATTGTAACTTTGAATGGTCACTCCACACAAGCAAAGAACCAGCAAAGGAGGGAAAAAAACTCCAGTGATGTTCCTGAGACAGGAAGTCTAGTCCTGCCAAGAATGTAATAACGGTTAATGGAGAGGCACTTTCTGTAAGCAACACCAGAATGTTTCCTTCCTGCCTTCCTTACAGGATTAGGCCAGTAATTTCTTCTAACAACCAGTTCTCGGAACTGCTTAGAATCTTAACAACCAGTTCTAGCAAATAGGTGCAAACTGGTGGAATCCCACCCCTGCTAAGTAGAGCAGGGAATGTCCCTTTCCTGAAAGATTAGGTTGCTGTTCTCATCCAGAGAAAATAATGCTTACTTAAACATATTAAAATTTTAATTTGATATAAATCAGTCTTTCATATTCTTCTTTTCTGAAATCCGTAAATAAAGGAAAAGATACAACTTGTTCAGTTCAGGATAGATTACACATGCCCCTTTATGTTTTCCTTTCATGTGTTCAGAATCTACTCATCCCGGAGTAACCAGGAATAAAATAAAGAAGCCATGAGGTAAATATAATCCATGGTAGATCACTCAAAGAACTTGACTTTTCCTTGGATGCATTCCATCCCATATACCTGGATTCAAAATATTTGGATGTTTTCATTACAAACTCTCACAGAACTTCCTAATTATAGAATAATGGTAGTAGCTCTTAATGATTCATGCAGAGTGTTGGGATAACAGCCATAACAGCATGATTAGGAAGTGAAATTCAATGACAAATGCAGGAAGTTATTATTTCCAAAGCTAATTTTCTGGTGTTTATTGCTTGTTGTGCACTGCAAATGGAGACAGATGAAAATGAAAACAGGCAAATAGGGGTTGGGACTACAGAAAATGCAACTTCTGTAATCAGGGACACCCACCTCATCCTACCCCACCCTGTAGTCCTGAGAGGGACTATTTTTCTATTTGGAATTTGGAGTGGAAATAGATCCAGTAATTCAGAAGATAACATGTTGCAGGGTGTTCATAGCACTTCCTCTTTCAGCACTCAGAAAAGGGATTGAGATGATCATTCATGCTTTGGATGAGCTGACCTTATAGCACAGTGTATATAAATGTTGGAGCTTAGTGACATTGCCAAATCACTGACAATCCTAACTATCAGTGTGTTAATTGAAGTGTTCAAACACCGCAAGTAGCAAATAATCTGCTGTGCTAATCTGTCTTCTTTCTAGACAACTTTTTTTTTTTTTTTTTTTTTTTATAAAACAAATAATTTTTTTTTTTTTTCTTTTTTGTTGTGGGATTTTTAAACTAAGAATCATGTTTCTTTCAGAGTTATAACTATGTGAATAAGAGTCCAAGCCAACCTCTTTTGCCCCTACTGCAAAAGAGTTCAAATGAAAAAAAAATTAAGAGAAAAGCCATTTCTGCAATGAGCCATGTCTGCCAGATACCCATATTGTCTATAAACAAATTTCTCATTGCAGCAGTTTTGTGACTGCACCCATAACATGCTCTCTAGTCCAGATATGTCCCCATTATTTTTGGAGACCTGAACATTAAAGGCCTCATTTGTAATCTGTATCAATCTCCAGGGAAGAGGATGATCAGGAGCAAGATAGAGGGACTCAATTGCAGTGGTGATAGGGACAACACTGGAAGATCCGAAGATCAAAACTGAAACAGGTAATCCTAGAAAAAAAATTCTATGTGGTCACCCATAGCCAGCACCAAAGTAGTGGCACACGATCAATCGATTACTTGCTATATCAAACTTAAATAACTATTTTTAGAAATTTCACCCACTTTGAAGTAAACTGAGTTAAAGTTCCAGATGGTCTATAACTGATAGTAGACTCCTGGCTGGTCATTGCAAGATGCTGCCAAATGGCTAACTCCGTACCCACCAGTCCTACACTGTCACCCTAGCTATCCCTGCTCTCTGTGTGTCTCTCTCTCTGTGTGTGTGTGTGTGTGTGTGTCTTTCCACAATTCAGTTTATTTTTATTCTTCCTCTCTAACAGTATAACTTGAAGCTTGCTTGATATGAATTTCTAATCTCTGCTTGTCAGGGCTGAGTTGTCACATTTCCCCCTCTGTTCTTTAAAAGATAACTAATACAGTAATACTTTGATTAGCTTCTGCCAGCAGGAAAAGCTTCACATTCCTGTGCCTCCTAAGCACAAGAAAAACCGGTCCTAGGAATAGACTATCTAGAAAGCTATAGAATGAACCATTTGGAATGGTTAGAATGACTTTTATAAAGAATAGATGGTATCATAAAGTCATTTAGTGAACCAGTGTGGTGTAGTGGTTATCTGATAAACAGTAGGGAGATCCAGGCACTGGTTCTCCTTAGACATGGTCCCCAGTTGGGTGATTTTGAGCCAGTCACTTCCTCTCAGTCATAATCATCATAAGGCTGTGTGACAAGCTGACTAAAAAACCAGGCAAGTGTAATACAAAACAGGCAGGCTCTGTAATGAAGCAAGAGAAAGGAGAAAAAGGAGGAGGAGGAGATGGAGATGACAGTGATTATAAAACCATCTCTTGCTACACTTTGAACACTGTAGGACTGCTCTAGGATTTTGGACATAGATGACGAGACTGGATTTTACAAGAGGATAATAGAAAAGCAAATGGTATAATAACTATCAGAAAAAAATTAAGGGTTAAAGATGGGGAATGATACAGCAAACAACAACATCATGAAGTCTGCTTTCATTTTCACTGTTGGGTGAAATTGGAATTGAATGAAATTAGAAAGTGCTATTCAAAAATAGTTTTGGTTCAATCCGATTCTCTTTCTTTTTCTGTACCATTTTCTATATTGATGACTATAAACCCAGAACCTATAAGACCACAGGTAGTTTTAGGCCAAGAATATTCAAGAAAAGGGAAAAGAGACGGGAGATTGGGCTCATTTTCTAATTACAGTGAAAATTTTTGCTCTTGTACAGGCTTTATGAGAAAATGTTAGCTCATGTATAGTGCTAAAACATGATTTCTTGGTTTAGAGCAGCCATTATGGTTTGAATGTGTTTATTTCCAAGTTAAAAATGCAGGCAAATACTTGCTATTATGTTTTTCACTTTACTGTGACACATTTTCTACAACATAGAATAGCTGAATCCAGTCCTTATAGCATTTGAAAACAAAAATTGACCTAGAACTCTTTCCTTATAGCCATTCTAACTTTCGGTCCTCTAGATCAGGGGTGTCAAACCTTTTGGCTTGCCTAGGCCACACTGTGTCAAGAGAAATTGTCTTGAATTGCATATAAAATGTATAATATAGTTAATGTACATTAATGTCACTAAAATCAGACAATAATCTTACAAGTGTACGATCTTGTGGGGCTACCCAGGGCCACATGAAGCCCATGGATTGTGGGTTGGATGCTCCTTCTCTAGACCTTGAATTGGCAAAATAATAATAATAATAATTGCTGGCATAAATTTTGATGCTTTAATCTAATTCTGTCCCAGTAATGAGACAGTGATTGGGCACTGTCCTTATTACTTCTGTAAAAAGTCAGCACTTGCCCTCCAGAAGAATGAAATATTTTGGGAAATATTAAAAAGGCAGAATATTATATTTCCCTAAAGGAGAAATGGAGAAACATGCTCTCAAAGACAGAAAGCAGACTCGGTCTTTCTTAATACCACCCCCCAAGCAAAAACTGAGGAGGCCAGCTTTTAGAAATGCAGATTTGGTGATCCATTCAAGACAGGATATTTGGAAACTCCTTGCAGCAAAGCTAAAAAAAGGCAGAGTGATAAGATTAGAAGCAGCCCCAAGATACAATACAGGATTAGCCAAGTAGGAATTGCTCAGCACCCTTTCAGAACACAACCCCTTTATTGCATGACCCCCAGAGCAGTCCAAACTTCACCTGGGAGCTCAGATAAGCAACAAACAAAAGGTTGACAAAATTAGCACAAACACCTAGGATTTGCATTTCCTCTTTTGCCTATAGAGCCAGCTATAACCCCTACATGACCTCTACATGATGCCATAGAAATCTGACAACAGCCAATAGAATATTAAAGGACATGTTCTTGCACAGGAACAGGAAGCTCAAGTACAAAGCCCAAAGAAGGTATAAAAACCCACCACTCTCAACTCCATTTGTCAGCTACCCAGAATCACAGGTGGTTCTACTTCATCTTTCCTATCATCTTTCCTATCAACCTCCATGTTTCCAGTGTCTTTCTTCCAGTTTGGAACTGAACGAGATAGATTTTCTTCCAACACTTCAATACAGGATAAATTAGGGGAAAAACTGAAATATTCCTAGCTTTGTTTTTCCTGTCAGAGTGGTATGTGCTAGTGGGATAAATTAAGTCCTGTTGCTCCCCTTAATGTGTGGTGAGATCACTGCTGGATGAATCTAAGCAAATGGTTTGAACAATTTGTTTAATCCTCTGCTAATCGGGCAGTTAGTCATTAATTATTGATCTGCTTGCTATGTTTCCAGAAGGGCGGTGGAGAAGAGTAGTCAGAGGAAGCAGGCCTGCACCAGTCTGTAACTAGCTGATCCCAGGTCCTGACATGCCCCATCAATTACATGCGGGACAAAGAATCCAACTGTATGTCCATGAGAACAAGAGAAGTCCATTAGTGGTGAGGGAAGAAAGAAAAGCCATTTAAAAACCAGATTTTAAAATGTGCCATTCAAAATTGTTGGCAGGGCACATTCCCCTAAGGTCAGAGGAACATGAGGATACATTTTAAAGGATCTTGGTCTGCCACAAGATTTCACTTTTTAATTTAGTTTGTAAAAGTGAAATGAACAAAAAATTGCTTTAATCGTATAGCAACATTTCCGGCATGTTTTTAAAAATGTGCTGAAGCCATACAGTGCAGAGGCTTGGAGTTAATGGTTAGATATCTTTGTTTAACATGTAGTTGTAAAGGCAGTTGCACTAGACTTGAAGAGGATAAAACTTTCTAGCAGGCCAAATAAAATAAAATAGATAAACAAGGGTTGCTCTACCCCTTGTTATCAAGGGTCATGATAACATCACAACAAGAGAATCTTCATGTGGCTTATTTTTGTTCGTAAGATATCCTGAATGCTGAAATTCAGCCTACTGGAAGGGAAGGGAAGGAGAGTGGAAAAACTAAGACCAGATCTTACTCTAAGTACAGGTAGTCCTCAACTTATGACCACAATTGGGCCCAAAATCTATCTTGCTAAGTGAGAAATTTGTGAGTTTTGCCCCATTTTATGACTTGTCTCACCACATTTGTTAAGTGAATCACTTCAGTTCTTAAATTAGTAACCCGGTTGTTAAGTGAATCTGATTTCCCATTGACTTTGCTTGTCAAAAGGTCGCAAAGGGGGATCCCCTTTGACCCCTGGGACACTGCAACCGTCATAAATGTGAATCAGTTGTCAAGCACGCGAATGTAAATCACATGACCATGGGGAGGCTGCAATGGTCATAAGTGTGAAAAATGGTCATAAGTCACTTTTTTCAGTGTTGTTGTAACTTTGAATGGTCACTAAATGGAATGTTGTAAATGAAGGACCAGCTGTATTCCGAAGTCACAGAGAATATTGGAATACACTGACTCATCCTTTGTGAGGTGATTTTGAGATGGACTCCAGTGAGACAATAAGCTGCCTTTAGGGTAGCATTTCTCAAACTTGACAACTGTAAAATGCTGAATTCTGGGAGTTGGTCCAAGCATCTTAAGGTTGCCAAGTTTTTGAAACACTGCATCTTCCGTTTAGTCCAGAAATGTTAAAGCTAGAATATTAACTAATATTATCATGGAGATCAGTCTTATTAATATTTATATGGTAATTGTTTATTTCCTTCAGATTCTACATTTATAAAAGCTTGGAAGACATTCAGAGGAAAATGTGATCATTTAAAGCTTCTTTCTCCATGTTAAGCTATCATATATTGCGTTCTGTAGAAATCATCTCCATCCGATAATCATATCTATTGGGACTCCCGCTCCCTTAATTCCTAAAGCTGGCCATACTAACTGGGAATTCTGCAAAGAGTAATTACTATGAAGTTTGGGTCATGTGCTAAGGAAATTGAACATGCTTTTACTGCTATAAATCTAGAAGTATCTTACAGATACCCATCTTTTAGTCTTGAAGCAATAACAAGCAATAACAAGAGAGTTGCAATAGAAGGTTATTTTAGCTTGCCTTGTAATATTTTAAGGAGGCAGGTTAAAGGCACAATAAAACCTATGTTGAAAAATGTCCTTCTTTTGCAGTTTTATTTGCAAATCTTCAGCGAGTTGTTCCCTTGACAAATGTGTCTTTTGTTGTTATTGTTGTTAGATTTATACCTTATCTTTCTTCCAAGAACTCAAGATTGCTGCATTTTTGCAGTATATGCCAAACACTCAGATTGTGTCCCATTCCATTTCTTCTTAAAACCGTTCCGTTTGCTATCTTTGTGTTGTTTTCTTACTGTAGTTTGATTTTTTTAAAATATAACTGCATTTATTTTCATAACATCACTTACTTTCTTTATACAGCTACACAATGTATATACCTCTAATTCAGTGTTTCTCTTTTCTTGATCGAAAAGGAAGATCTTGTTTAATATAACGAACTTAGTTTTGGATATTTCTGCCCCCCCCTTTTTTTTAAGAAGGAGAAACGACTATTTTGTATTTGTATAGTCACTTAGCCAGAAGAAAACTCCTTTAATTTTGAGTGTGTATATCTGTGCGAATAAATTTTCTCTGGTACTCGCAAACCTAGGTAGGATTGTATAATTGGTTGCTGTCTGTAGATCTTTCGATATAGGAAAGGTTGCTTGCTTTGGCACAGGGCAAAGAAAGAAGTAAAGCCTTAAAACTGCCAAGGCACATTATTGTTCACATAGTCAGGTTTCCCTTTTAGAAGGGTAGACCAAGATGATCTTGGCAGACCTTGAAAATACCCTGGGATCTTTGCTATATAACTAAACAAACCCACATGGACTCCAGTTTCTTTGTTCTTATACTCCCAAGTAGGCTTGCCAAGCCAAAAGTGTTTGCTAAAACTACATCCTAGGAATTTTTATTGGGGGGAAAAATGGGCTAAGTTCAGAAGAACTTAGTCCTCAACAAGTGCACATAGGCATGTATGTTTTTATGTATGTATGTTTGAAAAATGTTTCATGGATTAGATCCAAGGCGTGTGCCTTACAGATAGTCCTTGAGTTACAAATGTAGTGGAGCCTGCTATTCCATTCATAAACCAAGGATTTGTGGGAGTGAATCTCATACCTTGAACAGGATCACTCCCTCCTTTCGCCCACACATTCGCTAATTGAATGTGAGGCTCGTTAAGTGCACATGAGGTATTTCAGGTGGGGAAGGCCATGGGCAGGTGCTACTGATGGAACAGGCATCTGCCTAAGACCACCCAAGGCCTCCCCGACCCATTGAAATACCTCATGATCCCCACAGTTGCTTCCCCGCTCCTAACCTGCCTCACTAGGTCACTTACCTTGTGAAGATCTAGCAAGCAGTCTCCTTATAGGCTGCTGGCCAAAATGAAGTTCCTAAGGGCTCTGACACTCCATTTGGCCCTCTGTGGGCATCCCCCAGCCCATTGCAGGCCAAAATGGAGCCTCCGGGGACCGGTTACAGCCCTCAGATGCTCCATTTGGCTCTCCACGCCCCACCCCGGCACATTGGGGTAAGCAAAATGATCCAGGCAATATACTATTCACAAAGCACTTGTGTGTGTAAAGAGAACATGTATGAATAAACTGTTAAAACAAAAACTTGTGGGGAAGAGGGTGAGAGTCTCAATAAAATGTTTGTCTTGGCTTCGTCAAGCTTAGAGTTGGGGCATTACAGGTAGAGTCCTCAATTTATGACCACAACTGAGTCCAAAATTTCTGTTGCTAAGTGAGACAGTTATTAAGTGAATTTTGCCCCATTTTTACGAACTTTCTTGCCACAGTTGTTAAGTGAATCACTAAATTATTAACAGGGTTGTTAAGTGAATCTGGCTTTTGCATTGGCTTTGCTTGTCAAGAGATCACAAAAGGTAATCACATGACCCCGGGACATAAATAATGAACCAGTTGCCCAGCATCCTAATTTTAATAATGTGACCATGGGGATGCTACAATGGTCGTATGTGTGAAAATTGGTCATAAATCACTTTTTTCAGTGACATTGTAACTTTGAACTGTCACTAAGTGAACTGTTGTAAGTCGAGAACAGCCTGTACTACCTTCTCCTAGGTTTTTCCTCAAATAGGTTTTTCATCTGTTTTATTTTCTTAGCAAAGAGGTTCAGGGATTCTTTGAATCACCATCATGATTGTATTCTTGAATTTTGTCATTTATGTTACAGAATATTTCTTTGTGGTTTTCTTTGCAGTTCTCTGGATTTTTGCTGTCCAGATGTGCTAGCTCTATATAATTGTTTTATTTGAGGCAGAAAACAAACTGGTATATTTAGTTCATGTTCAACCATAATCCCAATGAATTAATTTTATTGGGTGTGATATAAATCAATTACTTACTTTAAGGAATTGTAGTGTCTCAGAGTTTGAGAATCCCTACATCCGTGATGGTGAACCTATGGCACGTGTGCCACAAGTGGCACACAGAGCCATTTGTGCTGGCACTCAAGCCGCAGGCAAATTTACTGCACTGAGCATGCATGCGCCTCAGAGCTGATTTTTTTCGGTTGGTTTGAGGCCTTTTTCGGCTTCCCAGAGGCTTGTAAAAAGCCTCTGCAAGGCTTTTCTGGATGAATTATAGGCTCGTTTCGTCATTTCCTGTAATACCAGAAGTGACAAAACGGGCCTATAATTCATCCTGAAAAGCCTTGCAGAGGCTTTTTCCAAGCCTCTGGGAGGCCGAAAAAGGCTTCAAACCAGCCAAAAAATCAGCTGTGAGGCGGGAGGGGGGGGAATTGCATGCAGAAGCGCAGGGGGCGTGGGGAGGGGGTGCGCATTACAGTCTGGGTGCACGAGTGCGTGTACGCTGGTGCGTGCACAATTTTTGGCACAGCAGCCCAAAATGGTTAGCCACCACTGCCCTAGATTAAACAAAACTATACTTCATGTGTCCTGGAATGAATCTGTTCCTCTAGTGAGAATGGGGAGAAAAGGGCTTGTTGTGTCAGACTTTCATCTGTATATGCCCCCACCCCACAAAACAGATGTTTGAAGGATGATCCCCTTTCTCCCTTCTGAATAGCTTCCCCCATATCCAGGCTGCTTCCTCCCCACTGTTTTGGGGGAGGTATAAAAACAGCCCATTCGACAAGGCCTGGGGGGAAGAGATGTAAATTTGTGCCTCTCCAATAGATGGTACCTTTTTTTTATAGTATCGATTTTGTCTCTTGGTTTGATCTCCAGTTCTTCTAAGACATTCAGAGCCCAGCAGTAATGGAGCAGCACAGAAATCTTAGTCATACATAAATAATATTTTTCTGATATCCCTCATCAAAATTCATTTGACAGTCTCATCAGAAGCTGAACATATTCTATATAGAGAGGCTTTTAATCAGTCATTGCACTGAGGAAAACAAAAATAACAATTCTTGTATTTGGTCTCTAAATCCTCACAAGTTCCTTTTTCAAAGCCAGCTGTAGTTTTTTGTTTTTGTTTTAAAATAGAAAGGTTTGTCTGTAACAATTACTTTTTTCTATGCAAAGCGGCTTTAAAGAACGAATGTATTCTGCCTCCTTGATTTTTAGCCTATCTTGACCCCCATTTCATGATTTCCTCTTATAAATGCTAATTGCTCATTAAAAAGCAGAGAGAATCTTTCAGAACAACTCTTTTTAACATTTGCATGTGAAGTTGTGTAATCTAATCACCTACAAAAACAAGAAAACAAGGATTCTGGATTTCAATAGCTGCCATGAACAGGAAAAATGAACATGCTGCTTCCTCAGGGTATCATTTAACTGTTTCCATCCCGCAACGAGAACTTTATGTTTTTTCACCCAGACATATTTGTCACCTCTTTTTCACATCCACTGCTTTAATGCTTTCTTGGTACCTGATGGCCATCACAATCGGTTTATGCATGACTCTGTTGGAAGAAATGTCTATCTGGGTTCAGTTCCAAGTGGGAAGCACTGGAAACATGGAGGCTGGTTGGAAAGATGGTTTAATGGTGAAGTAGAAGCACCAAACATGTGTGATTCTGGGTAACTGAACACATGGAATGGAGAGTGAAATATATTTTTATCCTCTGTTGGGCTTTGAACTTGCTTCCTGTTCCTGTGGCAAGAAATGTATCTGTCAGGGTTCCAGAAAAACTTAACTAACAGTATCCTGAATGGTTGTCAATCTCCCATGGGGCCATGCAGGGGTAACTTTGTAGGTTGTCTGTGTGCTAAGTTTGGTTGAAACTTGCTGGGTGATGCAATGAAAGGCAATTAAATGGCTCTGCCTGATGGAGATAGATCTTTGTTATGTAGAATAGACTGCCCCAGGCATTAATGGCCCATTAACAAAGGAGGGGGGGCTGAGTTTCTGCCTCTCTGAGTTTCTACTTCTCTTTTAGAGAAAATATTCTGCCTTTTTAATGTATCCTAAAATATTTCATTTTTCTAGGAGGGCGTGGGTTTTAACTTCCAACAACTCATAAGCACAGAGAATATTCTAGAGCAGTGGTTCTCAATCTTCCTAATGCCGCGACCCTTTAATACAGTTCCTCATGTTGTGGTGACCCCCAACCATAAAATTATGGCTCGGTTCCCAAGACTACTGAAAATATGTGTTTTCCAATGGTCTTAGGCGACCCCTGTGAAAGGGTCGTTTGACCCCCCAAAGTGGTCACGACCCACAGATTGAGAACCACTGTTCTAGAGAATAAAAGAATAAGTGAAAATAATATTTGGAGGAGTGCTTTGGGTCTACCTGCTATTCATTACAGCAGCCATTATTTTTCCAACTTCCTCATGAGTTTAGATTTTTTTAAAAATATGAATGCTTTAAGAGTTGCATCAAGTTTAATGAACTGGTTTGTTTTCGGACTTGCACAAAGAGCCTAAAGTTTTTAAAAAAACTGATTTAATAAATAGCAGAGGAAGGCTGAGCTTCACTAAAATCTGATGTACATTGACTGAATAATTTTTAAAATGTGTGCTGCCTAAAAAAAAGGAATTCAGTTTTTCCTCTCCAAATGTTTGTAGTGGGATGTGGAAAAGCATCACATTAGGACAACATGGAGAAGGGGAAATGTTCCCATTCCCTCAGTCTAGCCCATGTGCTTCTCCGAAGCAAGGAAATGTGAAGAATATACAGCGAGGGGCTAAAACACCAGGGGTTTCATATAACAATGTGGGAAAGGAATATGCGGTATGATTTAAATATGCATACTTATACTTCTGCATACTTATATACCTGGACTACAGGCAACATTTTCCCTCCTGTTAGCTGTTTTAAAAAGAGGATGTTTATTCCTCACTTTGTGCAGTCCTGATGTTTTCAATTCTGTTTACACCTCTGTCATTCCATCTTTTCTTTCTGATGTACCCTATCCATTGCATCAGAATTAGTTCATATTTTGGTACACAGAAGCATATGTTCAAAATTCCTATTTCCTTTCTTAATTTTTAAGGAGCTGTAAGCCTCTGACTTGGAGCCTCACTGTATTTAGAATCATCTCCTGATGGTGATAAAGAAAGGAAGTTTTGTTTATTTTTATTTATTCGATTTCTATAGCTGCCCAACTGTAGAACCAAGTGACAGGTGCTTGTTTAAAAAAGAAAAGAAAAATATATATTTTTTTAAAGAAGACCTTGCATCCTGTAGGTACCATGTTGAATTTGGGACATTTTAAACGGAGGGCAAACTGAACATGTGTGAGTTTTGTAGAGCTATACCCTAGCCCAGGGGCGTCAAAATCAAGGCCCAGGGGCTGGATCTGGCTTAGATCTTGCCCACAGGGCTACCCTGCAAAGGACTGGCCTGCAGTGCCTCTGTCAGAGAAAATGGAGCTTGGGAGGGCCACGCGTGACACTCCCAGGGTCTGTTTTTGGCTGCAATGGCCTCCTGCAGCCCTCTGCCAATAAAAATGGAGCTCCATTTGTGGCCAAAAATGGGGCCAGGGGGGCACACGTGGCCTACACCCAAGCTCCATTTTCATTGGCAGAAGGCTGCAGGAGGGCATCACGGCCAAAAACGGAGCTCAGGAGCCCGTTTTTGCTGGCAGAAAACTCAGGCCACCACAGGCGCCACCGGCATGAGTGACATCAAACTGGCCATTCCCATGCCGGCCCCCAAGGTCAAACACAACCCTGATGCGGCCCTCATTAAAATCAAGTTTGACACTGTATCCAATTGGAGCAATCTTACTCACAGATTTAATTTTGTTGGACTGTTGACATTTATTTATTTAGCTTGTGGCTAGAACTGTTGAAGAGGCAACCTACTGTTGATGAGCAGATATGAACCTTCCTTAAGAAAATACTTTTCAGCATCCTAGTATGACTCTGGAAGTAAAAGCCTAGTCATATGCAATATGAATTCACTCAATATGTTGTGATAGGGAGCAAGGACAGTGCAAATTGTCCCACATTTCTCTATCCAAACATTTAATGCAGTGGTTCTCAACCTGTGGGTCGCAACCCCTTTGGGGGGGTCAAACGACCCTTTCACAGGGGTCACCTAAGACCATCTGAAAACACATATTTTTTGATGGTCTTAAGAACCGAGCCATAATTTTATGGTTGGGGGTCACCACAACATGAGGAACTGTATTAAAGCAGGGATCCCCAACCTTTTCGACGCCGCGGCCCGGTTCCGGCATCAGCTGGGCACCGCGGCCCGGTACCGGCGTCAACTGGCGCCGCCATCTTTTATGATGAAAAGCGCTTCCGGTGGCGTCACCGGGCGCTTTTTTTCAAAAGATGGCGGCGCTACGCTCGTGAGCTTTTCGGGTAGAAATGGCTTTCTACCCGGAAAAGCTCACGAGCATAGCGCCGCCATCTTTTATGACGAGCGCTTCCGGTGAGCTTTCTACCGGAAAAGCTCACCGGAAGCGCTTTTTACCAAAAAGATGGCGGCGCCCAGCAACCAGCGGCCCGGTAAGGCTTGTTCCGCGGCCCAGTACCGGTCCGCGGACCGGCGGTTGGGGACCCCTGTATTAAAGGGTCAGGGCATTAGGAAGGTTGAGAACCACTGATTTAATGGAACATAATTATTATTACTGCCTGACTGTCATCTCAATGGGTAAAACAGGCAACCAAGGAATGTTCCATATTAACTAATGTAAAGCACGGTTGCTGGAATTGGGTATGTCTAGTTTAATTAAAAGAAGGACTAGGGCTGATATGATAGCTGTGTTAGGATTTCTCAGGGGGTGCCACAAAGAAGAGGGAGTCAAGCTATTCTCTAAAGCACCTGAGGAGAACCTGAGAAGCAATGGGTGGAAACTAATCAAGGAGAGAAGCAACCTAAAACTAAGGAGAAATTTCCTGACAGTTAGAACAATTAATCAGTGGAACCACTTGCCTCCAGAAGTTGTGAATTCTTCAACACTGGAAGTTTTTAAGAAGAGATTGAAAAGTATTTTGTCTGAAATGGTGTAGGGTTTCCCGCCTGAGCAGGAGGTTGGACTAGATGACCTCCAAGGTCCCTTCCAACTCTGTTATTCTATTCTATTCTATTCTATTCTATTCTATCCTATCCTATTCTATTCCATTCCATGTATCCATATCCATTCCATGTATCCATTTCCAAGTATGCATGCACAGTGGTTAAAATTGGATAGTCATTCCTATGTCTTTTGCCAATGAGCTGCTTTCCTTGATCTGAGCCATTGTTCCTTAGCCTGGTATAATAGCCTGCAACTTCTTGGAGGCAATTAACCTGCCACAGTAAGTCTATTGAACAAATATTCAAGAAGTAGAAAGAGGGAAAATAAGGTCACTGAGCTAGGGGAACTCTTCAAAGCCTGGAAGTGCTTGTAATGAGTTTTGTGGTCATCCAAGTGTGCTATAAATTTCCAAGAATTTGACAGCCTTTAGAAGGCTGTTACAGTATTGAGTTTTAAAATGACCAAGGCATTCATAATTCTTGCTGACAGCCCATGATTTAGAGAGTGCAGAGAGAGTAGCCAGTGATTTCTCTGTCTGACAGGAGGTCTCTAAAGATACGAGAGCATCTTGCTTTTTTCTCCATACTGAATCATGTGAGATAGACATAAACAAAAAAAGTGAACGCTTTGAGCTTCGTTCATCTCTTGGGTATTAGTATAACTTCAAACGTTATCAGGATTACACAAACAAGTTGTTAGAAAGCTCATCATGCAGTTACGATCTTGACAAATAGATGAGTGAGTTTTGGGCCAATGTATAAAATAAAGATTTCTACTGATGAACATCAGTGTCATGTCACTGAATCTTTGAGGGCTTCTCTATAATACTTTACAGTCTGCTTCTATATGTGGCCCATAACCTTCTTTTGTAATTGCTGAAACCCCCAACAATCACTATTGTTGAGAATGGGAGAGTAGCATGGAAATGCATGACAGTTACATGATCCATTATAATATAAGGGAAAATACATTCTCTTCTCACTTCTATAAATATCAGTGCCTGCCGTTATAATATTTCCATCCATTGTACTCCAGCTCTCCAAATATGTTATATGAAGCCACCAGATACCAAAGACTTCTCTCTCTACAGTGGCAAATGAACCATGAAGTCTTGGGGGGAGCGAGGCAAATTTCTTACATTTTCTTCACCACAAGAACATGTGGAGTGGTATAAGTTAGTATGGTATAAATCTTTTTGAAGATGCATGATCTTTTCGTTTGGTAGACAAGGCATGGATGATGATTAGCTCAAAGTTATCTAATAAAAGTTATGATTACCAGAAGATGCATACTTTACAGGATTAACAAAAATCCTTTAAATCAAGCTTGATTGCTAATGACTACATGGACATTGGCAGCAATATAAAAGTAGCTTGTCATTACTTTCTTCTGGGATATATTTTTCAACTTCCCAGTCCAACCTACACACATCGGTTTTTCTAATGGTCTCCTATCTGAGTACTAAACATGTCTGAAATGGTTTAACTTTGTCAGCATCTAACAAACTTGGCCCGCTGAGACATGAATCACTTCATCTACCCAAACCAATGAACCCCTCTTGATATGGGGCTAAGAGGCCAGTCCTTATGAGCAATATTCTTCCAAATTTATCAAATCTCCTCTGTAGTCAGCATCCATTATTTGTAAACTCTAGAGTCAGATGCAGTTAGTCTCTCCATAGTGACTTGCTGGGCTGATGGTCTCATAGTATGTAAGACATGTATTTATAAGCTGACATTTATTTATGAATCCACACTCAGAATGAGCAAGAATTTCATTTAAGTCATGTTTTGGTTAGAATGATGAATGTGAAGAATTAATTTAATGAATTGTGGAAAGACTTAAGATATAAATTTAGAAAATATAATGTAGGGGTATATAAAATTGAACTTAAAAATACTTGAATCAGTGTTTGGGCTTAAATTATTACCGTATTTGCCGGCGTATAAGACGACTTTTTGCCCTGAAAACATGCCTCCAAGTGGGGGCTGCTTATACGCCGTGTAACACGGGTATATTCTTCGCCTTGTTGGTGAGGAGGCTCGCTTCTCCCTCTCCTTGAGGTCATAGCAGGCGCTGGTGAATTGCAAAGGGTTCCTCGTAAATTAGCTGCAGATCTCAGAGCGGGGACTTTGCGTTCAGTTGTAGCCTTGAGCGCCGGGTTACCCGTAGCTCTGCCAGGGAGGGATTACGCCCCGCAATCCGGCCGGCCCCTCTCACTGAGGTGGGGCGGAGGTGGGATGTGGGTCCCTACTACCGCTAAGGCTCAGCTAGAGGTAGCGCAGCTCTTGACCCGGCTTGCTCGGTTTCTTCCTTCCGTTTGTTTTGCTTCGCTGGCGATTTCACCTTTGTGGAGCTGGGCGAAGGGACTGATCGGACCCGCCTCTGGGGCTTAGACGTTACCCAGAATCAACCTGGTTTTCAGGCGCGTCCTTGGATGGACTCGGGAAAGGCAGGTGGAGAGGCTAGAAAGAAAAAGGATCTGGAACTCCTTCTTTCCTGCCAGATCCCTGGCAAGCAGCGTTGGTAAGACCAGGCAGGGCCTGGCGTTTTCGAAAGGACTTGCCTGTTGAGTGACATCAGCTTCTGAACTAAAGCCCACTATGTCAGATACAATAAAGCAGAATGGGTGTCTTTTTCTTTAAAGACGAAACAGAGGTTGGGGGTGGGAAGAGAAGAAGGGGAGCGATCATGTTAAAATGACAACTTTCTAGATCTAATCCCGAAGAGGGAAAGGAAAAAAAAACACAAACGCCTAATTTCCTTAATTTCACTGCGATTTCTCCTCTTTCTCACATCCCACATTGTCTTCTCTTGCTGCGGGAGCAATGTCACCTTTTACTCTGGTATCGATGGAAAAGCAGGTTTGGCAGCGGTATCAAGTAAAAGACAAGTGAAAGGCTGAGGGGATTGACATCAAGATCAACTTATCTTCATTATGGGCAGCTTTGCAGGGTAGTTCATATTTCAATTCATATTTTAGCAAGCATAATTTAATGATAGTGGCTGGCAAGTCAAATCTTAGATGCATTGCTAAAATGGGATCTGCAAATGTGGGGTTTTCAGAAAGCTAAAGGAAGGGGAGTGTGGGTGTGAAAATTTGGATATAATTAATCATGGCTAGTTTAAAATGCAACATTGCCACAATTAATATCAGAGTGAAAATTATGCTTCTGCAGGCCCTATTTGTGTCTTTCCGGCTTAGCTGAAATAGAATTCTTTTAATAAAGTTGCCTGTCCATGACAAGTCAGGGTAAATGGGTAATTTGAAATTTAGGCACACACACACATTTTATAAAACTATGAACTATAACCTGCTCTGAATCGGAAAATTACTTATGTTCTATTATTTGGCATACTTTCACAGCCTTGTGAGTTTTCCTGCATGTCATAAGCATTTGAATATAAATTAACATGTTGAAATCAAATCTGATGTTCTTTTACCTTTTATTTGGTATGTGGAAGGTGTGCGGAAGAGGGGTAGTCTTATACGGCGTATATAACAAACTCTATATTTTGAGTGGAAATGTTGGGGGTCGTCTTATACGCCCAGTCGTCTTATACGCCGGCAAATACGGTATATCTAATGATGCCTATTTTCAGCATAAGAAGGATTCTTCCTTCTTTTAATAGATCTGTTCATCTTTAATATGGACAAGAATGGACAATATATTTTTCTCCATGCTAGGAATAGCTGCACTTATTAAATGTGGTCCAGTTGACCAAGAATGTTGATGTCTGTTTCATCAACATTACAATTTACTCAAGTAAGATTGTTTCCTTAAAAAAATGATGTAACAGATACTTGATATTAAATGAATTTAGAAGTGCAAGGAGAGAACACAGATTTTTCTATCCAAATTTACCACTTCAATGAGTGTGTTTGTGAAACCCAAAGGAGGTTCCACAACAACTGAGGTTGCATAGATTGCAGTTGTTTGATGTATAAATCTGTAGATCTCCTAAGAGTTTGTTTGCTTGTTTAAATCATTTGATCCATGGCCCTGCCCACATTGTATGTCACTGTGTTCTCTTAACTGATTTTGTGTTGCACCAAAAAGGTTTATATTGAACCCAGTCTAAATCACTCTCCTACTGTATGTTGTTGTTTCAGAAAAAAAATTCTATCCACCGTTACTGTGGTTTTTTTTTTCTATACTCACTACTTGTAATTATTCACTATGTGATTATGAGAATATTGTTGCATTCATCTATCTTCAGCAAGGTACATTTAGAGTATCTAGACAGTAAATGTTAAGCCCAGGTAATCTCTTTCTCATCAATTACTGAAGTGTGTGCCAGGAATTACACAAAACAAATGGTATAATAAGATATTCAGTTTATTCTTAATTCAATAATCTCAGATGAAATTGCTAATAGCTCACTTTGATACAGTTTGAAATGCTGGAGCACTTAGACAATCCTACCGTTGTGATTAAGCCAGCTGTATTAAAATAGTAATGATGTTTTTTTCTCATAGCAGATAATTTGGTTTGCTCTGCTAAATCCCTCCAGTAAGACTGCAGGAGATGCTGTCTTGCACATTTATTGGCTTCTACATTCATACCCTTTGCTAAGCAATAGGTTGAACTACAAGTTAAACAAATCTGGTCTAAAGAGATCTGTCTCATGCATAACGCTAAGTTGTAAACCAGTTTTACAAACCACAATATGAGTTCATAAAGGTCGTTAAAGCTACATCAAATGTGCCACTTTATGTTAAGCACAATGTGTTAAGCCAATGTATTGACAAGACTGAAGCCATTGCAAAAGAAACTCTGAAGTCACCCACCCTGAAGTGCCACTTCATTCCAACAGATCTTCCAGGAAACTAGAGAAAGATGTATAAAGGGGTTAATCTGCAGAGTCTGGGATTCCTGAAAATCCTCAATCCTTGGAACATTCAGTATGCAACAGTAATTTTACCAGTTGCTTAACAAGTGCATAATATACCGTGTTTCTCCAACAATACGGCCTCCACCAATAGGAAGACCCAGCATGTTTTCTAGGCATAAAATCAAATTAAGCCCCTCCCCCCAAATTTAGGCCTATATTAAAACATGCAAAATGGGGGGAAGGGTGGGGGGACTTGTCGTTAGGAGCGCCCCGCAGGCAGCAATTCCTCGCCACCAGCCGCTCCTAATGGGTGATCATGGCGAAGCGCAGAGAGCTCCCTACTCCCACCAAACACCTTTGCTGCAGACCCAAGACCTTTGGCACCTGCCGCTGTTGCTTTCCCTTCTGCCCATTCCGCCGCCACGTTTGGAGCTGCCGCTTCCGTGTTTGGAGCGCCGCTGCCATTTGGAGTGCCGCCGCCATTTGGAGCACCACCACCACGTTTGGAGCTGCCGCTTCCGTGTTTGGAGCTGCCGTCGTGTTTGGAGTGCTGCCGCCATTTGGAGCACCGCTGCACGTTTGGAGCTGCCGCTTCGTGTTTGGAGCTGCCGTCGTGTTTGGAGGTGCTCCAAACAGCGGCAATGCTCCAAACACAGAAGCGGCAGCTCCAAACGTGGCGGCGGAATGGGCAGAAGGGAAAGCAACAGCGGCAGGTGCCAAAGGTCTTGGGTCTGCAGCAAAGGTGTTTGGTGGGAGTAGGAGCTCTCTGCGCTTCGCCATGATCACCCATTAGAGCGGCTGGTGGCGAGGCTGCCCATGGGCGCTCTAGATGAGGATGAAAGGGGGGAATTAAGTCACCCCAAAAAAGATCGCCTAGCCCTTTTTTCGGGGCTCAAAAAAATATAAGACCCGGCCTTATTTTATGAGAAACACGGTATTTGTATTTAAGAGAAGCTTACTTCTTGAATCACTTTCTTTCCAGTCACTTTCCAGACTCTGCAGGTTAATCTCTTTATACATCTTTCTCTAGTTCTCTAGCACAGAACTTGAGAGAGGAGAAAAATCTGTAGATGGCAGGTGGAAAAAGGCCAATAAAATAAAATAGAACCTGAAAAAGATTGACAACTAAGAATTAATCTGGGAAATAGATAATGAATGGATTGTCAATATTGGCCAGAAGACCTATTGGAATGAAGTGCCACTTCAGGATGAATGACGACAGAGTTTCTCTTGCAAGGCCTTCAGTCTTATCAATACGTTGGCTTAACATATTGTGCTTAACAGAAAGTGATATATTTGATGTTGGCTTAACATGTCATGAACTCAGATATTGGAAAATGTGGTTTATAGCTTAGCGAGTTTAATCATGATTATAATTATTATAATTTGCAACTACATATGGTCTCACACTTTTCATCTCAGTTAATGGGTGACAAGAGTGATGAATCATCTCTAACATGTTTTGATTTCTTGTTCCATACTGGCTCTCAATGAAACATTTTATTGCAATTGAAACAGCTTCCAACTCCTCTTTGTTAACTCTCAAGAGACATTACTTCCAGCTCTACTTAAGGGAGAAAATCCTAACATTAAGAATGACAAGGCTTTAGTAGTCCCATGGGTTAATCATTACTTAAGTAGCTATCCATAACAATATGATCTCACTTCTACCGAATGTTTACAGTGTCTTTGTACTGGGCATTTATTTCTTTTATTTATTTGTTTGGTTTGTCAATTGCTTACAAGATAATAGGTATAAGTAAAAACATAGTTATGAATACATGGATACATATAAGAAAAATAAAAAAAATAAAAGAAACAATAGGACAGGGACAGTAGGCACGTTGGTGTGCTTATGCACGCCCCCTACAGACCTCTTAGGAAAGGGGTGAGGTCAATAGTAGACAGTCTAAGGTTAAAGTTTTTGGGGTTTGGGGAAGAAACCACAGAGTCAGGTAGAGTATTCCAGACATTGACCACTCTGTTGCTGAAGTCGTATTTCCTGCAATCAAGTTTGGTGCAATTAACCTTGAGTTTGTATCTATTGTTTGCTCTTGTATTGTTATGGTTGAAGCTGAAGTATTCATTGACAGGTAGGACAGTGCAATGTATGATTTTATATACCATACTTAGATCGGACTGAAGGCGGCCTAGTTCTAGGTTTTCTAGGTCTAGAATTTCAAGTCTGGTGGCATAAGGCATTCTTCAATGAATAGAGGAGTGGAGTTAACTTGTTCTGTGTTTATTAATATCACTATTGACAGAATAATGTTTGACTGCATTTATGCATGACTGGTGCCTTGCATTAGGTGTTCACCTTTTGTAAACATATGTTCATAGAGATTGTTGAGGGGTCCTTGGTGCTCCTGTTGGTTGATTGTTTTCTTATAGATGATTCACTACCCAAACTAAGTAACATCATCATATACTGCAACCCCCATTACTTACTAACGCTGGTGATGATATAACCTAGTTTGGGTAATGAAAGATCTGCAAGAAAACAACCAAGCTCAGAGAACCCCCTCATTTCAGCTATGAGCTACAAATATTCTTCTTTAGCAGATTAAAAGTATTATTTTCTAAATTAACTAGAAGTAAACCTTTCAGTGAATGAAACAACAAAGGCTCTCTTGAAACAGCAATCTTATTCTTGATCACAGACATAATTAGATATCCTAATTATAAGAGTTCAAATTATTTTTTTAAAAAGAGATGAAATTACTTTCCCTGCTCTAGCAACATTTCATTAGGTGATTATTTTATTTTCTGGGAAACGGAAGTACAACCATCTTGAATAGTAGTACTTGTTTCCTGTGGTATTTGAGATCTTGTCTGTGGAAATCATAATCTTAGGATCTCAAATTTATCCAACGTTCTTCTCTACTCTGAGATCCCTTCAAGACTCTCCATTCCCATTTGTTTAGATTGCAGTTATTTCCTTGAGAGAAGAAGAGTTGATCATCTCTAAATTGACTTTATGCTCTTGGAAAGAATAATTCCCTACACTTTTTTTTTTCTTTTACTATGAACATGTAAATAACTAGAAATCCTGCTTTAAAAACTGTTAGATAATATTTCTTATTTGGCCTTAAAACATGCCCCCTACATGCCTTTCATACCTTTCTTTTCTATATTTTTTTCCTGTTCGTAATGCAAGCAACTGAAGCATCTCATAGTTCTGCCAAGAGAAATTGAATTAATTTCTTAGAATTAAAGCAGCTAATGCTGGTTCTCGTATGAAAATAGACAGCTAACAATTGAAAAAAGAAAGACCACCACATACAAGTTATGTTATTTTTTTAAAAGCATATAATCTAAAAGTTTATTTTTAACAAATTAAAGATATCACATGGGTTTCTTTTTGTGTATGAATATTTCCATCACCTACAAGAGGAAATAAATTCTACCTAGAACTAAGGAAAATTTCCCCAAAATTAGAACAAATAACCAGTGGAATGGCTTGCCTCTAGGAGTTGTGGCTGCTCCATCACTGCACGTTTTTAACAAGAGACTGGACTGCCTTTTGTCTGAAATTTATAGGATTTCCAGGGGGTTGAAGACCTCCAAGGTCCCTTCCAACTCTGCTACTCTGTTATTCAGCAGCCTTGTGTGATTTCCTGATAATTTCTTATCCAAGCTCTAATCAAATCTAACCTTGCTTCTCTGAGATGGGCCAATGTTGGCTAGTCATGGGTTGGAGTGGGGTGGCTACAACAAAGCCTAAAAGATTAGATCAATGAGTGATTGAAGAACTTTAGTGTTCTGTTTCTCACAGAAGCAAATAGATTATAAAGGGAAGCCCCTCGAGCATGATATATCGTCATGCCCTGTGGGAGTCTGAATCCGAGGAGGAAGCTGAACAGCTGACAGGAAGTGGGAATGTAGCTCCGTTGGCTGTGGAGGAAACTGGGGAAGGGCAAAGTCCGGCTGGGCAGAGCAGGGAAGAGGTAAAACAAAGGAGAGGAAATTCAGAGGAAGACCCAGGCCCATCCCCTCTTCATTCTAGGGCACACAGGGAGGAATGGAGAAGAGAGCAACATCGATTGCATGGCTTACGAGGGAGGAAAGGGCCTTGATTCCCTTCATTAGCCACAGCTGGGAACACAGTTTATAAACAAGGCAAGCTGTGTGCGGCAGGCTGTTGGGAGCAAACGTGACTTTATCTTGTGTTGTTGTGGCTTATCTGTGTTCCCAACTGTGTGAGTTTTGCTGTGCTTTCAAGTCTGAAATTCTTGGTCCTGCCCTGACAAACTAATTATTTCAGTTTGGCTTGTTTGGACTTAATTTTCTGCAGTCAAAGGCTGATCCTGGGAGAGTTTTTCTCCAGCCAGAAGGTAGCCTGAACATTGGGGGCAAAATTGGAGATAATAAAGGGACTCTTATTGAGTATCTGACTGTGTTGCCTTTGTGCCACGCCCTGGGTCATAACATATACCTTGTTTGAGCTGCATTTCAGTAGTTTTAAAACATACACAACATCAGATTCTGAAGTATGTTGTAATTATGGTGATACTTAGCCATTGATATATTCATTTCGTGCTACTCTCTAATGTCTTTATACATCTCATCTACCAGCCAAAGCATACTTTACATTAGCACAGGAGTGTCTGTCCTGAATTTCTTCTGGATTTTTTTTTCTTTTCACATCAGCTATATAATGGGATATATATATGTTGTGGCCCCGATTCCCAAGGCTTTGCTGTCAGAGGAAGAGGACCTGGAAGATGAGGAGGAGGAACTGGGAATGCCTTCCTCCCCAGGACCTTCCTCTCTGGCAATGCCTTCCTCCCCAGGACCTTCCTCCCTGATAATGCCTCAAGTTTCATCAGACAAGCGAGAGGAACAGCCAGAGATTAATCAGGAGGAAGGCATATCGGAGCAGCCCCTGACAGGGAGTAAAGAGGAAGAGTGTTGGCTCGATCCTAAGCAGCGTCGTAGGGAGAAACGTGAGCAGCAACGTAGGAGGCATGGGAGGGTCAGAGAATGAGCTGAGTCATTGAGCCAGACCCCACAGGGGATAAAAGTGGGTGTGTTTTCTCCTGAAACTTTGTATGGGACAAAGTTTAACCTTACTTCAGATTTTCTTCGTGAATGATTATTTTTGTGGACTGCCTTGTGATTTTCTGTGAGTAAAACTTTATCAGTTCGGACTTGGCAGGCAGGACATGTGGGAATGCCAAGAATATTATCAGTTCCAAAGAATTAACTTTGTGAAGTCTGAGCCAGCTTGCCTGCCTGTGTTGGTGTGAGTTTGTACTCTTTCATATCTCATCTGCCATCATCAGGCTTCTGTATGATGGCAGATGAGATTCTGCTGAAACGTTGCTACAACTTTAAAAGCACCACTACTATGACGTGGGAAAATACCCGAACAAAGCTGAAGGATATATATATATATATATATATATATATATATATATATATATATATATATATATATATATATATATATATATATATGTATATAATTTCTGTGTTTTCATCTACATATTATGCATAATCTTACCAATTTCTACCATGTGGTACTCACAATTTTTACTATGTTCTTATTCTCTCTAACCCAGTAGAACATTGGAAACAAATTATGTAAGGGTTTGAGAATCTTCTGGAATGTTACCATCTCATTCATTCTATTCTAAGTCACCTTCCTCCTGGTCATGTGACCAAGAGCAGAACCCAGTGCTTCTCATTGAAGAGAAACACTTTGTTCCACAGAAGAAAATGCAGGAGCCTCTCATGGACATTGCTGATAAAGAGTGAAAAAAATTCAGCAGCCAAGTTTACTTTGTTTTAACATTTTAAAATTTGAAAGTCAAACCATGCCTCATCAAACCATGTCTCAGAAAGTTACTTCAAACCTCTGAACAATTAGCTTCCTTCTCCTACTTATTTTCCATTATTTAAGGTGCAACAGCTAGGCCTATTCTCATATTCAAAGTGTGTAGTTGCACTCTGGATTTGCATAATGACAATACAATTTTCCAGCTCATTATAAGGTACCTAAACAAGGAAGTTGTCTCTTCAAGTACAGATTAACCATCTTAATACTGTATTTTCTACCACAACCACATGTTTGTTCTACCTCTTTGTTATTAACAACTCAGACCCCATCACTTATCTTTTGGATGAAAAAATTGCCCTATTTTGTCCCATTTGTTTATATTGACTTGGTTAAAAGATTTCTTGAGCAAGCTACAACACTGGAGTTACATGGAATGCTAAACCATCATCAATTGTTTATAAATCAAAATGAAAATATGCACACAACATGCAAAGTAACATAGTTGTGTGTATTATATGTACACATGAATTCAGCCGTTGAATTGCCTTAGCTATTTTACTGCCCATTCATATTCTCTACTGCCTATTGGAATATCCTTTATGATCTCACTTCAATCCCCCCTTAGCCATCTCACTATTTATTCATTTCTCCAAATTGTTTTTGAAAAAAATACCGTGTTTCTCATATAATAAGGCCGGGTCTTATTTTTTTTTTGAGCCCTGAAAAAATGGCTAGGCCGTCTTTTCGGGTGACTTAATTTCCCCTTGCATCTTTGGGCGGGCGGGCGGCGACAGCTTGATGTTGACCTCGGCGTTGGTGGGGCACTTCGTATCGGGGTCAACGCAGGCAGCACCATATCCGGGTGTGCCACAAAAGTACTTCCTAACGGCAAGCCCTCCCCACCATTTCCCACCATTTCGCATGTTTTAATATAGGCCTTAATTTGGGGGAGGGGCTTAATTTCATTCATGCCTATAAAACATGCTGGGACTTCCTATTGGGGGAGGCCGTATTGTTGGAGAAACAGGGTATTAATATAGTTCTTTGTGGGAACCTACTCTGTATTTCATCATGAGAATTTCCTGTTTAGAACAGGTGCAAAATCTGAACATTAACTTTTACAGTAGCAGCTGATGAAACAGCTTGTTAGTAGGAACTCTGAGATGCATCCAGAACATAGCTTGAAAAAAGATGGAAAGTTGTATCCTTATTGAAATTAATGATCAAGTGCCAACTGTCTAATATCTAGAAAGAGGTTATCAACATAATGAATGAAAACATACTTTAAAAAGTAGATATTCCTTACCTCAGTTACCTCACAGTACTCCCCAACAGCTCCTGGTTAGTTCAAAGTTTTTGCCAAGATAACTAATTCTTGTGTCTCCATAAATAAATAATGGGCCCTGGAAAATGATCCATATGTCCAATTCCTTGGGTGTCCAATCATACTCTTTAAAACTCTACGTCCATATAGATAAAAAGATAATGGCACCCTCAGTACTGAGTATAATTCTTGGTGACTATACAGACAGATTGTTGCAGTTTTCTTGTCAACCATATAAAAATGGTTTGACAATGATTTCTTCCAGAAAGTTCCACCAACTTTCCACTGTGTAGACTTGTTCCTTGGTGGTTTTCTATCCAAATATTGACTCTACTTAACTTCCAAGCCCAGAGATGTTAAAACAAGGGCTGCCACCTGATAAAACAATAAAACCAAATGCTTTAGGAAATATCCCCATTTTCTCTTCTTCAACAAGGCATCACAGGTGATGTCAGAGAAATGTCTTCAAGGGTTCTGATTGGAAGATGTAAAAGTCTACCTACTATTTTCATCATCTACTTAGGGTGGATATGAAGGGACCATTTTATGCCAAGGATCATTGATAGAGGAATGATACAATAAAAACAAGCAAGAAAGGTAAATAGAGCAGTCTCCATATTTATTTAGAACATTTTAATGGCTTGCAAAAAAAATGAACTAACAATAAATAATGTGCAGCTCTTTAACATAGGTGATATTGGCCACCTTTGATTTGTCTTTGATTTCTCAAGTCATGGTAGATACCACCAAGATGCTATTATCCTTCTCATCTTTTTTTTACTACTTCTGTTGGTATTTTATGATTATATTATTTTGTTGTTTGTATGTATGTACACTGAGAGCTTATGTACCGGAGACAAATTCCTTATGTCTCCAGTCACACTTGGCCAATCAAGCTATTCTATCCTGTTCTGTCCTAACCTATCCTATCTATCCTATCGTATTCTGGAATCTAGCTCGACTAAGGTAGCTGGAAACAAAATTAAAGGCAAAAAGCTTTGTAAGCCATCTGCTGCTGCTACTGAAAGCTCCATCTAAAGAAAAACTAAGGCGACAAACACCTGCCCATGTGGATAGAAGAGACATTTGTTTTTTGTGTTTTTTAGCTACTAATGTGTTACATACAATTATGAAGCTGGATTTGTGAACCTGGACCATAGAAGACCATAGGTTAGATTCAGCACCTGGGGCAGCAGGCCTCCCATGTGCCCTTCCATTGTGTAGTTTAGCGTTGAGAAACTAGTGGCATGATGCTACATTAGGTATGAAGAAACATTGTGGGAAATTTATCAAGAAATAAATCTTTAACTTTCTGCCATTGCAGGAAGATGTTGTTAGAAAACTTTTTTGAAATCATATGAACCCTGGAGGTCTTTGACTATTATTCTAGAAAAAAATGATAGCAATATAATAAAAGCAGTAATCTTCCCCTTTTTACACCCCCTAATAGATGCTCCTGATCTCTATGTTCTGGAATATTTTCTATCCAAAATCAATATGCTATATATTAATTATGCAAAATGTCCCAGTTTGTTATGATGCAATGTATTAAATTTGAAAAAAAATTGATATAAAGTATGCTATATCTTCTTTAAAACTATTTTTAAAGTCAATCCATTTCATCCTTTCAATCTGGTTTCAGAACAGCTAAATCTACTTTTAATTCCATTTCTGGTTCAGGATGTTCAAATGATTTCATTCCTGTTATGTACAAACAAACTGGTGGTTTTAAATACTTATCACCAAATCGTAAGACAGATGTGCTATTTTCAAAACACCACTTAATTTAAAATCTGAACAACGCTTAAAAATCTTAAAGACTACCACATCTATTGTAAGATTTTCACAGGCTCATAAATTTGCTAATCTGTCTTTCTTTGGAACCAGAGATTTAACAACTCACCCTCTGAAAATTAAAGTCTAGCAATTAAAGTCTGGGTTTCAGATCTGCCCTGGCTGTACAAATTTATAATATATAGGTTACATCAGAAATTTTATTTAGAAAACTCCAATTTCATTTTAAAAAGCAGTAAATAATTTATCCCTTTCCTTGATGCCCGATAATGTAATCTTCCAATTTTATCAGAAAAAGAAGAGCAGAAATCTCGGCTGTCTCTTGAATAGACAGCAACATGGGAATTGCTAATGCACTGTGCAGACTTTGAATTCCAGGGCTTTGGTTCTAATATAGATTTGGATGGCTGTGATTAATATTACTACTTACTGGGTAAAATTCTCATTTCTTGTATATTGATTCCTAAACCACAATTACAATGTATATTAGCTTTCCATCCTTCTACTATATTTTTCTCTCTGTATCTTACTCATTATTATTACTATTAGCACAGTTATTTTCACTGCAATGGAGATGTAGTAGCTTGCTCCTAGTAAAGATTAACACTCCATTTATTCTATATGTAAATCCCAAAGCAGATTACAGATTAACAGAGTTGGAAGGGACCTTGTAGGTCATCTAGTCCAGGGGTCGCCAACCTTTTGGATCTCAGGGACCACCAAACTCATAATTTTAAATCCCAGGGACCACTAACTGGTTCTGTGGACGTGGCCTAATTTGTGGGTGTGGCTTGGTGGTCATGTAACTGGCTGGACATGGCTTGTATGTAAATATTATAAATATTTATGTAAATATTGAATTTTTTTATTAAAAAAGAGCAACTTTTACCCAAAATCAGGCAAAGCAGTCAGGCAGATTGAGTTGCTCACAGAATCACAGATTCATTAAGAGATCTATCTTTCTGGCATCAGCTACCTGAGTCTGTCACATAAAATTTGCTTGCAAGCAAACTCACACAATTAACTCACAGCATGCACCATGTATGTAAATATTGAATTTTTTATTTAAAAAAAGAGCAACTTTTACCCAAAATAAGGCAAGGACAGCAGGCAGATTGAGTTGCTCACAGAATCATTCAGTGATCTATCTATCTGCCATCGGCTACCTGAGTCTGTCACATAAAATTTGCTTGCTGTGAGTCTGCACTGAATAATAGAACCTTCAGTCCTAAGGGAGGTTCGGCTGTGCTTAAAAGCAGAACCGAAGATCTAAAGATTAGCTAGAAAGCAAGAAATCCAACCACTTCCTGCTTTCTAGCTACTCTAAATCTCCCGGCACAGCAGAAGAGTTGATGGTCGGAAAAAGGAAAAATACCAATTTAGCAGGCAAATTTGCCAGTGAGTGAGTGTATGGGGAGGGTTCCCGCAGGCCATGTGGGCGGCTCAGCCTTGTGTTTCTGTGCAGCCTGGATTAATTGCTTTGTGGGGGTGCTCTGGGGGTGAGATTTCTCTGCAGCCCACCAAAATTTTCTCGCGGCCCACCAGTGGGCCATGGCCCACCAGTTGGTGACCGCTGATCTAGTCCAATCCAGGGGGTGGTATTCTACCAGTTCAGACCGGTTTGGTAGAACCAGTTGTTACAATTCTGTGCAGTTCGGAGAACCGGCAAATCATGCCCCTGACTGGCCCCGCCCGTCTCCACCTGCCCCTCCCCTCCCTGCCCAGTCAGCCCTTATCATGTATGCATAACAACATTGCTGACTGCATTCCCCCTCCCACCCCGCCCAGTCACTCCTTACTGTATTTTTTCCTCCCGACAATCAGCTGTTCTGATGATCAGCTTTGCCGGGATCCCCCTCACTGTCTTACTGCTTCACCCAGGCGGCTTCCCTGAGGCCCAGGGGGCAAAAAGAGGCACGTGGGTGTGTGGGTGTGCTGCCCCCCCCCATGCTCTGTTTTTTGCCTCCTGAGCCTCAGGGAAGTCTCCTGGGAGCAAAAACAGCCTCCCAGGAGACTTCCCTGAAGCCCAGGACACAAAAAACAGAGGGGGTGCTGCAAAAAAAGCCAGTCACTCCCATTTAGCCATGCCCACAGAACCGATAGTAACAATATTTGCATCCCACCCTGGTCCAACCCTTCACCCAGCAGACCCTACACCATTTCTGACAGATGGCAGTCCAGTCTCTTCTTGAAAGCCTCCAGAGATGAAGCTCCCAAAACTTCCGAAGGCAAGCTTTCCATTTGGTTGATTGCTCTCACTGTCAGACAATTTCTCCTTATTTCCAGGTTGAATCTCTCCTTGTTCAGTTTTCATCCATCTTGTCTGGCCTTCAGGTGCTTTGGAAAATAGTTTGATTCCCTCCTCTCTGTGGCATGATAAAAACAGCCGTACTGTTTATTTTAATTTATATTGCCCATGAAATCAACTCAATCTTCATGTTATAGGAAGCACTCTTATCTTTCATTCCAGGCTTTATTACTATACCTTTTTGAAGCCTAGAAAGTGAGAGATTAGATTAAAATAGAAGAAAATTACCTGGAGCGCTGCCCCTTTACCAATGAATTTTCTATCTTTTTCTAACTTGAGGCCAGGATCCACTTATCATAAACTTGATTCATGCTTTTGAAAATTATCATAATTAAGTGGCCTAAAGACACTGAAGTCCCTTCATTAATTAAGCATATGCTTTATTCTGATCCTCCTCTCAACAATATTCCGCAGTATTTTGCAAATGAGAAAGAACTCATTTCCTCTTTTTCTCCGTGTTTTTCCCCCCCATTCTGCTTTCATGGGGATCAGGTTATACAGAAAAGGCCAGCTTCAGATTTGCATGGTTGGGTTTTCTGTGAAGGCCCAAGAGTTCAGAAGCTCCATTGCCATCTCTCTCTCTCTCTCTCTCTCTCTCTCTCTCTCTTTCTCTTTCTCTCTCTCTGGGTCTTGTTGCCAGAGACTTATTGGAGACTGGCTGCCTTCCCTGTTTCTGCCCTCTTTGGCATTTCCTGTTTGGGAATCTAACATGGCAGCAGCTGTAAAATGGATCTCAGCCAAGTAAACTCACCTGGGAGGTGGAAAGAAATGGCAGCAACTCTGCTATGCATGTTGTTGGCCCTACAGTAGCAGGATAGCAGGCACCATGTTCAGTATCTGCAAAAATCTGTCTGATTCAGTGGTAGGATTCAATATTTTTACTACCAGTTCTGTGGGTGTGGCTTGGTGGGCGTGGCAGGGGAAGGATACTGTAAAATCTCCAGTCAGAGGTGGTATTTGCCGGTTCTCTGAACTACTCAAAATTTCGGCTACAGGTTCTCCAGAACTGGTCAGAACCTGCTGAATACCACCTCTAGTCTGATTGCTTTATTCTTAAGTAAACACACAAAACAACACAAGTAAAGCTGGTGATTATGCTTTTACCCCCCTCAGTAACATATGAGATTGCTTTGGGATCATCTAGCCTTCCTTCCCCAAGACTGGAGGTGTTTTTGTTCTTGTTTTTCTTGTTCTGCTGTTGTGTATTGGCAAGAGAAAACCCAGGTACAATAGATGAAGGTAGCCTGCTGAGTTGAAGCTATTGAATCTTGTTTGTGATAACTGTGAGTACAGGATAAGCCTCCTGTGGGATATGTGAATGTTTTCTTCCTGTATCATGGCAGAAGTAGTAGGAATGGTTTACAGCAACTGCGAACATGTCTTGATTTTTTTTTATACTGTTCAATTCTTGGAGACTGACCAGGGGCGTCAAACTGGATTTCTTCGAGGATCAGATCAGCATTCTAGTTCTCATCCACAGGCTGGCTGGGGGAGGGAGAGATGTGACAGACAGCTTCCTATGCCCATTGTCTACCCACCCCCTCTCCTTTTGTTCTCTTCCTCATCCCCTTTTCACTCCCCCTCCCAGGCAAGAGGCTGTGGGGAGCAACTGCAGAGAGTAGTCTGGTCTTAATTCTTTCGAATTTGAATTATCCTTTTCATAGGGGATTTGAAATTAGGCTGGGAGCTCAAAAGAGTCCTCAGTATCCTATCCCTGATATAAATTGAGGATGTCTAGATTTGCATTGCTCTCTGTGTATAAACTGTATAAATTTGCATCTTCTTTTATTTCGCTGGTGCATTTCAGTTTGGGGGGAGTTTCCAGAGATTTAACCTTGCATTTCCATAAGCTTCAACTGAAGACAATTTTAAAAAATTCAAAAGGATTTTTGTCCCAAATAAACAATAATAATCTAGCAGAAAGCGTTCTCATTTATTCTCTTTCCAGTAATTCTTGTCATGCAAGAGACAGAATCAACATCAAAATCTCTTATAGTATGTTCTTGTTACAGTTCTGACGCTGTATTTTAGATGATGCCCTTTACTGATATTTACTCTATTTCCTGAAATAATCAATTTGATGCTGCAAAGATGGGGCATCCGAACCCCTCAATAGGCCCCAAAATCCTCTCGTGTTGGCAAAGATAAATTCTAGATTAAAAAATCATGATAAAAAGCTATAGACATTTCATTCAAATTCAAGATCTTGCTGTACTATAGCATATTTTGTCATACTTTTGTGTATTTTTAAAAAGTTTAAATTATTGTTATTGTTCTCTTCTATTTTTTTAATGAAATGTAACATGTTGCAAAGAGTATTATTCATATATAATGATTTCAAATGCAGCTAGTCAATGTGAGAGTATAGGTATTTGCATTCATATTATGACCTCTTTCTTGAATTCCACAATCAATGATAACAGATACTGATGTCCTTTCACATTAATGAAGACATTTCCCCACCCACCCCATATGTTAGTTACTTTAAAAGAAACATTTCTTTAATCCTGCTGTGAGCCATTAAGGTTGCCAATATTTCCAATTCCTATCAATGACAATTTTCAAAATCTCTTCAGTCAAAACCCAGACTATGAAATGAAGAACTATTAACTATAAAAACAAAAGAGAGATACATTTAAACAAAGAGAAAAAGCAGAATAGCTGCACCTTGCCTTTGAATTAAATATGGTTCCTTCCCTTGTTTATTCTAAGGGTTGTTCAGCAGTGATCTCAATGGTGGGCTTCCTTTTATAGAATTATTATGATTTGCTACACAGTCAGACAGATGTTTAAAATAGATTTGGTCTTATTATTCATCTGTTAAGTCCTTCCTAAGAATCTGAGATAGGCAAATGTTTACAAATGGTGATTATGTTACCATTGAATGCTGCAACCACTGTAATTGTGAGCCAGTTACCAAGTGCCCAAATCATGGTCATGTGAACAAGAGGAGCAACCAGGATGATTAGGGGACTGGAGACTAAGGCATATGAAGAACGGTTGCAGGAACTGGGCTTGTCTAGTCTAGTGAAGAGAAGGACCAGGGGAGACATGATAGCAGTGTTTCAATATTTGAGGGGCTGCCACAGAGAGGAGGTGGTCAAGCTATTTTCTAAAGCGCCTGTAGGCCAGACAAGGAATAATGGATGGAAACTGAACAAGGAGAGATTTAACCCAGAAATAAGGAGAAACTTTCTGATGGTGAGAACAATCAACCAATGGAACAGCTTGCCCTCAGAAGTTGTGGGAGTGCCATCACTTGAAACCTTCAAGAAGAGATTGGACTGCCATTTGTCAGAAATGGTGTAGGGTCTCCTGCTTGGGAGAGGGGGTTGGACTAGATGACCTACACGGTCCCTTCCAACTCTGATTATCTGTTAACTGTTATCATCTTCTCTTTCTGTGTCAACTCTGGTGACATCCCTGTAACACGACATGTGTGGTGATGGCATAATATAAATGAAGCCATTACATTTGCATGCACCAGTCTCTGATGCGAGTAGTTAAGGTACGGCATGCATATAATGACATCTTACTTTTTCACTATTTACATATCTTCACCTTCCTGGACATACAAAGAAAGAAAGGAGGAGGATGGAGGTCAACTTCAAACAGATTGGTGAAGGATCAAGGTGGGTGGGTGATAGAAATTGAGTGATAATGGTACCACATAAAAGCGTGCTAAATGCACTTCACAAAATGACATTGCTGACAAAAATGCTTGTATCGCTAAAGAAAACTGCACACATAAGTGCATTTTATTAGCTTACCATGACTGGTAAGTCTAGGAATGTGTATAGAAAATGGTGTCTCTTAAGAAAAAGACGGTGTGTCAGCTGTTTTTTTTTTACCTGCTGAATTAGCAAACATGCAGAAACAGGCTGAAAGTAATTTATGGCTGAGAATATGAAAAACAGAACCAACACTGAGATAACAACAAGGTCAAATCCCTCATCCATGTTTTGGAAGCCAACATTTCCGTTTGAGACTTCTCATTTGATGGGTCCAACTCAGAGGTGGTATTCATCAGGTTCTTATCAGTTCTGGAGAACCGTTAGCAGAAATTTTGAGTAGTTTGGAGAACCAGCAAATACCACCTCTGACTGGAAATTTTGCAGTATCCTTCCCCTGCCACGCCCACCAAGCCAAGCCCACGGAACCGGTAGTAAAAAAAATTGAATCCCACCACTGGTCCAACTTCAGCAGAACTAAAAACTTTAGAGAAAAAAAAGCCAAACCAGTTCCTGGGTCAGATCAAAATGAATTATTCATTTCCCCAGTGAATTACTTGCTACTACCAGGGTAAAAGGAGAACCTATATTTGAAAGAAAATGACTAGAACATCATAAAGAATCTTGGGTGGTCCTCAAGACCACATCAAGTTTTGCACCAAATGTATTTAAATCACAGCGTCATCTAACTTGAATGCATGATGATGGTTCAAAATTTGCATCATGATGAAGGAAATAGCATTCTCCAGACAAAGGAGCCAACTCTATCAACCACTTGTATTGTATTTTAATTAACATTCCTGGTTTTCATGAGACAATACAACTGACAATTCAACCGACTCTACTTTGTGTATATATATACACACATAAATGGTCATGAGAATGACGGAGATGGGGGTGGAGGAAAAACAAACCAGCATTTATTTTTATGGGCATTTCATTGAAGCTTTTATCGGAAGACCTCTGCTTTTCAGTTAATACTTGGCTATGGGCTGTTCAAAACATTCTCACCGATCCCTTTCTGCTAATTAGTTATGGTAAAATCTCATTACAGAAATAAATGACATGGCAATGGTTGGCAGGCTTTCAAGTTTTAAAGAAGCTTTCCTGATTTCATGCTGGGTCTGAAAATACAACCTGATGGAAGGGGTAATGTGAAGGGACAAAATGTAAGGAGGGGATCTCCTTCGTTTTACTATCTGTCTGTAGAATGCCTAAATGCCTCAGATTTATTTAAGAATGGAATTAATATTTACTATCAGTAAAGTCAGCAAAGCAAGATACTGCAGAGAATATCAAACTGCAAAATATGGTTATGAGTACACACACAAACACACAGACACAGACACAGACACAGACACACATACAGAGAGAGAGAGAGAGAGAGAGAGAGAGAGAGGATAGATAGATAGACAGACAGACAGACGAGTCTGTATCACAATATATTGAGGCAGGATAAAATTCTCCACCTCAGAAATCAACTAGAGGCACAGTCAATTTTCAGTTAATTGAACTAAATTTGCTGTAATCTTTGCATATAATGTTTCCTACATTAATTTTTCCCAGCCCCATTATTATTTTCAGGTTTCATCTTCATTATCTTGTCCCCAATCATATTACACTGAACAGCAGGTGAAAAATGACCATCAGATCTCTGAACTCTCTCTTTCTTCCTCCCCATTTTTTTTTTCATTGCAGCTTCTTGAAGCGCATCATTTCCATTCTCTGATTATGAGGGGATTTTGTTGAGACTTTATATGCATGAGTGCGTAGGATGGAAAAGCTCAGTTGTCTCCACGCATGCATGTGCTGTAAATTACAGCTTTATTTTTGTCATGCACTCTTTTTAGACCAAAACGGGCCTCCTGCTGTTGAAGTGCCTTACCCGACTGTCTGCTTAATTTAATGAGGCCTTTGTCTTCACGTCAAAATCCATCTCCAAGTGCTCAGTCAAGATCATTAATAAAGCTTCTCTCTCTCTCTCTCTCTCTTTCTCTCTCTCTCTCTCTCTCCTGGAAAAGACAGAAGAGGGTATTAGAAACAGTGAAATGGAGAAAAAATGGTGGCTGAAAGAAGGGAAACAAATAAGGTGTCAAAAAGAGTAGACTTTAGTCTGTTTTATCTTCTAGGACTTAAATCTGTTGACCCATCATTGCTAGATTGAAGATTATATTTGGAATAATCCTTCCTTCCCCTATCTTCATCATTCTCCTTAATTATTCTCTTATCTCTTTTGAACTGCTGGTACCAAATGTTATTGCATTTGGTTACTAGGGTTTTTTTATATTACTTGTGGGACTGCCTGTCTCTCACAGTATCTGCCAAGCCAATTTGATCTTGAAAGGTTGGCACACTTCTGGTTCCTTCAATTAAACAATAGTCCCCAGAAATGCAAGCTTTGTTTTTCTGTAGCAATGACTGCCCTCTAAAATTAGGTTCTTCCAAGAGCTGGCTGCCCCCGCCACCCCCAGTGCTGTTGTTTAAAAGAGCCAGGAAGACCTGGGTCTTCACCAGGTTTTTGGTGAGGGAAGGGGAGGCTCTTCAGTTCATTCCATCTGGGCTGTTGTTCTTTCTATCTTTTTTCTTCCTTTTAATTGGTTTAATTATACTGTAATTTCCTTGTTTTGATTGTCATGAACTGCTCAGAGAACCACACAAATTTAATAAAAAATAAAAAGCAGAAAGAAAGCTAAATACAGGGAGTCTTTGACTTACGACTGCAATTGAGCCCAAAATTTATGTTGCTAAATGAGACATTTGTTAAAGTGAGTTTTGCCCTATTGTACGACTTTTCTTGCCACCATTGTTGAGTGAATCACTGAAGTTGTTAAGTTAGTAACATGGTTACTAATGGCTTTCCCATTGGCTTTGCTTGTCAGAAGGTCACAAAAAGTGATCACATGGTGCTTATTGTGTTATAATATGACATGAGCCGTGGTGGCGCAGTGGTTAGAATGCAGTTTTGCAGGCTATTTCTGCTGACTGCCGGCTGCCTGCAGTTTGGCAGTTCAGTTCTCACTGGCTCAAGGTTGACTCAGCCTTCCACACTTCTGAGGTCGGTAAAATGAGGATCCGGATGGTTAGGGGCAATATGCTGACTGCAAACCACTTAGAGAAGCTGTATAGTACATTGAAGCGGTATGTAAGTCTAAGTGCTATTGCTGTTCTGATCTTTATATATGTAGTATACTTGTAACAGGTAAATCTGGTATTTGTATGTCACATATGATGAAGTATGTGTTGCCCCATGACTCAGAAATACTGACTGCTACATAGTGCCAATTTTGCTAGAAGGGCCGAGTAGCTTAGAGGAACAACAAGAATAGAAATATATATTTCTAGATTAAGACCAGTTTTGGGGCTCCTGTGAATATGAAGAATTGGTCTTTTCTACATTGGAGTTGATTATGTGCCATAAATTCAGTCAACTCTAGGCATCACGTAGATAGATTTTCTCCATGGCAATCTATTTCAGTCTTCTAAAAGTACATGCATTGCTGCTATAATCAAGTCCATCCATCTCTTTGTTGGTCATCCTCTTCTTCCCTTCCCTTTCACTTTTCCCAGAATTAGAGACTTCTCCAGACAGCAAAGCATTCGCAAAATGCGTCTGATGTGGTATAATATAAGCCTAGTGATTTGTGCCTTGAGTGAAAACTCTGGTTTGATTTGTTCAATGATCCATTTGTTTTCTTTGCTGTTGGTGGTGTTTTTGGGAGTCTTCTCCAACTGGGTCTGCATACTCACAGAAAAGAATAGAAGCTCCCCCCCCCCCATAAAGCTGTGGCTAGCACTTAAGAGTTATATCATCCTGTTAGTATGGCTGGCAAAATTGTTCCTGATGAGTAACCATCATTGTTCAACAGCTGGGCTTTTATTCAAATTGACAAAAACAGAGAGCCTTTTTAAAAAAAAAACAGTCATCAACCTTGTTACTGAGGACAGCTGAGGAAAGTGAACAATTTTCCTTCTAAACAGAGCGGAGGGGGGGGGGGAAATGTCTGCCTTCAGATGATTCCTCTGTGGGGAATGCTTCACTCACTTATCCTTGGTCCTACGTGGCACTCTGAGCCTCAGGCTGAGGGAGACCACCCACCTCCACCTTCCTCCAGCATCCTTCCCGTTCCGGCAGGCGGCTCTGTTTTCAGACTTTGCCTTAGAGATAGTTGATTGTGAGTTGCATTTCCCACCACCCCTTTCCTAATTAATTTCTCCACAGTAGCAACTGAACTTCAGCTCTGCAGTTGTAAGTAACCTTCAATAGGCATCAAAGTGAGGGGGAAGCACAGGCAGATCCAGCTGGAGTGTTTGTAGCTCAATTTGCATCACAAAAAAAATGACATGCTACTTTTGCTGCTGGGAATCATCTGCTACCCGGCATGGTGCGGTTCTAAGCTTGAGACTGCCCTGCGTGTTGGTTTGACTGCTGAAAATGAATGTCAGTCCAACCTACTGTAGCAGAGAATGTACCTCACAGCAACCTGGCAGGATAGGCGCTGAGATATGCTGCTTTGGAGACGCGTGCCAAGAAACAGCAGGAGGGTGAGGAAAGGGCCAGGTTTTAATCCAGCCAGTGAAAACAAGTAGTTGCAGCTAACTGGTACAAAGCAGCTTTACAACAATAGGTTTGAGGGAGATTGATGTTGTTCTCAAGGAGAGAAAGGCTGTCATTGGGGCCTAAGACTCGTATGCCAAGTCAAGCAATGGATTGGGCGAGTTAAGCACCTGCTTGCATATATATGTAAGCATATACAAGCATTCATTGATATGAGATGTGGGGAACTAGTGAACTTCAACTCCCAGAATTCCTGAACCAGCATGACTTGCTCAGGAATTCTGGGAGTTGAAGTCCAAAAGTCATAAAAGGGCCATAGTTCCCTACTCCTGTTCTATACACTTGTCCACGTGCTGTTAGTTTATAACTGATTTCAGTCAAATGATGTGGTGGAATATAGAACAGGATTCATAGCAGGTAATAGCACTGGGCTCTTCCCATTAAATACATTATGTTCTGTCCTGAGGGATGGGCGCAATAACGGAGACGAAACATCGAATAGTGACTCCAACTCTTTATTAGTGACTTCAGAGAAAACAGAGCAATGGGTCTGGCAGCAGCAGCTCTTTTTATAGAGCTCGCTGCTGTCAAAGCGTCCAATGGTTTGAGTTTGCCCCGCTTGGAGTGTCCAATCGCGGCAGCCCGTTAACTAGCCAATCGGATCAGTCCGGAATGACCAATCACGACCCGTTGTTCACGGACCAATCAAATATGCAGGATTACGAGCCTGCTGTGGAAAGGCCAGTCAGGTTTGCAGGCTTACGAGCCTGCTAGTTCGGAACACATTAATACGTTAAAGTGTCATCCATCCATCCATGAGCTGGCAGAGAATGCCAGATTTAAATGTGTTGCCCTTATTGCTGATCTCTATCACAGCTTCGTTCCATAGGAAGAGGAACTGTCAAGTTTCTTCTTTCCACTAAGTATTCAAAATGAACAGTGATTAATATTTATATGCATGTGTGTGTGTGTATAATATAATGTGTATATATGTGTTATGTATGTGTATTGATAGATATATAGTTTCTTTTGAAAGCAGGCAAAACAATTTCAATTTTAATGTGGACCAGTGTGCTCATAGTAAAAATGATAATACAGCTTCTCTCATCTCCTCTCTTCCTCTCTTCCTCTCATCTCATCATGCCTCCTTTGTGTCAGTTTTGATTCAAAGTCGAATAGTCCTGCATTGATTTTGTGGGTGTAGCAACTGATAAATGATTGGTTGGCTCCTCTAACTTTGGTGCCCTCCAGGGCCACTGTCACCAGGTGTACCAATTATGCACAGCACAAAGGTGCCATGATATGGGGATGCTAAACACTGAGAATGGTGGTGTTGCAATGCAGGGTGCCAGGTTGGGGGAAAGAAGTACATCTGGCTTGTATGTTGCCTTTACCTTCTGCAGAATGAAAGGGAGAACGAAGTGCCAGGAAACCACAGCAGCTACAGGACGTGACCTGACCTTGTGGTCAGTGGCGGATTAAGGCTCACTGGTGCCGTAAGCGTTGACAAATCTTGGTGCTCCCCTCCTTTTGCACATACAAATCTTTTTTTTTTTTTTACAAATCTTCATTGGTTTTTTCTTCTCAACTTTGTGGTGCCCCCTTTGGGCCTGGTGCCCTAAGCACGTGCTTAGTCTGCTTAATGGTTAATACACCAGTGCTTGTGGTGGCAGAAAATGTTTTGTATAAAGATGCCTTACAGTTCAGGGATGGTTCTACTGCTCTCCCTCTTTTTCAGGCCCGTAGCTGATGCGAGCGATTAGACCAAGGTAGTTTGTAGCAGAATCTGTGGGGCCCTGTTGCCTCTCTGACCGTCTTCCAACATCTGCCTGTAAATCAAATGAAGTTAAAAAGAAAAGAAAAAAATCATAAAAAGCAATGAGTCACAAATAGTGCTTTTTTGAAAAGATCCCTTTCCCCTGTCTTGGCTTTTTTTAGCAGCAATAAATGCCAAGTTCTAAATTATCCTATGTTGTTTGAGAAGCAAAGGGGATAAAATTGGCTAGATGGCTTCATTGTTTGGCTTTTTTCAGTCTTGTGTGAAACCGGTAAAACTCCTAGTGCTAAAGCACTCACAAGACTGCTTGCCAGACAGTCCAAGAGTTTTGCCCATTTCTGAGAGATCACCTGCCCAGCCCAGCCCAGTTCAATGATAATGGAGGAGACTGGAGAGAAAGACGTGAGCCTGCATCAGTCTGTAAAGGCTCACAAACCCTAAAAGGTAAAGGTTCCCCTTGCACATATGTGCTAGTTGTTTCTGGCTCTAGGGGGCGGTGCTCATCTCCATTACAAAGCTGAAGTGCCAGTGCTGTCCAAAGACATCTCCATGGCTGGCATGACTAAATGCCAAAGGCGTACGGAATGCTGTTACCTTTCCATCGAGGTGGTCCCTATTTTTCTACTTGGATTTTTTACATGCTTTCGAACTGCTAGGTTGGCAGAAGTTGGGACAAATAACAGGAGTGCCATCATCAGGCTTCTGTATTATGTCCGTCTGTGGGTCAGACTTTTACAGTGGTTTCAGATTTAAATTTGGGGCAGCCTATTGCTGTGCCAGAATGGTTTTTCTTCATCCTGATTGGTTGGGAGTCTTGGTCTGTGTTTATTGGTCTCGGAGTTTGCTGTGTTCTGCTTGATGGGTGTCTCTGATATCTTCTGTCTGTTTTTGGCTCTTTTTGTATCTTGATTGGCTGGCAGCATTGTGTTACTTTAATGGAGGCCTTTAGTGCAGCTTGGCTTCGGGTAAATGGACGGCTATCATTAGTTAGGAAGCTGGGTTTCATCTGGGTGCCTGGTTGGGGTGTGTTTGAGCTGGAGGTATCAGGGGGGATCTGTTTGTGCCCAGGTGTATATATATATATATATATATACACACACACACACACATACATATACATATATACATATATACATATACATACATGTATGTATGTATGTATGTATGTATGTATGGCATTCGGCTTTGTTCGGGTATTTTCCCACGTCATAGTAGTTGTGCTTTTAAAGTTGTAGCAACGTTTCGGCAGAATCTCATCTGCCATCATCAGGCTTCTGTATACATACAGGCTTCTGATCTCTATACAGAAGCCTGATGATGGCAGATGAGATTCTGCCAAACGTCGCTACAACTTTAAAAGCACAACTACTATGACGTGGGAAAATACTCAACAAAGCCGAATGCCATACAGTTAAGTACCAGCGAAAACTTAAGAAAATATATATATATGTATAGTATTATATATATATATATATATATATATGTGGATCTTTGGTTATTCGGGTTTTCTCCCGCGTAAGATTCAAAGTATCTAGGCAACGCGTTTGGCGAGGTCCCACTCGCCATCTTCAGGCTGGTGCTTTCGGCTTAGTGCCAGTGCAAGCAGTGTGTGACCGGAGCTGCCATCTCTATATATACAAGTGGTGGGGATGGTGTGCTGGGCTGGTTGGCTGTGCTGCAGCCTCTTGATTGGTTGATGGAGTTGATGTTGGTATAATGGGCTGTGTAATGGCCTTTTGTTGTAGAGATATCCTGGATCTTGTGCTGTCATCTCCTGGGTCGTTAGCCTCTTGTGTTTTAACGGCTTGGGTAATGGGTTGTGTGATGGGCTTGTGAGTTCTTTTGTTGTGGTATCCTGGGTCTTGCGTTGTAATCTCCTGGGTCGTTTGTGTTTTGATCTCTTTTCGATTAGCCTCCTGTGTAGTAACAGCTTGGGTAATGGGTTGTGTGATGACCTTGTGAGATTTATTGCTGTGGTATCCTTGGTCTTGTGCTGTGATATCCTGGGTCATTTGCTGTGTTGTGACTTCTTGAGTTCTTGAGGTGTAATTTCTTGAGTTTTCTGATGTGATGTCCTGAGTGGGTGGCTGTGATGTAGCATTTTGAGTTTTTAATATGGTTTTTAATATGTTTTTAATATGGTTTTTAATATGCATCACTGCCCACTTCGGGCTCCTCTGAGCCATACATGAGGCGAACTGACCCCCACCATGAAGATGTGGCACGACCACGAACTCGAAGCCAAACGAACACAGACCCAGACCCCAAACTCAAAGCCATATTAAAAACCCAAAATGCTACATCACAGCCACCCACTCAGGACATCACATCAGAAAACTCAAGAAATTACACCTCAAGAACTCAAGAAGTCACAACACAGCAAATGACCCAGGATATCACAGCACAAGACCAAGGATACCACAGCAATAAATCTCACAAGGTCATCACACAACCCATTACCCAAGCTGTTACTACACAGGAGGCTAATCGAAAAGAGATCAAAACACAAACGACCCAGGAGATTACAACGCAAGACCCAGGATACCACAACAAAAGAACTCACAAGCCCATCACACAACCCATTACCCAAGCCGTTAAAACACAAGAGGCTAACGACCCAGGAGATGACAGCACAAGATCCAGGATATCTCTACAACAAAAGGCCATTACACAGCCCATTATACCAACATCAACTCCATCAACCAATCAAGAGGCTGCAGCACAGCCAACCAGCCCAGCACACCATCCCCCACCACTTGTATATATAGAGAGATGGCAGCTCCGGTCACACACTGCACACTATATACTATATACTGCACACTGCACACTATATATATATATAGTATTTTCCCACGTCATTATAGTTGTGCTTTTAAAGTTGTAGCAACGTTTCGGCAGAATCTCATCTGTCATCATCAGGCTTCTGTATTGTGTTCGTCTGTTCAACACAACTATAATGATGTGGGAAAATAATGCACAAGTCAAAAAGAGGGCTGTGAAAATACAGACCTGTCACATCCCGGACGTAAACTGTTTCAACTCCTTCCCTCAAAATGACGCTATAGAGCACTGCACACCAGAACAACTAGACACAAGAACAGTTTTTTCCCGAAAGCCATCACTCTGCTAAACAAATAATTCCCTCAACACTGTTCAACTATTACAAAGTCTGCACTACTATTACTATTAATCTTCTCATCACTCCTTATAACCCATCCCCTCCCACTTGTGATTGTAGGATTGTAACTTTGTCACTTGTATCCTTACGATTTATATTGACTATTTCCTAGTATGACTTGATTGCTAATTGTACACTATGACTATCATTAAGTGTCGTACCTTATGATTCTCGACTCTTGACGAATATATCTTTTCTTTTATGTATACTGAGAGCATTTACACCAAGACAAATTTCTTGTGTGTCCAATCACACTTGGCCAATAAAGTATTCTATTCTATTCTTTCATAAAAATCCTGTAGAACAGTGTAAAAATAGCTGGAATACTGAGGTGGCTTGAATCTAAATTGCAGAATAATAAAAGCATTCGAAGCTCTCTTTTTCCTGTCCTTCTTTGGATAGGACCTCACTGTTATGATAAGACTTTTTACTGCAGGCTTTTAGAAAATTCATATCAGTTCAAACCTAGTTATCCTGTCTTTGGATTACAGATCCAGCTATTAGGTCTTAGTGAATAGAAGGCATCTATCACTCCAAGAAAATTAGGGAAATTTCTCTTGGGTCTTCCAGGATTTTTTCTTTATGCATGTGTGCATGTATTTAGCAATTCAGAGCAATTACATTTAGGCTGTTCTTCCATAAAGGAACATTTATTTAAAATTATAATTATCAGAATGAAACCCTTTTTTTACAGTATATATCTCTTGACTATTAGGACTCAGTTAAACTATCTGATTTATCTTCTGGTTATCTTTTTCCTTTTCCTTGATCCCAAGCCATGAATTAAATGCAATATTTATACATACAAAAGAAATCTTCAGAAAAGGGAATTCTAAAAACTGATGTATGGTAGCATATCACTTTTATACATTACATTTTAATTATTCTGTATCTGTCCCTAGGCTCTTAGATGAACAGTAATCTAGAAAGTATCATTATCAAAATAAGAAATTAAATTCAACTTGAATGGAATGGAATGGAGTAGGAGTAGAGTAGATTAGACTAGAACAGAGTAGAATGGAACGGAACGGAACAGAACAGAACAGAATAGAATATTCTTAATTGGCCAAGTGTGATTGGACACACATGCAATTTGTCTCTGTGCATAAGCTCTCAGTGTACATGAACTAGCTAATTACAAAAGCTTTTTAGTGCTAGAATATTTCTAAAGTGGAAGAAAAGATAAGCTAACATCAGTTGAGGATTAAAAAATATATATTAAGGATATCTCCATTTGGAGTATTTTGATGGCCCATTGCATCACTTAATCTTTTCAGAAATATGACTCTCTTGTTTCATAAGACATCCATCTCTTTCTTCACCATGATAACATGGAGAGATATATGATTCCCAAGAGTAATTTAAAATCATATGCCAAAGCTTTTTAACACTTAATTAGTTTTATTTTTAATCTTTTCGTAAGCACCTTAATTTTAAACATACTACAGATAAGCAGGGTTTATGCTTCAAAATGGGCTGTGTTGTCAGAGAGAGCAATGCAATTATTTTGGGACATGTGTTTGTGTGTGCAGACCAAAATAAGTAATTAAAATTATACTGCATAGACTCATTAGCTGATTGCAATAACACATGGCTTCTGGATACAGAATAGGTGGAAAATACTTGGGGAATTTGGCTTAGTTGCTACTGAGATAGACTAACCCCTAGCAACTATAGGGACATTTATCATGTCATTTCTTCTCATTGATACACAGAGGGATTTCTTTTGTTTGAACACAATGGCTTTAAAGGGGAAACAATTTAATTCTCATAGGGTTAATCTGTTCTCTTAGGGTTTAACTTTTTTTATTAGTTTACTGAAGTATAAATACAAAGAAGAAAAACATGGAAAAGTAAGAAGAGAGGAAGGGAAAAAGAGGGTGTATAGGAGGAAAAAAGAAAGAAAAAGGCACTAACTTCCAACTCTCTTTAGCACAGTAGAAGGTAACAAAATTACAACCACAACTCTTTGCTTTCACACAACAGTATGTACAAACCATTTCTATAATAAGCCTGTCTAGTTTACAAAAACAGAATCAACGTTTCATTTTTTTTCCTCATTGCAGACACGAAATCTGGAAGCAATTTCAAAATAGAGAAAAAATTAAACATAATCTCTTATTTGGGTACTTTAACCATCTCTGCTTCTCTTTGTATGGGGAATAATAGACCAGGGGTCCCCAACCGCCGGTCCGCGGACGGTACCGGTCCGCAGAACAAGTCTTACCGGGCCGCTGGTTGCTGGGCGCCGCCATCTTTTTGGTAAAAAGTGCTTCCGGTGAGCTTTTCCGGGTAGAAAGCTTACCGAAGCACTTTCATCAAAAAGATGGCGGCGACGCTCGATGAGCTTTTCCAGGTAGAAAGCCATTTCTACCGAAAAAGCTCACCGGGCGCTGGCGCCACCATCTTTTCGTCAAAAAAGATGGCGGCGCCCAGTTGATGACGGTACCGGGCAGCGGCGCCCAGCTGATGCGGTACCGGGCCGCGGTGTCAAAAAGGTTGGGGATCACTGTAATAGACTATTCATTCTCATATTTCCAAGTCTAGAATATTATTCAGCATTACTTAAAGAACGAGCAGACCTGCGCTCATAGACATACTCATTTTATACATACAAAACTAACTAGGATTAATCTGTTCTCCAGTGCATATTTCAAGGCATTATTTTCTTTTAAATTTAAGTGATTAAAAAAACAACCTCCATAAACCTTCTCTGGTTTTCTTCCATCATTTAAATGCAGTCGGTAGGATGTGCATTTTAAGATCCCCTCTGTTATCTATGTTTTAAATCTATATTAAAATCCTCCAGTATGCTAGATTCACTCTCTCTTTTTTTAAATAAAGTTTTATTTGGGTTTTTACACATACAAAATACAAGTAAAACATCTTTTTTGAAAATAGCATGGTCCCGGTTTGAACTTCTTTATACAGACACAAAACTCAATTTCATGCTCCTTTTTGTATTCTATTCCATATCTTATACTATTCTACATTTTCTATATAGTTTTTCCCCTCTTTTAATTTTCTCAATTTTATTTTGATTATCACATCTCAATTCAAATCATTATATTTATACTTTTGTCTGTTCTGTTTCAATTTCATATTATCTTTTCTAATTAAACAAGTTTTCTCCTGTAGTTACTAATTGGAGTATGACACCTTTATATCTTTTAATTACATCCATTCAACTCTTATTTAAACTTCAATATATATCTTTTTTTTTGAAACAAATTTTATTAATTTTAAAGACAAACAAAGCATCATTAGACATTAAAGACATTAAACCTCTTTCCATTATAAATTTTTACAAGGCAGATAAAACATTAGTTTATACAATATAATTCTAATATATCCCATTTCCACTTAAATATTTTTAGCAAATTTCTCATTATTTCTCTTTGCTCTTATTCAATTACATTTCTTCTATATTTATCCATTTTATACTCATCATATTCATATTTCCCTCTGCCTTGTTTACAAATATTCTTCTCGCTTTCTCCCAAGGTTTTATTAAATCTCAATCAAACATACACACACAAAACACAAAAACATAAAACTTCTTTTTAAAAAGTAGCTTGGCCCTGGATTACCTCTCTTTATATGGACTTCAATTAAATTCATGTTCAACTTATATGCCATTACCTATCTTATTACCCTTCTATATCTTCATTATAACTTCTCCCCGCTTTAAACTTCAATATATATCTTAAGTTTATGACCTTCAATATAATACATAATACATAACTTCCAATCGAATTCTGCTTGGCACATTCTTATAATACACACTATATTCTTTTTTTTTTAAAAAAAGGAAAGATTGTAAATATATGTAATTATAAACCCTCATTCCATTCCAGTTCAGTTCTATCATTAATAATCATTAAAATCTTAATATTTTTAACACTTCTTTTCAATTAAATATCATACTTCCTTAAAAACACATGTAATCTCCATAATTAATTTTTCCCTTATTTCTCTTCACATGTTTTATAAATCATTAAATATACCTTTTGTTACATTTATTTATTGACAAGCATTCCACTGAATTACGATAGCTATTTTATCAGACATTTTAATCATACATTGTTTCATATTTTCTAAAATTATTTCTGTTTCTAATGTAACAATACTATCTTATGTACCTTTGCAGAATCCCTTTTTCCATTAAATTTTCACCCATTATCTCTAAATAGGCCCTGTTTCTCTATATTTTGTTTCTGTCCTTTATAACTTCTTTTCCTTTCTTTCTTCCCTCTCATCTTCTCCCTCCCCTTTTTACCCCCTTGTCTCTCTAGTTCTAATTCTCTCTTCTGCATTTCCCTCTTCTGTTGCTTTCTGATTTTGATACTTATTTTTCACTCTATTTTTTTTGGAGTTGTTTTTCCCAATCTTAAACTTTCCAATCTCTTTCTCCCCTTTCCTTTTTTCCCCCCATCTAAGATTACTTGTTCATTAAAGATGGCTTCTTCTTTGTCATAATCTTCTTGTTCTGCAGGCATTTCTTGTTGTTTCTCAAAAAAAAAAAAATTTTATAAAAAAAAAAAAAAAAAAAAAAAAAAAAAAAAAAAAAAAAAAAAAAAAAAAAAAAAAAAAAAAAAAAAAAAAAAAAAAAAAATTTTTTTGTTTTTTTTTTTTGTTTTGTTTTGGGTTTTTTTTTTTTTTTTTTTTTAGTTTTTTTTTTTTTTTAAATTTATTTTTTTTTTTTTTTTTTAATGCTATTGATGTCAAAGTGGATTTTTTTCCAATTTCTTGCTTAAGTCTCTTAGCTGTCAGTATAGGAAAAGGAGAAAACCAAATCTTTTCCCTTTTCTCTCTCCTTCGCAGCTTAAGAATCTTCTTAGGGAACAATGTTATTGTTTTTTAACAGTTTCAATTCCAGGGTACCTTATTTGTTGCTTTTGCTGTTTGACCCAGTCAACCAAAACTTTCTCTTCTTATCTTCCTCCTGCACATTCTTTTCCGGTCGAGTTCTTCTTTGTGGTGGCCATTTCTGACCACCGCTGCAACCACCTTCAGGAAAGGGAGTAATGGTCTGCTGGGGAGGAGAGATGCGGCTCTCCTCAACCTTGCTGGCAATCTCCCCCCTCTTCACCACCTCTACGGGGTGGGTTAGCCCTGAAACCAGCCGGCTTGGGGCGCTCCAGTGGCGAGCACGGATCGAAGCCTCACAGATTCACTCTTGAGACTCACTGAACTATATGTGTTCAAATGGAATGTGTTAATGGTGACAGTGACATGGCACCGCACCCCTCTGTTTATAAAATCCCACAAAGAACCTTATCTGCTGTTTGAAGGTGTTCACTTCTAATTTGTATTTAGAAGTGCTTTGTATTTTTCGCCTTTTGCTTGCAACCTTTTTGCAATTGTGAATTCATCAGTCTTTTAGCTAGGTTAAAGATAGAAAGCGTCCTTGATTCCTTGAAATAATTCCTTGGTTACTTTTATCATGTGCCTACAAAAAATTGCAGTGCTTAATTTTATCTCTAGGATAAAATTGGTGGGTGATAGTAAGGTTGACTTCTTCTTTGTGTTTCTCTGATGCTAAAATGGCCTCATTAAGAATAAGTGTGTCAGTGTGACACTGCTAGAAAATGAACCTGGCTTCTCTTTTCCTAGCAATCCAACGGTCAATTTATAAACCAAGTCAATTTATTCAAAGCCAGAGTGTTCTGAAACGGAAACTGAGTTCTGCAAGCTTTGTTCCCATCTGAGGTTTCCAGTGCTGTGCCCATGGGTGTTTGGCACCTACAACAACATGCCATGGAGCTTGTGAGGGAATGAATCACAAGTTACTCTCTTCTACCTCATATTGTTCACCAGATGGTGTTTCTATTGCTCTGATGCCTCTTCAGAGCTTACAATCTTCTTGCTCATCTGTGAGGTGGTGAAGCAAGTCTTCCCTTCTGATTAAACTGCCTCTAGCAGGCAGAAGCATTTGCACTGACAGCCATGGAACAGGGCCAAGCTGGTAAAAGCTTTGCAAAGCAGGGGGGAGAAATGGAAACACTATAACTGGAGCAAGATTTGGAAGCACAAGAAACAGAGCCTTGTGGCAGATTGGAAAATGCAGCTACAATTCCCCTTTGTTGATGGTTCCCTATGCACGAGTGAATCCATTTTGGTTCAAGTTGGGGGAAAGGGATTATACTGCTTCTCAAACACTCCAGGCCTGTGTTTTATGACCATAATTTATTTATTTATTTATTTATATTTTATTTATTTGATTTGCCAATTGTTTACAAGATAATAAGTATAAGTGTATACATAGTTGTGAATACATGAAATGGGCACATATAAGAAAAATAAAAGAAGAATAAAAGAAACAATAGGACAGGGACGGTAGGCACGTTGGTGCGCTTATGCACGCCCCCTACAGACCTCTTAGGAAAGGGGTGAAGTCAATAGTAGACAGTCTAAGGTTAAAGTTTTTTATAATAGTTTTTTATAGTTCATAATAGCTTTTGCTTTTATTTTCTCACTGAGTTTAAAATTGCATTTTCTTGTAGGTTTTTTTTAAAAAATAACTTTGTCTCCTTTTGCCTTGAAATCTCTGCACAAAAAAGAATGCAAATACATTTACTAAACGAATTACTTTAGTACACCATTTTTGCGGTATATCAGCTACAGCAGCCATATGTGGAGTGTGAAAGGATACAAAGACGAGGGCTATTATTTAGAAGTGGAAAAAAGTATTTTGGGAACATAGAATTTGCATTGCTCTTTACATTAAAAATGAAGAACACTTCTAAGAAATAACCTCATGGCAAGAACCAAAACCATATGGGACATTATTATCTTCATGATTAGGAAGATTTAAAGTATCTCTTAAAAGTGACTTGGTTCAAAATGTTCATTAATCAAGGTATTTGCAAGTCTGAGATTTAAAAAAATACCCAGTTAACTTCAGGTGAAACTTCAGTCTTGAATAAGTTTCTTTGGCCACAGTTCTGAAGTGGTTTGTTTTTTTTCCTATGACTTTTCTCCCATAATTTTCTCTCCAGCCTATGGTCCAGGGATTTGCTGGTGATAGTCTATTGTTTTGTTGAAAGAAATATCCTTCTGGGTTCAGTTCAGTGGGGAAAAAGACACTGGAAACATGGAGGCTGTTTGGAAAGATGGTTTAATGGTGGACAGCAGGACCACATGGCTTGGAGCTCCAAAGTGAAAAGGAAGTATGATCACATGCTTCAAGGTGAGAAGAGAAGGTCAAGAAGGGCTGAAGTGTGTGCCTGGGTTTTATAACATTTGTTGGGATTTGAATTGAAGTTTTTTTCTAATTGGTTGTCAGACTCCCATGGAGCCATGCGGGGGAGGGGGGGGTCAACTCTAGGCTGTCCTGAGTTCCAGGCTTGGTTGAGTCTTGCTGGATGATGATGCAATGAAAAGGGCTTTTGGCAATTGCTATAGCTTTACTTGCCCACCCATTAACAAAGGTGGAGGTGAGTTTCTACTTGTGAGGTGAGCTTCTGCTTCTGAGTTTCAACTCTTTAGGGGAAATATTCTGCCTTTTTAATATTTCCTAGGATATTTCAATTTTCTAGGAGAGGTGTGGGTGCTAACTTCTTACAATTTCTTAACAGGTTCTGCTCTGCTGAGGTTTTTGAAGATAGATAATCAGCTAAGGTAGATGACAGGTTACCACCTGGCTGGGCCAGGCTACGTTTAGGGTAGCCTTTGTACAATACAATACAGGTTGTGTTTTTGTCTTCTATTTTTGAATGTTGTTGATTTGGAAGAGCAATAGCAATAGCGCTTAGACTTATATACTGCTTCATAGTGCTTTACAACCTTCTCTAAGCAGTTTTCAGAGTCAGAATATTGCCCCTAACAATGTGGGTTCTCATTTTACTGACCTTGGAAGGATGGAAGGCTGAGTCAGTCTTGAGCTGGTGAGAATCAAACTGCTGGCAGTTGGCAAAATTAAGCTGCAATACAGCATTCTAACCAATGCGCCACCACTAACTAATGGTATTAACATCAAACTCTTCATTGTGGTAATGCAAATACATTTACCAATACATGATAATATTTGTAGGTCAGGGTTGGCACTCTTGATTTTTGGTGTATTATTTACTACTTGACAGTCAGGCAATAAACAATACCCCAATTAAGGAACTACCAAGAACACTCCCACCAACACTGACAGGGCAAGCCACTAGTATATAAAATGAGAATACATCCCATTCCCTTCTAGCACTGATGATGTTACCCAGTTGGATATTGAAATGTCTGCAAGAAAACAATCAAACTTCGGAGAGGACCAAAGATCCATTAATATATTTGCATTTCTTTGACCTCACTCCTTCCCAAATAATTTTGCAGCTGCTTGCTAACAGATTTAAGAAATTAATCTCACAAATGTGGTACTTTTCACATTAGGAAAAATATTTTGTGAAATTGTTCCTCCCTGTTTCTTTGAAATGGTAGAGTTTGTAGTGCTGATGGTTTTATTGAAGGTTTGATAAAGAAAAATTCAGTTAACACTATGTATCTCTTTTCCTTACATGCCTGGTACATAAACCTTTATCTGATTTTATTTTTTTATGCTTTACCTTTCTTTTTGAAAAGTGATCACAAAACAATATATGAATACAGTGATGGAGCAAACTCAACACATGTAATTCTTTTCTTACAGTATAGCTTTAAGTTGGCTTCATGATAATTACAGAAGCTCCAGGCTAACAGCCACTTTATGAATCTCTTTGTGGCTTTTGATTTTTAATTAATGCTTAAATGCTTGCATTCATGTTGGAAAGTCAACATTTTTCTTTTTTATGTTTTTCACATGCAGAGCTTTTGAGCTGTCACACGAGAAAGTAACTCTGTGAATCAATTGATCTCTTGTTTGTAGAACACACAGAGAAATCACCTGCTAAAAGAGCAGCTGTGGGGTTGCGACAAAGCTTGATACGAGTTTGTCATCAACTGTATTTTGAAGAATAAATTGTCTGCCCAGATCAATTATAAACCTTGATCTCTTTCTTGAGTTCTGGTACTAGTTCAGCCATCTACTGTTTTTGTGGAGAAGAAAGTATAAGGATAATAAAAAAAATAATGCTGCATGGTTTAATTTGGAATCTAACCTCAACATTAAGGAGTAGCTTATACCAGTGGTCCCCAGCCTTTTTGGCTGCATGGACTGGTGGCGATGTGTGGTGGTGATGGGAGGGGTGGGGAGGGGTTTGGATGCTCAACCTAATCCTGCGCATGCACAAGTGAAGGTTTGTGTGCTTGCCCACCACTTGTGTGGCTTGGTTCCCAATGGTCTGTGGACCAGATAGCAGTCTGCAGCCCCTGGCTTGGGGATTCCTGGCTTATGCCATACAGATTCTAGCCATAGGATATTTTACTGTAAACAGATGCCCAATAGAATCTCTTTCTATGGGCTAGCTCATAAATTCACTTGAATTCAGTTATGAATTCAAAGAATTCATAAATTCTTTGGTCATGAACAAAGATGCAGATATTCTACTGCTTCACTTCTTGCCTAGTGCTTCGCAACTAATTGAACACTCAGTGAGAAATTATGCAGTTAATACACGCCTGAATTACCTGAATGCTTCAGCAATTTTGTGTTAATAAACATTTGCAGCAGATAAATAGGCAAAGCTGGGTGTTGCTGGCATCAAGATGCTCTCCTAATCTCAACGGGGAAATTATCTACCATCTTTCACTGAAGAACCACCATTGAACTCTTCTTTGGATAGAAGTGTTTGCAATAGTGACTGTATAGAATAGAATAGAATTCTTTATTGGACAAGTGATACTGGACACACGAAGAATTTGTCTTTGGTGCATATGCTCTCAGTGTACACAAAGAAAAAATAAAATACATTCATCAAGAATCGTAAGATACAACCCTTAGTGATAGTCATAGGTTACTAATAATCAACCAGTCATTTTGAGGGTAGAAGTTGAAACAATTTATGTCCAGGATGTGAGGGGTCTGTAGATATTTTCACAGCCCTCTTTTTGACTCGTGCAGTATACAGGTCCTCAATGGAAGGCAGGTTGGTAGCAATTGTTTTTTCTACAGTTTTAATTATCCGTTGGAGTCTGTGTCTGTCTTGTTTGGTTGCAGAGCCAAACCAGACAGTTATAGAGGTGCAGATGACAGAACTCAATAATTTCTATGTAGAGCTGTATCAGCAGCTCCTTGGGCAGTTTGAGCTTTCTGAGTTGGTGTAGAAAGAACATTCTTTGTTGTGCTTTTTTTGATGATGTTATTGATATTAGGTTCCATTTTAAGTCTTGAAGGTCTCTACTGTTGATACTGTGTTGTCTAGTATTGTAAGAGATGATTGTATAGGAGGGTTTCTCTTAAGAATCTACCACCATTTCTATGGTTTTGAGTGTATTTAGTTCAAGATTGTTCTGGTTGCACCACAAGGCTAGTTGTTCAAACACCCGTCTATGTGTGATGAGACCTCTGGATTCGCAACCTTCCTCAGTCACCTGAGTAATAATAATGAATTGCAGTGAGGCTATTGAGCAAGAAAGGGATGTGTCATACCTCTGATCACTTGACTGAGGACCACAAAGGTTAATTTTCCCTTCACCTGGCAGAGTCTCTTGATTACAAAACATGGGTAAAATAATAGATTTAATGAATTCATCAGGATTTACTTCTTGTATGCTGTAGATTCAGGCAAAGTAAATAATGTGAAAATTAAAATCATAGCCAGCTTGCAATTGGTATGGTTTGGATAAACTTTGCCTGTAATCAGAGTTTTTAATCAGTAGTTTTATGTTGCAGAATTAAAATTGTTCAGTTACCAAACCCATACAGAATATGAGGAATAAATGTGTGAGCTGTCTCATACCAAACATTAAGTCAAAATGTTTGTTTCCAGCTTAGTAAGTTGTATGAACCCAAACAGTGTAGTTTATTAATCATGATTTGTGACTAACTATACTGATAAACCCCACTAAAGGGATTTACTAAAAGCCAATCCATTGATTCTTAATCCAGATTACATTCATCATTAATTCACACTGAATTAAATTTTCCAGGCGACTGGGGTTGTTCTCCACATTGACTCATACATTTGAACATATGTTGGAAGTAAAGAGTTACAGCAATATTCAAATCACACGTGCTGCCATCTCATTTTAAGTTGTCTTTAAAATATTTTAAACAACAATAAACCACCTTGCAAATTATTTTGAAAGCATTGCTTTGGAATATATGGAAGATGAAGAAAACATTCTTCCAAACATTCAAAAAGCCCAGTCTTCTAATCTTGAACAGCTGCTTTGGAAACCAATTCAGGCAGTTGCTATCTGCATGTATGCAAACAGCTCCGAAGTTGTAAAATTTAGCCCAGTGGGGATTTCAGGTGGAGAAAAAAAAAGCAAAGCAATTCACAAGACACATTCCATCCCAAGCAGCAATAGGCAGCAATGTGTGAAGGTGACTGGAATCTGTCATTCACGCTTCAGAAATCTGCATGACAAAATATGTCTTTGGAAAATCCATACAAAAAGTTGATGTACTGTATCTAATATATTCTCTCCTCCTATATAAACTAGAAGTAGCTACATCTTCAAAAAGAAGTGTTCAAAAAGTGTCTCCTAAGGCAGGGTTCGCCAACCTTTTGGACCTCAGGGACCACCAAACTCATAATTTTAAATCCCGTGGACCAGAGACCCTGGGAAGATCCCAAAAAAATTCTGCAGGAAAATTCCCCACCCTATTGTCCTACTGATCGATCATTCTTTATTAGGGATCGCAGGATACCTTCTCCAGATCCATTCTCAGGGAGAGAGAGGGAGAGAGAGAGACTTTTAGCTTCATGCAAGGAAAGCAGCATAAGTCTTTCTTTCTCTCCCCCAAACTCTGCCAGAAATGAGTCTTTCTGAGATTTGTTGTGCCGGCGCAGCCTCTTGGAGCAGGATGCCTTGCAGGGTCCAAAACACTCATTTCTGGCAGAGTTTTGGGGAGAGAAAAAAAGACTTGCTGCTTTCCTTGCATGTAGCCAAAAGCAGAAGAAGATAGAAATGGAGAGAAGCAGCCGGTGGTCAGGCAAGGTACGTGGGGCGCATGGGGCAAGTTCCCCCCCCTCCGCCCCTTCCCTCCTCCCCAGGGGTGGGATTCAAATTTTTTAACAACCGGTTCTGTGGGCGTGGCTTAGTTGGTGGGTGTGGCTTGGTGGTCATGTGACTGGGTGGACATGGCTTGGTGGTCATGTTATTGGCTGGGTGTGGCCAACTCAATATTACTCACATCGAGGCATACATCTCCTCACCTGGCCTCTCATGACTGTGGGGATGCTGCAACAGTCGTAAGTGTGAAAAATGGTCATAAGTCACTTTTTTCAGTGCCATTGTAACTTTGAATGGTCACTCCACACAAGCAAAGTACCAGCAAAGGAGGGGAAAAAACTCCAGAGAAGTTCCTGAGACAGGAAGTCTAGTCCTGCCAAGAATGTAATAAGGGTTAACAGAGAGGCAGTTTCTGTAAGCAACACTAGAATGTTTCTTTCCTGCCTTCCTTACAGGATTAGGCCAGTAATTTCTTCTAACAACTGGTTCTCAAACTGCTTAGAATGTTAAAAACTAGTGAATAGGTGCAAACTGGTAGAATCCCACCTCTGCCTTCAGCCCAGTCTACCCAGTGCGAAGAGGAAAGATTAGGCAGTGTGGCTTCAGCCTGGTCTACCCAATGCAAATAGAAAACATGCCAGAAGTTTGGGGAGTGGTGTCAAGCTGGCCATGCCCACCCAGTTGGCCACATCTCCCCAGTCAGCCACACCCACTCAGTGGGCCACACCCGGCTGGCCCTACAAGATCAATCACAGCCCTGATGCGGCCCTCAATGAAAGTGAGTTTGACACCTCTGGTATATAAGCATGTGGGAAAGTAATAGTGTTCCATGTTTTGCCGTATGCTCTGTGATGCAGCATGATGTCTCCAGACAATCCTGACTCTTAGGCTTAAGAAACAGAGATGAGCAACCCCCTAAAGTTGGTCACAACTAGCAGAGTTAAAGCCGCAGGGACACTTTATCCTTTTTACAGAAATTCTAGTAGTCACAGATAGCAGAATAAATCTCTCATAAAATAAAGATGAAAACAATTCAGTGCTTGTTTTCTGCCTCAAAGAATTATGCATGCATTTTTACATTTCTCTGCCATTTTTATTTTGTGGACAAAATCTGAATTGTTGCTCTGAGGAATAGTTACAAAGTGTGAGTAGCAACACCCTTCTGGGTTCCTGACCTTTCTTTTTGCCGCCTTTCACAGCATTGCATACGCTTATTTGGAATTCCAACATTAGGAACAAATGCCACCTTTAAAAAGAAGTAAATGTCATGGCTTAGAAGTTTAATTCTTTCCTCTCAGCATTTGGCACCTGTTTCTTTTCTCCGCTCAGAATTTAAGTGTGATTTGCCTGTGACAACCAGATAATAAGTTAGACTTATGTATGGGGACCTGTTCTATCTCTGCTCTTATTCATACCCTAAAGGCATCTGCAGGAAAAAATTCTCATAGTCTAGAGCAATTTTATTTTATCATAGCCAGACAGCATCTTAAAGTTTGCATTCTCATGAATGTTAATAGGCTGAGAGCAGGGGTGGGATTGTACCAGTTCGCACCTATTCGCTAGAACTGGTTGTTAACATTCTAAGCAGTTCGGAGAACCAGTTGTTAGAAGAAATTACTGGCCTAATCCTGTAAGGAAGGCAGGAAGGAAACATTCTGGTGTTGCTTACAGAAACTGCCTCTCCGTTAACCCTTATTACATTCTTGGCAGGACTAGACCTCCTGTCTCAGGAACATCTCTGGAGTTTTTTCCCCCTCCTTTGCTGGTACTTTGCTTGTGTGGAGTGACCATTCAAAGTTACAACGGCACTGAAAAAAGTGACTTATGACCGTTTTTCACACTTACGACTGTTGCAGCATCCCCACAGTCATGAGAGGCCAGGAGAGGAGATGCGTGCCTCGATGTGAGTGATATTGAGTTGGCCACGCCCAGCCAGTCACATGACCACCAAGCCACATCCACCCAGTCACATGACCACCAAGCCACACCCACCAACTAAGCCACACCCACAGAACCGATTGTTAAAAAATTTGAATCCCACCCCTGGCTGAGAGCATACAGTATCAATACACTGCTAAGAAAAAAAATCATCATTTGAATGTTAATAAGTAGTCATTATTTAATTATACTGGAGAGCTTTGATTTACCTGCCAGTCGAGAACTTTGTTTCCATAATCTATCAGTGCTGGGGGTACTCCCTGAATTACACTGAGCTACCATAGTGTGGGCCAGCTTTTCGCCTATCCTTGGCTATTTACAAGTGCTCTGGAAAAATCATTGTTATCATAAGCTAACATGTCCAGTTAGTTGCGGATGATGAGAATTGTAGTCTAGTATTTCTGGATTCACCAGGTTAGGGGTATAATTACTGTGAATTTGACAGATCATGTTACAATGGAAAACAAATATTTGAGAAATGTTTCTACTATTATAATGTTGGACCTGGAAAGCATATTGTTGTGCTGCTTCAGAGCTCTGTTTCGAGTGTTAGATAATTTTTTGAGATTCTATTTTTATTAGATGTTGTTTCTGCCTTTTATTAAGGTGTAAAAAGTAATCTACATGACTTTCCTTTTTTTCAGTCTCATAATTACAACCTAGATAGATTGGTTTGAGAGAAAGAGGGTTGGATACAAAGTTACATAGTGAGCTTCCCTGGCTAAGAGGGGTTTAGAAGCTGGATTGCTTGCTCCTAGTCAGTTTCTTTCTTTCTTTCTTTCTTTCTTTCTTTCTTTCTTTCTTTCTTTCTTTCTTTCTTTCTTTCTTTCTTTCTTTCTTTCTTTCTTTCTTTCTTTCTTTTTGTAAATTTTATTTGAGTTTTCACACAAAAAATACAAATAAAACATCTTTTTTGAAAGTAGCGTAATCCCAGGTTGCATTTCTTCGTACAGACACAAATTCAATTTCATGCTCATTTTTATGTTCTATTCCATATCTTATTACTGTTTTACATTTTCTACATAGCTTCTCCCCTCTTTTAATTTTCTCAATTTTATTTTAAATATCTCATCTCGATTCAAATCATTATATTTGTATTTTTTGTCTGTCCTGTTTCAATTTCATATTATCTTTTCTCATTAAACAAAGTTTCTCCTGTAGTTGCTGATTGGAGTATGACATGTTTATATATTTTAAGTTTATCCATTTAACTTTTATTTAGGCTTCAATATATACCTTAAAGTTTTAACATTCAATATAATACATAACTTCCATTCAGATTCTGCTTGGTACATTCTTAAAATACATACTATATTCTTTTAAAAAAAGATTATAAATATATGTAATTAAAACAACACACTCCATTCCAATTCAATTCTATCATTAATGTTAATATTCATTAAAATCTTAACTTCTTTAACATTACTTTTCAATTGAATATCATACTTCTATGGGAACAATTATAAGCTTACCATGATTAATTCCCCCCACCTCTTCACTTATATTTTATAAAGCATTAACTAATTAAAATGTTCCCATCCCTTCCTAATTCAATTTTCTCATTTATTTTATTTCATTAATTTTATTAACAAACATTTCACTAAATTACACTAACTATTTTATCCCTCATTTTAATCATACATTGTTTCCAATTTTCTAAAGTTATTTCTATTGCTAATATAACAATACAATCTTATGTACCTTTACAGAATCCCCTTTTCAGTTAAATTTTCACCCATTATCTCTAAATAGGCCCTGTTTCTCTATATCTTGTTTCGGTCCTTTGTAACTTATTTTCTTTTCCTTCTTCCCTCTCTTTTTCTCTCTCCCTTTTTTACCCCCTTGTCTCTCTACCTCTGTTTCTCTCTTCTGTATTCCCCTTTTCTGTTGCTTTCCAGTATTATACTTATTTTTCGAATTATTTTTCTTTTCTTTGGTTGTTTTTTTTTAAGACTTAAATTCTCCATTCTCTTTCCCCACTTTCCTTTTTCTTCGCCACATAGAATTACTTGTTCATTAAAGATGGCTTCTTCTTTGTCCCAGTCTTCTTGTTTTGCAGACGTTTCTTGTTGTTTCTCATAGTTCCAAATCTCCATTTCTAAGAATTGAAAAACGAAGCCAAAAGAACCCCTCCCTTCTTGTGCATCTTCTTTGTACTTTTTAAGTTCCATTTTCAATTCATTCAGAAGTAGTGCCATTGTATAAAATTTTAAACAACCACCCGATTAATTTTAGTCATTCAAATGCAATAACCAAGAATCCAAAGATCACCAAGTAATCCAAATACACGCAGGCTGTTTCTTTTTGCTTTTTTTTTTCACTTTCTCTTCCTGGGGTTCTATTGTTTAGTTACACAGTTTCAGTTAAAATGTATCTTTTAGAAGTCTTGTTGAAGTTTTACTGTAGATTCCTTTCAATTCCAGGCAGTCTCCTCCCTCTTTCCAGATCCTGCCCTTTTATTCTTTTTCTCTCCTTTCCTGCTTATGAAAAAATTTTTAGTGTCCAGAAATCTTTGTTATCCCTTTGACATTTTGTTTTATTTTCAGCTTAATTGGCTGTTGATGTCAAAGCGGATTTTTCCGATTTCTTATTTAAGTCCCTTAGTTGTCAGTATAGGGAAAGGGAGAGAAGAAAAAAAAACACCAAACCTTTCCCCTTTCACTTTCCTTTGCTGCTTCAGACTCTTCTTTGGGAACGATGTTATTTTTTTGTAAGTTTAAATTCCAGGGTACCTTAGTTGTTTGCTTTTGCAATTTGACCCGGTCAGCCAAAACTTTCACTTCTTATCTTCTTCCTGCACATTCTTTTCCGGTCGAGTTCTTCTTTGAGATGGCCATTTCTGACCACCGCTACAACTGCCTTTGGGAAAGGGAGTAGTGGCCAGATGAGGAGGAGAGATGCAGCTCTCCTCAACCCTGCTGGCAGTCTCCCCCTTCTTCACCACCTCTACGGGATGGCTTAGCCCCGAAACCAGCCGGCTTGGGGCGCTCCAGCGGCGAGCCCAGACCGAAACTGCGCACGATCGCAGATTTCTGTCTGTCGCCAAAGAAGCTCAAAACCGGAAGTCTCCTCCTAGTCAGTTTCTTAACCAGTTGAATGGGAGCTAGGAAACGATAAACCTCAGGCAATGTGATTCTAGTGTTGAATTAAACATAGACGTATTCCTCACTCATGGAACTATCACATTATTGATGAATCCATTCTTGGTCCAAGCCACCACTGGATTTGTATTTGGCCACCAAACAAGCAAACAAAAAAAAATCAGTCTGTAGTTGCATATGAAGATAGAACTACAAATAAACTTCAGGGATTTATTAGCAAGAAACTCAGTAATTGTTTTCAACAACATATTAAAAAAATTGGCAATTAGTACAGGTGCTGCTGTTTTTTAATTTTTATGTTTACCTGAGTGGATTAACTGAGCCATAATCAGCAACCTAGAATCTGATGATATGCTCATTTAAAAAACATCATGGCTTAGCTTGGTTTGGAGTTCTGATTCTCACCTTAAATAAGGCTACTAGATCTGGGCTGTCAAAACCCAAGTGATCATTAGATGGCAATCAAGAGATGCAGAAAATTCTAACTTTTTGCTGCCATCTTGTGGTTATTCAAATGTATGACACCTGGGTTAATTGAATACAAACAATACTAACAACAAAGTGATAAAGAAACAAAGAAATAAAACAAAATGGAAAAATGTGCGGGGCATATATTCACAGAGACACATATACAGGGGTGGGTTTCTACCGGTTCTGTCCACCTCTGTAGAACCAGTAGCTCTGAAGAGCAGCAGACATAGAACTGGTTCTATGTCTGCTGATGTTTTTGCCCATCCACCTGCCCAGGCTCTTACTTGACCTTTATTTCCTGATTTTTCAACTTCAGCTGCCGTGCGAGGCACAGCTGCAGTTAAAAAAGCAGGAAAAGAGGGCTGTTTCAAAGGCTGTTTTTCAGCATGCAGCGCTGCTCAGCTGTCCAGGTACCAGGCTGATGATGATTTACAGGCGCGCACGCAGTGTGCAGGAAAGCACATCATAAATCACCAAACCTCTTAAATCACCGAACTGGTAGTTAACCCTGTCGGATCCCACCCCTGCACATATACATACACATGCATGTATGGATATGGATATGGGTGTGTGAATGTGTGTGTGTGTGTCAATAATTGGGGCAATATCTGTGTCCTTTCAGTGCTGAAGAATAACCTTTATTAGAGAATATTAGGGCTGCAAGAATTTACTTACTATGTCCAGATATCCATTTCCATGCAACAGAAACACTATTCAAAGAATGCTGACATTGAGAATAATAAGTCTTGTCTAAAAGTTGACCCAATGGATGCAATGACTTGTTAGGCCATTGACTACAAGGTCTCTTATTTCACCCGTTAGAAAAGAGTTTTTCTTGTATCAACAGAATGCCTGACTGTCAAGAACAGAGTTGACATTCAGGAATATGCTCCTTTAGTGTCTCAAAATAGGTTGGTTTGTTGTGTTAATTTCAATCAACTGGAAGCTATTATAAATTCCAGTGGAAGTTTCATAGTTTCAAAGTGCCACACATTGTTGGCCTGGGGTTTTTTATTGTCTCTGTTTAATAAAAATTAAAACAACTTGTAATGTGTTCCTATAACAACAAACAGAGGATGGAACAAATCATGTATATGAGCCCTGTTAGATGATGTTGAGTTTTTGCAAGACAAATCGGGTTAAGGTTAGGTTGTAAGAGGAATTAGCAGAAACTAAATAAATGTATGGGTCCTGTGGAGTAGTGGTTAAAGTACTGGAAGAGAAATCAGGAGACTCAGGTCCTTCTTCTCCTCCAGGCATGGGACATGCTAGGTGACATCTGAGCCAAGGGCAGTCACTCTCTCTTACTCTAACCCAGGATATAAATATAATAAATAAACATAGGATGTGGAATTATTATCCTTCTACAGTTGTTCCTTTTAAATCTGTAGTCATTATCTGCAGTGGCTAATGATTACTAGGAACGGCCCAAGTTGTCTCCTCAGAGTGTTTTTACTAATTTTTAAGTGGGCCAAAGTTTTATCTTGAACATAGAAGGCTAAGGAAGGACATTTTGGTCTTGACATTCACTCAGGCTAGGACTACCATGTGTGGGTTGCAAAATCCGGATTATCACTTAGATGGCAGTACATAGTAAGTTTTCTGCCTCTCTGGAAATCTGGAGACTGCATGTCATAGTATTTATTTATTTGTGGTCCACCTTTATTATTCTTATAAATAAGTTAAGGAAGAAAACATATTTATTATTCCCATTTTCCACACAACAACAATTCTGTGAGGTAGATTGAGCTGAGAGAGAATGACTGATCCGAAGTCACCCAGCAGACTTTCATCACCTAAGGCAGGACTAGAACCCATAGTCTCCTAGTTTCTAAGCCAGCACCTTAACCACTAGACCAAACTGGCTCTGGTTAGGCACAGTATCTTTTGTCTGGAAAACAGACATGGTTCCAGTACTGAACCATGACTTGCTGAAGAAACACAAGTCACTCGTATCGAGTTACGCCGAGTGGGAGTCTTGTAGCCAAGGATGTAAGAAAGAGCTCTCAGTTAAATGCAAGAATGAGGGTTTATGGCAACTTAACATTCACCTTTTAACCTTAAATTTAATGTTATCTCTTCTCCCCTTCCCCCAATTTCTCATGAGATTACTTGCTTCAAGGGTGCCCATACCATAGAGCCATTGAAAGGAAGCCTTTATGTTTCCTTGCTCGGTTGCTGCCAATTGTTATCACTCAGAAATCAGTGTTTGAGTCATCAGCAGCAGCTGGCATGCAAACAAGCTTTTTGTATGAATGCCCAGTTAGGCTTTTTGTTTGGAAGCTTGGGCAGCCAAATATCATGATGACTTCCAGCAAGGCAGAAGAGATTTCTCCCATTATAGCAGGACAAATGGCTCCGTTGCAATCCAAGAACTTATCTTTGCAATGTAGCTTACATCTCTAAAAATTAGGTTTTGAAATTATACAAATTTGACTTGTGGCACATGTTGCCGTGTAAATGTTCTTTTCTGTTATCTTAATCATCCAGGATAGTGTTTCTCTCAGTCCAAACCCCTTACAGGGTGATTGTTGAAGGGAAAATTAGAAGGGGGAACATGATGTACACTGCCTTGAGTTTTACAATTCAAGGGAGAATTTAAATGTAATTAAATCTGAAACCTTTCAAATCTTTATTTTTTTTAAATGAAGAATATTTATGACTGTTTCTTTTTTAAAAGGTCAACAGTGGTGGGGAAGAAATTTAAATAATTAATTGTACATGTTATTTTTCTTCCCTCCCCCCTACCACGAATGCTCTGATTACAAATTTGAAAAGGATATATGTGTATTTGGTCATGGAGATATGTTGCATCAAAAACCTTAAAGTCAGGAAAACATTCAGGCTACCCTGGCATTTGGTCTTGGTTGCAGTAAGTGTTGAAATCTGTTCTATCGCCAGAACAAAAGCAGACTCGAGACTGGAGTTGAATTCAGCTCTTTATTAACTGTCAGTAACTTCAACTAAAGTTGAGCCGCGGCAGCCCTTTTTATAGCGGCTGCTCGCGGCTCGCAACCAATGGCATTTATTTAAACTTCCCGCCGCTTAGGCGGCCAATCAGAAACTGTTGTTATCTACCAATCGCCAGCGATGGTATCTGTCCAATAGGAATGCAGTATTACGAGTATGCAAACAAGTACACTACACAATCCATTTTCTCCCATCTATGCTGAAGGAAATATAGTAGGACCTTCCATGCTTTTTCACTTAAAAGTTCATGTTCTTGGTGAACTTTCTTTCAAAAAGACTTTAAGCAATCTTTTCCCCAGAACTTTCAGTGGGATGCCTGAGGAAACATCTGCCAAAATCTCCTTTTGGTCAATAAATTGTTTTGCTACAAGGATACTTCACTTAACAAAAGCCTTGTTGAGCGACCAATCAATGTTAAAACAATGCTGAAAAAGTAACTTTACTATACAGGTGAAACTCGAAAAATTAGAATATCGTGCAAAAGGTTATTTATTTCAGTAATGCAACTTAAAAGGTGAAACTAATATATGAGATAGACTCATTACATGCAAAGCAAGATAGTTCAAGCCGTGATTTGTCATAATTGTGATGATTATGGCTTACAGCTCATGAAAACCCCAAATCCACAATCTCAGAAAATTAGAATATTACATGCAATCAATAAAACAAGGATTGTACATAGAACAATATCGGACCTCTGAAAAGTATAAGCATGTATATGTACTCAGTACTTGGTTTGGGCCCCTTTTGCAGCAATTACTGCCTCAATGCGGTGTGGCATGGAAGCTCTCAGCCTGTGGCACTGCTGAGGTGTTATGGAAGACCAGGATGCTTCAATAGCGACCTTCAGCTCTTCTGCATTTTTCAGTCTCTTGTCTCATCTTTCTCTTGGCAATGCCCCATAGATTCTCTATGGGGTTCAGGTAAGGCGACTTGCTGGCCAATCAAGCACAGTAATCCCATGGTCATTGAACCAGGTTTTGGTGCTTTTGGCAGTGTGGGCAGGCATCAAGTCATGTTGGAAAATGAAGTCAGCATCCCCATAAAGCTCATCTGTGGAAAGAAGCATGAAGTGCTCCAAAATCTCCTGGTAGATGGCTGCGTTGACCCTGGACTTAATGAAGCACAGTGGACCAACACCAGCAGATGACATGGCTCCCCAAATCAACATAGACTGTGGAAACTTCACACTGGACTTCAAGCATCTTGCAGTGTGTGCCTCTCCATTCTTCCTCCAGATTCTGGGTCCTTGGTTTCCAAATGAGATGCAAAAGTTGCTCTCATCAGAAAAGAGGACTTTGGACCACTGAGCAACAGACCAGTTCTGTTTTTCTTTAGCTCAGGTAAGACGCTTCTGACATTGTTTGTTGTTCAGAAGCAGCTTGACAAGAGGAATACAACATTTGAAGCCCATGTCCAGGATCCATCTGTGTGTGGTGGCTCTTGATGCACTGAGTCCAGCTTCAGTCCACTCCTTGTGAAAGTCCCCAACACTGTTGAATGGCCTTTTCCTGACAATCCTTTCCAGGCTGCGGTCATCCCTGCTGCTTGTGCACCTTTTTCTTCCACACTTTTCCCTTCCACATAACTTTCTATTAATGTGCTCTGATACAGCACTTTGGGAACATCCAACTTCTTTTGCAATTACCTTTTGAGGCTTTCCCTCCTTATGGAGGGTGTCAATGATGGTTTTCTGCACAACTGTCAGATCAGCAGTCTTTCCCATGATTGTGCTTCCTACTGAACCAGACTGAGAGACCATTTAAAGGCTCATGAACCCTTTGCAGGTGCTATGGTTTAATTAGCTGATTAGAGTGGGACACTTTGAGCCTAGAATATTGAACCTTTTCACAATATTCTAATTTTCTGAGATTGTGGATTTGGGGTTTTCATGAGCTGTAAGCCATAATCATCTCAATTATGAAACATCAAGGCTTGAGCTATCTTGCTTTGCATGTAATAAGTCTATCTCATATATTAGGTTCACCTTTTAAGTTGCATTACTGAAATAAATGAACTTTTGCATGATATTCTAATTTTTTGAGTTTCACCTGTAGGTCCTCACACTTACAACTGCATCGACAATTGCTTTAACTGCTGAGGAACCTTTTAGAACATTACATTATAAAGCAGAAAGGGTGTACTTGTTTTTACTGCAAGAACTGTCACGTGTCATGGATTGGTGATACCATCAGATGAAGTAGATTGATTTTTTTTAGTTCTTTTTTATGCATGCTCATCATAGAACTAAAGCAGGGGTGTCAAACTCATATCGTCACAGCATTGTCATGTGACATATCAGGACTACCCCCTCACTTTTGCTAAACTAGGTGTGGCCAGCACGTAATGCATCCAGCCCACGGGCCGAGAGGTTGACAGCCCTGATCTAAAGGAACCAAAACAAACTTTTGGTTTCTTTTGGTTCCTTAAACCTGCATTAATTGCATAGTTCTCAGCTGTAATTTTGGGGTTAAAAAAATAAAAGTTCACTGAGAAAGATTTGCTGTAGGATCTTGGGGGACAATGAGAGGGCACACAGCTGGGCTGAATGGACTCACAGAGAGTGGATTTCTTGATCTCTGTTGCTGAGAATTCTGCGATTTGTTCTGCATCTCAAGACCCGATGATCTTCTAGGTTTTATTATTTCCCAGAGTGTATAGAAAAGAATAGAATAGAATTCTATATTGGCCAAGTGTGGTTGGACACACAAGGAATTTGTCTTGGTGCAAATACTCTCAGAATACATAAAAGAAAAGATACATTTGTCAAGAATCATAAGGTACAACACTTAGTGATAGTCATAGCATACAATAAGCAATCAAATCATACTAGGAATATATATATATATATACCATATATATATATATATATATATATATATATATATATATATATATATATATATATATATATATATATATATATATATATATATATATATATATATATATATATATATATATATATGGCCGGCTTGGTTCGGGTATTTTCCCATATTGTAGCAGCAATAGGCTGCCCCAAATTTAAATCTGAAACCACTGTAAAAGTCTGACCCACAGACGGACACAATACAGAAGCCTGATGATGGCAGATGAGATTCTGCTGAAACGTTGCTACAACTTTAAAAGAACTACAATGACGTGGGAAAATACCGAACCAAGCCGAACACCATACATGTAAGTACCCGAAAACTTAAGAAAACAAATATCAAACCTCTACGGGAGGAAATAAACAGCCAGATCAAAACCTACGAGAAACTGGAAATTAAAAGAGCAGGAATACTATGTGACCTCCAATTCCTACGCAGCTGCAGAGACAACAATACTACACCAACCTGCTTCAAATTAACATTTCATCAAAGCACAGCAGCCACTAAACGTATCCTGAAAAGAACTGAAATGGCTTTACTACGGAGCGAGCTCCACAGTAAGAGATTCCGATTAGATCAGTTAAACAAAGATTTGCTAGCACTACACCTGGAACTGAGCAGCAAAATCCACCCTCTACTTTGGGACAAGATAAAACAACTTACAACTTGGAGAGCTGATTCTGAAGGCATTTACAAACAGGAAAAATTATTGAAAAAATTAAAGAAATTAGAACATGACAAGAAAACCCCAACAACTCACAACAACACCTGAAACAATTAGTGCACAACGTTTCCAACAGAGAACTCACCAAAACAGAAACAGATGTTCTAACCAAAGGATTCAATTATGCTATAGCACCCCAAAAAATCCCCACAGAATCCATCATATGTGCAGTAGAATCCAGCCTAACTAAATTAAATACAGATGAAGCTGATAAAATAAGACACCAAGTTACCAATATCCTATGCACAAGCAAGCCACCCAAAAGCAACTTACAGAAAAATGAAATTAAAGCACTACAAACCCTGAAAAGAGATAGCAGCATAATCATCCTCCCAGCAGACAAAGGAAATGCCACTGTAGTAATGGACAGAAAAGACTACGAAACAAAATTGACAGACCTACTCCAAGACTCCACATACAAACCCATAAACACAGACCCAACCACATATCTGGAAAAATTAACCAAGAAGAAAATTATAACCAGCCACATAAGCAAAGAGATCCAACACACGATTATACCCAGAGAGAAATCTTCCAGATGCCCCAAACTATACGGCCTCCCAAAAATACACAAAGAAGGCATACCTCTCAGACCCATAGTCAGCTCCAGAGGAGCACCACTACAAAACCTAGCCAAATACCTAGCAAAACAGCTACAGCCCCATGCTGAAACAGCAGCTTCACATGTACAAAACTCATACCACTTCTTGGAAATGATCAAAGATCTACACGTGGAGCAAGAAGATCTGCTTGTAAGTTTTGGCGTGGTTTCCCTATTCACTCAAGTCCCGATAAAGAGACCCTTGAAATCATCAAAAATAAATACCAACCAGCCAAACACCTCATGGAACTAACAGAACACTGTTTAACCAACACATATTTCATATACAAAGGACAAAGATACAAACAAATAGAAGGAGCCCCATGGGATCACCACTGTCACCTGTCATTGCTAACCTGTTCATGGAAGAATTCGAATCCAGAGCCCTGGCCAATGCCATCCTCAAACCCAAACTATGGTTAAGATACATCGATGACACATTCGTGATTTGGCCCCATGGACAAGAAAACCTAAACAATTTCCTAACACACCTAAACAGCGCACACCCCAAAATCAAGTTCACCATGGAAACAGAAACAAACAAACAACTACCATTCCTAGATGTACTAATCTACAAAAAAACAGATGGCACACTAGGACACACCATATACCAGAAGAAAACACACACCAACCGCTACCTCAACGCCCAATCCCACCACCACCCAGCACAGATAAACTCCGTGGCTAAAACACTAATTACCAGAACCAAACGCCTGGCAGACAAGACACACATTAAGGCTGAACTATGCACCCTGACTAAAGTACTGACAGCCAACGGCTTCCACAAAAGCAAAATCACCAGCTTGATCCACAAAAACACACTGAAACATAATAGAGACCCAGAAGATGAACAGACCTATGGAACAGCTGTCCTGCCCTACATAAGAGGTACTACAGACAAAATTAGTAAGGTACTACACAGACATCACATCAGGACTGCCTTCAAAACAGACAGAAAAATAGCAGCCATCCTTAGCAACCCCAAAGATAAAATTGACCTGGAAAACCAAGGCATATCGAAGTCCCCTGTGCATCATGCCCGGCCACATACATTGGACAGACCAATAGAAGAATAAGTACCCGCCTGGATGAACACAAAAATGCAGTCAAAAAGCTGGAACACACTTCCTCACTAGTCCAACACATGGAAGCTACAGGTCATAGCATCAACTTCAATGGCACCAAAACCCTGGCCACTATGGAAAACCCTAGCCACAGAGTCATCAGAGAAGCCATAGAGATTGAAAAAGACCAGAAAGCATGAACAGAAGAGATGATTCCACCAGGCTGTCAATCATTTGGAAGCCTGCACTCACAAACAAAAAAATATCCACACCACAAGCCAGGCAAACACCTGGGCACAAACAGATCCCCCTGATACCTCCAGCTCAAACACACCCCAACCAGGCACCCAGATGAAACCCAGCTTCCTAACTAATGATAGCCGTCCATTTACCCGAAGCCAAGCTGCACTAAAGGCCTCCATTAAAGTAACACAATGCTGCCAGCCAATCAAGATACAAAAAGAGCCAAAAAACAGACAGAAGATATCAGAGACACCCATCAAGCAGAACACAGCAAACTCCGAGACCAATAAACACAGACCAAGACTCCCAACCAATCAGGATGAAGAAAAAACCATTCTGGCACAGCAATAGGCTGCCCCAAATTTAAATCTGAAACCACTGTAAAGTCTGACCCACAGAGTCGGACACAATACAGAAGCCTGATGATGGCAGATGAGATTCTGCTGAAACGTTGCTACAACTTTAAAAGAACTACAATGACGTGGGAAAATACCGAACCAAGCCGAACACCATACATGTAAGTACCCTTGAAAAAACTTAAGAAAATATATATATATATATATATATATATATATATATATATATATATATATATATATATATACATATATATATATATATATATATATCATACTAGGAATGTATATATATTAGCCAAATATTATATTGAAGTTGTGTTTATTGTTCATTTCTATTCAACATGCTTGGCACGTAAAGCATTATTTATTGGTATTTGTCTGCAAGTAATTCTTCATGGCAGGAACTGTGCTGTGCACATTTCTCACTGACTTTTCTCCAGAATGCAGTATTAAAGATTATGGAAATCTGCGCTTTGATGTCTTTCTCAGTCGTAACCCATTTAACAAAATGAAGAATTCAAGATCGGTTGGAAAACAGAACAAGATACTAGCTGGTCTTGTTGAAGATGTGAAGAGAAATGGGAAAAATCTCACTAGTTTTAGAGATTTTGCATGAACTGAAAAAACTGAAATTATGATATATGATTTTGATGATTAGGAAAAAATAGATTATAGAAGAAAATGTAAGTCATGCTGTAATCATAAACTAAGAAGTTAATTTATATCTATAACTTTTGTAAAGAACTTCAGAAACCCCTTTACCTTTTTTCCTGCACTTTAGCCTTGCCTTTTTCTTCTCTTTCTTCTTCTTTTTATTCCAGATATTAGTTCTCATTAGTTGTTAGTTTTTATCTTTCCTTTGAAAAAATTAATAAAGCATATATTTATTATAATAAAGAATGTATGTATTAAATATATAAAATTCTGTTTCTACTACTTTGGTCTGTGTCTTCCTCTACCAGAGGCCTAGAAGTTTGAGGCTTCTGTGTGGTATCTTAGTTGTCCCTCAGCACTTCACTCCATTAGCTGTCCCTTAGCACTTCAGAGAGCTCTGAAGTGGTTCCTGGGATCTATGGACCACTTTTCCAGCTTAGGAGTCACAGCCTGGAGTGCTTCTACCATCACTGGAACCCTTTGCTTTCAACATATTCTCTACTTCCTCTTTCAGGCTCTAGTACTTCTCCAGCTTCTTGTATTCCATCTTCCTGAAGTTGTTGTCGCTTGGCATCATTGCATCTATCACGTTGCTTTCTTCTGGCCCTTGTCCACTAGCATAATACATGGTTGATTGGCCTATCCATCTGGATCTAGAAGTCCCATAGGATCTCAGCACTGTTATTAACTGCAGTCTTCTTCGTATCTCCCATCTGGAGGGGAGGATCTAACCCATACACTGTGCAAATGTTCTTGTACACAAAGCCAGCTACTTGGTTGTACCATTCAGGGTATTGCTTTCCTGCCTGTATCTCACAACTTGTCACTAGGTCTACACAGCCTTCTGCATTGTCTGCACCTTAGGCCTTCTCTAGTATATGGTAGATCCCAGTTTCTATGGATTTGGTGCTTAGTGCTTGTTCTTGTGCTGTTATGATCAGTGATGTCTTTTAGTTCAGCTGTTTCTAGACATCATAATATTTTGCTCGCCCTCTTTCTGACTAGTGTAATCTCTACATTTTTGAAGAGCTTCAGAGTCTTCACGTTGGCAACCTCAATATACCAGCTCAATATACTGGCAGGGTATCTAATGAATGGCAGGGCATACGTGTTGATGGAGTGGTCTTGTTCTTCCAATTGAGTTGGTTCTTCAGAAGTTGTATCCTTTGGTGTACCTGGAGATTGTTGTCATATTTCTTTATTGTGTCTTATTTTATTTATTTATTTGAGACCACAGGTATTTGTTTACAGAGAACCAAGACCCCAGGAAGGTCTCAGAAATTGAGTTCACCAGAAATTGAGTTTACTATTTTGCTATAAAAAGCATTTTTTTTGTTATACATTTTCACTATAACACATAATTGTTTATTTTTTTGTTTCCACAGGCTGACAATTGGGACAATCTTTGGGTATGCTGCGATTCATCTTGGTATCTGCTTAATTTGGTCAGATGCCCATGTCAACATCAACATTGCTGTCTTTTTGTAAAGCTTTAAAAACTTGGCTGTGTACCCGAGCCTGGGGCTCTGAGCATGTTAAGGGCCCTGAATTCTTGGCTTTGCCGTAAATTGGTTAATTATGTCAGCTGCTGTATATATTTATATATTGTGAATATTTATTTTGAATTGTTTTAAATGTTTCTTAATGTTTATTTTTGTAGTATTTTTTAGAACTGTAAGCTGCCCAGACTCACTGGTTGAGATAATTAACTATAGAAATTATTGTACCCTGTGACTATTATTAAGGGTTGTACCTTATGATTCTTGACTCTTGACGAATGTATCTTTTCTTTTATGTATACTGAGAGCATTTGCACCAAGGCAAATTCCTAGTGTGCTCAATCACACTTGGCCAATAAAGAATTCTATTCTATTCTATTCTATTCTATTCTATTCTATTCTATTCTATTCTATTCTATTCTATTCTATTCTAAATTGAATGAATAAATGAGTAAATAAATAAACAAATATCCTATTAACATCTGTAAGCATCACATTTTTCCAAGAAAATTAATTCTGCAGCCAATAGTCTGATCTTGTGCCACTGTGCTTCGTGGGGTCCTCAGGCTGGACCATAATGGTCAAGTTGGTCCCTGCAATCAAGCAAATAAAACTCCATCCCTTTTTGCATACTTCATATGTAAAACGAACGGTGAAAAGAGTGGTTCAAAGTCCTTATAGTGTCAACAGGGAATGTAAGTGATAAACATATGCAAATTTATGGAGATTCTCAGTCGTCCAGGTCAGGGTTATCCCAAAGGTGCTTTTTCAAGAGGCAACTGGACCTTCTGTTTTTTCTTTGAAGATGTTTCGTTTCTCATCCAAGAGAAGCTGAAGAAACATCATCAAAGAAAAAACCAGAAAGTCCAGTTGCCTCTTGAAAAAGCACCTTTGGGATATGCATCGCACTCAAATCCTATGACAGTCATGCATTCCAAGCAACTAAGGTGCTTTTCACACATACGTTGTTATTGAGCTTTTAAGCATCCCTGGTGTTACCATGCGGATTCATGCGACTTCAACATAATTGATTCTGTGGAGGTTCTGTTCTGTTCTTACCTTTGAATTGTCTTGTTCCTGGCTCATACATCTGACAGAATGTGTAATTTGCAAGTAAATGTCTGTCTTGGGAAGAAAGGGAATTGATTTTTTTTTTTTTAAATCAATTTTTGGCTGCTAAATAGATTTTCTCCACGTGCACAATAGTTTTAAACACAAAACAAGCTCTGGATGGGTTGTGCTTTAGAATCAAAGATTAAAAAAAAACCTCTGAGGTTCTCTAAATAACTCTTCAAAAAAAAAGGAAGGAAGAAAGAAAATTGGAGAAGCGGATGATGTTGAAGAAATGGGTAAGTATGAATCATGAGGGTGAGATAATTTTTTTCTTGGTCATAATTGCATCTGGGGCTGGGGTTGCTGTCGGTGGGCTCTTTTCAATAAAAAAGAATTATTAATACAGATAGGCCTCAGTTTAGGAATATTTCTTTAATGACTGTTCAAAGTTACAATGGCACTGAAAAAAAGTGACTTAAATTGGTCCCTTGCACCTGGTACAATATTGTGCGGTCACATGATCACAGTTTGGACACTTGGCAACCAGCATTTATTTACAATGGTTGCAGTGTCACATGATCACCAGTGGTGGGATTCAATTTTTTTTACTACCAGTTCTGTGGGCGTGGCTTGATGGCGTGACAGGGGAAGGTTATTGCAAAATCTCATTCCCTCCCCACCCCACTAACCTGCTTTCCAGGTCCCTTCTCCTGTGCAGGGCAACAAAAATAGACCCAGCCGATCAGCTGGGACTCGGGAGAAAGAGAATAGATGGGGGCGGGGCCAGTCAGAGGTGGTATTTACAGGTTCTCCGAACTACTCAAAATTTCTGCTGCTGGTTCTCTAGAACTGGTCAGAACCTGCTGAATACCACCTCTGATGATCACCAATTGTGACCTTCTTGGCTGGCTTCTGACAAGCAAAGTCAATGGGGGGAGTTGGATTCACTTAACAACCATGTGATTCATTTAATGGCCCCAGTGATTTGCTTAATGGCCATGGCAAAAAAAAAGATGTAAAATCAAATGTGACTCATTTAACGACTGCATTCCAGTTCCAACTATGGTTGTAAGTTGAGGACTACCTGTATGTCGGGTTTCAGCTGAAGTACAATGGAGCAGTATGATAATTTAATTCAACTTTTTCGAAAAAGAATTTCGTTAGATGCCTGGTGTTCCTGGATTCTCTTGGATGAAGATATGTTTGTCAGCCAAAGATGTCTACATGGGAATAAGAGATGTGTAGAACTGTGAGTTTAACATTACATTCAGGATCTTTCATTGGGTTAAACTGGACAGATTTTTAGGAAATGGGCTAAGATTTTAACTTGGCTTTAATGGCATGCCCTGATACCTACTTAAAAATTAATGAAATGTGAACAAATGCAAGCATTTCTCCCTAAGCTCTAAGGTGCAGCTTTAAATTTAGACAGCGTGACCCAGATGTAAAGAGCCTCATACTATGTAAAATAACATGTAAAGAGCCACTGGGTCCTTTGAGGTTTCACAAAATGATCTTTCCATCAAGGATCCCTCGGCTAACTTTCCAAGGAATGCCACAGATTCCTGGAGCTTAAAATGAAATGCCAGCAGTATAGACAATGGGCTGTTTCCATAGTGTTCAAAAACTGGCTGGGAGCTCTCAGAAAGGTGGGTGAAAGCCAAGGAAAGCATAATAAAGTGAAAGCTGTGGAAAAATCAGTCAGGATGATCCGAGTATGAGAAAGGTTGGCTCAGTTTGCAGCAAGGCCTCCACGCTAGACCAAGGTAGAAGCCAGAATGAGGGAAGAGTGATCTTGCTTCCTATAGAAACTAAAGCCAGAGGAGAAAAAGAAAACAAAGTTCAGTTGCCTCTTGAAAAAAGCATCTTTGGGATAACCATGATCTGTTGAAAAATCTCCATAGACGTAAAGCCAGAGGAGTTTCTAGTTCTGCCCACAAACAGGAAAATATCATATCCTGGAAAACTGCTACATCATTTTTTTCCTTAACTTTTGAAGAGATTAGTTCTACATAGTTCTAGTTTGCCAGCAAAAGAAATCCCTCTTCCATAGGCAATGTGAGATCACAGGATACTGTTATAACAACCTATAACAGCAACATAGGAGTTGAGGGTCCTTGGTGCTCTCTGAGCTTGCTTTCTTGCAGACGTTTTATTATCCAAACTAGGTATCACCTTCAAAATTTTTAGCAAAGGGTTCTCTGCCCGGTTGCTGGGTGGGCGTGGCCTAGTTGGCCTCCTGCACCACGGTGGTGGGGCGTTTTGCCCTCCCTGGGCTCCGGTGGCTTTTCTCGAGCCCTGGGAGGCGAAACAGCCTCCTGGCTCCGAAGAGCTCTCTGGAACAGGAAGACTAGTAACAATATTAGTTGGAGATGCAGGTAAAAAAAGTCCTTCATGCATCCTGTCTTTCATTTTTTTAAATAATCTTGTGACTTCTTGGAATCAAATGGTGCTTTGTGTCAGAGGTAGATAAACTTGGAATTGGGAAAGTTGATGGCAGAAATGTTTGCATATTGATGGACCAAGTAAGTACATGCTAAGTTTTTAAATGAGGGGAACAGAGACAGGTTACAAGCAGGAATATAAAAAAATAAAAATAAAAAATCACCCACAAAACTTAATGGTGTTAGGTCGTGTAAAGGAAGAACATTGTCATTTTGGTATTTTAAAGTTCTTCAAAGAAGCCACAGCTTTAAAACAAAAGTCTTGTTTCCATTTTCAGAAAGGAGAGAACGATTCAATTCCACTTTGATGTTGATGCCTTGTACCCTCAGCAGATTCCAGCTATGGGCACCCATGTTCCTGGAGGAATGACTTTGAGAAAGGGCCACTATATTGCAGACGGACTTTGTACGACAAGTAAAATAACTGCTTTTGAATGTGATATATGCATTATTTTATGTAAAGTACATACCGTATTTGCGGCGTATAAGGCGACTTTTTGCCCTGAAAAACATGCCTCCAAGTGGGGGGTCGTCTTATACGCCCGGGAGGACTCCGACTCCCACTTCGAGCTTGAGTTGCAGCCGGGAGGGAGGCTGGGGGAGCGGTGTGTGTGTGTGTGTGTGTGTGTGTGTGTGTCTCAGGTGTCACTCGCCACGCGCTGCGCAACCTTTCCCCCTCTTCCTTCCTTAGCGGTGTGGGGAGGAGAGGATTCAAGATCCTCACGTGCGGCGTACTTTTCTTTTTCTTTTTTTTTTTTGCACGCAGGTTTTGCATGCGGGCGGCTGTAGGTTAAGGATGGGGAGCCCCGGGTGGGTTATCAGGTTTTACGGTGCTTCCAACATGTGCAAACGGTGGGAGAGCGGAGAAGAGAGCGAGCAAGCGCCCGCTGTGTGAAATCCTGCCGTCAAAGCAACAGTGGGGAGGCAGGGTATAAATTTACCAGGTTAATGTAGCAATGGTGATTAATGCCCAGAACATTGTTTGCGGGTATTGGGGTGTGTGTGTGTGTGTGTGGTGGTGGTGAGGAGAGGTTGTCCTTTGAATGCGGAAAAGTAGGTGTGACCTTGTGTAGGAAAATAAAGAGATCCTTTTTAGCGTGTTTGGCTTCTTTGCCTCCCTCGTTCGTTTTGATGTGGAGATAATGGCCTTGAGCGGAGGGGAAGAAAACGGTAGCTGGATCATTTCAAATTTCACTTACTCTCCTGCCTCACTTCAATATGTCTGAGCGACTCCAGATACTGGAAGACTTTTTGAATGAAAGTGTTACCTCCATATATTTTTTAAAGAGGGCCACTTGGGGAAAAAAAAGATTCTAAGGAATTCCTTGTTTCTTGATTAAAGAGAAGGCATTGAATATACTGTTCCTTGGCAGCCTTTTCAGTGTCCAGGTTTTTGGTGTGTGTGTGTGTGTGTGTGTGTGTGAGAGAGAGAGAGAGAGAGAGAGAGAGAGAGAGAGAGATCAGCTGTATTGAGAAGAGAACGTTTCCTGTGTTCTCATTTTATTTACAACATATTTTACGCAATGGTAAGCAATGAAAAATATTTTTAAAACTCATTTCTAAACTCCATAGCTATTGGCATATTCTTGGTTCAAAATTGGATTAGCTCATTTCAAAATTGTCCAAAGCAGAAAAGTGCGTCAAAAAAAAAAAAAAGTGCAAAAGTGGAAGGTGTGTGGAAGAGGGGTAGTCTTATACGGCGAGTATATAACAAACTCTATATTTTGAGTGGAAATGTTGGGGGTCGTCTTATACGCCCAGTCGTCTTATACGCCCGGCAAATACGGTATGTACTTATATATTCATTTTTGTAAGTATATAGGAAAGTCTTAGTGTCAGGAGAATTTCAGTCCAAGGAACAACACACAAGAATAAATGAAGATAACTGAGAAGTTCAGAAACTTTTCTTGAAGCGAATAAAATGGAATGCTAATTTAGCCCATCCATTAGTATTGAAGCCACATTCCTTGTGACCCCAAGATTTCATGTCTCAGAATCACAAGTTGGAAGGAGCTATTTTGGCCACCAATTCCAATCCAATCTCAGTGCAGAAATCCAAATTAAATATGTCTGCTATACTTTCACCAGTTCTAAATGCTGTTTAAATAGCCCCGTTAGAATCAGAATGAAATTGGTCTTCATTTTCACAAGGTTACTATAAACTCTGGATATGTAATGGAGAGCATTGCTGGCTTGTGGCAAAGCACTAAAGGAAGTGAACCCCAGAACCAGCTCAGCTGTAGCAATAGACATGTTTTGGAGCTTCACACGGAAGATTCTACATTGGCTGTTGCTGTGTCCCCTGATACGGGGACTAAATCAGTTCATTTATAATACAGCTAAATAAGTGGATAATTAAACTTGTTATTCTTCGCTGTACTACAGATGGTGTTTGAGGTCAACTGCTAAGCATTTACTTTAAAATGTAGCCTAAACTTAGAGGGATTTTCCCATTACATACATTTAGGTAAATGTCTCCACAATGTGCTGTGGAGAAAAATATCCTTCCCTTATGTTCCATTGGAAGATGAGATTTTAGAAAAATATATATGACCTTCTGAATTTGTGTCTTCCAGTTACTAGTTTGGGAAATGCAATTCTGCAACATTTGGGAAACAGGTAAGCAGTACTGATATTAAATAATTCTAATGAACATACTTAATCGGTTGTAAAAATTATTTATTATATCCTTTTTTTCAAATTCTATCCAACATTAGTAATATTGTACAAATAATAGCTGTCAAATCATAACATTCCCTATAAAATGCACCCCTATGTTAGGACCTCAGTAAAATAGAAAATTCAACCAAAAAATATAAATACAAAGCCAAAATGAAGTATACTAAATACAAACACTGGAAATTTAAGTAAGTACCCACAACTTGCAGAAATATACAGATTTTAAACATAATTACAATTCATAAATCAGTAGCCTGCTGAATGAACTGAATATATTACTTACAGTTTGAATTAATATTTTTATTATCTTACTTTCTGTAGCATTGCTGGTGAATGCATAGTCAACAATCACAAACTCTTGTTTCATAATTCTTCATTTTTGAATGATTACATTCCCTATCAAATTACATTGAGAATTGCAGCCTTTGTTTTTGGCTGGCATGACTTTTTCCAAAAGTGGCTGTAAAATCAATGTCCTATTTTTAAAAAAATATGATTAGAAATAATTAAATGGTGATTTACTGATGATAAAAATAATTAAACGTTAAGAAAAACAAACAAAAATGGGTAGAACTGTTACTGAAGCAATTTGTTCTTTCCATAATCCTTAAGAGTGCCCTTTGCTTAGAGTTCTTCTGAGCAGGAAAAAAGCAGCAAATACATGACCAGGAAGAATATAATGGAAATTATTCTGCAGGCATTACTGAGTGGTGTTTCATTCTGGGTCAAAATAAAAGTCCCCAAAGCTCCATCCTTTATTCTATTGTGATACTGGCAAAGCAACATTTACTGGGACCTGACTGGGCTGAGGTGCTGGAGAAATGTTGCTGATCGACTGCTGAGGAACAGAAGCTGCCTCCATCTTGCTGATGTGTATGAAACGCAGACGAAGTTTCAAAGCTGGCCTTAAATTGCAAATGATTTTCTCAACCTTTAATATAAAGAAAAAAAGGTGAAAGAAATGTCACTATAAATTATGCAGTTATTAGCATTAGCTTGATTTTTTTATCCTGCTTGTCCTTGAAGGCTCAGGGTTTTAGGAAGTTATTAGATCTCTAAGGCATCAGGATGGCAATAATAGCCAAATATAAAATCCAAGGCCTACAATTCTATATTTAAAACGGGGACAGAGAAACAAAGGTTAAGAACGTCTAACGAATTATAAAATGCAAACATCCACCCCACTTCCAAAACCACCATCGTGCATTTATTCCCTAAGACATTTATTTCTGACCTCAGTTCTCAAACAGCTAGTAGTCCTACCTCATTTTCAATTTAAATTGGTTTCTAGTCTGAAACAGTTTAAATGGCAATATAATAAAGGTGGTAGCAGGGAGTCTTCCAAAATTCATAAATACTAATTCTAATTAAAGTGGCCTATTGACATTAAAAGGGCAGGATATTAAAAAAACAAAAACCTAACAAAGAAAATTACATTAAAAAGTGTTAAAAGCTTCACACTTGATTCAAAGTGTCTAATATATTTTTCTGTATAAAACCTGAATAATATATTTTTCTGTATAAAATCTGAAGAGATGAAAAAATCTTCAGTTGGTTTCTTCTTATTCACAGAGCAGGCCTTCTCCTGTGGAATTTTCATTTGTTCACCTCAGATGGGAAAGCGAATAAAATTTCAATTCTACTCCAAAGTATTATTTTTCTTGTCAGAAACTCACTTACTTGGTCCTTCACACTGTCTCCAGTAAACATATACTTCACATGGTATAGAAAATCACAGATGGGATCCATGTAGCTGAGGTGCATGTTGCATTGATCCACTTCCAGAAGCATTTCATAAAAGGCTACTCCAATCTATTTCCAGATACAAACACAAAAAGTACTGAAAACACGTAATTTCCCTCCCCCACCCCCAATGTTGGGTCAGTTCAAATTTATTTTTAAATTCCAACATTCATACTATAAAGTTAACATTTATATTATGATTATATTTTCCAAGTTTTTCATTCCTTTCTATAAAGTTGTTAAGAAATTGACAACAATAAAACATTTAGTATTTATATTCCAAGTAAGGGGAAAAAAAGGAAAAAATAATAATAAAGAAATAAATGAAGAGGAAAAACATAATGACTTCTATATGCAAAAATATTATTAATAATATGTCAAAAATCAGTTATAAGATGGATTTTCATAAGAGTGAATACATAATTAAATGTTTTGGGTAAAGTGTACTGCATAACTACTGTTAGATAATATTTGTGGATTAAGATTACAGGCCATATTTTGTCACACAATCATAATATTAGCTGTAAAAACATATTACTATAAACCCATGGAGCTTTAAAAGAAAAGATGGCATAGGCTACTAAACTGGATAGTGGTTTTTCAGAAGTAAGTTATCAATTGTACTAGTATAATAATTCCATAAAAGATCAGCATTCTGCATTAGAAAGGTATTATCAAAATGGTTGGATGATAAAAAAAGTACCTGCAGCAAAAACAACACGTACATTTTTGGTCCTGAAAATAAAATCTATTTATAGCAAGTCTATAAAGAGTACTTAGGTGAAAATGCTTTATTGTGAACGTGGTAAAAAATAACTGAGCAAGCATTTTGTGCATTCTCAGAATGCTAAGGTAAAAACCTACCCAAAAATCCCTCCCTGTTTTCAGAGAGAGCTTGAAATCAGCTATGTTTAGCTATCTATGCTGAAGTGTAATGAATTTTTTGACACTCAGAATGTCCTTGAGAATTTATTTTTAAAACTTTTTTTGTTATGTTTGAAGAAATGAGATAATGAATGCTGAAATCGAAGGTCCTATTTTTGTTTTTGCTTTTATTTTATTTTTGATGCGAACTACCTTTCGGCTTCTCTGCCAATTCCTGGGAGAAATGGTACCCTCTTGCAATAGGAAGTCATTAAATCAGCAACACGATAGCAAGAAGAATGGAGACCCTTAAGATATCCTAAGTTTACTTAAATAATATGGACTGATCTTAATTTCATAATAGAAATATGCTAAGAAAGTACAGTGTTTAATTTTACTAAAGAAGAAGATACAGCTGAAGTCCACCACAGAAAGTTCATCACAGAAAAAAACAGCTTTGCAGAAATGTCAGTAAAAGAATACAAATACTTCTTCACTAAGTCAATTCTACTTGGAAGTTTATAAAAACAATCTTGTAAGTTTGCTCCAAACTTCCCTTCAGAAAAGGGACTTTTGCCTAATTCAGAAAATTTCTGACCCATTATTTTGCAAAATCTAAACACTGCAGGTGTGTGTGTGTGTGTGTGTGTGTGTGTGTGTGTGTGTGTGTGAACCTACCTCTAGCATACATCTTGTCCTCTCTTGCTGGAACCGCTGTAGAAATGGGCCAACAAGATGATAGACATAAAGGAGTTGGAATTCAGTCTTAACTATTGGAATCAACACTTCAGTGAGAAACCTGTAATATTTCATAAGGTATAATAAATTAAATCCTCAAAAATGAAAGCAGATGAAAATAATTAAGATTATATATTTTTGAAAACTCCTAAATTCTATCAAGACTCAATTATTACTGATAGCAATAGGATGCAAATAATTAAATGTGACTATAATTGGTATTTAATAGGAGCTTGATATGAAGATGGGATCTATCTGAAGCACATACAAACTACCAAAGATGATACTCAACAATTGCAGATTTCAGCCATTAATACCTACTTTGGAATGAGGGAAAGCTGGCCTATGCTCGAATGGTGCCAGACAGCATGTGCCAATGCTAACGTGTAGCTACAGCACATCTCGGAGTAAGACTGGTGACAAGCCGTGAAGTCAAACAGCTGGAATGGATACCCCACCCATTCAGTCTCTGAAGTCAAACTAGGGCTGTTGATAACACTCACAATCCGTTCATGGAGGACAATCCAGTAGGGCTCCTTGGAAAACAAAACCAGCCCCACAACACAGATTAGAGAGCTTTCAGCTAGCATGTGTATAACCTCAAATAGAAACCTCAAGCACAAGATGTAGTTTCAAGCTATCATATTTTTCCCAAAAGCGTACACTCTGCTAAACAAATAATTCCCTCAACACTGTTCAACTATTACAAAGTCTGTACAACTATTACTGTTAATCTTCTCAACACTCCTTATCACCCATCCCCTCCCTGTTGTGATTGTAGGACTGTAACTTTGTCCCTTGTATCCTTACGATTTATATTGACTGTTTCCTAGTAGGATTTGGTTGTTGATTGTACCCTATGACTATCATTAAGTGTTGTACGTTATGATTCTTGATTCTTAACAAATGTATCTTTTCTTTATGTATACTGAGAGTATTTACACTAAGACAAATTCCTTGTGTATCCAATCACACTTGGCCAATAAAGTATTGTATTGTATTGTATTGTATTGTATTGTATTGTATTGTATTGTATTGTATTGTATTGTATTGTATTCTATTGTATTCTATTCTATTCTATTCTATTCTATTATTTCTATTCTATTTCTATTCATGACATGGGAGACATCATTCCATATACTATGTGGGATCTTGCTGTCAGTCCCTTCTAGCTCAATATTACAATTTTCTAGTAATGCAATGAAACCAAGAGAAAGGGGTGGAATCCTGTGTGTATCAACTACTGATGTAGAATAGTACAGCCAGGTAGAGTTATATTACATCTTCTTGGACTACTGTCTTTTACAAGAAGGAAAGCATTCTGAGTACTTCAAATACAATCTAATACTTAACAACTGCCAATAAAATGAGTGTGCATGTGACCACACATACCTCATAATAAATGACAGAAATGAACGCCTTTTCTTTATCCTATCCTTATTTTGTACCTGCTGCGAGGACCCAAATATGCGGTCATTATGAATTCGTGATTTAAAAGGGGGGAGGAAGAATTTCTTTCTCTCAAAAGACAACAAGGCCATTGTCTACCTTTACACAAAAAGTATATCCTTGAAAAGGCTACATTTCTAATCTCTAGAAGATGACTTTAATTCTTCGCATTCAAAAGGTTGTACAAACTTGCAATTAAAAGTAAACAACAAAAAACCCATGTAAAAAAAACCCAACATGTTCCAATTCGTAATTATTTATCACGTATAGGAACTGGAACTTTTGCACTTAACCTTAGGTTGCCTTTCTCTTCTTTTAATTGGAATTTTAAACCCCCAAGTCACTTACAGGCAAGGCAGTGATAACCAACCCAATTGCATTCATCCAGGCGGTGATATTTTCTCTAGGCACCAGAGGCTGACTGTTAGGAAAACAAGAGGAAAAATCACTGTTTTGGTACTCTTGGATTCTGGCACAGGGACAGTAAAGCTATGTATGCAGGTAATCCTCGACTTACATCCACGATTGAGCCCAAAATTTCTGTTGCTAAACGAGACAGATTTTTGCCCCATTTACAACCTTTCTTGCCACAGTTGTTAAACGAATCACTGGTGTTGTTTAGTAACATGGTACAACCTAGTTGCCAAGCATCCAGATTTTGATCGCATGAGTACGGGGGATGCTGCAATGGTTGTAAGTGTGAAAAATTGTCATGTCATGCCCCTGTTGGAATCTGATTCTGAGGGGGAGGCCGAGCAGCTGACAGGGAGCGGGAGTGTGGCTCTATTGGCTGTGGAAGAAACTGGGGAAGGGCAAAGATCGACTGGGCAGAGCAGGGGAGAGGTAGAGCAAGGGAGAGGGAATTTGGAGGAAGACCCAGGCCCATCCCCTCTTCATCCTAGGGCACTCAGGGAGGAACGGAGAAGGGAGCAATGTGAGTTGCGTGGCTTACGAGGGAGGAAAGGGCTCTGATTCCCTTCATTAGCTGTTGAGAGCAAATCGTGAATTATCTGGTGTTGTCGAGGCTTATCTGGGTTCCTGGCGTCTTCCCAACTGTGTGTGTTTTGCTGGCCTTTCAAGTCTGCAATTCCTTCTCCTGCTGTGTCAAGTTAATTACTGCAGCGTGTGTATTGTGTGGATTTTTATTTGTATGTATTTTGTTTTCGGACTGAATTTCCTCTATTTAAAGACTGTTCTCGGGAGTTTTTTCTCCAGCTGAAGGTAACCTGAACATTGGGGGCAAAGTTGGAGTTACTAAAGGGACACTTCTTGCTTATGTGACTGTGTTGCCTTTGTGCCACGCCCCAGGTCATTACAAGTCATAAGCCACTTTTTTCAATGCTGTTGTAGCTTTGAATGATCACTAAACAAATAGTTGTAAGCTGAGGACCCTCTGTGCTGTTTAGAACCAAATCAACTAAATAAATTTCAATAATTTCTCCTCTTTTGATCGGATCAAACTGATAACAATTTATGTTTTAGCTCTATAATACTGGGATCATTTCTTTAAAAAAAAACCACTTCTACATACCTTTTCAAGACAACATTCAGAAGGTCATTGCCTACATCCTTCCCTGGAACAGCCAAGGCCATGAGTTCGACACAGGTCACATGGAGGGCATGGGCAGCTGGATTAGGAAATTCATTGAACCGCCAATCACAGTTTGGGAATGGACTGGAGGATTTACCAGCCATCGGTGATTGCAGTTAAGGTAATAAACTACTGTATTTTATAGGAAACAAGCTTTGAAACATGAAGTCATAAACCCAACAGCTGGCGGGATCATCACCTGGTGGGGAGAAGGATGGACCAATCAGCTCAGCTGAAGTCTTATATTGGCTCCTGGAAGTCTCATTCAGCTCTCTGTCACAGGGCAGTGCCAATACACAATAGGAGGGGCTCTACAAAGTCCTTGAAGTATGAAAGCTATGGCATGTCGAGACAACTCTTCAGCCAGCAAAGTAAAAAGGCTGTGCACACACACACATATATACACAATTGGGGAGAACTTTTCAAGCAACCACAAGCTTTCTAAAGGATGCTCTAATGCGTGAAGAGGGCATGTTCATTCACATTTGCAAATCACCTTTCAGTCACTGACTAGCATACATAAGCATTATGTTAGTATTTCCTTTTAAAGAACATAATATGTTGTTACATTCTTAATAAAACTTCCCCAGCTCCAAAATTTAAAACTAAAGTAGTTAAAAGACAATGGATACATTGGCTCTTTTTGTTTTTTAAATTTAGCTTACCTACTAAAATAAGCCAATTTGCTGAGGAAGCCATTTGTCCTTCTCTTTAGTGGGAGTGATTTCCTAGTAAACACTTATAAGGCAAAAAATTGAAATTGCACGTAATGTATATTGTTCTCATTTTGCAGTGATAATCTAAATGCTATTGACAGAGAACTATTAATAACTGAATGCTACAGAAATAACAGCACAGCTGGTTTAATGAGAATAACCAACAGTCTATATTTTGGTATTTTATATACATTCATTATTTTAGAAAGGATATTATCCACCAGCCTCCCAATTAGCTTGCAGTAATACATATCATCGGGGACCCATGGGTTATCCTCTCGTGGATTCATAGCGCATTTAAGATAAGTATCACTTAAACACCACCCTAAGGGCCGGTTGTCTTTTAGGGAACCAATGATGGCATGGACAAGCTTCCGTTTGAGGTTGGTTCGCTCTCGGAGATGTCCCTCATAATAGTGAAGGGTGTTGTAGAGGTAGGTCACTGGCCGATCTGCCAAAAATAAATAAATAAATAATCCTCAGCATTTGTGTTTGCACTTTTTACAATCGGGACTATCATAAACTGTATGTATATACCAAGAATGCGATCTGTGCTTTGTTCAAATTATACACACTGATATTCTTCACATGCTATTATTTTTTTGCCCTTTTTTCAGATTTGCATAATTTAGTATACTCTGCCAGTTATAGAAATAAGGACATTGAAGTGCCATTCCCAGGCATGGGAATCTTATTTAGCAATTGTTTGGGCTTCATATACATTCCTTTATTATCATCTTTGTACATGTACAGCCTAGACATTCTCCCATCATGAGGCAAAGACAAGCTGAAAGCTAAATTTATTCTTCACCCACGAACAAAAATAGCAATGAAAGGAACACAGAAAAAGTTTTGTGGAGCTACTTACAAAATTCTAGCACTGATGCTAGACTAGCTCTGATGATGTTACCTGGTTAAGGTAATGAAACATCTGCAAGAAAACAAGCACACTCTGAGAGCACCAAGGACCCCTCACGTCAACCCTGAGCAACCCTGATTCTCCTCTGTTAGTTACAAAAATTCTTTCTTGTGATTTACAGATTATTAGAAGACTGAAGTCCCACAAATCAAAACAGCATGTGAATTGTTTGGAGATGATGGAAGGATTTTGATTCTCTAGTAGAACTAAAAACTACGGTGACAAATCACTTGATCATAAAATTCTGATAAACAAGAGTATTGAGATGAAAAGACTTGTTTAGATATCCCATTTGGTAAAATAATTTAAACACTTCTTAAACCATGCCAATCAGAATCAATCCAAGGCTCCATATAGTCACTTTGTAATAATCACAAAGATTATATGTTTGCTTTCTTCTGACCTATGTATATATACAATTAGAAATGCACCAAATGAAATGTGAGGACTTAACAAAATCGACAATTTAATTTGTTTTCTATGCGTCTTTTACTCAGTCTTTGATAAAATTCTTGTAACTTAAAGGATAACAAATTCATTGAGCATTTATATTTTGCATAATAAATTCTGTCAACCTAATCCAATTTGGGTGGATCTAAAATTCAAGCTGTTGGATCACATAATCTGAGTATTTTAAATCATGGCAAATTAATATATTTTTAAATGTTATCAGAAAGAGGGAAGAGAGGGGACAGATATGTTCATGCTATTACGATTAAAGTATGTTCACAATGCAGTGACACATTTATCTCCTTAAACATATTATTGAAAGATAATGACCTGTTTCCTGCACCTTCAAGAGATTTGATGCTTGTACCGTGTTCAACTGAAATCAAGTGATTCTCTTTTTCTTGAATAGAAAGGATAGCTCTCCCTGAATCCATCTACTTAACCCATGTGCTCTCATGCCTGAGTATTTTTAATGAGGGCCTACTTCTGAGACCTGCTATACTGCCACTGCTTAATATAGCCAGACCCAACTATTCTTTACAAGCTTGTCTGTCTGCAGTGTCCATTCTTTCTAGAAATAGTTTTCCAGCAGCAAGTCTGACAATGCAATTACTTCTCTACCACATTTTTAAGACAAGCATAATCACCACAATTGATATAAGACTAGGATACATCATGAAATAAATAGAAATTTTAATTACAGGGAACATTTATTATCGATTGATAAATGAACATTTATTATTATTATCAATCCAGTAATAATACAGCAATGAAACAAGCTTCCCTTAGAACTCACCATGAAATTTGTACAAGCCTCCTAAGTGATCTAGAAGGGTCTCCAAGGATTTGGATACTGGTAGAAGTTCCAGAAATCTGTGAATCACAATGTCAAACACTGGCAGGAAGCGGAGGCAAACATTCCCAAAATAAATTGGTAAATACTGTTGCTGGATTTGAACAGGGGGATTGACTTGCTCTGCTAACCCTTCAAAGTACAGCTTTTCAGGGTATTTCTGAGGGGGAAAAAATTACATTTGTTTAATTTTGCCTTGATTTAATAAGCTTTCATTACTGACGTTCTATTTCCCTCCCACATTTGAATAAGATTTTCCTCTTATACTTTACATCCATATTTTAATAGGAAAATAACCGGCACAAGTTGAGTTTTCAAAACATATTGATCACAGGTGTTCAACCTTGGCAATTTTAATACCTGTGGATTTCAATTCCGAGAATTCCCCAGCCAGCTATGATCAGTAGCCCCCCCCCCAAAAAAAGGGTACATCAATCCTAGTTATCACTTCAAATGTGTTGCATCCCTAACAGTGGTGGGATTCAAATTTTTTTACTACTGGTTCTGTGGGCATAGCTTGTTGGACATGGCAGGGGAAGGATACTGGAAAATCTCCAGTCAAAGATGGAATTTGTCGGTTCTACAAACTACTCAAAATTTCCGCTACTGGTTCTCCAGAACTGGTCAGAACCTGCTGAATTCCACCTCTGTTAGTGATTCACTAACAAGATGATCTTCTGCCAAAGTTGAGTATTTGTTTGTTGTAGAAGCACTGCTATTTAGGGCAATTAAGAAGAAAACCAGAAGTACCTTGTGATAGCTCATATGCTTTGTATGCCAGTCATTCTGTAGCCAATGCTCAGGGGAGTTCTCCTTCACAAAATCACTCACTCTGTTTCGGAAGTCATTGGGTTTCAGTAGGAGCAATTGGATAATGAAATAGCACACTTGGGCTTCATTGCCTTCATGGCTGCGCATTGCCTTAAATAATAACAATTTAAAAATGAATCAAAGTTGAACTATAAAACAGAGCTACAAAATACCTACAGGAATATTTCTAGTTTCTCTGGAGTATAGCTCAAGTAAAAAAAAAAAATTCGAAATCCAGTTAAATATGAAACTTCCCACATTTTTTGAGCTGAAAAGAAGAAAACTAGGGTTTCTTAAGAATGCACTTTATTGTGGTTGAAAGGAATTCTAAAATTACTTTTTCAATACCATTCAAAGAATCAAACAGCCTTTCTACAAGAGACGATAATCCACTGACATTAATACTTGAACTAATTTCAATCCTTCCAAAATCATGTATAAAAATATGTTACCAACACCCTTCAGATCTAGTTGAGGAAGTGAGGTGAAGAAACCAACACTTACAGAAGCCTCTATGACTGTTACCAAAATTAATTGCCTGCTTGTACAGCAACGCTGTATTGCTTAGCCCTAACTGGTTCTCATCAGCTTATCTTTGAATGTCTACTGTTCCATGATTAACATTAGGATCCTCTTTCCCATTTTCAATCAGTTATATTTTAGCAGCGGTTTTTGGATTCAAGAAATTTTGCAAAGTCTTTGAAAGCAAATTGAGACAATATTGTGATCGTGATATCCAATTAATCTCTGAACAAATAATGGCAACTTCTGCCTCAGCATTCCTTACCAAACACAATATCAACCGATCCAATGTCACAATGTTGTACTTCCACACCATGTCATTCAGAATTTCAATACATTTGTTGAGCTGCTGGCCTCCAGCTGAGGTAGAAAATTCATAGACCAAGAAATCTGCAAATGTCCTAACATGAGCAACCAGGGCTCTGGCTCCAATTCTTTCTAATACTCTAAAATAGGACAGAGAAGTACAGCGGTGTTAATCAAATAATATGAAAATCTGTCATGTCCCTGTTGGAATCTGATTCCGAGGGGAAGTCAAGCAGCTGACAGGGAGTGGGAATGTGACTCTGGAGGCTATGGAAGAACCTGGGGAAGGGCACAGTCCGGCTGGGCCTTCAGAGGAAGACCCAAGGCCACTTCCTCTTCATCCAAGGGCATGCAGGGAGGAACGGAGAAGGGAGCAACGTGAGCTATGGGGGAGAAAAGGGCCCTGATTCCCTTCATTAGCTGCAGCTGGGAAAATAGGATTTAAAAAGGGCATTTGCGCACAGTACCTTGCTGGAAGCAAAGTGTGAATTATCTTTGTTTGTCAAGTCTTATCAGGGTTCCGGAGTCCTCCCAAATGTGTGTGTGTCATCTTTTGAAGTCTAAAATTCCTTATCCTGCCCTGTCTCGTTAATTGCTGCAGCGTGGTGTGTTGGTTTTTATTTATAATCTACATGTACTTTGGGTTTAGACTGAATTTCTTCCCTTTAAAAACTGTTCTTGGGAGAGTTTTTTCTCCAGCTGATGATAACTGGACATTGGGGGCCAAGTTGGAGGTATTAAAGGGACTTTACCTACTTTTGGGACTTTGTTGCTTTTGTGCCACGTCCCGAGTCATCACAAAACCAATTTCCTTCTCCTCCCTTCCCCTGCTCCCCCACCAAAAAAAGACTATGTTATCAAGCAAGCAACTTTCAAAGTTCCGTTCTTGGAAGGTTCTACATCAGGGGTGTCAAACCCAATCGCTTCGCGGGCCATACCATGACATATCACAATGTTTTTTGCCTTTGCGGAGCTGGGATGGACATGGCCTGCCTGGGCACCAGTTTGACAGGCCTGTTCTACATATTGAAACTGCATGAATAAACCAGATTTGATGAAATATTGTACAATGGAGAGGAGAATCTAGATTCTTTGACATTTAAATGGATTTTTTTTTCAGGGCTGCTGGCAGAAGCCCATTTGTGTTGCTCTGCAGTGAAAGTTACCGGATATAAAAGTGACTTTTATCATATGACTCACAAGCTATGTAATACATTTGATTGCAGGTAATCCTTGACGTACAACCACATTGGAGCTCAAAATTTCTGTTGCCAAGCAAGACAGTTGTTGAAATTTGCCTCATTTAAAAACCTTTGTTGACACAACTGTTAAGTGAATCACTTCAGTTGTTAAGTTAGTAACACGGTTGTTATGTGAATCTGGCTTCTCCATTGACGTTGCTTGTCAGAAGGTTGCAAAAGGTGCTCACGTGACCCAGGCACACTGCAACCGTCATAAATATATGCCAATTGCCCAGGGGTCATGCTATGCATCATTCCAATTTTGGTATATGTGCTGCCAAATTCTTTTTCTTTTCTTCCTCCTCTCCTCACTTTTCTTTCCCCTTTTCCTCAGCGCTGTGTACTATTATTTGCTTTCATATGTTTGTATTTTATTCTTTACATACCAGTACATACATATATACATACATGCCAATTGCTAAGTGGCCAAATTTTGATCACGTGACCACAGAAATGCTGCAACGGTTGTAAGTATGAAAAATGTTAATAAGTCATTTTTTTTCAGTGCCACTGTAACTTTGAGAGATCACTAAATGAACGATTGTAAGCCGAGACCTACCTGTAATGCATTACAAGAAAAGCGCCCCCCAAACTTGTTCCTGTGCAATCTAGCATTTTGCAAACTTTAGAAAACAAAATGGGTGTTATTTCAAATGAATGGCCACTATGCACAAAATGGCCTGTAGGTTTACAGCATCCCAAATATTATTCCATTTTGCTTTATAGTGCCATGGTATAAACAATAATCAAATCTTTTTAAACATACCGATAACCAATCTGGTTAATATGATCGGTTTCTAAGAGCATCTTCCAGAGGAGACAAAGGAAGAGAGGAGGGGAGCCTTGCATAGAAAAATGGGTGATGATATCATTTTCAATTGACATGGATTTCCACTTTCGATATTCCTCTTCCACATTTTTTTTTAGATTAAACCGGCTCTCTTGAGGCACATTGTTCTGTTTGAAGAATGCCTGAAGTAAAACAAGTTAGTAGTCACTAAAACAAACTTCATGTCACTCCAGTAGGATAATTTAATTGTCCCACTAGGGGGCTTAATTATGACCAATTCTCTTCCCTATCTATGGCACAATTTTACCAAATTCCATTTTGGACACTTTAATTCTAACTTTCATCTTGATGGACAAAGATAAACATAAATCTGACATCCTCTTAGATAATTGCTAAGAGTCAATGCTGACTTGTGGAATATAATCAATCGTTAGTGTGTTTTTGTGTTTGTGTGTGCATGTGCTTTAAAACTCTTAATACGTTAAAAACATTTAAAACTAAGAAGAACTCTACAACAGAAATATACAAAACCCATCATGATATATCTTTTTTTAAGCAGTCGTCTGAACTGGAGCGCCTGAAGATGATATTGATATTTCAGTTCAGTGCAATTATAAGATTGAAACTTATAAGATTATATGATTGTCTCTTATCATTAAGAAATTGAACCTTATAAAACCTTGTAATGGAATTCAAAGTTAATGACAAGAGAGCACGTTTATAAAGGTGCATTTTGTAACAAAGGCAGGGGTTTTTGTACAGATTTCTAAAAAGATGAGGTTAATGTAGAAATAGAGGAAGAAACAGAAAAACAATCACAATAGATGGAAACAATATTTAGCTCAAAGCAAATTTTACACAAGAATATCATTACCATCTTTCATGATGTAGATTATTGAACCCAATGCTACTCAACCTTTGCAGACTTAAAATATATGAGCTTCCAACTCTCAGAAATCGGCTGGGGAATCTGAGAGTTGAGGTCCACACGTCTTAAAACTTACCAAGATTGAGATAAGACCAATTTAAGCTAAACTATTACCTGCAGAGGAGCTGGGAAACAACTCAAAGTATGGGTTGCCCAGTTATGGGGAGTAAAGCTCATGATGGTTTGCAGGATATCTTTGCACCAAGTCCCCTGAATGGAATCGGAACCTGTGAAGAAATCTAAAACAGAAAGATAAACGTAACGGACTATTCAAAAAATGAAAGCAAACACAACGGGATTAACAAATACTATCATCCTATAGTAATTCTGTTTCAGTTGCTTTTAGTCACAGTTTTTCATTTCTGCTAAGCTTTCTTAAATGATTACTCAATCTGTGAACAGTCCAAGTCCTAATGCTATCACATGGTCATTGTGGTCAGAACTGCACTGATCAAGCCAACTTATTCCTGAAGTCGCTGCAAAGGGAATGGACTTCATACAATTTCTAAACGGAATTATTATCCTACACTAGAATCTACATGTTACATCAAAGTAAAACATCTGCATGTACAATTTGAGAAGTCTAACAGTACAAGTAAATCAAAAATGACAACATTTAAGATACTTTTAAAACGATAGCACAGTTCTAACCATTTCTATTTTCTAAGTAAAATCCATGACAATCTGGAATTGTTACCTGTGACGTGCGTTGCTCTTGCTAGAGTCAAAATGAGCGCTCTGTTAAGTTCCTCCGATTCGGCTGAAAGTACAGTTTTGGGCTCATTAAGGAATCGAGTAAATTGTGGCTGGACTTCGGAGCTGCCTAAGGCAGTAATCAGCCGCAGGGCGGTGCTTTCCACGCTATAAAAAGAATACACTCTTCAGGATATGTTATGCTAATTACAGAAAATTGAAGTAGAAAACACCTGATTTCAATGAATTGAATTCTAAAATTGCACAAGCCATAAAGACCTCCCACGTGGTCAAGTTATAGATTGGTGGAAGGCATGGATTCTTGAAGGCCGTTACATCAAATAAATAAACAGGAGATGTAATCAATCCAGTATTATTTGGAATTGTAACCTTATTTTTTTTTTAATTGTCATCTAGTATTTTCAGGATATACATGTATATTTCAAGTAGTTTAGCATGACAGAAATGCTGCAAGTAAAATGTACTCTTTGGCAGTAAATATTTTAATGTCTAACTAAAATTACAAACTAATTAATTTCAGATACATATTGCTTGAAACGATCCAAATTTAATTCATGGATACATTTTTAAAACTAGAATCTGCAGGGGTCAGATAAAATGAAAAGGCACAATTTATCAAACAATAAAGCAACCACCCCCAAGACAGTGCTACTTTGAAGATGAAATGGAAAGTTGATTCTATCTCATCCCAAAAACAAAGGCCACCCCTTATAATAACCTCCCCCCCCAAAACCCAAGGGCTATCTTAATGAAGGAAATCCAGAATGTATCTGTGAATCTGAATGACTGAGTTTATTTCTCAAAATAAGTGCTTACTAAATCACAGTCCAGAAGAAGAGAACAAAATGTTTGCCTGTCTCCTCACCTCCTTCCTTGGATCTTAAGCCTATTATTCAATTAAATCACCAGATGAAATTGGAACGGATGTTAAAATCAGGAATCAGAATTGCAACTGAGGCTTAAGTTCTTGACCAGGAGTTGCAACTAAAAATAGTAAAGTGGTGGCTTAATTAAACCACAATTGTACTGTTCACAGGTAACTCAGTTATTATTTCAATGTATGTACTACATTGAAATCCAGAAGAATGCTTAAAATCATTAATTGCTAAAACTCAAAACGAGATCTTGAATCTTTTCCTATAATGTGATGCATAGCCTTTTGAATCGATCATTAATATGGGTTGGTGTTGTTTAAATGAACTTGGTTTGTTCAACTCCCCACACCCTTTTTAAGTACTCAATCTTACACAAATCCCAAAAAATGAAGGTGGAAAAGAAATTCAAACTCCATCACTCTCAAGTTTGTTCTGATTTGTAAAGCTATAACAGAAAGAATGGCAGAATCTAGGAGCAGAGTGAAAAGGGAATCAGCCTTGAATCCCTACATAGCCACAAGGGAACTAAGCTCAATCCCTCTTGAGTACTGCTCACCATCATTTAACTCTAAGCAAGTGTTGACCATTACCCGCTGACTTCCAGTGCAATACAACTACCTTCCTCACTGAATCCTTTATGTTTCCTAAATCATAGGCAGTGGGCAGCAGGCACACTAATATCCAAGTCTATATGGACTGCTATCAACATTTCCCCCCCCAGAAACTCCAATTTTGTACAAATTAGCAGGACGGTCATAACTTAAATGCATGGATTTTGTTCCGTTTTATTCTTCTATGATTTCCTGAAAAGCTTACTGTCTCTAAAGCAAAAATGATGATTTGCTGAAAATACTGTTACCACAAATGAAGCTGGTTTTGATTGGTCTGTGGAAAGGCAGCTAGAGAATGAAGATTACTAAGTAGCTGGACTCTGTAATGAGGTTGGATGTGGTGCATGCGATAGCTGAACATCTCCAACAGGGTATGCAAGATTCCCCAAGCATGAGACTTAAAAACTGTAGGCAGCAGTTGACCTGAGAAAAAAAAAAAATCCTGCCAATTATTTTCTAGTAAAAAATTAAAGAGAGCCAGTTTTCTTGGAAGCATAAATCCACCCAGATTCTTACATTTACAAACAACTCTCAACACAATATTCTTTCCAGTAACATACTACCACTATACAGAAAAATCTTAAACAGAGGAGCAGAAAGGTAGGAGGCCCATTTTTACAGGCATATTATTACTATACAAATAAGAATATCACAGTGGTTAGATTGTGGAGGCTGTAATCAATCAATTTCTGGAAAGTTACAAATTAATTGATATCAACTAATGTAAGAACAGTCAAACTTTTCTCCTGAGAGACTGAGTCTCCCATCAGACATAATACCCCATATTCTTTAGATTATTGCTTAAGGTTAAGGAATGATTTCTTTGATACTATTTTGACACTCTTCTTACTGGAGAAGAGCTAAATGCTGGGAACGATTGAGGGCAAAAGAAGAAGGGGGCAGCAGAGATTGAAGTGGCTGGATGGAGTCACTGAAGCAGTTGGTATGAGCTTAAATGGACTCCAGGGGTTGGTAGAGGACAGGAAGGCCTGGAGGAACATTGTCCATGGGTCGCGATGGGTCAGACACGACTTCGCAAGTAACAACAACAACAAAGGAATAAATTTCTTTGATACTATAATGTGCAAAGAAGCCATTAGGCGAAACAATTCTTGCAGGATCCTGTTATTGTAACCTTACAATTAAGATAATGTTAAATTCATCTTCTTGTCTGGACTGGCTTGAAGGATTGACATCAATCTTGAAATCTGAAAATACATCTCTCCCTCACCCCCTTGCCTTTTTTAGTCCAAGAAACTAGCGGGGGGTCCTTTCTGATATGTTTACCGTGCCCCCATTCCTTCTGTAGACTAAGCTGTCTCTTATCTGACTGTTGTGGCTCCTCCTCCTTCTGTCTCTCAAGGACATTCTACAGATCATTGCAATTACTTATTCTAAGCAATTCGGTTTGGAATTTATATCATTAAAATTAGCAGTCCAAAAGAATATTAATTAATGAAGTTTTCTTACTGATAAAACCTTTGATGCCCAAGGATTCTATTTCCATATAAACCAACAGACGACTGTATGTTTCCACAAGAGCTGGAGCTAATGCCAAGCTAGACTTTGCATGGGCCAGTTTTATTACTCTGGTGGCTATGCTATGAATAAGGCTGGAAAAAAGAAGAAGAAGAAGGTATTATGTCCAATAACAAATTCTAAAAACAAGGAAATACTATGGGATTCAGGGAAAGCAGTCATGTTTGCGTAACACAACACTGAAGGTATACATCATTTTCTTAGTATTCCAATGACAGCTCAGCTATGATTGGCAACCCTTCTGTAATTCAGAATGTCACAATACAGAGAATCCACCAATTTTGATTGGCACTAACAGAATTCAAAATCATAGTTATTTGTTGGGTTTCAAACTATAGTTAAGGCCTAGATGCTTAACCACAAAGAAGCCATCAGAATCATGAAGCAGCTGGCAAGGCCAGGGTTAAGGAGAGCCCAAACATTCATGCTAATTACCTGCTCCAGTTGAAATCATGGAGAGCTTATGGCCTCTATAAGGTATTTCAATTTAATAATTGAAAAAATAAACACCCAGAGTGGTTTTGACATGTCAGGCAAATGCACCTACTGTTGTTATTGATTATATTTTACCTCATTTTGGCATGGACTGTGAGGGAGTCCAAGAGGTTCATTGGCAGTGGTGTGATTGAGCCTGAGGCCATGCAGTTGGTTCCTGGGAGAGGTATTCTCATGTTGCCATTCCCATAAATAGTTTCCACCAGAACACCCATGGGTAACGTAAAGCATTCTGAATTAGTGGAATAAGCATTGCATAGCAAGGCGATCTTGTAGTCGTTCATGTGAAGACTTTTATTCCTCAGACTCTGTTGCAAGAACCTGGACACCGAAAGATACTTAAATGAATAGGAGAAACCTGTACAAAAGATCTGATACACACTAGCCATCAAAATATATATATGTAATTAATGGTATGTTAAGAATCATGGGGACATCAACTTTTTCTGCAGACTAAGACAGACACTACTTGGAGTGAATTATAAATTAGCGCAACACCTACTCAAGTCATCTCTTACCACATGGCCTAATTCTACATAGTTGACCTTTAGGCAAATAGGGAAGTAACTCTTAAATCCCAGGTAGGCCCATTAGAGCATGTCTAAATGGAGATGCCAAAATTTAGCGGCAATTTCCCAATGTCTCTACCTTGCCAATAAGTAAAATGGGCATAGCAAACTTTTGCCAGGCTGAATATGTTTATTTTACCTTTTTTTTTAAAAGATATAAAATGAAACTAAAACCCTGACAAAATTGAACAAAATAGGGCAGAAAAGTCGCCCTTACTATATAAAATGATTTATTCGTAATAAAAAAAACCACAGAACAGCTTCTGGGAAATTAGATAAGCTTCATTCTTGAATTTCCTTGACACTGCACCTCAAGGATGGTTATTTCCTTCCTTCTTTTGTTTAGTAGGAATTGTTCCATTTTATTGGACTTTTAACTATCAAGACTATTATGTCATCCTGAAATTTTACTGCAATGCCGGTTTCAAATGCTATCTTGTGTTGTCTTTTTTAAATTCAGGTTTTATGTTTCCTGATTTTAAGCATGCATTTTCTGATGCTCTGCAGTTACAGGATTTGGTATGTATTTAATGTAAAAGTTAAAATATATACTTCTTTTGGGTGGGTACCATTGTTCACCCTCTTTTCAGAGATTTCCAGGATGATCATTATTGAAAAGGATGATCATTATTTACTAAACATAATTACTCGTGATGGAGCTTGAGAGAATGAGGAATTGGAATCTGTAGTTTAGAATTGTCACTATGAGCCTTTCTGTTCAGATGTATCCAGATACAGGTCATTGCAAAAGCATGAGTTGACTGCGGTTTGTTGATATCAGGCACTGGAATGCACTGAGGGAAAAAGATGAATGATGTTAAATTATATTCCATTATTATTCAGCAAATAGATATGGTGAATCAAAATTTAGAAACAGAGTAACTACATTTTCAGAAACTTGTGTACCTGTTGAGGTAACTATTTCTTAAAGTATCAAACCAATTCAATATAATACTCACCTCTGTGTTTTCTCTTCCCCCTCCCCCCAACTTGACCATGCAATCAGGATTGCATAATTTTGCCAAGTGTCAGATTGCCTCCTTTATCTTTGAGAGCCTTTTTCCAATCTAGATTTTTCTCTTTGGAACAGACCACTGAACTATGTTGTTAGCTTTACTAGGTAGTCAAACAAGAAGCACATCCAGAAACATGAACACTTTATTTCTTGTGAATTTAGTTAACCAGTGAAAAGTATTCTGTTCTGTCATTCCCTGCATGGAGCAACAATCTAACAGCTGCCATAATGGGCATTTTCAGGTATGAACCTGGCTATTACATCTGAAGTTGTAAATCATTTTCAAAAACAGTCTCATATAATGCCCATTACATATGATATCTTTAAAAGTGTCATGTCAATATTAAACTTCCGGTTTGCTAGCCTTCGGCGGCGGCAGGGATTTGCGACTGCGCGATCCCTGCTGCGTTCGCCGCCAAGGTTCCCCCGATCCATTTGGATCTGGGGGATATAGCTGCCCCGTAGAGGCAGCTGAAGACAGGGGGGATCCGGCAAGGGGTTTGGGGGTGCCGCAAACCCCCTCCCCAGCTGGCTAAACTCCCTTTTCCCGAGGCGGAGGAATGGCGATCAGTAATGGCCGCCACGAAGAAAGCTGTGGCCGGGTAAGCAAGTGCAGGAGGGAGAAAGCTGGAGAAAGTGAAAGGTGCTTTTAACCGGGACAAGACTGGGAGAAAGTGATTTGGAACCTTGAAAGCTGTTAAGGATATATTGTTCCTTGTGAGAGCCACAAGCTGCGAATACCCTAAAGGGGAAAGTTTTTTTTTCTCTTTGTTCTACTCTCCTTCCTAAAGTGACAGCGGGGAAAAAAAAATCTTTTTGGCTGTGAGTGGGAAGGGAGAGTGAAAAAAAATCAGAGCAAAATTTGAAAATAAGGAGAAGATTGCCTAGAATTGCAAAGAGTTTAAAACTTCCAAAAAATATATTTGAAAAGGATTTGTGATTACTTTAACCTCAGAAAGAAAAAGTGAAGAAGAAGAAGGTATTTAAAAGAAACAGTCTGTTTGGATTGTTTGGTGATTTTGGAACCTTTGGAAATTATTTCTGATTAAATCATCTGGGTGGTTGTTTGGAAAAACTTTTTCTCTACACAATGGCATCACCTGTGGATGGATTGGAACTTATATATCAAAAATATGAAAGAGAAAAACAAGGAGGGGAAGATGGACTTGGCACTATTTTTCAATACTTAGAAATGGCGGTTTATATTTATGCGAAACAGAATGAGGATGATGGGGACAAAGAAGAAGAAAAAGCCATCTTTGATGAAAAAAGGACTTTGATTGGAGACGGGAAAAAGCAAGAGAAAAAGGAAAAGAGGTCTTTAAGATCTGAAAAAACAGCCCAAAAAGAGAAGAATAAGGTGAAAAAGGGACATTATGTTAAGAAACAACAGAAAGGGGAAAGCAGAATAAAAGGGAGGTGGAGAGACAAGGGGTTAAAGAGGACAAGGAGAAGAAGAAGCAAGGGAGAAAGGAAGGGATGAGAAGCTCTAATTGTGGGGAGCAGGATATTAAGAAGCAAAAGTTTTTCAGAGATAATGGATAGATCTTATTGTTAATGGGATTCTAGAAAGGTACATAAGATTGCATTTTTATATCTGTATTTAGAAGTAATTATAGAAAATTAGAAATAATATGTAGCTTAAAATGTGATAAAATATCTAACATAAATAAGTGAAATTTTTGTTAAGAAAAAGAGAGTACTGTAATGAAATATGATTCAAGATTGTGATGTAGGGGGTAATAATCGTGGAAAGCATAAGTGTTCCCACAAAGGCATAATATTCAATTGAAATGGATAAAATATTTAAGATATAAATGATTGTTAAAATTAATGATTAGAACATGGTATACTAGCAAAAAATTTTGTGAAATGAGATTTGAAGTAGAAGAAGGAGGAACATTTCAATGAAATATTGAGCTATAATATGTGATGTGGGGGGTGGATAATTATGGAAAATAGGGCTCTCATAAAAGTATGTGATTTAATTGAAAAGTAATGAGTTAAACGTCTAAGATATGAATGAATATCAATATTAATGAATAGATTTGTATTATTTTTGACAATATAGTATAATTTTAGAATGTACCAGACAGAATCCCAATGTATGTTATGTATTTTATATTAGCTACTATAAATATAAGGGAAAAAGATAAAGGCATCATCTCCATATAGTGTACAGGAGAAGTATTTCTTCTTTTTTTTAAAGAAGAAAAATAAATGATTGGCTGGAATAGAACAGACAAAGAATAATAAATATTAGGATATGAATTGAGAGGAGGAAAAAAAAATTGAGAAAATTTAAAGGAGAGGAGAAGTTATATAGAAAATTGAAAATGTTAATAAGATATGAAATGGTATGTAAAATGAATATGAAACTGAACTTGTGTCTGTACCAAGAGTTTTAACCCGGGACTAAGCAACTTTCAGAAAAGAGATTTTTTATGCTTTTATGTTTTGTGTTTATGTGTATTTATGTATTGTTTGTCTTGAAAATAAAACTTGTTTTTTAAAAAAAAGTGTCATGTCAATATTGTATATAATTATATACGTATATACTTTTTAGCATTATAAAAAGGGTATTATATGAAAGAAATATCACAGTAATTAGTGGGATTACAAAGGATGCATAGCTGGGAAAAGCCAATAAAGAAACCAAATTATTTAGCACTAAGCCTGGATTTATAAACTTTCCCAGACTATAAACTTGCATTTTCAATACAATGATACCATATCCAACACAACTTTTAAATACAGATACAGAAAGCTATACAGAGTTGTACCTTCTGCCTACAGAGGACAGTGTCATCCAAGTCTCAAATGAAATGATCACAATGTTATATGGATGTTATCTATAATAAAGTATAAGATAAAAACCTCAAAGGATGAGATTTTAGACCAACAATACCCAATATCCAGGAAGTTTCAGGCTCCCCTTTGCCAAATAATCCCCTGTGAGAAAAGGATTGGTTTTATCCCTTGGATATACAGTTAAAAGTGAACCATAAGTAATAATAGTAATAATATTTTAAATGGCGACTCACTTCCTTCTCAGGATAGAGGAGGTCAAAGAGCTTCATAACAGGAAGAAAGTCACCTAATGCATTTTTCTGAATGCTTCCCGAGATAAACTGTAATAATACCCACATCAAATGGTCTCGGCCTTTGATCAGGCCTCGTCCTGCCAACTATAAGACAAACAAACAAACTCCATTAATATCAAAAACGCACTCCTAAGTAAGCTCTCACAAGTTTCTAAAAACGATACATGCAAAGATGCTTTTCCCCACAAGTTATTTGCCAACACTGAGGTAACACCAACTGTTTTGATTCTAGGCAGCTCAAAAATTCTCGAAGGTATCTGTTTCCTGTAAAAATCCTAGCTAATTTCAAAAATCAGATATATTGAGAGAGAGAGAGAGAGAGACATCTATCAAAGTAGGATCTCTAGGGCTGTGCAAAGTGCACACATATGCAGAGACAGTCAAGAACAGTTTCTGAAACAGGCCTGAAAAATAAAGTGGCTTGAAATATGTTTTGCATATGTTTTCTGTGCTTTGTGCAGCTTTTTCTCACGGGCTTTCAATAGCCCTGGTGCTTGTCTATCAAAACAGGAAGGGTAACTTTCTAAAAGACAATTTCATGTCATAAGAGGAAAGTGAAGCAGTTTTTGTGTTCCACATCATTCAGTCTGAATAACACAGATGGTTTCGGTTACTAGGTGATGTACCAAACACTTCCTGTGCATTTTTTCATTACTGACCAGCTCTGTCCTTGCTATGAATACCTAATGTTAATTTTTACTGTTAAAACAACCATTGTTGGGATACCATTTTGCTAATGCTTGCATGTAATGTCACATCTCTAGGTACCCACTTACCAAACTAATAGGTGCCAAAACTGAAGGATCAGTGAAATACAATAATGTGTGTATGTGAGAGAGTTTTTAAAAGCTTGAAAAATAGTCATCCATTTGATCTCGCTACTGAAAAAACCTACCTTCTGATGCAGAGACAGGACCATGTGAGGGAAGCTTGCGAACTGAAAAAGTACAAAGAAGATAAGCTGACTGGAGAGATGCTGCCATAGCAACTGGCTGGTTCCACCATCATCAAATTTCTCCTCCGTCTCTGAGCGCTCCATGGCATATACCACCAAATCGACCAACTGGTCCTCCAACACAGGGCATCGCTGTTTGTGCTGCAAAGTAGAAATCAGATACAACATTCCAAAAACTAGCATTTCTCGTTTTCACGCGTTACTTTAGTAAATTGGGAAGCATGACATAAAACATTTACAAGGTAAGCCAATGCATTAAAACTGTCTGATGTTACAGGTCACTTTAAATCTTACTCTTGTTTTTTAATGCCAATTTACCAAGCCACTTCTCTATGGAATTGACTGAAGATACTGTTTTTGAGAATATAGTTCCATGATGCATTTTTCATTAACAAACCTAGGAATATGATACTTTGGAACAATGCTACAATTTATTTGTTTTGACTTGCCTATTCCTAATAATGGAAAAACTCAAGTAATGTAAGTAAAAAACAAACTTCCATTTACAATACAGATTATGCTTTTCTATTCCTTCTTTTTCACCCTGTGCAATTTTTACTTTATGTATAACCAATTAAGCATGATTTGAAGTTAATTTACAAAAGCTGGGAGGGATACCAAACATATATCCTCTTTCTTATTCAGACTTAATTTGTCACAACTCAATAATTTAAATAGAATGGGTTAGAAGGAAAAAAGACAAGGTGCTTATACCTACATATTAGTATGTATGTGGTTTGATGTTACCCATGAAAAGATTGATTGCATTCATGGATCCTGCTAAGCCAGACACAGGAGATAAATGAAAGGTCAGGAATAAGCTTTAGTAATCTCAAACTTGCACTTTGCACTCCTTCAGTAATGCCATAAATAATCTGGAAGTCTCTGCTTTTATTTAACTGGAGCCTGTCATGTTGCCTAAATAACTGGTTTGCATAATTAGTTTTAAACCATCCAAAAGTGTTTTGAGAAAATGGTTGATGAAAGCAGCCAATGCTCTAGTTCAGGGGTCTTCAAACTTGACAGCTTTAAGACTTGTGGACTTCAACTCCCAGAATTCTTCCTCCAGTCATGTTAGCTCAGGAATCCTGGGAGTTGAAGTCCACAAGTCTTAAACTTGCCAAGTTTGGGGACCCCTGCTCTAGTTTACAACAGTACTAGATGTTTTACCGGAGGGTACCAGAAAACCGTTGGGCAAGTTCTAAACATTTCCCAGCTGTATAGAGGACATACAAAGGAGAGAATGAGCCTCAGGCTTCTCACTGCTCATTTCCTCTTCATAAAACTCCATATGGCTTGGCATGTAAATGTACTCACTGCACTAATTCAACTCTGATTTCTAACTCTTCATGTTGTTTCCAGTCAGCCTTAATGGGTTTGGGAAAAGACTAAAGGATTATGTAAGAAGCATTCCACTGAAATATGTCTAAATGACACATGGCAAATTAGATTAAACTTTGTACTTGGATACTCCAGACTGGAACTTTATAAGATACAGTGAGACTGTAATTTTTAGAAGTAATTGTGTGGATTCATGTTCCCTCTGACATTGCTATAAAACTAATTAGAACCATTTCTGAGATATTTAAAAAAACCCTCAAAGAATATTGGTTTAAGGACCTGTAACATAAAACAGCTTTAGCATGAAGAAAAATATATTATTTTAAAGAGACAATACAGAAAAGATACGGAGCTGTTTGGAATCTAATCGTGAAAATGCTGCGTCCCTTTCTAGAGGCAAAAAAGGGGGATTTGCGGGTTGTTTTCTTTTTTGAAAAAATTTGCCACAGTATCCAAATATGATTTATGTCAAAGCATTTTAGCCCTCCTCTTCATGAATTTTCCTTTGACTAACAGACAACCTACAGTACACTTCTGAATTTAAAAAAAAAGAAAGAAAAACCTTGAAAAGAAATACTTATTCTAGGCTAAATCAGAGGTGGGGTCACTTTTTGCCATGAAAAAGGGATTTATGCTTTCCAATTAACAATACAATGCGAGAATGGCAAAATTTTGGACAAAATCAGAGAACAGCACTCTCTCTTCCACATGCTCGTTGCCAGCTCAAAACTGCCCCAAGTTACAATTCTTGCTGAGCTTTCTTGAAACATGCTTAAAAACAGAAGGATTCTAATAAAACAGAAAGCATAGTTGCTTCTGACTCTCTTTCAAAATCACAATGCCATCATCACAACTCAACCACATTACAATTTTACAAAGGGCAATATCAACACCAGTTGAGAATACTTTTTTTTCCCAAATGCAGCTAATTATGAAGCAGAGCAGAATGCAACAGACAATACTACAAACTATTCAATGATTCAGCATGCAAAACTACTGTGTTCAGGGCTTGAAATTCACTATAATTTGATATGGAGAAATACAACATTGTGGTGGTAATTATCAAGGCAGGATATATCATTAATATTTATGATTTTTTTTTAGTTTGGAAAAAAAATAGAAAAGCCAGTTCTTGGCTTCCACCATACTCTTAACTTGACCAGGAAATGGAGCCCATAAAGCAGCAGATATATCAGTTGTTCTCAGTTGTTCTATAGAAAAAACAGGCTTAATGAAAAAAACAACCTGTTTGGGTCTTAGCTTTTGCTGAGTTTTACTCTTGTAAATCATACTCTCGGTGCTTTGACACAAGGGGAGATCGAAGTCAAACTGTTAAGAGGACAACATCTGATTCTCACCCTGACAGAAGTTACAGGCAAGATCGCTGAGATACTGCTCAATTTCATGTTTTTTAACTTCAACCTCATGTTTTCTTCCCAAAGTCAATAATACTTATCAGTACTAAAGGTGTCAAACTATGAAGTGGACCAGTTTGATTTTCAGGACATATTCATGCTATTTTCTTGGCAATCATATGGGAGTGGCCTGTTCTTTCCTTCTTCTAGAAGTTTGTCAAATTCTAAGTCCACCATACAGCCCTGCTATTTCCCAGGTCTCTCATCCTAGTATTATACCAGACCCAACTTTTAGTTTCCAAATCCAGGTAACCTATGTGATGCTACATGCTGAAGTGTCGGGTTCTATGTTATGTAATGATGGGTGATGCTAGTTCTTCTCTAAATTAATTCATAAACAAGTGTGCCAATCCATTCAGAAGTTATGAAGGCTTACATAAAAACATACTGGAGCTTCTATGGTTACAGGATTAACATGACTCTCTTGTGCAGAAACCAGCCACTATGATAAAATAGCTCAACTCTTTTAAGAGAAGTTTCCCTTTCTTAGGTAGCAAATTGGACAAATGATACCTCAACTTTCTGATTTCAACTGTCACTGGAAGAACCAGCATTTTTTTAGTATATAGTTCTGAAAAAATGTAACTATATTAAACTACTTGACAATTAAACTATTTGTAAACGTTAGAATTCAGGAGCCCCATTCTCATGTACGATGTATGTATGTATTCTCATTCCTGTAGTTTGAATCTCTTTCTTTTGAAAGCTGCATAAACCATTTTTTTCATTATGCTTCACATTTTATGTGAAAACTGGCTCAGTGGAGACAAGCATCACTATGTGGAGGGACCTTAGTGGATATATTAGCTCTAAAACCACACTGAACTGTACAACCCTGTGGACAGAGAGATTATACACCTCTTCAGCTGATTTGTAAAAATCATTTTACTTAATATCAATATCAATTAAAAAAACTTCTGTAATGATAGCAAGTTAAAATTCTTAAAAGAATAACAAGGTTTGATATATGAAACTCAATAAAAAATAATTTAAGCCCAATTTCTATTGATTTTAGGTGTTTTCTAAAAAAATAGTTTTAGTAACCATTGGGGGAAAAAATCAATAGAAATTGCCAGTTTTAATTTGAACTGACCACAAAGAAATGGTCTTTTGAAAACAATACTATATGCCTGTGCCCCTCAGAGAAGAGTGAGAGATATTGTGTTCTTACACATTTTACCTGTACAACAAATTTCAGTAGTGGTAGATACAGAACAACTATGCAATACAGACCCTTGGGACTACCCTGTAGAAAATACTTATAGACCTATGCTGAGACCATTAGCAGATCTAATGTTTAATGTGCAGAATAGCAGAAAGACTAAGCACAGGCTAAAATGGCTGTTCCAGTACAGGTCAGCATAGCCAAAACATTCCTTAATCCAGCTATTACTTCTATAGGTGCAAGCCCACTGCCATTTTTTTTCAAAATCTCTTTCTCTTAAACAAGGGTGATAATTTGATTGATTGACCCATGTTCCCAGATTCTTGTTGCACCTTTCCAGCACCATTTATAGGTTTAGATCTGAATAGTTTTCATATTTTACTTTGAACTGCAAATTCCACTTGTAAACTACAAATCTGCATCTAATATGAAATGTTCAATTCAATTCAAAAGGCCAATTCAATACTTAGTGCATAAGCTTTGGGCTGAAGCCAGAGAGCAAACTGCAGCAAACACCAAATCTTATGATCAACTAAACAATTTAGTACCTTAAAAAGATTTTGTAAAAAAACAAATCTAAACATGGTAAAACTTTTGCTTGAGGAAATAGGGACTGAAAAGATAAATCTTAAACTAACCCTAATAAGGGATGTTAGTAGGACTGATGTAACCTTTTATCTGTAAATCATGACTGCAAAAATAAAGGAATTTTGTTATGAAAAATGAACTATCCAAGGTTCTCTTCTATTCATGAGTCTAGATTCTGAATGCTAAAATATCTGATAAATTTCACAAGCATCTATATAGGCTTTGCTCTAATTTGTCTGTTTTAATTTATTTAAGCTAATATTTGCTCTATTTAGAATAATATTTGCATTGGGTTTTTAAAATATTGCTCTGGATACCCTGGGAAAAAGGACAGTATGCAAATGATGATGATCACAATAATATAATTGAAATGGAATAAGATCTGGGCTATTGTTTGGACTAGAATTATACAGAATCAACTTTGAAGCTAATTATTTCTTTTCAACTTCAAAAAACAGAATAAAAAAAGAACCAAAAAATAGAGGAAAGTTTCCAAATAGCGTGTTCTTTAAGAGTCAATATCCCATCTTCTTAAGAGAGGTGTTATGAACATAATTGTCCTATTCAGATCAACTAAATAAGGAAGAGAGCCACTTTGGTGATCTAATTACAGAAACTAATATTGGAGAAAACCTTTGAGATTAGAAAATCTCAAAGGGATTATCCTTGGAAATAAAATATAAAATATAAGGGTGGAAATATTATTGGAATGCATGCCAGAAATAGAATGCCAGAAAAAAGTATTCTTTACCTTGGGATTATTATATGAAACAAATAACCAACAATTCTTTTGTAATAATGTTTACACTGCTTATTTTACCTGCATAATCTGTTTCCAAGTAAATCAAGGAAGACAGATTACATGGGTGGGCCACACCACATTTAACTTTGTATCAGTGGATCTTTATCTGCAGGGGAAAACCACCCTTAGCCCATGGAGTAGTATGAGCAGGCAGGCTCCTATTTTTGTGTATTTCAACTTAATGATCTGTTATCAATGTGCAATATCAGATGAATGCAATTCTGGTGCATTTCTAAGTCTAAAGTACCAAAGAGATCTCAATATACCCCCATGTCCCAGCAGGTTGTCCCCAACCATGGTTTGCACAGTTTGAATATTAGGCAGCTGATGGGATTTTCAGCATCATCTCTGAATCCCCATCAAGAAATGTCACACACGATCCTTCCATGCTTTCCACTGACAAATGAACAAGAAATTCACAGACTGTTGTTATTATGGCAGCACACCTACAACTCAGAGTTTGTCAGCATTTCCATCAAAAAAAGAACCATTAATTCCGGATTTTGTTGCTTGACAATAACTGTTTGCTCTCAGAAAATTGAGATTAAATGACAAGTCTCAGTGTTTCATAACTCACCTTGCCTGAGGCAAGAACTTTTAAATTTCATTTCTAAAACTAATATCATGGAATTTTGAAGCGTTTAACTCACAAAATTGTCATTCTTAATTCAAAAGCATTTGTTTACTGTAAAGTTGAAAGAAGACTTCAGGAAGGCAATAGGTAGAAGTCTATAAATATAGCAGAAAAGAATTACAGACAGTATCTTGTTTAATACATTTGGAGCTCAACGTTTTCCCCCACAGAGCCTGCTTCCCTTTCAAGGAAGAAAGTTGTGTCTCGTTAAGCACTTCATCTGGTTTGAATGAGGTGAGAAGGGAAGGGAAAGAATAATGCTTTAACTCCATATATAGAAAACTTAGGATCTTTATGGTAATGTTTGTTTTTTATCATATCAAAAAATCCTTCCTATAGGAAGCTCTTAAAATGCTTAAAATGCAAGATACAATAGCTTAAGAAAAGCTAACAAAGTTAGTTCCAAAAATGCTTTTTGAAAAGCAACTGCATTTTCTTGGGATGTTTTTCTTTGAAGATATTTCACTTCTCACCCAAGAAGTTACTTGGATGAGAAGTGAAACGTCTTCAAGAAAAACAAAACATCAAGAAAGTTCAGTTGCCTTTTGAAAAGCACCTTTGGGACAACCATGATCTGGATTATTGAAAAGCTCCACAGACATCAAACAAAATAGGTACACATGTTAAAAGTAGTATGATGAACTCTATTCTGGGAACTCCTGTAGATCAATTATTATTTTATGTAACAAGTTTGTCTGTTATGTATGGGATGCAAATCTCCTAAAAAGCATATAGAATAATAGCATTTATAAATATCAAAAGACCCAACGTCAGTTTCCTATTCAGGTAATGCAGAGGGGGAGAAATGTGTAATTGTGTTGCTATATTAACTTTTGTAAAGCATTTTGTGATACTTTTTTTTTAATGAAGAGGGATATCTTCAGAAAAGAACAATAGATTGACAGACATCTCTCATTGTTTGCATAAAGAATGCCCGGACTCTTAAAATCTATGGGTTTAGCCATCAAGCAACACTGCATGTCCCCTTGTCCATAGTGAATTGAAAAATGAACACATGTGCATACTACAAAATTTGATATGTTGGCAAACGATGAAACCTCTAAACACACAAGGGATTTAAAGTGCAATGTAATTTTGAAGTGCACAGGGAGTTCACTGACTTTGGCAGTTATGTAGCCATGATAAAGGAAAGAACGTTATATACGGAAGTAGGACTTTCTTTGTGCCATTATGGTAAAGAGATTGTTGTCTTCCAACAGCTCAATCTGCCACAATCAGTACTCTACAACTCAGATTCTTCATTATGGCCAAAGTATTTTATGTTCAGCTATAATGTGGAATGCTGTGCAAAGTAACGTGTGGAAATGCTTCAAAATCTGTGGAAATGGGGATTTATTTACTTACTGTACATGTATTATTTTCAAGCAAATGTTATGGTCAAGTACAATCCATGAAATAAAAGGTTTTTTTTTTCCCCAAAATGAAAAAACTGACACAACCTTCACTATGGTATTGCAAACACTGTCATCAAACTTTACTTAAAATAAAGTTAGAGTAGAAACAGACTAAAATTGCCAATATTTGAGTGTACGAACAGGCAAGCATATATAGCAAGTAAAAGTTGCTAATTTTTCAAAATTTTCCTCCTCCTTTTTTTTCTTCCACCTAATTCAGCCCATTTGGAGCTTCTTGGGGAACACATTTGTTAGAGAGGCTGAGAATGACCTTTCCTAGTCAAGTTGAATTTTTTACTTACAAATCTTACACAGTGGTTAATTTGAACAAAATGAATTTTCTTTTGATCTCTTTGTAGCAACTTTGGGTTGTTGTTTTTTTAGACATTTTACAGTCCGAACAAAAATAACGATGGGACGGATTGGACAGTAATGCATAAATCTTGTCCAGGTACTGAACTGGCTATGAATATCCTTTGGTAACCTTATAACCTCCGGTTTGATTTGAAGAGGAAGCGGTTGTTATCATTGCATGTGAAAATCCCACCAATTTCAAGCCCTGGCCAGATGCGTATTCTCGAACTGGAATCAGTGGCTAAAAAGCAGCCAGCGTATCGTTAGTCACAATACAACAGTAAGGTTGTGAACATACCTGAGCAATGTTCAAGGTCTAGAGCATTGGAGGATGGGCAGGACAAGACAGGACAGAACAAAAATAAAGGAAGAAAAAAAGAAAAGACAAAACAGTGACTATGAGGCCAGCCTCAAGTTACCCCAAATCAGACCAAGCCCACCCACATGGTCAGGCAAAAAGAAAAAGGGAGAAAAAAAAAGAAGCACAAAAATTTAAATAAAATAATATCAATTAACAGTAGACTATTCATTACCAGCAAAGGTAATGAAAACATGCCAAGGCATTCAATAGACAAATTCTACCGACTCTTCATCTAAGCAATGCATCTATCATCATCATCTTTCAGTCAATCAATCAACCAGTCCATCAATATTAAACGAGAAGATGTCTGCTGTAGAACGAAATCTGTCCAGGGTATATTTGAGGCTGGCCTTATAGGGGAAAAAAGCAATGCCAAAAAATATCCTTTAAAAAAAAAACCAAAAGACCAAAAAACTATCTTTCAATTTAGAAGTTTTTTTAAAAAGCAATATGTAAGTAAACAGAAATAATCATGCCCAATTCACCTGAGGCAATAATATTGAAAGGGGGTAAAAAATAGGACCCGATCCTCAACTGTTTTGCTTAGTTAGCTACAGCAAAGAAAAAGAGAAAAGAAAAGTGCAGGTTCTATGCAAAGGAAAAGCCATCACAGCACAATACAGTACCTGCTTGTTTAGGCCTAGCATATTGCAGACCATATCTCGGGAATAGGGCTGCTCCAGCACATAACGCAACAAGGCAGTCTGAGGCTCAAACAGATCCTTGAAAACAAGAATAAAAGCAAACAAATCCCAACCTATTGGCACAAAATAAAAAAAAGTTGAAAACTGAAATCAAATGCACTGTCCACACAAAGCAGCATTTGGCAACGTTAACACCCAGGAGCACTAACATACACACACAACGATACTTCCAGACAGTCTTCTGCACATCCTTCCAGTAAAACAGACACATTTGGCTGATAAGGGCATTCGGTCTTGCTATATTACTTAGGTATTCACACATTAAGAAGTCACAAAACTTTCTGCAAAGCAAATTGAGATTGCTGGGTGGCATGGATAGAAATCTTACTTTAGAAATCTTAATTTAGATCAGGGGTATCAAACGTGTGTTGTCACAGCATCGTCACGTGACACATCACAACCCCCTTCGCTAAACCGGGCATGGGCGTGGCCAGCGTGTAATGCATACGGCCTGTGGGGCGCGAGTTTGACAGCCCTGCTTTAGATTCTTTTAAAAAACAACAACAACCATCCAGCCTATCCTACGATGAAACATGTGACAGTGCCCAGACCTAAAAAGACTGCCAAATGCCAAAACAAAGCATTAACTTAGATATATGTTCAATTATCCTTTTTTATCTCAAATGCTTTTTCTGCCAGATTCTTATTTCAGGCTTCATTTGTTTAGAGGACAAGAGTGATTTGTTACAAATATTAGGCAGCATCTGGCAGAATCATCTATCTATAGAGAGGCAAATTAGATTTGTGCTAAGCATCTATAAATGAGGAGCTTTACAATGCATTCACTCTCAATAAAGTACTGTACCTCTTTTCGAGTCATTAAAATGGTTATGAGGTCTGCAGGGCTCATATGGCCGCTTTGGAAGATGTTCCCAGTTGCCTCCAGGCATAGAGCCACTCTGCTTCAATGGCAGTTCCACTAGACCATTTTTTTGGGGTGTGGGGAGTGTATATATTACTGGGGACAGTTTCTGAAACAGCTGCAGGGACTCATTTACTCAGCTGCTCTAAAAACCTGGGAAAAAACTCCCTCCCCATTTTCACTGAAGCTAACCCTAGTGGACAAAAAGTTCCTATTCACAATGGTTTCACCATATTTATGGCTTTATTTTCCAAGCTTTTCATGTTGGAAAATTAAGAGCAAAGAATCATAGTTAAAAGGAAGGTGTAAATTTATCTCGAGCTTTATTTGGCATAAAAGCAGGACTCAAGTTGCAGATGTAATTGGATGCAGCTATACCTGCTTATTAAGGAAACAGAATGAAGTTTGCATTTTATTTGGATTTTCTTCTATTAGCTTTGGAATCTGATGGAAATGCATCATTTCCTCATTAATAACCTTTTAGCAGTTTTTTAAAAAAATATTGTTGCTGCACTCTTGTTTCTTGCAGATATTTTGTATTTTATATTTCTGTGACTTGGAATAATTGTTTTCTTACTTATTATAAGGTGCCTAAAATTTGGTGGGCCCTAGTTCAGATCATTCAAAAATAATATTGGAAGAGGTACTGCAGGTAGAATATGCATAATTTATATTATGCTCAAGTCTGGTCCTGAATTTTTGGATTTTGAGAAGAATCTTTTTAAAAATAGTTTGCTTTGGTTTGAAAAAAATTAAAGGAATCTCTGGGACATCAGAGATTCTGTCAAAATCTTTCCAGGGCTTACTTTAAGGCTCGTAACATATTTTATTCTACTTTTCTGATAGGTATGTAGGTAAGAGAGAAAGAGAAAAAGAAACAGAAGGAGAAAGAGAAAGAGAAGGAGAAGGGGAGGGAGGGAGGGAGGGAGGGAGGGGGGGAGGAAGGAAGGAAGGAAGGAAGGAAGGAAGGAAGGAAGGAAGGAAGGAAGGAAGGAAGGAAGGAAGAAAGAAAGAAAGAAAGAAAGAAAGAAAGAAAGAAAGAAAGAAAGAAAGAAAGAAAGAAAGAAAGAAAGAAAGAAAGACTTTTTCCAGGATTAGCGTAATGTTTGGGATATCTTCCAAGAGTTCAAAAAAACACAACACTCCACATACACACCTATTTAATGTTTCTTTAACAAGCATTCAATTAATAAACTAAATTTCAATTTTCACTAATTTTTTAAAATAGGATTAATATGCTTTATTCTATTATATTTCAAAACATTCATAAAGGTCGCATGCAAAGGTCACCTTATCATAGGGCAAAAGGCCTTTTAGTGGAAACCGAAGTGTTGTCGGGTCCAACTTCCATGAATTGCAAATAGCTCCAGAGTTGTTCACTACAGGAAGAAGACTACATCGTCCTGGATACCAAAGAGAAAAAATTACAAAGTATATCATTCCCTAAATGTAATGATTATCATAATTAGGTTATTGTTACTTAGTTGTTGTTTTTTATAAATATGCAAAACTTTCTACAAATGGTTAGAGCGGGTGCCAGCAACTCGCGCCTCTGGACCCGCATGTGGCTCTTTGAGCCCTCTGTTGTGGCTGCCTGTTGGGTGATCCCATCGCTGGCTGGCCCCCCCTCCCCCTCCCCCCTAATCACTCTTTGCCTGGCCTGAGAAGGTAAAACACAAAAAACAAACAGAAATGAGAGGGAAGGGAGGGGCACAGAGAGAGAGAGAGAGAGAGAGAGAGAGAGAGAGAGAGAGAGAGACGCATTTCCCACAGAAAACAAGGACTTCGAGTTTGAGCTTCTTCAGCGACAGACCGAAACCTCGTCTCTGCGAGGCTTCGATCCATGCTCACTGCTGGAGCGCCCTGAGCTGGCTGGTTTCGGGGCTAAGCCACCCCGTAGAGGTGATGAAGAGGGGAGAGACTGCCAGCAGGGTTGAGGAGAGCCGCATCTCTCCTCCCTAGCTGGCCATTACTCCCTTTCCCGAAGGCGGTTGCAGCGGTGGTCAGAAATGGCCACCACAAAGAAGAACTCGACCGGAAAAGAATGTGCAGGAGGAGGAGAAGAGAAAGTTTTGGTTGACTGGGTCAAACAGCAAAAGCAGCAAATAAGGTACCCTGGAATTGAAACTGTTAAAAAACAATAACATTGTTCCCTAAGAAGATTTTTAAGCTGCGAAGGAGAGAGAAAAGGGAAAAGATTTGGTTTTCTCCTTTTCCTATACTGACAGCTAAGAGACTTAAGCAAGAAATTGGAAAAAAATCCACTTTGACATCAATAGGCATTTAATGGTGAAAATAAAAAGTCAAAGAGATAATAAAGATTTCTGGATAATTAAAAGCTTTTGAAAACAGAAAAGGAGAGAAAAAGAATAAAAGGGTAGGATCTGGAAGGGAGGAGACTGCCTGGAATTAAAAAAGAACTTACAGCAAAATCTTAACAAGACTTCCAAAAGATACATTCTAACTGAAATATCGCAACAAAAACCCCAGGAAGAGAAAGTCGAAAAAGAAATAAGAAGATATAACTCGGGACTATCTGGATTACTCGATGATTTCTGGATTCTTGGTTATTGTTTTGAATGACTAAAATCAATCGGGTGGTTGTTTAAACTGTTTAAAATGACTCCACTTTTAGAAGAACTGAAAATGGAACTTAAAAAGTACAAAGAAGATGCACAAGAAGGGAGAGGTCCTTTTGGCTTTGTATTTCAGTTTTTAGAAATGGAGATTTGGAATTATGAGAAACAACAAGAAATGCCTGCAGAACAAGAAGATTGAGACAAAGAAGAAGCCATCTTTAATGAACAAATAATCTTAGATGGGGGGAAAAAAGGAAAGGGGGGAAAGAGAATGGAAAGTTTAAGATTGGAAAAAACAACTCCAAAAAAAATAAAGTGAAAAATAAGTATAAAATCAGAAAGCAACAGAAGAGGGAAATGCAGAAGAGAGAATTAGAACTAGAGAGACAAGGGTGTAAAAAGGGGAGGGAGAAGATGAGAGGGAAGAAAGAAAGGAAAAGAAGTTATAAAGGACAGAAGCAAAATATAGAGAAACAGGGCCTATTTAAAGATAATGGGTGAAAACTTAATGGAAAAAGGGATTCTGCAAAGGTACATAAGATAGTATTGTTATATTAGAAGCAGAAATAATTTTAGACAATATGAAACAATGTATGATTAAAATGTCTGATAAAATAGCTATCGTAATTCAGTGGAATGCTTGTCAATAAATAAATGTAACAAAAGGTATATTTAATGATTTATAAAACATATGTGAAGAGAAATAAGGGAAAAATTAATTATGGAGATTATATGTGTTTTTAAGGAAGTATGATATTTAATTGAAAAGAAGTGTTAAAGATGTTAAGATTTTAATCATTATTAATGATAGAACTGAACTGGAATGGAATGAGGGTTTATAATTACATATATTTACAATCTTTTTTTAAAAAATATAGTGTGTATTATAAGAATGTACCAAGCAGAATTTGATTGGAAGTTATGTATTATGTATTATATTGAAGGTCATAAACTTAAGGTATATATTGAAGTTTAAATAAGAGTTGAATGGATGTAATTAAAAGATATAAAGGTGTCATACTCCAATCAGTAACTACAGGAGAAAATTTGTTTAATGAGAAAAGATAATATGAAATTGAAACAGAACAGACAAAAGTATAATGATTTGAATTGAGATGAGATAATCAAAATAAAATTGAGAAAATTAAAAGAGGGGAAAAACTATATAGAAAATGTAAAATAGTATAAGATATGGAATAGAATACAAAAAGGAGCATGAAATTGAGTTTTGTGTCTGTATAAAGAAGTTCAACCCAGGACCATGCTATTTTCAAAAAAGATGTTTTACTTGTATTTTGTATGTGTGAAAACCCAAATAAAACTTTATTAAAAAAAAAAAAACATCAGGAGCCACAAAACCTGGGTAGGTGTGACGGGTGTGTGTTTCATATGACTGGGTGGGAGTGATGTTCAGTTGGCCACGCCCACCCAGGTTTTGTGGCTCTCTGTGTTTTCTTTTCTGCGGGAAACGGGTCCAAATGACTCTTTAAGTGTTTAAGGTTGCAGACTCCTGGGCTAGAGGTTACTTTATAAGTACAGTATTTTAAATTAAATATCAGCATGTCCCATTTTCAGATATTTTAGACCAGGGGTCTTCAAACTTGACAGCTTTAAGACTTGTGGACTTCAACTCCCAGAATTCCTCCTACAGTCATGTTAGCTCAGGAATTCTGGGAGTTGAAGTCCACAAGTCTTAAACTTGCCAAGTTTGAAGACCCTTATTTTAGATAATCAAGTTATCCTGAGCTATATGAACAGCAAATTTCAACTTTTCAGTTATTCTATACTGTAATTAGATACAATAACATGAAATCACATCTGTCAATTCCCTTAGCTGCTTCATACACATCCTCAGAACCTATGTTGCAATATATTAGCGTAGTATATGTGCAGATCCAAGCAGTGTGGTCTCTAGTAATGGACAATTGGACATATTATCAGTATGAAGATTATATAAGACATTTATATATTTGCCCATTAAACTCCGTGCAGCTCCCAGTCACGAGGGTTTCTAAGTGCCATTCAAGATTTTTGGTACTGGACCCAATGTGCTGACAACCAGTGGGACTATGATGGCCAGTTTATGCCATAATCTTTCAATTTCAATTTTTCAGATCTTGATATTTTGTGAGTTTCTCCAATTCTTTGTCAACTATTCTACTATCCCCTGGTAATTGCTACATGATAATTTCTTCTTTTCAGCCACAGTTGAAAGTCAGTATGCCAAGACTTTTAAATAGCTTGTATTCAAAAATCCCACAGTATTTTAACCTGCTCATTTTCGACTACTTTTCCAACTTTTATGTTTTTCAGTTTTTCATTACTGGCACATGATAATTTTTGTAGGTATTCCAGTGAGTCATTTTGCAACTATGCCACGTCATTGCTTATAATCAGTTTGTACCGTCTTATATGAGCTGCACGTATGATTTACTGTTTCCTCTGCTTCTTTGCACAATCTGCACTTTGAATCATTTTTTTTTCAATTCTGGCCTTGATTAGCTTGAATAGCTTGCTCTTGAGCAGCCAAAATCAAGACTTTGGGTTCTTTGGGTTTTTTTTAGTGTTCTAATTGTAAGTGATTGCCAGGTTTTATCTTTATCCACCTTTCTTTGAGTCTTTTGTAGAAATTCACCATGTAATAGCAATAGCATTTAGACTTACATACCGCTTTACAGTGCTTTACTGCACTCTCTAAACAGTTTACAGAGTCAGCATATTGCACCCAACAATCTGGGTTCTCATTTTACTGACCTCAAAAGGATGGAAGTCTGAGTCAACTTTGAGCCAGTCAGGATTGAACTCCTGACAGTGGGAATACAGAGTTAGCCTGCAATACACTGTGCCACCACAGCCATGCCTTTCTTTGCCAGCATTCTACCTGTATTATTACATTATTTCAACATTCATGCTTTGTTTCCTGTACAGTCTTATTATTATATACAATTGCTATTATTCGGGATTCTTGTTTTATACACAAAAGTGTTATGTCCCACCTTCTAAAATAAACAGTTAAGGCTGAAAGCAGCAGTCCTTGTAAAGAAAGGCAGCAAACAGGAAAATGTTATGTCCCACCTTTTAAAGTAAACAGATAAGGCTGAAAGCAACAGTCCTTGTAAAGAAAGGCAGCAAACAGGAATTTTCACAGATAGCTCCAATAAGTAAAAGTTCCAACGAACTAAATCCAAGACTCAACAAGATTCTTCAGATCAAAATCCTTCACAAAATAATTCCAATAAGTAGAAGTTCCAACGAATTAAATCCAAATCCCAACAAGATATTTCAGATCAAAATCCTCCAAACTGTGCTCTTCAGTTCTCTCTTGCAAATAGACACTTTGTTCCGGACAAAGTGCAAAGTCATATCTCTCCCTTTATAGAGTAACTAATTAGTCTAATTGCTGGTCTGCTCTCCTACTGTATCCTCGTTGGTTCCTCCTTGTCAGGAGACGTCTTGTCCTGACATCTACCCAGCAATCATCCAAATTATCATCTTCTTCACCTGAAGATAACATTTGTTCCTCATTATCACCCGTTCCCGGCTGACCACCTAATTGAAGGGTGGAGGAGTTTGAAGGTTCAAGCCGATCTTGCAAATCAAATGCATTCATCTCCTCCTCATCGTTAGAACTTGCTGATTCATATAAGTCCTCCTCGCTGGAGCTGTCATTCAAAAAACCTGTAGCAGATGCCGGAATCACAACACTATCCTCACCGCAGGGCCCTTCCCCGGGTCTGGCGATCCGGATGCGGTTTCAAGGGAAGCGTGCATGAAAGTCTCGAAGCAGATCCGAAGCATGAAGTGTAGACGCATCCGTCCAGGAACAAACCTCCGAGTCATCTACCCTCCTCCTGACCAAATATTGGAAGCGACCTTTGAGCCAACGGGAATCAAGGACGTCGACCACCGTATCATCAACAGCAGGCTCCTCAGAAGGCAATGATAACGGACCCGGTTCAGCAGAATCACGTAATCGACAAACAGAAGAATCAGGAATCAAAAGAGATCGATGAAAGACGGGGTGAATACGCATGGATCGTGGCAAAGTGAGGCGGTATGCCACGGGATTAATAACTGCCTCAATCGGGAACGGACCAATAAACCGATGATCAAGTTTTCTAATAGGGCGATCGACCTTCAGATGTTTTGTAGATAGCCACACTTTATCACCCACAACTAACGGAGGTGTATCTCGACGGGACCGATCTGCAAACCGCTTATAATCTTCTTTTGCCTTGTTCAATTGTTGTATCAGTAGACGGCGAACTGCGTGTAGTTCTTCCAAAAACTCTCGGGTCTCAGGAACCGGGAATCCATCATAGTTAATGGGAAGAAACGCGGATGATAACCCATATTTGCAAAAATGGCGTGACACGGGTGGAGGTATGCTGCGAGTTGTTAAACGCGAATTCTGCTAACGGGAGGTATTTCACCCAATCGCTTTGTCGCAAATTAACAAAACATCTCAAATATTGAGTAAGAATCCCAATCACCTTCTCCGTCCCGCCATCAGTTTCGGATGGTGCGCTGACGCTAAACATACTTTCACTTGCAAAGCCGCCATTAACTGTTTCCAAAATTCTGCCGTAAACTGGACCCCACGATCAGAAACCACTCTATCAGGCAGTCCATGTAGACGGAAGATATGTTGCAAAAATAACTGAGCCAGAAAAGGGACGATGGTAATTTCCGACAGGGAATGAAATGGGCCATTTTAGTCAACATATCCACTACCACAAGCACTGTTGTGAACCCCGATGAAGACGGTAAATGTGTCAGAAAGTCCATAGAGATCGCTCCCCATGGTCTACTTGGAATCGGCAAGGGTTGCAAAAGTCCAGGAGGTGCACCGGATGCTGCTTTCGCTTGCCTACATTGAACGCAAGAAGCGACGTAAGAAGACACATCATGACGAACTCGAGGCCACCAAAAAGTCCGAGTGACCAAATGCAAGGTCTTGTGTAATCCAAAATGACCAGCGGCTGGGTTATCATGACATTGTGTCATGATGAGAGCCCTCAAAGGTCTGGTAGGCACATATAATAAACCCCGATATCGAAGCAGATCGCCTTCAAAAGACCATGGAGAAGTTGGGCCAATGTCCTCCCGTCTCTGCTGCGCCCACACATCCAAACGCTGCGCCTCTCGTAGTTGGGCCCGTAAATCTACCGGTTCCTGCAGTACGGCTAGAGATTCCGGTGGTAACACTGTCCGTAAAGGAAGAGGATCTTCGGCATAAGTATACTCCGGTTTCCGAGATAATGCATCCGCCCTCCGGTTCTGACCACTTGGAACGTAAGTAACCGAGAAATTAAATCTGGCAAAAATAACGACCAACGAATCTGCCTTTGATTCAATTTCCTAGCCGTGGTCAAATGTTCCAGGTTCCTATGATCTGTCCGAACCTCCACCTTGTGTCGAGCTCCTCCAAATGATGTCTCCAAGTCTCAAAAGCAACCTTAATAGCTAACAACTCTTTTTCCCAAATGGTATAGTTATGCGTCCGGCTGTAAGCTTCCTAGAATAATAAGCGCAAGGAAACAAAAAGAGCGCCATCCTCCGAAGCTTGTAACAGCACTGCTCCGATAGCGACATTAGAAGCATCTGTCTCGACCACAAATGGGCGATCCGGATCAGGATGCTTCAATATGGGTTCAGTTATAAATGCTTTTTCAAAGTGTCAAAAGCCTGTTGTTGTGGAGGCCCCCACACAAATGGAACCTTCTTACAAAGAAGCTGGGTTATGGGATCCATTATCTTCGCAAAACCTGGAATGAAAGTCCGATAATAGTTGGCAAATCCTAAAAGTCGTTGCACATCTTTAACCCGACGAGGAGCTTCCCAACTACACAACGCCTCAACCTTTTTGGGGTCCATAGCAATGCCCACAGGAGAAATAATGTGTCCCAAGAATTCGATAGACGACTGAAAAAGAAACATTTTTCTAATTTAGCATAAAGTTTATGTTCCCGAAGACGCTGAAGCACTTGACGCACCTGTTGAAGATGTTGCTCTTTAGATTTTGAATAAATCAAAATGTCGTCCAAATATATGACAACAAACTTATCCAACATGTCTCGAAAGATATCGCTCATTAAATGTTGAAATACAGCAGGAGCGTTGGTCAAACCAAATGGCATAACGGTGTACTCGAAATGACCATAACGAGTGCCAAAAGCCGTCTTCCACTCGCCTCCTTACGCATCCGAACCAAATTGTAAGCTCCACGTAAGTCAAGTTTCGTGAAAATTGTAGCTTCCCGTAACCGCCCAACAATTCGGAGATGAGCGGTAAAGGATAGCTATTTCTCACAGTGATAGCATTTAAGCGCCTATAGTCACAACAAAGACGAAGTTCTCCCGACTTCTTCTTGACAAAGAGAACGGGTGCTGAAAGAGGGGATGACGAAGGTCTAATAAATCCCCGAGCTAGATTTTTATTCAAAAATTCTCGAAGTGCAACTAGTTCAGGCTCAGACAAAGAATACAACCTCCCCTTTGGTAATGGAGCGTCCGGTATCAAATCCACGGGACAGTCATAAACACGATGTGGTGGTAATTGATCTGCCTCCTGTTCACTGAAAACATCGGGAAATCCGACAGCTCTGAAGGAATCGAGGCAGCAGAAGCGACAATATGTTGGCCTGCGCAGACATGTCTCAGGTGGTCCACACATTGCAAGCTTGGAAAAGAAACAGCGTTTCTGCGCCCAAGCCACCAACGGATCGTGTAGACGCAGCCAGGATACTCCGAGCACCAAAGGAAGATGGAGGTTCAAGTGATATAAAAACTTATCGCTCCTCGTGATCCCCAATACGCATACGCAGTGGTTGGGTGGCAAAGCGAATAGGTCCCGACTTGAGTTCGCGCCATCTACGGTTTCCACCTGCATGGGGGATTCACAGGCACTAAAGGAACTTTGAAATGTTTTACGAAATCATAATCCATAAAGCTAGTCGTAGCCCTGAATCCACCAGTGCCACGGCAGGGATTCCCTCCTTCCGAGATTGCAAGAATATGCGAGTGTCCAAAAGTAAATGTCGAGGAGGGCCAGAATTAACTTCAGCAATTTGAGATGAAAGTGAATACTGTGCCCGACCTAGGGTTTCCTGAGGTCGGGCCTACCCTGCTTTCCCGACGGACCAGCAATGGGTTTTGATACAGGTCCACGAGTCCCCTTCCGAGTGCAGGAATTTGCAAAATGTCCCGAACCCCCGCAATAAAGGCACAAACCTTCCTGAAATCTTCTCGATCGCTCCTGAACTGTTAAACGAGGGCGGAGTGCGCCTATCTCCATCGGCTCCTCTGCTGGAATTCTGGATTGGAAAACCCTCATAGACGGGTGCGTGAACGAGGAACACAGGTGGCTCTGCAATGGTCCGTTTACACCCACGATGTTGTAGGCGAGCTTCAATACGTAAGCATTGAGTAATCAATGTGTCCAAAGTTGAAGCACGCTCTGCATGAATTAGTTCATCCTTGATAATGTCGGACAAACCCTCTTGGAATGCTGCCATGTGAGCTGGTTCATTCCAGGTGGAGTCCATACACAACAAGCGAAATTCTGCAACGTATTCTTGCAATGAGTGTTTACCTTGAATAATATCCCTCAATTTTCTGTCCACAGTTTGAGATTTAATTGATTCTCAAACATAACGCTCATCTGTTGAATAAACCCCTGGAAATCGTCCAGTAATGGACTATCTTGTACTAATAAGGAGTAGCCCATTTGGCAGCCTGCCCGGTTAACAAACTAATAATAAAGCCAATTTTAACTCGATCGGTTGGAAAATCCTCCGCCTCACAGAAAAATACAATTGGCACTGACCCAAAAATGTTGAAAACATGTCCGCTTGCCCAGAAAATTTATCTGGCATAGCTATCGGAATTTTTCTCACAGGGGGTGCAGGGGGAACTCCAGCTGCAGCTGAAACAGTTTGAGAATTGGCAACGAACGATAATAATTGTGTTACCTGATTTTGAAGGGATACGTTGCTCTGGAGTAATTGATTTATTTGCATCTGTTGCTGCTCCACCAATTGTTGCATTTGAGTTGAATCCATCGTTGCAAAGATGGTCTGTTAGGTCCGAACAAAAATGTTATGTCCCACCTTCTAAAATAAACAGTTAAGGCTGAAAGCAGCAGTCCTTGTAAAGAAAGGCAGCAAACAGGAAAATGTTATGTCCCACCTTTAAAGTAAACAGATAAGGCTGAAAGCAACAGTCCTTGTAAAGAAAGGCAGCAAACAGGAATTTTCACAGATAGCTCCAATAAGTAAAAGTTCCAACGAACTAAATCCAAGACTCAACAAGATTCTTCAGATCAAAATCCTTCACAAAATAATTCCAATAAGTAGAAGTTCCAACGAATTAAATCCAAATCCCAACAAGATATTTCAGATCAAAATCCTCCAAACTGTGCTCTTCAGTTCTCTCTTGAAATAGACACTTTGTTCCGGACAAAGTGCAAAGTCATATCTCTCCCTTTATAGAGTAACTAATTAGTCTAATTGCTGGTCTGCTCTCCTACTGTATCCTCGTTGGTTCCTCCTTGTCAGGAGACGTCTTGTCCTGACATCTACCCAGCAATCATCCAAATTATCATCTTCTTCACCTGAAGATAACATTTGTTCCTCATTATCACCCGTTCCCGGCTGACCACCTAATTGAAGGGTGGAGGAGTTTGAAGGTTCAAGCCGATCTTGCAAATCAAATGCATTCATCTCCTCCTCATCGTTAGAACTTGCTGATTCATATAAGTCCTCCTCGCTGGAGCTGTCATTCAAAAAACCTGTAGCAGATGCCGGAATCACAACACAAAAGTATACAATCCAAGGATCTAATCTTTAGAAATGCTTTCTGTATTATCCTGGCCATGAGAGCTGGACTAGCCATTGAACCCTTGCAAAGGTTTTCTTTATTCCTCCCTTCCTCCATCCCTCCCTAATTTGTACACTGATTCAATTAACAATACAAACGGAGGCAGCTGACATAATAGTTATGATAAAAACAAAACATAGGACAAAACCAATCACAACAATTGTTAAGCATCAGAGAAAGGTAATTAACATATACTCCCAAAGATACAATAAAAAAAGATGCATTATGGAGTAAATCAACATTCCCTACCCAGAGTCTCCTAATGGGAGCCAAATTTTTACAGATTTGTGAAAGTCCAATAAGGTGTGGGCCATGCAGCTCTCAGGAAGAACGCTGTTCCGTATGACAGCCACTAAGAAAGCACATTTCCTAGGTTCCACTAGATGATAATCTTCACAGCTGATGTAAGTTCATCTTGATCTTACTGGCTTGGCAGAAATAACAATGAAAAGAATCCTACAGATAAGGATCCTATAGGACCTAAGCCATTAAGGAATTTATAGGTCATAGCACTTATACTTACAGTACATACCGCTTTACAGTGCTTTACAGCTCTAAGCGGTTTACAGAGTCAGTATATTGCGCTCAACAATCTGGGTCCTCATTTTACCCACCTTGGAAGAACGGAAGGCTGAGACAACCTTGAGCCCGGTGAGATTTGAACTGCCAAATTGCAATCAGCTGGCAGTCAGCAGAAGTATTGTACTCTGCAGTACTGCACTCTTAACCACTGTGCCATCGTGGCTCATAAGCATCAGCTTGAATACACCAGGGGCTATACTTTATTAGTATAGCTCAGGGGTAGTCAACCTTTTTATACCTACTGCCCACTTTTGTATCTCTGTTAGTAGTAAAGTTTTCTCTAACCGCCCACCGGTTCCACAGTAATGGTGATTTATAAAGTAGGAGACAAAACCCCTACTGCCCACTGGAACGCCCACTAGTGGGTAGTAGGGACCAGGTTGACTACCACTGGTATAGCTTATTTCATAGGACAGTTGTTCTGGGGACAACATTCAAGGAAACCTTGAGGCATGATGGCACAATGGTTAAAATGCATATTGCAGGCTACTTCTGCTGACTGCCAGCTGCCAGAAATTCGAATCCCACTGGCTCAAGGTTGACTCAGCCTTCCATCCTTCCAAGTTGGGTAAAATGAGGACCCAGATTGCTGGGGACAATATGCTGATTCTGTAAACCGCTTAGAGAGGCTGTAGAGCACTGTGAAGCAGTGTATAAGTCTAAGTGCTATTGCTATAAGAATTACTTTGAGCTCTCAAAAGAAAAAGGGGATAGAAATGCAATAAATTAGTCCTTGCAAATTTATCATGACATGTTTAGCCTGATGACCGAATCTGTAGCCTGTATTGTTTGATACCAAGTGATACATTAGAGCTTAGGAACCAATGGTAACTATGGGTAATAGACAAATGCCTTCAAACTTCATAGGCTAGAGAGAGATAATCCTTCTGTTTTCACAAGTACAATTTCTACATATACAATAAATGCTTACCACAGATGGAATTTATCCTTGCTGTAGGCCTGAAGGAATCCACAAAATCCGATACAAGGTTACCTAACAACTAAAAAAACATACCAAATAGGAAAACATGATTTAAATGCAAGTTACAAATTACAGATTAATTCAAAACCCAGAAATCACAACTTGAAAATAACACGAAAACTGCAGTGCTATGAACTTTGTGTGCACTCATGTACCTTGTTGTACAAATGAAGTAACGTCTAACAATTTACATGGTTTTCATAACAGCAGCATTCTCCAAATGATATAACAGTTGCAAATGATACAAAAGTACAAATTATAATTTACAGGATGCCTGTTTTTAGGGTTTTTTAATCTTTTTTTTTTTTGTGCCTTCAAATCAGTACTGACTGCTGGTGACTAACTGGACAAGCCTGTGCAGTATTCTTGGCAAGGTTATAGAGTAGTTTGCCATTGCCTGCTTCCTAGGGTTAAGATAGACTCTGGACCTAAATCACCCAGCTGGCTTCATGCCCAAGGCAGGACTAGAATTGTCTGTCCGATTGTGTGTCTGTGTCTGTGTCTGTCTGTCTATCTAATCTATCTATCTAATTTGTTAAACTGCACATCTACTACCGTGTTTCTCCAACAATACGGCCTCCACCAATAGGAAGCCCCAGCATGATTTATTGGCATAAAATCAAATTAAGCCCCTCCCCCCAAATTAAGGCCCATATTAAACATGCGAAATGGGGGGGGGAATGGCGAGGGGGCTTGCCGTTAGGAAGTACTTTGTTGCATGCCCGGATATGGTGCTGCCTGCGTTGGTGGAGCACTTCATATCGGGAGACCTTCCGCCACCGTTAATTTCCTTCTCCCTTGCTGCCATAGCGTTACAGCAACGCCGCGGCGTTTGGCGCAGCCACGTGCAGCCAGTCAGGGCTCCTCCCTGCAACCGGAGCCCTGAGGAGACATTTCAGCCAGGCGCTCTGTGGCCGCTTCTTTGCCTTGATGGTAAAGTGAATTATTTTAAAACTCCGCTCATCCTATCAGGGCCGTGCGAGCTGAGCAGAGCCGGGAAAGCAAGCCGGGGTGTTTCCTGGTTCTGCCCAGCCCATATGGCTCTGCGCTGCCCTGGCGGGATGAGCGGAGGTTTTTAAAATAATTCACTTTACCTTCGAAGGCAAAGGGAAGGCGGCCACAGGAGCGCCTGAAGCCAAGTATACCAACAACAAAAGGCAAATCTTCAAGGTGGGCTGGAGGAGGTGGCTATGTGCCCCCGGCTGCTTCAATGCAAGGTCCTGACTTGCAGCATCCTGCCGTTGCCGCCGCGTCCTTTTCGCTGCCGCCTCCTCCCTCTCCGACTGCGAAACTCGTGTGCTTCGCCAAACGCTGCGAGCGAGGCGAGCTCTTTCATACATAGAGAGAGAGGAAAGACGCCGGCGTGCTCCGAGAGGCTGGCTCTTTTCTCTAGCCGAGGCTGACAGGAAGTGCCTCCAGGGCCGTGGCAGGCAAGCCGCGGGTGTTTCCTGGTTCTCCCCAGCGCAAGACGGCTCTGCCACGGCCCCGGCAGGATGAGCGAGGGCCGGCGGGAGGCACTGCGTTGCCTTGGTGACATTTCGGATGCCTCCGCCGCCTCCTCGCCCATCGCAGGTGGCGGTGGCGGCGGCACGGCGCGTCGCTGAGGGAAAAGAAGACAGCGCAGCCACCTTGCTTGCTTCCCACCTGCCCGCCCCAGATGGCCTCAGGAGCGGCGGCAGTGGCAGCAGGCGCGCACACTCCTGCCGGCGAAGGGAGGAGAGGCAAGGAAAGAGAAGGGAGCGGCAGCAGCGGCTGTCACAGTATCGTCTCATAGCGGGACAAGGCTGCCAAGCTGAGGTGGCCGCACCAGAGAGCGTCACTGCCGACCCCTTTTCTCTAGCCGATTCTGACTGAATCTCTATCCCGCTCCTTTATCCTCACGACGGGGTCGGCAGTGACGCTCTCTGGTGCGGCCACCTCAGCTTGCCAGCCTTGCCCCGCTATGAGACGATACTGTGACAGCCACTGCTGCCGCACTCCCTTCTCTTTCCTCGCCTCTCCTCCCTTCGCCGGCAGGAGTGTGCGCGCCTGCTGCCACTGCCACCGCTCCTGAGGCCATCTGGGGCGGGCAGGTGGGAAAGCAAGCAAGGTGGCTGCGCTGTCTTCTTTTCCTCAGCTAAGCGCCGCCGCTTGCGCCGCCACCGCCACCTGCGATGGGCGAGGAGGCGGCGGAGGCACCCGAAATGTCACCAAGGCAACGAGTGCCTCCCCGCCGGGCCCTCCGCTCATCCCGCCAGGGCCGCGGCAGAGCCGTACGGGCTGGGCAGAACCAGGAAACACCCGCGGCTCGCTTTCCCGGCTCTGCTCAGCTCACACGGCCCTGATAGGATGAGCGGAGGTTTTTAAAATAATTCACTTTACCATCGAAGGCAAAGGGAAGGCGGCCACAGGAGCGCCTGAAGCCAAGTGTCTCCTCAGGGCTCCGGTTGCAGGGAGGAGCCCTGACTGGCTGCACGTGGCTGCGCCAAACGCCGCGGCGTTGCTGTAACGCTACGGCAGCAAGGGAGAAGGGAAATTAACGGTGGCGGAAGGTCTCCCAAACATCCAAGCTGTCGACGCCCGCCCACCCGAGGATGCAAGGGGGGGGAAATTAAGTCACCCCCGAAAAGACGGCCTAGCCGGTTTTTCGGGGGTCAAAAAAAAATAAGGCCCGGCCTTATTATGTGAGAAACACGGTATATATGTACTTTACTTCTTAAGGTCCAAAATTGGATTTTTAAATTTTATTACATATCAAATCTTACCCAGTGAGGAAGTTTTCCTTCAGGATACAACTTTCGGATTTCTGTGACGGCAAAGTAAGCAGGTAATAAGCATGCATTCCTTCCCAAAATATATGCAACAACCTAAGGGAAAAAACCAACAAATGACAGAAAAGAGTTTTATATATGTATAAAAAAAACCAACTTCTGAAACAGTGCAATGTGAAATCCTTCAGAGCTATAATCAGCTTCCCATATCTTCTTTCAGAAATAATTCCATGTTATTGTTGCTCAATTAGTTAATTAGTTAGATATTTAGTATTTACTTCCTTTGCCATATTTCTGAAGATTTTGTGAACTCCTATAATCATGCTCTTGTTTCTCAATGATCCCACATCAGTTATGGAACTATTTGCTATGAGATAAAATTTTCCTGCTGCAATCAAATAAATATATGTTCAGGTTTAAAAAATGCTCAAAATATGCTGGGCAGATTTCAATTATTTAAATTAAAATTAGGTTTATTTAAATTGTGTATGTTTCTGAATAAAAATACTGTACAAAGGCAATGAAAACATTAAACATTTCCAAGACTGAGAATAATAGTCTTTTGTTTTGTTTTAGAATGTAACACGAAAACAGCGAAGCAAACTACATTTAAATACGATACAATCCACACATTTTTAACATTTGTAATTAGCTCACTTTAAATAAATAACTGCGTATACTGAGTACCCCAAGGAAGCAATATCAATTGAAGAGTGCTATTACTACCTCTAAGCAAATATAGTCTGCAAATTACAAGAGAATTTAATTAGCAGAAAAGTCTCAAAAACTTTCTCGGTTCTCTCTCTTTTTTAAACATTTACATAATTGTTAAACTGTTCCAGCAGAAAACAGCAAGCAACTCAGATCTAGTTTTCTCCATTTAATATGCTTACCTCTCTTGCTGCTAATAGTTGCTGCACAACAGCAGAGCTCACAGTGTTAGGAATAGTTAGGATTTTCTCCAGGATACCCTTCAAAAGGTCTCGTACGCCCTATAACATACAGATCAAATTCTAAAGGAAAATTATGCCAAAATGCAAAATTCACTTTTTAATTTTTAATAAATGAATTAGACTTGTAGCACTTATATCAAATTGTACAAAACATGTTATGTCTGTCATTCTAATGTATCTAGAGAACAATTTGTAAGCTTTTCATTCAAACTCTAATGGCTTCCTAATCTGCCACTTCTCTAAAAAAACAACAACACACACACACAAATCATCGGCATAGATTCTTCAAGTGAGTTAGATTTTTTTCCAGCTCTTTCTAGTTAGAAGGTATATGTTGCTTCTCTGATGTAATTTAGGAGAACTATATGCAGAAACAAATTAATGAGCAGTGATCTTGATGGAGTAGAATCAAGGCAGATGATACATTACCGTACTTCCTGTATTTGATACCTCCATTCATCTCTAATGGCTGTGTCGTGACCCCGTCCCAAGACTATAAAAATCCTTCTCTTATATCTTGGTCCTACAAATCAGATGAGCATGCCTCTTTAGGGCATGTCAAATTTTTGAACCTTCAATTGCCAAACATTAGGGGTGCTCAAAAATTGTGACATGCCTTGGGGATTGTAAAGATATTTTGGTTTCTTTAATATAATACACTTTTTCCACCTACAAAAGTAGAAAAAGCCTGCACCCTTTGGCCACTGCCTACCGGCATTTTGTCTCTTTGCAGCAATCAGCCAGTTTCAGTTTCAGTTTCAGTTTCAGCACAGCCTAATTAGCACAAGCAGCTGATTGTCCGCGTGATCAGCTGTTTCAGGCTGCAGGGATTGCCATTGCCTATTGCCGCCTTCGCGCGTCCCATTTTCAGCCTCCACGTGCCCTGTTTTCGGCCTCCGCATGCTCCATTTTCTGCCCATACTGATCTCTGCCACCCAGAACGGGTGGAAAATGGGGCGCATGGAGGACAAAAACAGGATGCAGAGGCAGAAAATGGGGTGCGCGGAGGCGGCAATAGGCTATGGCAATCCCTGCAGCCTGAAACAGCTGATCGACAGAGGCCGATCCAACCACAATCAGCTGCTGGTGCTAATCAGGCTGTGCTGAAACTGCAACTGGCTGCTATTTGCTGTTTGCTGCAAGGAGGCAAATTGCTGGGAGGCAAAGGCAGATTTTTTTTTCTTGTTTTCCTCCCCCAAAAGCTAGGTGCATCTATATATTTCGGAGGATCTTCTAGTCCAAAAAAATACGTAATGTGCTTGATAAGTAACTACACAAATATATCTTAACTTTTTAACATTTGGTTTGTTTCGTCTTATATAATCATATAACAACGAGTAAAGAAATGGATGAAAAAGACAATGGAGGTGCCAACCCATTCGAAAAGCGTAAACCTTTATGACTAGAAATACTTGTACTGTTGACTAATTTGATAATAACTGAGATTGTAACATCGGTAAAACAGAATCACTAGAGCAGGTAATTCAATTCTATAACTGACTTCATTACAGATTGTTATACTTCATGTCATTATAATCTATGTTAGAGTGACTTTAAACTATAGCTCTATCTCCTACCTTTCTGACAGTCATTTAATTTTATATATTATATATTGTACATATTTAATATCAAATAGGCTGGAGATGGTGTATTGCTTGTTTTTATGTTGTATGCTGCCCAGAGTCACACTGTTTGAGTTGGGCAACCTTATAAATCTTAAAAACAAATATACAGGTTTAAGTATACGGCTAGATAAAAATACAAAGTAGCTATTAAGGCTGTATTATAAAAATAGGATATATGTATAGTTATTACCTTGTAGTCTACACCCCCAATTATTTTTTGAACAAGTTTAAATGTCAGAGACCAAAGCTGTGTCCTTTCCCATTCTAGATTGTCAGAATTCAGCAGAGACTCACAAACCATTCTAGGAAAATTAAAGAAAAAAAAACACAATAAGTGGTATCTTTTCTAAGCAGATCTGATGTATTATTAGTATTATCTTTGAGCAATTGATCTCCTGTAATAAATTCTCTATTGCAGTTGTATCTGAAAGAAACATACCTGGGTGGCAGTAAACCAGTCTCCACAGCCATTGCTAAACAATCATAGAGAAAAGAAATTCTTTTAGGACTATGTTGGCTATGTATGAACCTTACAATCCACTGAACGCACTGTTCATGAGATTCCTGTAAGATAAAAACAATTATATACATTCAATGATTTCACAGTTTATTGAAAAACATAAAAAGATTTACATTGATAAAAGCTTTCCACAAGGTGTACAATCTCAATGCAGGAATTGACAACTGAGAGTCTGGGGTTGTATCATCCTTCTTTTGATAAAACTTTTAAGCTGAAATAATTTAAGGTCTTACAAACCCAAAGGCCTATATATCATTAGAAGCTGGAAACAGAAAGACTGTTTTCTTAGAAAAAGATGGCAATATCCTATCCATAAGCTGCTCAGCATGATCTACCTCTAATTAGAAACTCTGTCAGGGAATTTATAGATATTACAGATAGCCAATATATCAATAAGAAAATATTAGGTTTATTAAAACTGTCAATGAATGAAATAACTGGAGAAATTGAAATTAGATGTCATTAAAGAAGCAGGAAATACTCACCTGGGAAAGATTGCTCCAGAACTGTCTAAAGGCACTCAAACAGCTGATTAATTTAGTTCGCTCGTCTTCTGGGGTATCCATAAACATGCTAATACAAGTAAAGCCAAGTTATTTATAAAGTATTTCATCACTAGTTACTACAACAGAATCTCTACAATTATACTAGAAAATGTTTACATTACACTTACCCAGGAAAAGCTTCCTCTATGACTTCTGTTTTCTACAAAAGAATTTAAAACATTGTATCATTCTAAGAACAATTTATCTTTTATCCTATGTCACCTATACTCTGTGTTCAAATCAAAATATCCAGAACGGGTAGAGGAAGAAACATTCTCAAGTAAAAACTTATCTACTAAAATAAAATAAAAAATCCTTTATGTATGTAAACAAGTGGAAAAAGTTAAGCACAAAGCCAATAAACGAATAATTCTACTTCAAGTATTAACCAGTGGTCTAAGCTTGTAGTTAGAGAAAAGAAAATATTTTGGGTAGGGAGGCAAAGTTGATAAAAAAATATTGATAAAAGTCAATGTATTTTATTACATGAGATAAAGAAAAATTGCTGAAGGGAAATGGAGGCCAAACAGAAACAAAGGCTGACTATTGTTCTGTGCCAGCATCTGTCAATAGAATAGTATCCTACATATGTATTCTAGACACATACTGTCAGCTAGGCTGCTGCTTGCTGCCATGCATTAGGGGGAGGGGTCAGTGGAGAATCTTTCTGGGCTTTGCTTATCTCACCAAGGTCATTTCTTCTAGGTTTGGTATACAGCAGCCCTCTGGTTGCCTAGCTACAAGGAGATCGGGCTCTACAATTTGTGTTAATTTGTTGTTTCAAGCGCTTTGCCTCTGATCTTGACTGAGACTTGTTGCTTTCGGTTCATTCCTAGCAAAAGTACTTTTCTGAATCTATGGAGCCAAGGATTTTTCTTTTCTAGGAAATGGACAGAGGCAGCCCTGACACATACAATGGATAGATACATCTATACAATGTATAGAAAATACAAAGTCCATATTGGGAGGCCATTAAGAAAGCAAAAATAATCCCACCACTAACGAAGTATCTATAAGCACTTGCTCCACATCTCAAAGAAGAATGATATGGAACTGGAGGGGGCAGGGATGAAGCAATTCCCTTGTGAGGAAGAAATCCCAACATTGGGAACCATTATATATGCAAGAGTGAGGAATGGCAGAAGACAGAGGTGACGCACTGCACAAAACAAAAGGGTTTTTCATCTCTCATATTTTTAGAACCGGAAAGTCCAGCCAAGCCAAAGGCAGTATAGTCTTCACTTTGCCAACAATAACTAGGACAGGTTTAATAGCAGCCTAGCTAATCCAAGGTGAATAAGACTATCCAGAATAACTGAAGGTTACACGGAAGCCCTAAGACAGGTGCTTTGCCTTCTTAGTGGAGAAGAAGTGAGAAGTTTCAGAGGCAATTCTTCATTTTCCCCAGAGGCACCTAATCTATGGGGAGTTGGGGATGTTTGGGGTTAGATGCGGCAGGACCTTGCCTAAGATACCCTAACAGAGTGGCCAATCAAAGGTCCATCTCCTCCCAACCCTATGGAAACAAGAAGCATAAGGACCAGTTGTCTTCTTCTTCTTCTCCTTCTTCCTCTTCTCTTCCTCCTCCTCAGGATGTGTGTTTATTTTCATGGTCATGGTCATGATGTGCACTAAAGATGGTGTTTGATTTCATTGTACGAGATGCAATGACAATAAAGTAAACTAACTCCTTCTTCCTCTCCTCCTCCTCCTTTTTTCTTCTTCCTCTCTTCTTTCTTCTTCTTCCTCTTCTTCCTGCTCCTGCTCCCTCCTTCTCCTTCCCCACCTCATCTTCCCCTTTTGATTTCTCCACCATCCGCCCTTTTGCAAAGTTGCATCGAAGGTTTAAATAGCCATCGAAATCCGGCATCCACACTCCCCCTTCCCAACCCTACAACCCCGCAGCATTCCCCATCAGGCGGCGACCATCCTTTGATGATGGAAAATTGATGGTGATGATGATCACGATGACTGCCATGGCGGGCGGCGGGACTCACCACCACTTCCTCGAAGATACTCTGCAACTGCGCCTCCATCGGGACCGCCATGGTGCGATCCCAAGGCTTCAGTCCGCCACGATCCGGCGGGGGGGTGGGGAGTGGGGGGGAGAGAAGCAACAGGATCGCCTCTCCCCGCCGTTGCTTCTCTTCCCGGAAGTGTTACGGAAGGTGCTTCCTTTCGCATCCGGGTCGCGGGTAGCTGGAGGGGGGGGAGAAATACTGCTGCTGGTGATGGTTGCGAGTGGGATACTGTAGCCTTTACTCACTGCAACGGATTTGAGGGTTAAGGACCGAGAGTTTTCATTTGCTTGCTTTAAAGCAGGGGTCTCCAACCTTGGCAACTTTACGACTTGTGGACTTCAACTCCCAGAATTCCTCAGCCAGCGCATGAGGAATTCTGGGAGTTGAAGTCCACAAGTCGTAAAGTTGCCAAGGTTGGAGACCCCTGCTTTAAAGTTCCGTGAAGCGCGCCAAACTCGGATGAAAAAGCATCTTCGAGCGGTGGAATTGGCGAGCTCCTCGATTTCCTAAGGAAATACCCATCCGTTTGCACCCCGATTGCACAACGCACACCAGGAGCGATTCCGGTCATTGTTTGTCTGCTCCGATTTTCTTTAATAACAAGAAGGAGTAGTATTCCCCGAGAACTTAATTTGATGGCCGAATCCAAACCTTGAGACCGACTATAGGCTTGCAAACGTACACAGCCACCCATTATATCACCTTGCTTCGCTTTGCACAAGAAAACAATTTGAAAAATCTTATTGTTACCTAAAGGAAACTCTTGTTTTTTTATTTTTTTTTTATTTTGCTGCAGAAAGAAAATAAATAAAAAACTTTTAATTAATTTTGGGATTTGATTATTAGATCTGTTTGGATAAGAGAAATATTGTTACACATGTTTCATTTGCCTTTATAGGGTTTTTTTAAACGGCTTACATTTAAGATGAGAGGATATTTGTACTGTTAGTTTGAATATTGATTATTACTATTTTTTTAGATTATTTATGTACTTTTTGTTGTTGGAAGTTTATTCTTGGATATTTTATTTGAAAATAAATGAAATTTTGACCCTGGAATTGGATGATTAGATCATCTTTGATTAAATAAATATTGTGAAATTTTAAAATTATATATACTATGTATGGTTTAGGTAAGTTAAAGGAGGAGAAAAAGCATTAAAAAAACTCAAAGAAGTAGTGCAAGATTGGAAGATGTGGAGAGACATCTGGCCCTTAGAATCGCCTAAAGTCAGACATAACAAATGGATAACATCAACATAGCATGGACCGTCAATTGCACAATGCATCGAGTTATTTTATAAAATAAAAGGGTCATTGTCTTTGAACTTAATGTTTAATACTAAGGTATCTGCTATTTTTTACAAATATTACAAAAAGAAAAAAAGAAACTTATTGGAAAGGTACGTAGGTGTTAGTTTCTAACTTCCCCGTTGTTTACATGCCAACTAATTTGCTAGATAACTTAGACTTATATGCGGTGTCATAGTGCTTTACAGTTCTCTTTAAGTAATCTTAAGTATATTGCCCCCAACAATTTGAGTCCTCATTTTACTGACCTTGGAAGAATGGAAAGCTGAGTCAACCTTGAACCACTCAGGATCAAACTCCTGGCAGTCAGCAGAATTTGCCTGCAATACTGCATTCTAACCACTGCGCCACTGTGCTCTTATATTTACAGGTAGTCCTTGACTTACAACCACAGTTGAGCCCAAAATTTATGTTGCTAAGTGAAACATTTGCTTGGCCCCATTTTACGACCTTTCTTGCCACATTTGTTAAGTGAATCACTGAAATTGTTAAGTTAGTAACAAGCTTCTCCATTGACTTTGGCTTGTCAGAAGATAACAAAAGCCGAATGCATGAGGCTAGGACATTGCAACAATCATAAATATGAACCAGTTGCCAAGCATCTGAGTTTTGATCCCATGACCATGGGGATGCTGCCTCGGTCATAAGTGTGAAAAACAGTCAAGTCACTTTTTCAGTGTTGTAACTTTGAACGGTCACTAAATGAACTGTTGTAAGTCGAGGACTACCAGTATAAACTTGGTAGACCCACTTAGAAACCATGCTGTCAGTTTATATTTGCCTTATTGTGTGATGTATTGTGTATAGAGTAACTTGACTGAATTTGGTTAAACTTCTGTTTTGGAATACTATACCAACCAATACTGTTCATTTTCCATTGCTGCATACTCCTAAACTTTAAGTACCAATGAGATATTGTTGGTACAGACAGGTTTCTCACACTTACAACCATTGCAGCATCTCTATGGCCACAGGATCAGATGCTTGACAGCCGACTCACATTTATGACGGTTGCAGTATCTCCCGGGTCACGTGATCACCTTTTGTGACCTTCTGACAAGCAAAATCAATAGGGAAGCCAGATTCTCTTAAGAATCGTGTTACTAACGTAACAACTGCAATGGTCGTAAAGTGGGGCAAAATTCACTTAACAAATGTCTTGCTTAGCAACATAAATGGGCTCCATTGTGGTTGCTTTTCTTGAAGAAAAATATTTATTCCAAAGTTGAGCAGAGTTTATTGTCACATGATGTATCTCAGTTTGGATCTGATAGGATTAAACTAAGAAAGGAGGTTCGTTTGACTGAGACAATGTCCAAAAGCCAAGGAGTAGAAAGGGTGCAGCTTCCAGTTAGATTTATTTTCTCCACAACGTAAGATTTAATGTCAAGCATGAGGAATCAAAGTCATAGAACTTTTATTTTAGCCATTTTATATTAGTCAGCTCATTTCTTTGGGAATTGTGTTTTCCCCAGGATGTTTGCAAGAAGGATTAAGTGTATTTACAATAATTCAGTAATGCAATTTTTCATCCGCTGTTTGCGTTTACAGATATTGCCAATTCTCAGCCTTGGCACAAACTCTTAAAGTATGTAATAGACCCATGTTTTCCATTGCTCACATATTGCTCACATACTACAAAAGAGGACAATACTAGTATGTGGCTTTGTTACACAGGAAGAAAAAACAGAATGTCCATTGGCTGCTGTTGATTAAAAAAAAAAAAAAGAATAAGAATTCCAGAAGTCATACTTCGCACGCAACAGCATGGGACCAAGCAAAATAGCACTGGACTGAAGAAGTGCTCACTGCTTCTCCTACCTCTGTTGCAGTGGTGGGATTCTTGTGTCGTGGGCAAAAAAGAAGCATATAAATTCCTTAAATGAAAAAGTATGAAATATTCGCCCCTCTCTGTCTCCCAAAATTTGATTTTCTGGATCCAGAAAAATATGTAAACAACATGCATGAAAAAGTGTGTGGGTTTTTTATGATTTTATTTGTACACTGCCAGAGTCCCTCTGTGAAGGAGACAAGTAGTTCCTAAGTGTGATTCATAAATAAATAAGTCTTTTTAACAATGATAAAGTAGTGAATATACTTGATTTATTTGAGTGTTTATTTTTTGGGTATTGGCTGAATCCCAGTTTCCTCCTATAAGGAAACCTTCCAATTTTCTCTTCCTCACTTTCAATTTCCAAACAGAAAATTGCTGAAAATGCCTTCTGCCCTTTACATGTATTGGTTAAAAGTAGATTAGGTGTCCTCCCTCTAAATGACTAAACGCTGCTCTTGTTTATATGCTACCAGTAAAGTGATAATACTCTCTCAATTTCTCTTCAGCTCAGGCAATACTGAAAGAGCAGGACAGAGCAAAGAGTAACTGGAAAAATGGAAACTCTTCCAGCAGATCAGACAGATATGGGAGAGAAGAGCACTTTGGAGCTGTTAGATTTCCATACAGAGACAGTTATTAAAAAAAGCACTCTTAGGAAATATAAGATACTCTGTGTTGTAAGTATTACTTTTTACTTATATTTGAATGTTGCATTTGTTATATCCTCTGTTTCAGTTTTGTGATTTAACAGCATAATCGTGCTTCTAATTTTCCATTGTTTGCCTGGAAATATCCTGGTTCTGCCGCTTTTTTTTTGTCATTAGCATGAATAGAGACACCTTTAATTGTTCATGTTTTCAGTGGATGGTCTGCTTCAAGGGCTAAAACTTGAAATATTCAGAGTTAGCAAAGTTGGGAGATATTGCTGTTTCTTGTTTATAATGTATAAATATCTCCCTCTCCCCCTGTCTGTCTGTCTCTCTCCCTTTGTTTAAAACAAAAGTGGATGTTTACAACTATTTTGTATTATACTGCTGTACTATGAATTGTTATAGAGGGCCAGTTTAGTGTTGTAGTTAAAGGCATTTTCCCATTACAAAGTGAAAGAACGTGAGTGCTACTCCTACCGCAGGCATAAAGCTAGCTGGGTGATTTTGGACCATTGGTGGGGAAAATTGCCCACAGATTACTTTTCCATGTACTTGCCAGGGATCAACATTTACTTGAAGGGACAGACAAAAAAAAAAGAATTATTATAGATTTAATTTATAATCTAGTACAGGAGTCACCAACCTTTTGGACCTCAGGGATCACCAAACTCATATTTTTAAATCCCAGCCGGACCAGAGACCCTGGGAAAATCCCAAAAAAAGTCTGCAGGAAAATTCCCCACCCCGTTTTCCTACCAATTGATCATTCTTTATTTGGGATCACAGGATACCGTCTCCAGCTCCGTTCTCCGGGGGGAGGAGAGAGAGAGAGAGAGAGACTTTTGGCTTCATGCAAGGAAAGCAGCAGAAGCAGCAGAAGTATTTCTTTCTCTCCCCTAAATTCTGCCAGAAACGAGTCTTTGTGAGACTTGTCATGCCGGCACTGCCTCGTGGAGTAGGATGCCTTGCAGGGTCCCAAAGACTCATTTCTGGTGGAGTTTGGGGGAGAAAAAGAAAAACGTTTGCTGCTTGCCTTGCGTGCAGCCAAAAGCAGAAGAAGAAAGAAGCGGAAAAAAGCAGCCCGGTGGCCAGGCGAGGCATGTGGGGTGAGTGGGGCAAGTTCCCCGCCATTTGCCCTTTCCCCCTCCCCTCACTACCTCGTGTTGTTTGCAATGCAAGCCTTGTGTTCCCGTGGGCCATGTGGGCAGTGCAGCCTTGTGTTCCCGCACAGCCTGGATTAATTGCTTTGGGGGGTGCTTTGGGGGTGACATTTCTCTGTGGACCACCAAAATTTTCTCACGGAGCACCAGTGGTCCCTGATCTAGTGTATCCCAAATTCCATACATCTGAATTCAGGCTGGAGAAACTGATCTACAGAAGCTAAGAGTAATTCAGATCTTCAGACAAAGGATAAGAGAAAAAAAACCCGACTTCATTTGGTTAAACTGGAGATGTCTTGGAACCGGACTGAACTATGAACTCCTTTCATAATAGACATCTAGGACAATATACTCTGTGTTTCTCAGGATTCTTGTTCTGGGTTTTGGCTTCTTTCACCAAGTAGGTGTACCAAAATGAAGTGTCTTATATCCTGAAAAGTGGGATATTTCTGAAGTAGTAGATTTGTGTTTATTATTGTTTTGTGAGAGCCGTCTTCTTGCTCTGAACTTTGACACAAACCTATCAAAGTTCTTGAGGCGTAGTAGTGCTTACTAAAGACTGATAAAAAATAACAATGTTATCTGTTGGGAAAATTCCAAAGAAAGTCTAAGAATGAATGGTGGACATTTTCCGTAAATTTATGATTCAGAAAGAGAAGACAAAACATTAGTATGAGACTTTCTGTAACTCATTCTGCTAGAGGAATCACATGGTTTCCCAGTCTAAATGCCAATAGTCCTTGACTTACCACCACAACGGAGTCCAAAAATTCTGTTGCTAAGTGAGACAGTTGTTTAAGTGAGCTTTGCCCAATTTTACAAGCTTTCTTGCATCGTTGTTAAGTGAATCTCTGCAGTTGTTAAGCTAGTAACATGGTTATTAGGTGAATCTCACTTCCAAGATTGACGTTGCTTGTCAAAAAGTCCCAAAAATAATCATATGATCCTGGGACATTGCAACCATCGTAAATATGAAACAGTTGCCAAACACCTGGATTCTGATCACGTGACCATGGGGTTACTGCAATGATCATAAGTGTGAAAAATGGTCATAAATTACTTTTTTCAGTCTTGTTGAAACTGTCACTAAACGAATTGTTTGTAAAGTTGAGTACTACTGGTACCTGTATTTTATATCTTTTTAACGTCAGTCAATTTTACATAGGATGCAAAGCTGTTGTTTCTTTAGTAATGATTTCTCTAAGTCAGAATTGTCTGGTTCCAACAAAACTGTAGGTTTCTAAAGAGCTGATGAAAAGGACTCTGATGAATTTTTAAAAGTGTAACAATGATAGTGAGGGGCCTAGAGAATAAAGCCTAAAGAAATAGGATATACTTAGCCTAAAAAGAAAAGGCCAAGGAGAGACAATGCTAGTAGTCTTCAAAGAGTTGCTAAAAACTTTGAAGGGAAGAGTTCCCAGGAGGAGAATCTGCATTTATTCGCCATGGCAGTGGTGGGATTCAAATTTTGTTTACTACTGGTTCTGTGGGCGTGGCTTGGTGGGCGTGGCAGAGGAAGGATACCATAAAATCTCCAGTCAGAGGTGGCATTTGCTGGTTCTCTGAACTACTCAAAATTTCCGCTACTGGTCCTCCAGAACTGGTCAGAACCTGCTGAATACCACCTCGGCCCCATGGGGCTTGAGGGTAAGACAAGAACCAATAGATGGAAGAGAATTTGTCTTATTAAACTATGCCTTAGTATTGATCTAGAATAGGGACAGAGGAAATGGCATAAAGGTGATTGCTATTTTTGTTTCTTGGAAGCTGTACAGAGGGAGATTCAGTCTTGAAATAAGGACGAATTTCCTGACAAGCAACGGAAAGTCTTGCCTTCTATATTAGTGGGAGCCATAAATTCTAGAGATTTTCAAGCAACGACTGGACAATCATTTGTCAGGGATGGTCTGACCCCTGCCCTGGGTAGGGTCTTGGACTAGAAGAACCAGTTTGGTATGGGGGTTAAAATGTTGGACCAGTAGAGCTCTAGGCCTGTCTTAGATAAGAATGAATAACTTTTAGGCAAGTCATTTTCCCTCAACCCAATAATCATAGGTTTATTGTTAGAGGGAAAACAGGAGGCAGAAACATTGTATACATTGCCTTGAGTTGTACAAAGTAAAGACAGGAAATATGTCTAAAGTATTATCAGCTATTTTTTAAAGTTGTGAAAGCAAAGGTAAGATGTATGTCTAATAATAAAAATGAATAAAACAGTTATTTTTACATTTTGAAATTATTTTACTTTTGGAAATAAGGCCACCCTACAGTACTCGTGAATCCTGATGGATTTCTGGAGCATATCCCAAAAGATATACTACTCATCTTCTGCATTTGAGAGATTACTCAGGTGATTGACACAGGCAATCTCAATAATTGAGCATGGATAGAAGATTGAAGAAGAAATTGGTGAAGAAAAGCTCATATCCAAACAAATGAGAGTGATATTGTTACCTGTTGCTTATCTAAGGTATAGATTATTGATTAATGTTCTCTTCCTAGACAAGGCAAGTGAATTATTCCACTTTCTGCTGACCATTTATCTACAGCCATTTGGAAATGAAGCTTGTTTTTGATTGCCCTGTGGAATTATTTTTGTGAAGAGCAAAACAAGAACAATGAATCTCGGTTTATTGTTAAACCCGAAACTATAGCATCCTCTGGGGAACTTCGAACCAGTCAATATTTCTTAGCTCAACCTATTCCACACAGTTGTAAGGAAAATGGAGGATGGAATAGTATTTCACCATCATAAATTTACAGGAATATAAATGTATTTGTTCAATTCAATCACAATGTAGCTGAAGTAAATTTGATTTCAAATATTAAGTGTTTAAAAGCTTTAGGGGACACCTTGTAACCATACTCTTGGTTTTAATAGCCTTTGGGAATTTCTTGAAGATTTGACTTTTCTGTCAGGTACAGATACTAGGTTATTAGTAAAGCCTAATGTGTATTGGTTGACTGAATATAATTTTTAGCGGCCTTGGATTTATTGTGCTACATTGTTGTTTTATAATTGCTTCCTTTTATGTTTTGTACTCTCGGCTGCCCAAAGTTACAAGATTCAGATAGGCAGCAAAATAAATTCAATTCAATCATCAATAAATTAAAATAAATAAATAAATTTTTATCTTGTGATCATTTCTCTGTCATTTGTTAAAATACAAGTATAGTATTCTGGTGCAGGAGGAAAATATTTGATAATATGCACCTGCGTTTAGGCATGAAGATGACAAGGAAAAGTGCATTTCCACTTAGAAGCTAAGCTTGGTACATTAATTAGGATTTATTCCCCGTGAAGTGCATACGTAGGATCTCAGCTGAAATGGGCATTTGGGCAAGGTACAGCTGTACATAGTGGGGGGGAAAAACACAGTCATCACTATTGCTACTTCCAGCAGTCCTTTGTGACTGGGTTAATACCTCCCTCTTTGGTGGTTAAAAAAAATAGTGTTCATTGTTGTACCCTTCTATTGCTTTGTCAAGAATTTCTAAGGAATCCTTTTGGGAGCAGCAGGAAACAATGCAGAAGGTAAGGCATAGATACCAGGATAGGAAATTGGGACCAAAGATCTGGATCCCGACCATTGCTAAAGTTCTGAAGGACTTGTTCATTGAAAAATTACAGCCACCGAAAATTATTCCAAGTATTTTGGGAAAATTCATGCTATTTATTTATAGGGTCTATTCATCAGTGGAAATTTTCTATGGCTTCTCAATTACTGTTGGGATTAATTAGGAAACATATTTTCCTAATAGTGAAGTCTGGGGCTTGCATTGTGTAGTTTGATGAATATGTCACACCATATTTTCCCCAAAGACCTAATTGACAAATACAATATTGCTAAAGACATTATTTTGGATATTTTCTATTTTTTTTAAAAAAAATTGGATTTATTACACTTAATATAGTTGGTAAGAAGATTTTTATGGCCTGGTTTTGAGTGAAAATAGAAGTGGCCTCAGTGTTTATGAAGATGATGACTATACATGGCAGTGAAAAAATATATTTGACCAATGTTGACATTTTCCTCCTTGCATTAAATCTGTATATATGCTCCTCACCCCACTTCAATTGACAATATAGCTCTTATTCTTATTATACAGCAATACTGTAGTCTAATGATGTAGTCTTGATTTGGCTTTTATGCTACTACAAGATTTCATTCTTTCTTTGGTAACAGAGAAATTTCTTTTCTGCTCACCTCTGTCCTCTACGGCTCAAAGTGCAGTGAAGCATGCTGGGTCAATCTGTTCTTGCTTCTGTTATTCTAGACAGCAGGTTACCCAATAATTGTGAAAGAAGTTCTCTCCCTCCCTCCCTTTCTCTGTCTCTCTTTTTCTGTGTATTTACAAAGCATTATCTGAAAAAATATTTACATGCTTGAGTTATGAACCAGGAACAATTACCAATATTTGGAGAGTCCAGTGATGCCTAAAGAAAATAATCTGCTCTCATAAATATTGGGTTTTTACCGCAATTCTAAATACTTTATTTAGAAAGTTGAGTTGATTTTAGAGGATTTCATTGGAATATATCATAGCTGTACCCTACCGTAATTCTAAATACTTTATTTAGAAAGTTGAGTGATTTTAGAGGATTTCATTGGAATATATCATAGCTGTCCTACCGCAATTCTAAATACTTTATTTAGAAAGTTGAGTTGATTTTAGAGGAATTTCATTGGAACATATCATAGCTGTACCCTAATTTGAAATATGCTTCCTCAAAAGAAAGTTAATGTTTAAGTGATTTACTTTCAAGTAAAGATACCAGGAATGGTAATGCCATAATACAGTTCAAGCATGATCAATCAAAGTTCACATATGCAGGGGATTATCTGGTATGTCGATCATACACATGTATGCATCACAGTTTAATATTCATCAGAATTAGCCAAGAGAATAGCTGATCTCTTTCTGACATGACTTTTAATAATAAAGTAGAAGCCCCACCATCACCCCATCCAACATTTTAGCAGTGATCTTTCAAATATTCCTGATTGTTCCTCTGAGAAAAAGCAGAGAATTGCAGTAATCTTTGTTTACTGAGCACAATTGGGAGTAGCAACTTGGTCATAAAATGAAACGATCACCAAGTGTAACCACAACTGTGCTTACGGTCCTATTGGGGACACACCAGAGTGGGGACCAGGGGTACAGTTGTCCTCATGCTATATGTCTCCCTTTGTTCTCCCTTTTCCCAGCAATATGGCAGGCAGTTATGTGAAGAGGAGGAGTCCACCAGGGCTCTACTAAGGGTCGTGAGGAGAGGGGAAACATATGTGAAAAGAAGGATGGTTTAATGGGTCATGGATTGGCTAGTTGTAACATATTATTGTACAGATTGTAAAATTGTATTCAAACCAAAAAGAAAAACCGAATTAAAATACAGATGAATTGATGCAGTTTTACCTGGACTTATGGTTCTCCAGGTGTCTTTGTTTACATCTCCCTCCATTCTTAGCCAGCATGGTCCCTTCTGAAATGATGGGAGTTGTAATTTAGTATATCTGGAAAGTGAGGTATTTCTGGGGAAAATTTATCCAAGACTGGCTTCCTTATTATAGGAAAGGGAGTCTCTTATGCTTCTGGTATTTTGTAATGTAAACACTGAGCATAAGTGGATAGTCAATTACTCCCAAATTCACCCTCCCTATATAAGAATTAGCTGTCATTTTTGGCATTTCAGAATAGGCATTAATTTCTCTGATGCAGTTCATAGACTGGGAGTTTATTGTTCTTTTTGTATATCTTATCCATTGTTCTTTGACAGATTTTGAATGGCATTATGATCTACTGCATGGTTCTACCTGAAACTATGATGACTTGTCACTCATAGCTACACCTCTCCTTTTATACAGCAAATAATAATTATTTTTAATTTACATAGAGAGAGGAAATACTATTTGTTTAAACTTAAGTAGCTACAGCAGAAATATTTATTGTGAATATACCATTGGAGAAAGGTCACATATAGAATTTCCTGGTTCTGTAGTATATAACTCTATTCACTTAAATAGAAAGATAATGTTTGGAGCTTCCGGTTGAACTTCCCTGAAGATAAGCTAGACACCATGATCGTCCACGGCTTCAGTCCATGCTCTTTCATCAGAGAGCCCCGATTGTCCGGATTTGGGGCAGAAGCCGCCTTGTAGGGGTGGCGGAGGAAGGGGAGAACACCAGCCAGGTCGAGGGGAGCCACAAGACAACTGCAGTGGTGGTGTAAAATGGCCACCCTCAAGGGGAAGAATCAGCTGGAGTAAGATTGTGCAGGAGAGAGGAAGAAGCAGACAGCATGAGAACCGGGAGAATTGGCACGCTACAATTAAATGAAAGATACCCCAGGATTAATTCTTAAGAATTTTTAAGAAAGGAATTAAAGCAGCGGAGATACAAGGGGAAAAAAGGAGAAAAATGCTTTTGACAGCTGTGGGGCTTTGAACTGTGAAAGGTAGAAGCCGGAAGAAGAAGAAGAAGAAGACATTTAGTTAATTTGGACAAATATATTTTTGACACTAAATAGGCACTAATAAGGCTGGACTTGAGAGTGTCAAAGAAAAAAATTAAAATACTAATTGGAGATTTGATTTGAATGGAAGATTGTGATTTGAAAAGCCCTGAATAGAAGAACTTTTAAAGGGGGGGGGATTTGTGTGTTTGTGTGTGTGTGAAGATTTGATATAACAAAGAGTGCCATCTTGTGGCCAAAAATTTAACTTGTTTTTTTTAAAGGATACTGTTTCTTAAAGAACTTTAAGGAATATTGATACAATAAAACAAGAATTTTGGAAAGTTAAAACATTGAAACAAAGAAAGAAGTAAGAAGAATCTGCCTTGGAATTAACTGCTGATTTTGGCATGGACTTGGTGTTGGACTATTTGTGAATTAAAAAGCCCAAGAGGAATAAAACAAAAGCTGATTTTTGGAAATTAACTTCATAGATATTACTTGTATTAAATTAACAGACAGAAATGTGTAAAATGGCAGTATCTCTTCTGGAATTAAAAATGGAACTTAGAGACATGAAAGAAACATTACAAGAGAGAGGTGGATCATTCAGTTTTGCTTTAAATTTTTTTGGAAAATGCGATCTGAGAACATGAACAACAAAGACAAATGCCAGAGGAGGAGGAGGAGTTTATTACAGAAGAGGCCATTTTCAACTATCATCTGGAACAAAAAACCTTAAAAAGAAGAGTGTAAAGAGTAGGAAATAAAAATGAGATGCAAGAAGGTAATTAAAAAGGGGAATATCTGTAAAAGTAAAAAAGGCAAAAAACAACAGAAAATCAAAGGGTGGAAGGAAGTTATAAACAGGGAGGGGGATAAAAACTGGAGTGAGAGGATAAAGGGGAGAATGAAAGGGAAAAGAAGTGATAAACAGGAGCAGGAAACAAAGAAATATGGGAACTGTAAAAAAATGAAAAGAAATTGTTTATTTAGAAGACACAGAGACAATGGCTGATTAAGAATTGGGGGATTATGCAAGGTAATGAGGGGTAGCATAAAGATATTTAAAGTTATAAATAGTGTAGAAAATAAGGATATATAGATTATTAGGATGGAAAATGAAACTGATATTTATTGGTACTGGAATGTATGCTCTTTCTCTTATATGTATAAAGATGAATGGAATAACTAATGGAATATGCTTATTAAATAGATTGAAATAACTGAAATGAGGAGGGCTGAATTGGAATTAATATTAATTAATTAATATTTTAATTAATTTAATAATAAATTAATTTAATTAATTAAATTTAGGATTAATTAGATAGATTCACTTGTTCTTTTTTTGAAATTGTAAATAAATTTTATGAAATTAAGAGGGGGAAAAACCATGCAGAATCTGATTTAAAAGGTATATAAACCATGTAGTCTTAAGGGATTATTACTATCAATTTTTAGGTAATAAAAGTTAGGTAATTTAAAGGGGAGGTAATTAATGAATATGTAAACTATAGGGGTGGCACACTTAAATTAGTAATTTAGGGGGGCAATTATTGTTTTGTTTAAATGTATGAAATTAGAATTTATGAAAGGGTGAAATAAGGATATGCGATGAAATTGCAAATATGACAGATAAAAGTATTAAAGTATAATAATTATGAAGATATGAGAATTACTTATGATTCAAATAAGAAGAAAGCATCCTGAATAATATAATAAATAGAAAATATGTAAAAGCATTGTTAAGATAGGAAGTTGAATGTAAAAGATGAATATGTAATTATGATCATATTTGTAAAGGTGGAAACCTGGAATTATGCTGTTCACTAAAAAGAGACATTTTCAAAATGTGGAAAACTGAAATAAAATTTGCTTAAAAATAAGAAAGAAACATAATGTTTGCCTGTTAGTTGAAAAAGTACCATGCATCATTCAACAAATAGAAATGTTTTTAAAAATGTTTAGGTGTGCTAACTGATTTAGTTCAGACATCTGAAAAATTATATTCCATTGTAAAATGCATGGGCAATCATTTTTTAGTTCCTGCTTTGTGTTCTTTTAAGATATTTTTCTTTTAAGATACAGTCTAGCTTGAAAATATATTTAAGATATTTTGCTGTAAAGTTATAGAAAAGACATACTGGACTTAAGAAAGATAAAGTCTTCCTTCAGTTGAACTTGACCTCTGGTAGCTATATGCACACAAGGAAATAATTTTGTTGATATTAGGAAAGTAGTTTGCTGTTCCCTTATTCTGGGAAAAATTTTGACTTCCAACTTATAGTTCTGGACTATTCCATAGGTTAGTGGATACCCAGGTACTGTGCTAAACTCTGATTATGGAGGTCAAACAAGATTGCTTTTGGAGGTCAAACAAGATTGGCTAGATCTTGGGACCATCTCTGACTATCATAATTGTAGGCTATTTTAAAGATATTAGGCTCACCTCACCTGTTTTTCCTATTTGTGAGAAAAATAGAAATTGTTCCAATGTAATTCAGTGCTTTGGAGTCATATAACACTTTGGTCTCACTAGGTTAACTTAGTGACTACCATTTTCTTTGGTAGTTACAAAGAAAGTGAAATTATCTGCACACTTTTTAAACAAATCAAAATTCCCTATTAAGCCTGAATCCAGTTTAAAGTTTAGTTAAACTCCCATTATAAAATAAGATAAAAGCAAAATCTTGGATTAGTTTGTACTTATTTTAATTGCACTGGTGGTAACTTAACCCTCCCTTTTCTTTGTATCATGGGATTCTAAAAATAAACCCAACATCTTTTTTGATAAATCATTGATACACTAACAAGAAGGTTCACTCAAAACTCACTGAATTTTGTGAGGTAAGCAGGCCTTTGCTTTGAAAGATATATCCTTTTAAGTCTAAGGACCTTGATGTTGAACATGTATTATTTCTTTTTGCTGGTTTTCTTGTGGACAATGTAAATACAACATGCTGTATTTTTAATGTATTCATCCTGTTGTTAATAGGTTCTTTTCATTTCTTTGGTGGCTGTAGCCCTTGGACTAGGTTTAGGGCTTGGACTGAAACAATCTAAGCAACCACAAGGTATGTTTACTTCAACTGAACCAAAAGGGTTAAGAAAAGGCCATGTCATTGAGTTGATATACCTGTATTTAAGCTGTACCTAGCCTTTTTCAGGTAAAGATTCCTTGGATTCAAGCTTAACTTGTGGTGACAGCATTTATATGCCTATCTGTTCTTCTTCTTGATAACACTATTGAAATCATTTGTGCCTGATTTCTAGGATTCTATTCTATTTTATTTTATTTCCCAGGCCTATGAGATTTGTGTTGGTCACCTGTCTCAATTTTCACAATAAAGTTTCACCTTTCTGAACTGAAAGCTTGAAAGATATTCACATCCTGGCCACATGGACAGTCTTTATTCACCAACTAAGACAGCAGCTTCTTTACACATTCACACAGAGACCATGAGTAAAAGGCTGAAAACTCTCTGCATCAATAATATAAGAGATAATTGTGGGATATCTGTAAAATTTTATTGCTCCCTTTCAATCAATTATGTTAGAAAAAAAACTTGGGGGGAATTTAGACATCAGCTAAGATTAGTTAAGTCAGAGGTCTCCAAACTTGGCAACTTTAAGACTTGTGGACTTCAACTCCCAGAATTCTCCAGAATTCTGGGAGTTGAAGTCCACAAGTCTTAAAGTTGCCAAGTTTGGGGACCCCTGAGTTAAGTAATGCCAGCTGTGGTGTATTGATTTTTGTGTGGAAACAAACATTCATATATATTTTTCTATATGCTAATTTAAACGTAGAGACATAGACTGATTAAAAAATATGAACAAATCAAAATGTTTTTGAGTCCTGATCACTTTTCTGGAGACAAGTGTATTTTTCCAATGGTTCCCACTCCCCAACTTCCTAGTCTAGCTTATGACCTACAGGTCTGGATTTCCTGGTAGTCTTCTGTATTAACTATGCAAAACTCTGCTTAGCATCTGAGCCTAGATGACTCAGACACTGTTGTCTAATAATGCTTAGAAATAATAACTGAAATTCAACACAACTCAGCAGAACCTGACAACAGGTTGCCTACTCAGTTTTCTTGGTAATTAGCAACTCCAAAGCTCTTACTGGTTTTTTTTGTTTTTTTTGTTCATGACCTCTAAACTGGACTTGAGTACTAGATAGCCCTTTAATTATAGTAACATAAAGTAATGAGCACTGCAGATTGGAATAATCTAAAATGTTAAGTTTCAGTACATTAAGAGCTCTTTTTAAGAAGTACTGTACAAGTTGTTAGAGGAAGTTGCTACAGATGAATGATAAGGTACACAAAATGCTTGATCAAGAACAGATGGGAAACAGAACTATTCAGCTAAAAACCTGAGTTTGCTTCGTAGCATGATTGGTGGACTGCTCTGTTTCCATCTCATCTCCTGGTGCTACAATGTTCCTGATGAAATTTAAGTGAGAGAAGATAGATGGACAGGCAGAAGGATGAAATCTGTCACATTTGATTTAGCCTTATCTAAAATGATAGGGTAGGATTAATATTCCTAGCATGCATAAAGGAGGAAGAGAATAAAGTTATTAAAAAAACACACATCAAGATAGAATTCTAGGGACTAAATATTCAGAATGTGTGACCATGCATCTAGAATGAATCACAGCATCTCACGTTGAGGTCCTTTGAGTAAATTGAAAAGGAGTTAGAGATTTTTTTACTTTGTTCACTGGTGAGATATGGCTGTGGTCTGCCCTATATTTGTTAGATGGGTCCACGGTAATAAGAGGCAGGACATGGCAGGAACTGGTAACAGTTTTTATTTCGTGAATTAAGAAAAAGCTGCTCAGCTGAGGCTGGCGCCTGCTTTTGTAGCTGGTGCTGTCTAAGGTTTCAACCACTGACGGGGCTTTATTTCTCCCGCCAGTGGCTGGGCCAATGAGTGGAATCTATTAACCGACTCCACTCTATGGCCATATTAGGTAATACTTAACAATATTGATTGTGCATATTGCATTAAAAACAGGATGCAGAAGTCTCCAAAAATGAAGGTCAAACTAGTTTAAGCCTTCAGTCCCAGTAGATTTTTAAATCAAGTGAATTCCATATTTATATCATCGTGCCTGGTTTCATGCTAGTATGGAGTAGGGTGAAGACACAGGTACAATTAGGTCTTCAAAAGGTAACTGATGTCACAGCAATTAATATTAATTTATCTGTTTATTAGCTAAGTCTGCACGGATATCACTCTGCCTGTTACTGATTAATTGCATTAGTGTGCTTATTGAGGAGGCATGAGAAGATTAAGTGAGATATGAAAATTAATTCCTAAGTACTCTGGTGACTCAAAATAACCTTGGACATTAAAGAACATTAAAGATAAATGGTAGAGAAGTAGCTAATTTACCTATTTTATGTTCTGGCGCTACTGGCAGAGTTGGAATTTATATAATTCATTGCATAAAACTTCCATATAGATGAAGAAGTGCCCTCTGCGGTGTATGAAGCTTCTGTTGGAGTCCACTCAATAGACACTGTCTGACATGAAAGTGTTGTCTCTCTCTCTCTCTCTACACACATGCGTGCGCGTGCACGTACACACACACACAAGGAGGGAGGGAGTGTATGATGTTTGGGTGATTAACCTGTACGTTTATTTTCAGAAGATATGGAAATACTTGTCTATCTCTTTTTAAATTTATCTTTGATTATTCATCCAGAAAGCTGCAGAAACAGATGTAATGAGACATTCTGTGAAGAGCTATCGTACTGTAGTTGTGATAACAAGTGTACAGAACGCGAAGCTTGCTGCTGGGATTATCAAGATATTTGTGTGCTACCAAGTATGTGCAACTTTCCAATCAACTAATTTCATCATAGACAGAATGATGATTTTTTCAAAGCAAATGGACCATTCTATTGCCCCAAATCAGCCTTAATCAATGGAGCAGAAACTAAATGTTCCTTTCTATAGGGAATAGGCATTGATTTTATACATGCTTTGGTGATATCAAGTCAACAGGAGGTTGATGACTGTTCAATAGAATCAGATCATCAGTTTCCAAACCATCTCAAACCATGGCATGAAGTCCTACAGAATGTGTTATTTTCCAGAGAATGAAGGTACAAAATATATTCTTCCCATCCCATAGATGGTTCAGAAACCAGACCACGGCTGCATCACCAGCTGCCACACACCCTGATCCCCAAACTAAGTAAACTGACACATGCCATGAACATATAGGCAGACCTCAAACTCGGAGCCAAACCAAAACCCAGAATGTTACATCACAGCCATCCGCTTAGGATATCACATCACAGAACTCAGGAGGTTACACCACAAAACCTCAGGATGTTTCAACACAGCCAACGACCCAGGAGATTACAGCACAAGACCCAGGATGTCACAACAATAGAATTTAGAAGGTCATCACACAGCCCATTACCCAGGTCGTTACAACACAGGAGGCTGATAGACACACAGCCAGTACCTTAGCCACACAGGTTCTTACGAAAAAGCCAACCAATCTGCAAACTTTAATTCCATCAACCAATCAAGAAATAACAACACAGCCAACCAGCCCACTTACAACAGAGCCAGCACACCACACCTCCCCACCAGTATTTATAGAGAGACGGCAGCTCCGATCACGCTTTGCTCGCACAAGCATGAAGCCAAAAACACCAGCCTGAAGATGGCAAGTGGGACCTTGTTGAAATATCACCAAGATACTCTCAATCTTACACGGGAAAAGACCCAAACACGCCAAAACCTGCATATATATATATATATATATATATATATATATATATATATATATATATATATATATATATATATATATATATATATATATATGTATGTGTGTGTGTGTGTGTGTGTGTGTGTGTGTGTGTGTGTGTGTGTATATATATATATATATATATATATATATAATATATATATATATATATATATATATATATATATATATATATATATATATATATATATATATAAATAAAGACCTGGATATATGTGCCTTAATGCACATGGATCTACCTTTAGGAACATATTTCTAGAAATACTTATGTTTTGTCATTGAATTCTATTTTTATAGCTCAGAGTTGGTCTTGCAATAAATTACGTTGTGGTGAGAAGCGAATGGCCAATGTATTATGCTCCTGTTCTGAAGACTGCTTGACGAAAAAAGATTGCTGTACAGACTACAAAAGCATCTGCAAAAGTGAGGCTGAATTTTTGACAAAGCATTTTGATAAGTTTTATGAAATTAAGAGAGGGAAAAACCATGCAGAATCATTTTCACGAACATTTTCAGAAAAAAAAATTATGAGGGAATTAAATGAACATTATAAGGCTATATTTGGGAACTGTTCTTTGATAATAATACAAATGGGATCTGACACAAAATACAAATCTAACAAAAGTACTCCTTTTTAAATAAGTCTTTAATGTTTTAAAGATGACTATCCAATTATTATTTCCTCCAAAATATTCCTTAGTGGTTTTGTATTTATGTATGTATAATTTAGATTCGTAAGGCTACCCAACTCAATAATGAACTTGGGTGTTGTACAGATTTAAAAGATAAGGATCACATTGCACATAACTGTGGAAACAGATATACATGAACTGAAACAGACATTCACATGTGATGAGGACACTCTAACACATGAATGTCAAATTGGTGGCCCGTGGGTTGGATGCATCATATGCAGGCCACGCTTACCCCAGCTTTGTGAAGTGAAAAAAGTCACAAAACATCATGTGATGGAAATGTGACGCCGCAAATTTGACACTCGTGCTCTAACATATCCCAGTGACTGAGGGAAGAAACATGTTGCCAGATATCAGTTAAAGCAGTGCTGGCTGGAGAATTCCAGGAGTTGAAGTCCACACATCTTAAACCTGCCAAGTTTGAGAAACTGATTCTTGCATGATTCAGGAAGTATGAACTTCTGGGAGGGTGCTATTCCTATACTGCAGACAGAAAAGACATGCTTCTGGGATCCTAACTGATGGCATTGCTTAATAGATGGGATGTAAATGACATGTTCTTCTGGGATAGGCAGAAATAATGGGAGAGAGGCAGTCCTTAAATAGCTGGGCCTTATGGGTGTTAACTCAATGTCATGTGACATATCGTGATGTATCAAGACATTTTTGCCTTTATGGAGCCGGGGTGGGCGTGGCCTGCGCATGATGCATCCAGCCTGTGGGCCACCGGTTTGACAGGCCTGCAAAGGATTTGATAAGTGATAACCTACACCTTTGATCTCCACCTGGAAGCTTATTGGTAACCTATGTACCTTACATAATAGAGATGGAATCTCCTTAATTGCTTACAACACTGCAATGATCTTCAAGACCAGCCCCATCTAAAGTACATTGTAGTAACCCCCCTCTTAGGTGACCAAAGCATGAGTGATCTTTGCCTTCTCAATTTATACCACATGCTTAGGTCTTTTTCTGTTGGTTTGTTGCCAACCAAAACTCCTGAAGCCTTTATTCCACTAAAGCTGCTTTATCTCTTTTGTCAATTGCAAGGAGTGGAACAGTTGGGCAAGGTGGTGGAGGGGGAAAAATTATGTTGTCACTTTTATCTTTTGCTTATTCATGAGTAGTTTTTTCTCTCTCCTTAACTTGAAGCTTTGTCTTGCATTCCTTCTATATCCTTAAGATATCTTTTTTTCTAGCCGTTGCTGTCCAAACTAAACTTGGTCTGTTCACCTCATGTCTTCCCTGTATGTTGAAGGCCTAGGAAATGGTCTTGAAGATCAGAAGAAAGATTGATTGCTATCAAGGCAATGATCAGACAAGTGAGGCTTGAGCCCATTCCAAGAAAGTAATTTGAGTAATCGTCTCCATCATGCCCTTTTCTAACTTAGACATAGAGAGAGAGAAAGAAAGGGAGAGGGAAACACATTCAGATTTCCAAGATTCTGATATTTTAGCTCTTCTTGAGTAATTTTAGAACTATTTCACATTGATTTCTTAATCTATATCAGTGATGGCTAACCTTTTCAGCTTGGTGTGTCGAAAATCGGGAAAAAGTGTAGCCTTCCTCAGGTCGTGTGTCACTTCAAGAAATATCAATAATTTGGTTTATGACGGACTGGGCTGGGGTGATCACACAGGGCTGTGAAACTCGTCTCCCTGGTCTCAGGGCTGCAGGTGCAGGATGTGGGGATCGGAAGGCCACCTTACAGGGCTGTGAACCTCATGGATCTCCTTTCCTCCTGTAGCGTTCCTGAGGTAATGAAACTGACAAACCTCAGTTTATGGCAGTTAAAACTGGTTCTCTGCTGCAAAGATCTTGCGGCAGTGGTGACACCATGCCTCCACGCAACAAGCAGGGAGCAGGGATTGGAGCAGAGCACAGGCAGCCTCTAAATGTGCAGGTTTTCCCCACACCAACAGGCGTGTCAGTCAAAGTGCCTCGGCGTGGCACGAGTGACATGCGTGTCATAGGTTAGCCATCACTGGTCTATATGCATACTTCTATGTATATATATATGTCTATCCATAGCTCCACATTTGTTTCTTTTTCTTACATCTTTTTAGTTTGGGAACCCAATTTCTTTCTCTTGTGTGAGGCAAGAGTTCTGATTTTCTTAATGACTCCAAGCTATCTACCAGGAACTTCCATTTTGTTTCCCTTAATAATTAACCCCATTTACTTTAAGGATCCAATTTCCTTGGCTTTTTAAAATTACAGATCAGTGTAAGCAAATTTTTAACACCCAAGTTAACTTCCTTCTGGCAATCCCCTGTCAGATTTAATCTCTTTACTTTATCTCAACTATATTACAACCATTTGGGTTACAGCAAAGTTTAGTCAGGCATAGTCATACCTTCCTTTTTTCCTCACAAATTTATTTGGTTAATTTCCTAATCATACAACTAATAGAATATATTGTGCATCTCTGGACTTAACTCATTTGTATTCATTCATTTAACTTTCCTAAAGATAAAACAAGATAACAGCCTCTTTGTCTCTCTTTTGAATCTAAATGCCATCAATTAAGATCCATCTTCTCATGTGTGTTTTTCAGGAGAAACATCCTGGCTGAAAGATCAGTGTGCTTCTTCTAGTGCTTCTCAGTGTCCAGAAGGGTAAGTCAGTATGCAGGTTTAACAAGCAGATTAAGAAAACAGGGTTGCTTTGCTTCATAAGTAAGTAGTAAAAATTCTGCTTCTTTTATTGAAAAACATTATTTCGGGCAGACCATGGTACTTCAGATACATAAATAATGAAAATGACATCAGAGAAAGCATTTGGAAATCTTTTTTTTTTTTGATTGCCAAGATGTTTCTGCCCTCCAATAAGTTTCATGCACTGATCAATTAGTTCAGGGGTCGCCAACCTTTTGAACCTCAGGGACCACCAAACTCATAATTTCAAATCCCGCAGATCACTAATATGAATTTTGACTGACGGTGGCTTGCTGATGTTGGTGGGAAAGTCGGTCCCATATTCCAGAGCTGCAGTAGTCACAAGACTGGCCCTTTGGTCATCCCAGAGCAGCTCCTGCAGTCCAAGACAGGCCAGTGCACCCAGGTGGAGGAGCAGCTGCTCTGGGATGACCAAAGGGCCAGTCCTATGACTACTGCAGCTCTGGAATATGGGACTGACTTTCCCACCAATGTCAGCAAGCCATCACGGGGCAGATTTCCCTCCCCTGCCATTGGTCTTACCTTCCAGTTCCAGCTCTACTCAAAGTAAGGTTTGTGCTTGGCCAAAGGATGGGGGCCATGTGGGTAGGCGGGCCATGTGGGTGGCGCAGCCTTGTGTTCCCATGCAGCCTGAATTAATTGCTTTGGGAGGGTGCTTTGGGGGGGACATATCTCTGCGGACCACCAAAATTTTCTTGCGGACCACCAGTAGTCCCCGGCCCACTGGTTGGTGACCACTGAATTAGATAAGTTGTGTTCTTGCCTCCCCCTGCCAGACAGTTAGCTTAGGTTTACAGCTACCAACCAATACTTGACAATTCCTTCTGTAAATTTATATACACAAGCCATTATCAGAACAAGGAGGTTGCACCCATCAATGACATCTATGGCAGTCAAAACTTTTGACTGAGTCATTGACTTGCTTTATTACCACTGTTATTTTTGGTGGGGTGGAAGTAGGATCTCTACACTGTCATTCACTTGTTATAAGTTTTATAGGTACCAGACCTGTTTTTTAATTATTTATTTATTCAACAAATTTCTGCATCGCCCATCTCACCTTAATGACTGGGTAGCTTACAATCAAAAACTCAATTCAGCTGAGTTCAACTATAATAAACTGATTTCATTTCTTCTTGTCCTTTATGCACTTTTCCACTTTTCTCTCCATTTTTTTTCTTTTATACAAATACATCATTTCTGTTATGACATGTCCTCTCATTTGGTAATCCTTTACTGGAATTTCTTTGTGTGTTCCAGTACAATGAACAACTGTTTAATCATCTTAATTCCCATGTATTATAAGTCATCATAGTTTTGTTTTGTTCATATAAGTATTTATTTCTTATTCATATCCTTGTTTTTGTTCGAGAACTTGACTAGCATATTGTATATAAATCTACTTCCTGCTTTTTCCCACTGCAATTATCTTGTGACCAGTGGTGGGATTCAAATAATTTAACAACTGGTTCTCTGCCCTAATGATTTCTTCCAACAACCAATTCACCAAACTGCTCAGAAAGTTAACAACTGGTTCTCCCAGTGGTATGAACTGGCTGAATCCCACCACTGCTTGTGACATAGATCGGGCTGAGAATGATCGGCCCAAACTCACCCAGAAAACTACTAAGTTGATGACGGACTTGTACCTGGATCTTCAAGATCAGTGTTTATCATCCTCAGCAACTTCAAGAGATATCATTTCAACTCCCAGAATCCCTCAGCCTGCAATTGAAATCCACCCATCTCAAAGTTGCTATGGTTGAGAATCACTGTTCTAGATCCTAGTCTTTAATCAATATTCCATGCTGTTATCTATGCTACACCACCTTCAACGCTACTTGCTTTGGAGAAAGAATAACAAAATGTAATGGAAACCCTGCAAGAAAATTAATATTCTATCTGTGTATTGAGCAATACATTATTATATGTTTAATTGAAACCAATGTCTTGAGAATGAGGAAAGTAATATGAACAATCTTCATGTCACAGGGATTGTTAAAATATTTAAAATATTTAAAATGCCATTGTTATGCAGACTTTATTAAAATGGAACATTTAACATGTAATGAATAATCTGTCTAAATGATACTCTCACCCTTCCGCTGCCCACTTATTGTCATAAAAACTACCCCTGTCTTGGCTTCCACTTGAGTGAGCATTCCTATTGTGCAGCTCCTGACTCATAGGGAAGCAGACGGAGGTCAAACCATATACACATTGACTTTCCTCTTGCCATGATTTGCACTGAGTGCACAAATATCTGCAGGGAAGCTGATATGAGGTAGGAGGTCATGAGAAGGTAGCCTGTTCTGTCTTCTTCTGTGCTGTACTGTACTGTCTTGTTCTGTGCTGTTTGCTTTCATTTTCCCCAGTTTGCTTTGAGTTGATCCAACCTTCAATGCTTCCCTTTGTATGTGTTCTGGGAAATTATGTCTCTTGGCTTTCCTTCCTTTAAAATAATCCTTGTTATACCCTTGTCACATCAAAACTGGATCAACTGGTCACATCTTCAGTGTTTCCCTTTGCATTGTGTTCGGGTAAATTGCCTCTTGACTTTTCTCTTTTAGAACAATACATGAGACTGATGTTAATGCATCATATCAAAACTGAAACAGCTATGTTCAGAACATTTATACCTTGCCTACATATCAGGCATAAGTAGCCAGATCCACTGGTGAAAGGTTCAAAATCAGCACATTTATTGTATTCTACCTACATTAAAAAAATATCCTCAGACTAGTTGCTTTCCTTTGGGAACGACCAAATAAAGTTTCATGGAATTTAATTGAGGGAGGAGGATGTGTCAGGATTGTGCCTCTTGCAAGCTACACAAGGACTTAAGGCTAGTGACTTTCTTGAATCCTCCTCCCTGTCTGGCTGGAGTTTCCCAACATTGTCTAAAGCAAGGGTCTTCAAACTTGGGAAGTTTAAGACTTGTGGACTTAAGCTCCCAGAATTCCTGAGCTAACATGACTGGAGGAGGAATTCCTGGAGTTGAAGTGCACAAGTTTTAAAGCTGTCAAGTTTGAAGACCCATGGTCTAAAGGAAATTTAGGCCTATTTACACTATAGCTTGAAGGTCAGCATAATGGTTTCAGAAATTCAGTTGGGAACTTCTTGATTCTAGCTCAGCACTGTACTGTTACCCTTGTATTGGTATTGACATACTTGGCAAAAACACCTTTTAAATAAAAACCCAATTGTAAGTTCCACGCCCAGTTGCAGCATTGTCCATAATATGAAGAGATGAGAAAGCACTGTTAGATTGCCCATTATATCATGTTTATAATATTATAAGAGAGATGAATCAGCCTGCTACCTTCACTCTGAGCGTAGATCCCATGTGCTCCTTCTCAAATATTATATATGATTCTAGTTGTAAGGATTGTATTTATTTATTTAATTAAGTTATATTTATTTATTATTTACTTATTACATTTATATACAACCCATCTCACTCTACAAAGTGACTCAGGGTGGCTTACAATTAAAACATTGGCTTACACCAATCTTATTTCATTCTTCAACACAGTGACTAAATTAGTAGACCAGCAAAATACTGTGGACATAATATATTTAGATTTCAGCAAGGCATTCGATAAAGTAGACCACAACCTACTTCTTAGTAAGCTAGAAAAAAGTGGAATAGATAGCACCACCACTAGATGGATTCGCATCTGGCTGGCAAACCGTACTCAACGAGTAGTCCTTAATGGGTCTAAGTCCATATGGAGGGAAGTAAGCAGTGGGGTGCCACAAGGTTCCGTCTTAGGCCCAGTACTCTTCAATACCTTCATTAACGACTTAGATGAGAGAATAGAAGGGGAACTTACCAAATTTGCAGATGATACTAAGGTGGCAGGAATAGCTAACACCCAAGAAGATAGGTTCAAGATCCACATGGATCTTGACAGACTAGAACACTGGGCCATATCTAACAAAATGAAATTCAATGTAGAGAAAAGTAAAGTCCTACACTTAGGCAAGAAAAACCAAAAGTACACATATAGACTGGGTGAAACCAGGCTCAATAGCAGTAACTGTGAGAGGGATCTTGGAGTGTTAGTGGAAAACCAGCTAAATATGAGCCAGCAGTGTGCAGCAGCTGCGAAAAAAGATAATGCAATCCTAAGTTGTATTAACAAGGGATACAGTCAAGAAGGATACAGTCAAGATCAAGGGAAGTACTAATACCACTCTATAAAGCCTTAGTAAGACCACACCTAGAGTACTGCATCCAGTTTTGTTCACCACATTATAAAAAAGATGTTGAGACTCTAGAAAAAGTACAGAGAAGAGCAACCAGGATGATTAGGGGACTGGAGGCTAAAACATACAACAAACAGTTGCAAGAACTGGGCTTGACTAGTCTAGTAAAGAGAAGGACCAAGGGAGACATGATAGCGGTCTTCCAATATTTGAGGGGCTGCCACAGAGAGGAAGGGGTCAAGGAATAATGGATGGAAACTGAACAAGGAGAGATTTAACCTGGAAACAAGGAGAAACTTTCTGACAGTGAGAACAATCAACCAATGGAACAGCTTGCCCTTGGAAGTTGTGGGAGCACCATCAGTTGAGACTTTCAAGAAGAGATTGGACTGCCATTTGTCAGAAATGGTGTAGGGTCTCTTGCTTGGGCAGGGGGTTGGACTAGATGACCTACAAGGTCCTTTCCAACTCTGATTATCTGTATCTGTAAAACCATAAAAATAAAAATACTAAAATATTAACAAGGCTAGTAAAAAACTACAAAACCAAAAGCAAGAATGGTACAGTGGTTGCATCTTCCCACTGTGTTTTGGCTTAACATTCCTGAGAAGTTTAGCATAGGGTCTTTTTAAACAGCATTGCAAAGATTAGTTTTGATTCTTCTGGAAGGACAAGCACCTTTAGGAGAGAGAATACCAGAAAAAAAGCCAGCACCTTGAGCCATTCTTCTATTATCTATTTTAAATCTTTCAGTATCATATTCATTTGCATGTGATATTTAGTTTGAATCTTAAACTGAGATGTAATCAACTCTTTCAGCTACCAAGAAACTGTTACTGAACTTTAATACATATGCCTCTTCCAGTAAAGTTTGTCTTTAATGATAAACTAATAGACTGTAATGAAGACATATTTGAACATCTGTAAGATTGAGGAGGTTTGAATTGAACATATGGCTATATAAATGCATTATTTCCCTTATACCTGTGGTTGCAGGGCAGTGACCACACTTTCTAAGCTATGTTGACAGTTCTTAAATGGATAAATCACTTGTGACATAATAAGGAAATAGATTATATAGTGAAGGGTAAATACTTTTATTATTGATTCTCAAGCTTGTGCTCTCCAGAAATGTTGAACTTAACTCTCACAGTACAGACGAAGTTTAATTCAAGTTCGGGAAGACTGAGTTTAAAAATATATTTTGCAGCAAATTTTTACTTTTACTTGTTGTACCAATCCCAAGTTCTCTTCATTATTATGTATGCATGAGTTTTACTACTGACTCATCATCAGTAACAATTCAAATTTTTAATTCAATTAAAAATAGTCAGCATATTTTTTTTTTGTAAACTTTGGACTCTACCAAGTTGTCAGAATGCACAGGAATCTGAACCTTGATCACTAGGCTTCTGCAAAGCTATAAATCTGATTTCTATTTTTGAAAGTTAAAAGAGCAACGTAGCTAATTCTAAAACCATTACAATCTGAATATTTTTATTCCATGTGTTTACACTATAACCTTTCCTCAGGTTTTTTTCTTTCTTTTTGTTTGCTTTTATAAAGTTCTGTTGTACTGTCTAGCTTTCAGCATTATATCTTTTTTTCAGGCACATTTTCCTGCCAGGGAATTAAAAGAAACAAGACAGAACACAGCTTGATCTAGGTTTATTCCAGTTGTAGTGGAGTGTTCATATTGGCTTCCAGTGAAATTCATGATTACTGTAAATTCTTTTACATCCTACATCAAAATACTGTACTCCTGAAATCAAGGAAATCCTAAGGTCTCTGTCTATGTCTTTTTCTGTCTCTTTCTCTCTCTCTCTCTCTGAAAATCTACAGGATGACAAATATCCTAAAGGAATAGGGTGTCTGTCATTATGCTAATGAATCCTGATGACCCTCACCTTGCACACTTTAACACTTCACACAAATACCCCAGACTGAAAGATATACAATATTTTTGTAAATAATGTTTTGTTTAGCATGTAATTGCTATAAGGCTGCCAACACATAGTAAATTATGTATGTTGTGGTTTCTTTTAGGTTTGATCAGTCCCCACTTATTCTTTTTTCAATGGATGGCTTTAGGGCTGAATATTTGGAAACCTGGGATAGTTTAATGCCCAATATCAACAAGCTTAGTAAGTAATAAACTATTTTATAAAGATTTATAATGAATGATAACTTTCTGCAACTTGAAAGATGCAACAAATGGAGTGTCCTGCATAAGATATTCCATCCAATCATTCCTTCCCTTCCTAGAGCAGTTGAATTGATTACCAATCATTACACTGAATGGAAGTTGACTTATTTTATCCTCATGCCCACATCTAACATTCTTTGTTTAAGGACTGTTTCTGCCTTATTGATATTCCGGGGCAGGGGAGGGATGCCTCTAGGAAAAGCCCACATAAGCTTGTGCTAAAATTTCTTGTCCTTTTCCAATTGGACTGAACCGTTTTGACTAAAGTAAGGGTGGGGAGAGGGAGATGTGAAAAAAAAAATCCCTTGATATAAACATGGGTAGTTCTCATTGTATATATCCTATTTGATTGTAGAAACTTGTGGGACTCATGCCAAATACATGAGAGCTGTTTATCCAACCAAAACCTTTGTAAACCACTACACTATTGTTACAGTAAGTATTTGCTTGGGCATTTACCATATATATTTTATTTGCTATTGCTATTATATGAATTGACCTCTGTCCTTCGATAATAAGAAATCAAACAATATAAATGTTTTCTCAAAGACCCAATGCAAAAACTAACTAACTAACTAACTAACTAACAGCAGCAGCAAAGAAGAACCAGTTGAAATGATAAGCTATTTTTTCCTCATTTCTCTAAATTTCATCTGTGAAATGTTGGTCTGGGTGACTTTCACATTATTTTTATGGGAAACTTGAGTGGGAAACTCTTGAAGTGTATTTGTATAGTCTGGAAAGAGATACCTCTTCTAATCTTTTCTGTAGTTGAACATATCCAGAGAGGATCAGATTGGGAGAGGCCCTCATTTTAAATTTTGAGATAATATTATGGTCACTTTCAAAAAATTGTCTACTACTATGGCTTATAGTCATTCACAAAACATCGATTTGTTGAAATACAAACATGTGATACTGTTTTCCCACAACCACGTCTAGCCCTCAAGATTCTTTGTATCATTAGCAATTATTTATTTTTTATTTATTTTATTTTGTCAAGCGATTATAAGATAACAGGTATAAGTATAAACATAGTTATGAATACATGAAATGGATACATGTAAGAAAAATAAAAAGAAACAATAGGACAGGGACGATAGGCACGTTGGTGTGCTTATGCACGCCCCCTACAGACCTCTTAGTTTTTTAATTACTTTTTTTCTTCTTTGCTCTATCTAAGTAGGTCTACATTTAATCTAAGTGTTGGCCATCAATCATTAGGGTTTTCTAAGTATGCTCCAGAATTCTAGTGAGACTCAGAGGCATGCTTGAAAATAAGGTTTTACATTATATGCAGAAAATTGTTTTTTTTTTCCTGTAGGTAATTTGCAATTTATAGTTATTAAATTTTAAATTAGTAATTTCTCAAGCAGGAAACCCTATTCCACTTCAGCAGTGCACTCCAATAGCACAAATCCTAGAGGAAATGTTAAACAGCACATTTATCTGCAGTAATATGTATCTTTTTTCCTCAGGGCTTGTATGCAGAAACCCATGGCATTATTGACAATAATATGTATGACGTGAATTTAAATCAGAACTTCTCACTTTCTGGAACGAACATGAGAAATCCTGCCTGGTGGGGTGGACAACCTGTATGTATCTTTAGTTTTGTTCCTTGGTGTAGATATACTTTATTTCCCAATAGCAAATTCTATTGTTGTATTGAAATAACAGTAATTCAAATAGACTTCACATATAATTTCAAGGCAGCAGGGTGATGCTCTGAAGATGTTATAGTTCCTTAGTAGGGAAACAGAAATAGGGAAGGTCCCCGTGTAAAAAAATCAACCTGGCTTTATAGATTTCAGTTTTGATTGGCCCATAGTAAAGTACATTTCATTTCTAAAAATTGCTGATAAGTGAGTATAGGGAGTCTTGGATTAAGAGTGATTTTAAACAGAATTTGCATTTAAATGGGAAAAGATTGCCATACCTGTACTTCTGCATATCAGGGATCAACAACAACATCAAAGTTGTAACCAAAGTTCTATATAAAGTTTAAATGTTTAAGTTTCATATTTTAAAACTAGGTTATGGGAAAAACTGACTTCCAACAAAGAGAATCCAAAGCAAGAAAACCTCAGTGGAATTCAATCTCTCACCGTCCAAATTTTGGATACAAGACTGTCGAGATGCTGCAACCGTCACAAAGATCAGTCATAAGTAACTTCAGTGAAGGCAAAAATGATCTAACTCAAAACGATGGACAGAATTCTCCTTCCTTTAGCAGTTGATCCTCTGAAGCTGCACAATACTTTCATGAACTGCTGAAAAAAGGCCGAATCCTGTATTAAAAAAGCACACTCTACTTTGTGACACTCATGAAAGCATGGCACAGCTTTAACAACTTCATTGGTTCAAGAAAGGAGAATGCCATCCACTATTTTGAGTCAGACCATGCTTCTGATAGCTGTCTGGCATTTTAACTATTGTAACAGGTTAACTCTCTGTCATTTTGTAACAGACAGCCCTATTAGTTGTCTTTAAACTGGGCATTCTTAATCTGGGGGCTGCCTGCAGAGGTGTTTAGACGTGAGGTTTTACAGTTTGCTCATTTTTAAGGTACTGATTCTGTGCACACTTCTTGCAGATTTGGCATACAGCAACCTCTCAAGGTTTGAAAGCAGCCACCTACTTTTGGCCTGGATCTGAAGTAAAAATAAATGGATCTTTCCCAACTATATACAAAGTGTATAACAAGTGAGTTAAAGATGAAAAAAATAAATACATTGGTTCTATCAGCTACATATTTCTTTATGGGGATATACTTTTTTAATCCATAGGACACCTGAAGTACGTGAAAATGTATTACAGTAATGGGAAACTGGTACTGAATTGATGCTTCATTCATTTTGCCGTTTCCAACTCATTATTCAGTAAGCCTTTACCAAGAATGACATCCTTGAATGAAGCTCAGCTGCTAATGATTACACAGACATGGCTGTGGTTGATATGAATGGGTGCTTCGTTCATGCAGCCACTGAAGGAAAGTATCTCTTCAAAGATCTGCATGGTCCTTTCCATTCCCACACATTAAATAATGTCTGCATTAAGAAAGCTTTGTATTATAAATACATAAAGGGAACATATATCAGGCTGGGTTTGAAGAATGGGAGAGGAACACTTTTCATTCTTCTGTCATGTGCAACAATTGCCTAAAAGATGGTTGGCACCTTTTTCATTCCTGGCATTAGCATAAAAATGTTCTGTTGGCTTGAAGGGCATCCTGTAACTGACAAGGTGTGGGGGAAGCGGCATCTCTCACCTCTGACACCTTGCTGCCTCCTGCTGGTTGAGGCATCTTCTTGCTCTGCTTAATTGAAGGGTCAGCCTTCAGCTTAAATCTGCTAGGAAAAATGCAGCTTCTGTTCTACTTTATTCAATGGGCTGTCCATCTTAATACTAACAGGCTTATAATTCCAATGTAGTTGTTTTATAAATATTGCTTGATGGAGAGTGCTGGATATACTAAGTGGTGATATTATTTTGGTGAGAAATTCAGATTTCAGGCCACAGAATGGACTCAAAATGTCTCTGCTTTGCTTTGACATTTTGAAACCATTTTTCATCTCCTTCCTGCCATACTCTACCGACTCTATCCCAAACAAGAAGACAGGAGGGCTGCATGGAAAGAATATTTCATGCCTTGTTTATTGCAGGGAATTGGAAGGGACTGTGTTTTGCTTGGGCCTTTTTTGTATACATTACTTTTACAGCAGTGTTTACTCTTAAGTATTTTTTTCCTACAGTGTTTACTTTTGATTTATGTTCACATTGCAACATAAAGTCTACCCGGTTGCGGCTTTGCGTTTGCAATTAGCAGCCTGGGTTTTGCTTTATAAAAGCATTTGTACAGAATGACATCTGTCACTCACACAAAAAATTAACCAATGTTTCATAATGGGAAGGTTGGAGAGTGCTGATTGTCTTCCTTGCTATTGGCATAAAAACATGTTGTTGACATGTCCACCAAAACAAAGTCCTCCTTGCCACCAATAAAAATAATATTTTTATTCCTTATAGATCAACTCCATTTGAAGCAAGAGTTATGGAGGTGCTAAAGTGGCTAGATCTCCCCAAAGCTAAGAGGTAATAGCCACGAAAGCTTATGAAACAACATTCTCTGTTCTTATAAAATGCTAAGCGAGGCAGCTAATTATCTGCTGTCAACTAAGAAGCATGGTTTCTCTTACTGTCATCTGCTCCTCCTCACCCCCTTTTTTTTAATCTTCAAAAACTAAATGTTGCCATCTTCTTGCAACTTCTCTGAGGCGACTTTAACTGAACTGCAAAAATCTGCTAATCACTGAATGGCACAAAGAGGTACCAAAACCTCTAACCTCCTGCCATCTTGTGGTTATTCAGATTTTGGCCCTTTCTTCCATTTCCAGAACTGAGAGAAAACAATCCAAGCAGCGTCGTGGTTCTGGGGATGTTTGTTCCATGTTGTCCTTTGTTTTCAATAATTTCCTCTCTTATTTTTTGTTCTCCTAGCTAGTTCGGTGTTCAATCTGACTCTGAACTTTTAGCTCTAGGACAGTGTTGGCGAAACTTTTTGGCACTGAGTGCTGAAACGGGAACACAAACGCACGGGGAGGGGAGCGCTCCAAAAACTGGAAGAGCAGTTCTTCAGTGCGCATGTGCGATTTGGGAAGCTGAGCTTCTGGTTTCTGGTGTGTACATGCGTGCCGGCTACCTGGTCTTCTAGTTTCTGGCGCGCACACTGGGGAGCTGCTCTTCTGGTTTCCGGTGCTCCCGCATGTGCGAAGACCAGCTGGAAGAGCAACGGGCAATGGCTGGAGTGCCCGGAGAGTTGGCTCTGTGTGCCACTTCCGGCATATGTGTCATAGGTTCGCCATCACGGCTCTAGGAGAAGATAGCCAGCCACCATTGAATTTCAAACTATCTGGGCAACATGTTAATTAACAATGTATCTTTGGATGAGGTGAAATTTCCTAAAAATAATGACCATTATTTCTTTTTAATCTGCAGGCCAGAATTCTCCACATTGTATATTGAGGAACCGGACACAACTGGACATAAATTTGGACCTGTTAGTGGACAAGTAAGCATCTTCTCTCCCTCTCCCTCCCTCCCTCCCTCCCTCCCTCCCTCTCCCTCCCTCCCTCCCTCCCTCTCCCTCTCTCTGTCTCTGTCTCTCTCATTCTGAATTTAAAGGAGTGTGGCTTAAGTTAAACTTTAGTTGGCATATATAGATATAACGTATAGCAATGGCACATGTTCTTTTCTTTTTCTTTGATAGATGTAAAAAAAAACCACTGGTAGAATGATATATTGTAAAAGCTGAGCTGTTCCACGTTAAACACCAAGCGGTATTTTTATTGCATTGTACAGGTAGTCCTTGACTTACAATAGTTCATTTAGTGACCGCTCAAAGTTACAACAGCACTTAAAGTGACTTATGACCATTTTTCACCCTTACGGCCATTGTAGCATCCCCATAGTCATGTGATCAAAATTCAGACCCTTGGCAACTGAATCATATGTTATGACGGTGTCAGCATCCCTGGGTCATATAGCAATAGCATTTAACTTATATACTGCTTTACAGTGCTTTACAGTACTCTCTAAGCAGTTTACAGAGTCAGTCTATTGCCCCCAACAATTCTGGGTCCTCATTTTACCAACCTCGGAAGAATGGAAAGCTGAGTCAACCTTGAGCCTGGTGAGATTTGAACTGCCAAATTGAAGGTAGCTGGCAGTCAGCAGGAGTAGCCTGCAGTACTGCACTCTAACCACTGCGCCACCGCAGCTCTGAAGCTATGGTCATCTTTTGTGACCTTCTGACAAACGAAGTGTCAGAATCTGGAAAAGCCAGATCCACTTAACACTTTTTTAGTAACTTAACAACGGCAGTGATTCACATAACAACTGTAGCAAGAAAGGTCGTAAAATGGGGCAAAATTCACTTAACAACTGTTTCACTTAGCAACAGAAATTTTGGGCTCAATTGGGTTCGCAATTTAGGTTTTATAGATAGTCCTCTCATAGTCTGAGCCTCTAGGAACTGACGCACTACAATGCACACTCCCAACAACTCAGGAAACAAGCAAAAATAATAAGGAAACAAGCAGACAAAGTATAGACCAATTTGCAAGTCATGTGATATATCTCAATTTTTATTTTTGCCATATTACTTGTTTAATATTTATTCTCATAAAATAAACAATAAAATAATTACTGGACAATGTAGAACAACTGTGTAAATATTGTGCTGGGTGGTATATTTTACTTTGACGAATATAATGCATACAAATGTTTATTGCTTTTTATAAATGTAATCCAATTAAAAATTAGGAACCAATAATACAACCTGTAACTCAAAAATGATTTCTCTTTATTATTGTATTGTTTATTGTGCTAGACCTGATTGCAATCTTTGATTTAACATGTATGATAAGATGCCCGTTACCCTTTTTCTTTTTGGCATAGATAATTAAGTCTTTACAAATGGCAGATCGGACCCTGGGAATGTTGATGGAAGGCCTAAAGCAAAGGAATCTGCATAATTGTGTCAATCTTATCCTTCTGGCTGATCATGGTAACATTGCTTTATGCTTCACTCTTTTAATAAAGAGCTTTGTCAACTGTAGGAATTCAATGTTTGTTCAATTATCTACCATTTTCCTCTCCTTTCTTTAGGCATGGAGGCAATATCTTGTAACCGGCTGGAATACATGACAGATTATTTTAATACAGTTGATTTTTTTATGTATGAAGGTGCAGCACCTCGTATTCGATCAAAAAATGTTCCAAAAGACTTTTATACATGTAAGTTTAGACCACAAATTCATAAAACTGTAGAATTTAAATGAGAGGCTTAGTAGAACATTCGATTCTAGGGCATCTTCCTTACTTAGAGCAATGTCACCTGCCACCCACAAGAGCTTAGGTTGTGTGAATCTCTTTTTTTCAATTGCTGTAACCTCCAGAAATTTCAACACTAAAATTTGGTGGCAAATTGCTGAATAATGTAAATGTGGTTTTCAGATGGAAGCTAAAGCCAACAGTTGCAAATACCATTGGATGAATATTTCAGAAAGGCTTAATACCTTAAAAATGCAACTACCATGGGTTTGATGCACCATATTTGAAGAAGACAAATTGATAGTTTAATGTTTGAAAGTAATACATTATACATACTGCATAACATTTCTTTTCTCCCAAACAGTTGATTCTGAAGCAATTGTTAAAAATCTTACAGTGAGTATGTTTTTATTCTTCTTCTTCCTAAGAAAATAATAATAATAAAATAATAATAACAAGAATTTTGTGACGGCATCACTGCTGAAATATAATTTATTTAGCACATTGTTACTGTTTTCTTTGAGAGAGGCTATGCATAGAACTGAATGAAGATTATGAACTAATGAAGGTTGGATGAAAGATTCTGAATCTTTCATCACTTCATAATAGACGTGGCTGTGTTCGGTTCTCATATCTCTAGGGATAGTTTAGATACTGCAGTTATTGAATTCAGCCACTTAGTCATTGTGCATTTTATATACCATTATGTAGCATTTTCACCAAAGATGAAAGGTTGCTCTGACTTCTGAATCTATCCTACCCTTTGTTTTCTTGTCTTGAACCTGAAAAAAATTGCATGTAGCATGCTTTTAAATTTTCAGAAAGCTTGCCATGTTTAAGCCCATGTCATATAGTTGATGTGTCAGGTTCTGTTCACTTGGGTTTGACTAAAACATATTTTGACCAGTGATGCCTAACATTTGGGTGTGAATGTATCTTACTCTTGCTTTAAAAGGCAACCATCATATGGAAGGTAAAGTAAAATACACTATTTTTCTAGTATCCCGCTGATACTATTGTCTCATATAATTGTCATCTGTGATAGATGTAAAGCTAAAATTGCTAAGTTCAGTCTACATTAGGTAAAAAAACAACCCTTAAGATCTGTTACTGTGTTTTTTAGAGGACGAAGAAGTTTTGAATGATCAATGAATCATTACGTTCTGGAACAGGTTGAAATTTACATATTCTTAACCTGTTTTCCTGAGTTTGTGAGCTAGCACCCCATGGTCATAGGGCTACACTTTGGGCACTTGGTAATCAGGTTAGGGTGAAATTGCCATTTGCAATGCCTCAAACATAACATAACTTAACATAACTTAACAACCACCACAAGAAAGGTTGCAAAATTGGGTTAGTCCTGTTTTATGACTCATGTTGCAACTGTCACTAATTACGACTTTAATGACCAGATTTCCTTAGGATTTAACTCAAGAATTACTGATAGATTGACAGGCAATAACACCCACCCACCCACACACACACAAAACACATGCAACACACACACAGAGCCCTATATATTGAAGTAATTAACTGGGCTTGTGGAGCATTTCATCCACCTATTGGATTCACTGTTACACATAACAAAAAGTAATCTAGCATTCCTTTATCAATCCAATTCTTGTTTATAGAGATTCTTTTGAAGAATTTACAAAAGGTCCTTTTGCAGAGAAAGTAAGATGGGCAACATAGCGATAGTTGCATTGAAAACATGGTTTTTTTTCATATTTTATTTTTTAATTCTGTGATGCTGCAAAACTTAGCATTTCACTTTTACCTTTTCAGTGCCGAAAGCCAAAACAGCACTTTAAAGCTTACTTGGCCAAAGACCTTCCAAAGAGACTACACTTTGCTAACAACATTCGCATTGACAAAGTTAATCTGATGGTTGATCGACAGTGGTTGGCCGTGAGGTACCGTATAAAGACCAACATATAGGCATGGCTTAACTTTTTATTAAATGATAAAATGGGGCCAGTTTTAGATGTACTGTAGGAAGGCAACAACATGTTATTTTTAATATGTACATTTACTTATAAATGTAGAAGTTTTATTTTTATTATCTACTTGATTCCAAATGCTGTGAGGATTAATATGTTGTCCTCAGTGACTGCATGAAACTTATATGGAAAATCAGGCGTGACAGATAAAGATAGACAAATGAAGAGAGAAAAACGCTTTCTGCAGGTAATTGTACTACTTCTCTCTTAGAATAATAGAAGGATCTTGTCTCAGCAATATTCCAAAGCCAAATGAAGATTTATTTAGAAATCATAACCTGTACTATGAGCAGGTTCACCTGGCCACAAAGTGCTCTGTAGATCTGAATTATGAAAGATTTCTGTCAGACTTCTGTTAGGTTAAAATGATAACGTGTCCACAGAAGGCTTATCTTCTGAGTTAGAAAATGATTGCGAGGCTGGTTCCTCTTGTGAGAAGAAACAGAATATAAGTAGTCCTCAACTTATGACCACAATAGAGCCCAGCCAGTGGTGGTATTCTACTGGTTTGGCCTGGTTCTGCTGAGCTGGTAGCGCTGATGAGCAGTGGAGACCAAACCTTTCCGATGCTCTACTGTTGGGCCCACCTGTCCACCTGTCTACCCAGACTCCCATACTAACCTTTATGTCCTGCTTTTGAAGTGCAGCTGTTTTGCGCGGCCAGCATATTGCCACGCGGCAGCTGCTGAAGCAACAGGCAGAGTGCAGGCTTGCAAGAGTTGAGTCAGAAAGCCTCTGCGCCTGCACAAAGTGCGTGTTTGGTGCATGCGTGTGTGCAAAGAGTGTGCTTGTGCGCAAAGCGCGCCCACCAAGCCATGCCCACCAAACCGGTGGTAAACATATTTGAAACGCACCACTGAGCCCAACATTTCTGTTGCTAAGCGAGAGAGTTGTTAAGTGAGTTTTGCCCCATTTTACAGTCTTTTTTGAAGCAATTGTTAAGGGAGTTGTTAACTTAGTAACATGGTTGTTAAGTGAATCTGGCTTCCGTATTAACTTTGCTGGTCAGAAGGTCGCAAAAGGGAATCACATGACCTTGGATACTGTAAATGTCATAAATATGAATCAGTTGCCAAACATCTAGATTTTGGTCATTTTTACCATAGGAATGCTGCAATGGTTGTAAGTGTGAAAAACGGTTGTAAGTGAATTATTTTAGTGCCATTGTAATTTTGAACGGTCACTAAGCAAGTTGAGGACTACCTAGATAGAAAGTTGAGGACTACCTAGATAGAAAAATGACTGACTTCTCCTCAGTGACTTCCTTATCCCAATCCTCTGCTGTATGCTGCAAAATCCAAATGTTTGAGAGCGTAATCCCACCAGGGCACTGGTGGGATTCAAATTTTTTTTACTACTGGTTCTGTGGGCGTGGCTCGATGGGCATGGCAAGGGAAGAATACTGTAAAATCCCCATTCCCTCCCCACCCCACTAACCTGCTTTCCAGCTCCATTCTCCTATGCAGGGCAACAAATGAGACCGAGCCAATCAGCTGGGACTCGGGAGGCAGAGAATAGATGGGGGCAGCGCCAATCAGAGGTGGTATTTGATGGTTCTCTGAACTACTCAAAATTTCCGCTACCGGTTCTCCAGAACTGGTCAGAATCTGTTGAATACCACCTCTGCACCAGGGCCTTGTCTGTGTTAATAGTAAATTTTAGGATCAGAATAATAATTAATATTTAAACCAACACCTTGGTCTTCCTATAGCTTGCTGTCACTATAGGAAGAAGGATTATAGGTGAAGTTACAGTCTCAAGCGTTTGAACTTTGTACTTCCTGAGTGCATCGGATGGCCAGGAGTAGGCAAGTGGAAATTAGATAAAGTAGAGGTGGAAAACAATGCTCTGTGACCCTGACAACAAAGGCTAATTCTCAGCAATGCTGAAAGTTGTAAATCAGCAACTTTTATAAGACTGTATTCCTAAGGATCCTTTGAGTTTACACAGTTTGCATATGGTATTTTCTTCTTGCTTGAAGTCCTGGCTTTGGTCAGTTTGGTATTAGGAGACACCCTTTACATTCAGCCTAGGTTTTTTTTTAATTGTGCTAATTAATTTTACTTTGTTATTTTTCAGTTTATTATTTTACAGGGTTGTTGTTGTTGTTATTTTAATTTCTCTGTAAACTGGTATATGAGTACTTATAATGAAAGTACATTTCCTGAAAAAGTGATAAGGAAATGCATATACTTTTCTTGTTGAGTAATTCGGGAGTAGTTCCAGCCAATTAAGAAGAATTATGGTATAACATCCTGTTATCTTCCAAAAAACTGAGGTAGTAGATTCCTTTCATTACTTAACAGATAAAAAAGAAAAAGAAATGAAATCATACAGCTATGTGATTGCTACATAAATAACATGTAGCAAAGTTTCATAATGCAAGAGATGTATCTCAGAAAAGTATATTTCAGGCTTTTGAAGCATAGTGCCTGTTATTCCCCCATCCAGCATGATTATTGAGAAAGGCTGCTACATTGGCAACCTCTTAATGTTACACCATAGTTGTGATTTATTTCTGGAGTTTGTTGCTGGACAGGAAACCAGATGTTCCAAACAGGATTTGTCTCTTGGTGGAAAAAAAAACTTCCAAAAGAAATCAGATAAAGCAATTCATGGTGTAGCATTATTTAATATTGAAATCTTGATAAGTCTTTAATATATCCAAAAGGCTGTCATAACTGCCTTAGGAACAAATTACAAAATAATTTAAAGTGAGGCAAAATTCAAAATAGGGAATTCAATAGCACCTGAAAAATAAAACAGTCACCGAGCCTGAACAGAATAGATCTTGTTTTCCTTTGCAAATCAAAACATGGAAGGCTAATCTCTCTGTTCCTTTGTCTGTATTTTACTTTGTTTTTGTAATCCCTGTGCTGGCTTGACATTTTTTAAGGACATTTGGCCTTATTTTTTGGGTCTATTGCAGGAATCCCATAAAAAGTCCACATTCTTCTTTATATGTCACTTGCTATTACAATAATGATAGCCTACATGTTTTTATAAATATATAAACATATATTTTTATTTTACTATTATTACTATTATTACTATTATTACTATTATTATTATTATTATTATTATTATTATTATTATTATTATTATTATTATATAAAAAGATAAAGATAAAGCCTTGATTTAGCCTTGATTCTCTTTATTAGAGAATTCCCTATTGGGATGCCTGCAGTTTGGCAATTGCATTCCCAAAGGAAATGTCATCATGAAGCTTGACTAACTTCTATAGCATATAATTGTCGTAGATTGTCCCTGTTTTCCTTCATTGAACCACAATTTTAAGTCAACTTACAGTTTATCAAGTTCAACTTTAGAGCAGCCCTGGTTTTCATATAATGCTTCCATCTGAATAATCCAACACCATTATCTCCCTGGCATTGGTTCCTCTGGTACTGTTGCATTCAGAATTTAGAAATGCTAGTCATTACAGGTAGTCCTCAACTTGCGACCACAATGGACCACCAAATTTATGTTGCTAGGTGAGAAATGTGCTAAGGGAGTTTTACCCCATTTTACAACTTTTCTTGCCACATTTGTTAAGTGAATCATTGCACTTGTTATATTAGTGACACGGTTGTTAAGTGAATCTGAATTGACTTTGCTTGTCAGAAGGTTGCAAAACAGTGCTGGTATTCATCCAGTTTGCACTGGTTCGGGAAAATTGGTAGAAAGAATTTGGCATGGGTCGCTGAACCGGTAGTAACTTCTGGCTGACCACGCCCCTGACCCAGTTGCCCCACCCCTCCCTGCCCATTCAGTCCTTATCGGGCATGCGCGCAACATCGCACGCATGCCCGACATTGCTGACTGTGTTTTTCCCTGCCCAGTCACTTCTTAAGGTATTTCTTTTTTCCTCTCCCGATAATCAGCCGTTCCTACGATCAGCTGTGCCGGGGTTCCCCTTGCTGTCTTACTGCTTTGCCCAGGAGGTTTCCCTGAGGCCCAGGAAGGCAAAAAATGGAGGGGGGGGCACAGTCTCCCCTGCCCCCCGTGCTCCATTTTTTTTGGCTTCCTGGGCACCAGGGAAGCTTCCTGGGAGCAAAAACGCCCCCCAGGAGCCTTCCCTGAAGCCCAGAAGGGCCCAAAATGGAGCATGGGTGTGTGTGCTGCACACTCCCACCTGGCTCCATTTTTTTCCTTCCTGGGCCACAGAAAAGCTTTCTGGGAGCAAAAATGCCCCCCTCCCCAGGAGGCTTGCCTGAGGCCCAGAATGCCCAAAAACTGGAAGAGGGGTTGCTACAAAAAAAGGGCCACGCTCACCCAGTCACATGGTCACAACCACCTAACCATGCCCACCTAACCACACCCACAGAACTGGTAGTAAAAAAAATTTGAATCCCACCTGTTGCAAAAGGAGATCACATAACCCCAGAGCATGCAACCGTCCTATATTGAGCCAGTTGTCAAGCATCTGAATGTAAATCATGTGACCCTGGGATGCTGCAATGGTTGTAAGTGTGAAAAATGGTTATAAGTTATAACTTATGTTATAACCAGGGGTGGGTTTCTACTGGTTCTGTCTACCTCTGTAGAACCAGTAGCTCTGAAGATCGGGAGACATAGAACCGGTTCTATGTCTGCTGCTGTTTTTGCCCACCCACCCACCTGGGCTCTTACCTGACCTTTATTTCCTGATTTTTTCAACTTCAGCTGCCGTGCGAGGCACAGCTGCAGTTAAAAAAGCAGGAAAAAAAGGGCTTTTTGAAAGGCTGCTTCTCTGCACGCAGCGTGCTGATGACGATTTACAGGCCGGCGTGCACAGCGTGCAGGGAAGCACATCATAAATCACCGAACCTCATAAATCACCGAACTGGTAGTTAACCCTGTCGGATCCCACCCCTGGTTATAACTTGTAAGTTATCAGTGCCATTGTGATTTGTAACTAAGTAGTAACTATGTAGTAACTATGGTCACTAAGCAAAGTTGTATGTCAAGGATTACCTGTATTTCAGGCCCCTTATTTTGTTTACTTCCAAGGATAGTCAACAAGTCCTGCTGAGATTGGTACACCTCTTTCACATACTGCCCCTTAGTACAGTACCACTGTTTACTGTTAGCACCACTGCCTGCATCTACACCCAAAAGTGATTTAGATTTTTTTTAAAAAAGGCACACCTCCACCTGCATCTATGCTATATTGCTTGCTTATAGAATGTCTCCAAGAAAAGAGGTAGAAAACGTTTTGGAATTGGAAGACCAGATTAAGACTCCATGTTGGAATTTATGGGTAGGACCAAAAAATTACACACCACATTCAGGCACACAATCGATCACAAAATCACTGTGACTTAATTTTCCATCGGTAATCAGAATTACTGCAAAGAATATGTGACCTAGGAGAAGAGGGTGTGGGGAGATGTTCCTTCTTCTCTCCTACTATTCACACTAGAGAAACATCCCTCTCTAAATATCAGTGGAGATTCGAAGTCATCCAGGTCATGGTTATCCCAAAGGTGCTTTTTTTTTTTCCTTCTGGAGTTGAAGAAGTTTCTTGGATGAGAAGTGAAATGACTTCCAAGAAAAACCAGAAAGTCCAGCTGCCTCTTGGAAAAAAAAAGAAAGCACCTTTGGGATCCCTCTCTAAAGCCATCCTAATTATGATTGAACTGGGAAAGAAAGTGATTAAGACTGAGTCTTTTTGCGCACAGATTTCCTTAACATATTTGGGCAGTGGTGGTATATGCCACATCTTGTCATTGACCTGTCAGGGCAGATGACTCACACAAGCTTCATTTTGGAACCACGTAGAAAGTCTTTTTAAAGCCTTTCAAGAATAAAATTACCAAGTTGAAAATCTGCTCATTACTCAGCCTTAAAATGACAAGTTAATAAATGATCAACAATGTCTGGAATTAGGGGAGGACAGGACATTAAAGTTCTATCTGGATGTTCCTTTATTTTCCAGATTGCAATCCAAGAAAGATGTTAAGGGTGTTTAAATAGAAATTATTCAATGAGTAAGCTATTCAGGGAAATGCAGTTAGTCAAAATATGAGGACAAATCTCCTCAGTACCACAGAGGAAAAGACTCACATCTAAGATATTTTAACTTAGATTAAAATACACATTACAGATGAGAGTTAAGAGCTTTTTGACTCATCACTATCCTTTTATCTGTTAAATATGTTTCTTAGATGCACGCTGGTATAGGGCTAATTCTTTTCTCAAGGAATGGCATGTATATATGTTACATACCCCAAAATGTGTGTCTGGGTAGTACAGAGGTGTAAGTGTAAAGAAGCATGATATGAAGCCAACTATTCTAGAAAAATTATCCCATTTGTTTCTCCATCAGCTGATGCATTAATACCACTAGTTTTTGCTTGAAAGGTATCTAACCAAGCAGGCATCTTGCAGTAAATGTATGATACCACAGTGCTCTAGAGACAATTTTATTTACTGAGATCAGATAAATCCCATTCATGGGGCATTACTGAAGAGATAGTTCATAAATAGTAACAACTTCTTTGAAGCAATGATAACAGCCAACCATTGCTGAAGAAAACATTTTTCATTGCATTGATTGAAAAAAAAAGCCTTCTTTTGATACAACTCTAAATTGGAAAACTTAGTATTTCTAATTGACTGCTATATATTCATTCTATGCATATGTGTATTTAGGAATAAAAAATATAGATATTGTTCTGGTGGAACCCATGGCTACGACAATGAATTTAAAAGTATGGAGGTAAGAGATCTGTCAATTGCTTCTCTTTTGTTTTTGTTTTCTATGTCACATTGGTTTTGTTCAAAAGTATTGCCCGGTTCTCAGAAACAGTTATTCAGGGTGATTGGAGAAGTAAATGATTAAGGGGAAATTAAAGTGTGTGAATGACACCATGATCAACTGGATCAGATATGATTACAGTTCTCATGAAGGTCCACATATTCTTGAGAATTTCATTTTCCACATCTACTGCTTGTCATCTTGAATGTGGTAGTTTACAGCCATAACATCCAACATGTATATCCAAGTTGAGGGTAAGATAAGAAAATATCTAGACAGTAATGGAGGCAGATATCAGCAGTGGGTTCTCTGAACTTGCTTGCTTTTGTCACATGCCCAGGCCTCAGGTTGGAGAGAGGTAATTTGCTTGCATTTAAGATAGAATTTCTATTGACTGTAATCCCATTAACACTGTTGAAACATTCAGCCGAAAAAGAGCTGAATCATTTCTCATGTCCCAAGCAAAGACTTAATGCTAAGACTCAGTGTAACTATTGCAAGGTTTACAGTACAGATCATGGTAAGTAGATGCACAAGCAAATTGTGAATTATGTTGAGTGTCCTCTATAGTAAAGGAGTAGGAATTAATTGAGTTTTTAACTAGTTGAAAGCTTTTAATTAACAAGTCAACTATCTGAAATTGACAGTATTTATATCTTGAATTTTTAAAAAGCTACGTTAACATTGACTTTATTTATGAAAAATAAAAACTGGCAGCTATTTAGTAAATCCATTTTCTGTTATTGTTCAGGCTATCTTTGTAGCACACGGGCCAGGCTTTAAGGAAAAAAATGAGGTGACATCTTTTGAAAACATTGAAGTTTATAACTTAATGTGTGGTGAGTTTCAACTAGACCTTATATAATTTTTTTAAAAAAATCAAAATGGAATTAATTAACTGAAAGAAGAAACCTAGATTACAGAAAACATACTACCATAAGTAATATAATTTATATATATATGTACCGTATATACTGAGTATAAGTCGACCTTAATATAAGCCGAGGCACCTAATTTTACCACAAAAACTGGGAAAACTTATTGACTCGAGTATAAGCCGAGGGGGAAATGCAGCAGCTACTGGTAAATTTCAAAAATAAAAATAATTAATTTGGGAAACGATCTCACTATCATGAAAGGTTTAATTGATTCACTAACCCAAAAGAAGAAGATGATGACAGCGGGAGGCAGGATTCACTCTCTTCCCCTCCCCTCGGAGGCCCCTGAGTCAGGAGTTGCTACCGCCGGTGCGGCCCCAGTCCCGCGTCGCCTCGGGAAGGGAAAGGCAAAAAGGAAGAGCATGCGCAGCGCTTTGCAATGGCAGCAGCGGCACCGGAGGCTTAGGCTCAGCGGCTCCTGGTTTTGCCCCACCCTTCCCAAGGCAACGCGGGACCGGAGCCGCACCGGCGGCAGCAACTCCCGACAGCCCCAGCCGGACACCTGAGCGGAGCCCGGGCGGAACTGCCTGTTGCCGCCGTGGGCGCCGCTGCAGGCACCCGGCTGCCCAAGTAAAGAACAGGGCGGCGCCGGACCATCGGAGAAGCAGAGCAAAGCCGGAGACCAGCAGCCGCCTCCCTCGGCGCAGAAAGCCTCCCCAACCAGCCGGCCGGTCTCCTCCTCCTCGGCCACACAGAACAAACAGGCAGAGAAGGAGGAGAGCAGCTGGCCAGCCGGGGGCCTCCGTGCTGCGAAAGAGGCAGCCAACGATCTCCGGCGCCGCCCTGCTCCACGCGCTGGCTGCTCGGACTTGCCGGGCCCGGCACATAGAACAGGGCAGCGCCGGATGTTGGAGAAGCCGAGCGGAGCTGGGGATCATTAGCCGCCTTTTCGCAGCACAAGAAGCCTCCCCAACTGGCCATCTGCTCTCCTCCTTCTCTGCCTGCTTGTTCTGTATGGCCGAGGAGGAGATGACCAACCAGCTGGTTGCCTTTCTTCGCCGAAAGGCAGCTACTAATCTCCGGCTTTGCTCCGCTTCTCCAATGGTCCGGCACCACCTTGTTCTTCTTGTGCTGTGAAAGAGGCGGCTAATGATCTCGGCGCCGCCCTGTTCTATGTGCTGGCTGCTCGGACTTGCCGGGCCCGGCACATAGAACAGGGCGGCGCCGGATGTTGGAGAAGCTGAGCGGAGCTGAAGCCACCTCGGCTCGCGTTGTTTTCTGAGCCCGCGAGCCTAAAGCCAGGGCGCTTTCATTGCACGGCAGAGCTTCTTGTCTCGGGAAAAACCGGGTGTCATTGCTGCCCCCTGAGGGGAGGGCGATTCTGGGCTGCGCGATTGGGGGACTTCGTGGCTTTGGGTGGGTGGGTGGGAGCGAGGACGGACGGAGTCTGTGAAGTGGAGCTTGCCTGCCCTTGCTGGCTGCCTCTGCTTCCTTAGGGGCGGGAAGGGGGCTCATCTGGACCAAGGGTGAGTCTCCCCACAGTTTCCCCTGAAGGATCTTCCGTCGCTTTTGCCTTCTCCCTACATCTTCCCTCTGTTAAAATCCCCCCACACACACACACACTTATTTTCGGGCGGATAGATTTCGTGTCTGAGCATTCTCACATGACGGTGGGTCTTTCCCCCTAAAAACAGTTAAAAAGAAAAAAACAATATATCTTCATGCAAGAACTTTTCTGCTTCCGATTACCCCCATGCTTAAAAGTTGCAAAGGAAACACGGAAGCAGGGAAGCGCCTGCCCAGCTCCGGAGCTCCACACCATTTTTTTCAGAGGGAATCTGACTCGAGTATAAGCCGAGGGGGTTTTTTCAGCACAAAAATGGGCTGAAAAACTCGCTTATACTGAGTATATATTGTATCTATAATTTATATATATGTATATATATAAATTAATGTCTATTTGTCTGTCTGTCTGTCTGTATATATGTATGTATAAAACAAAAACAAAACCACCATAAAACAAAACCCATTCAGCAGGCAGACTCGGCAGGCAGTCGTTCGTGATCTTTAGTTGGGCTTTTTTTTTTGTCAGCCCAAGGGGGGAGGAGAGGGGGAAGGTATGTAGGAAATCACCCTGTCTCTGCAGCATCGGTCATGTGACTGAGTGGGCGTGGCCAACTTGACGTCACTCGCAGCAAGGTGCCGCACCACCTTGCTGAGTTGGCCATGCCCACCCAGTCACATGACCACCAGCCCACCAAACAAGCCACGCCCACAGAACCGGTAGTAAAAAAATTTGAATCCCACCACTGAACCAGATCTACAATCCGGTGTCTTACTGCTGCCTTTTCTTTGTCTTTATGAATCCTCCCCATCAGTCTCTTTCTCTCTTTGACATTAAATACATAAAAGGTAACAATACACCTACTTTATATGCAGAGTTCAACTTCAGTTCCTGCAAGAGAAATACCCAAAATAGAATGGCCTCTAGTAAAGAAAGCAAGCTAGGCCCCTCAGACTAGATAGATTGAGATCAGAGCACATGTGGAATGGAATAGTCATAATACATCCAGGAATTAAATCAAACCAAACTTTTAAAATGGAAAAAAAGCAGTAGTAGCCCAAAGCCAATGCACTCCCTGTGATCCATTGAAATCCATCAACTTAACTCTGGACTATGTGGTTGGTGGGAAACTAGAGAAGCAATATTAAAGAGTTACTTAAAAGATTTTCTTGCTTTTTCATCTGCAGATGGAATATGTAACTTTTGGACATGTTCCATTTTGGGCATGCTCCATTCTCAGTTGAGAGTATCAACAGGTCATTTAAGCACTCTTGAGAATATTATTCTTAGGTAGATCTTTACAGGATTTTTTAAAAAGAGAGTGGTCTCTCTGTAACTATAACTATCATAGGGATGCCTCCTCTTTTCCAAAAGTAGTTTTATCACAAAAGTATAATACATGAGGTCATATTGAGTCATAGCATCTTGCAAATTATTAAGAATATACCTACTTTAGAGGCCTTTCAACTTGCTTTGTTCAGTTTGTGGGAACTGTAACAATCTTCAAACATAGCCATATAATTCCAGAATTGTCGTGAGTACCACAGTCCAACACTCACGTGACACTTCTCCATTTGAGATTCCAGATCTCACATTTCTGTAATTCTTTTTTCCCAGTCCAAATTCCAAACATCAGAACCTTGAAGTCTTTGATGCACACTGGAAAAATTGCAATTTTTTCTTCTTTCACAGATCTCCTGAAGCTTAAACCTGCTCCAAACAATGGAACACATGGAAGCTTGAATCACCTCCTAAAAAACCCTTTCCACAATCCTTCTCCAGCAAAAGAACAATCTTCTCCTCTCTTATGCCGTTTTGGCCTCGTTCCCAGTCCAGATGTTTCAGGATGTAATTGTAGCTCAGTAAGTTTGTGGGTGCTTTTCGTTCAGTATGTTTTTAATCTAACCTGTGTATCTATGCTCGACCCTTCTTTTGACTTTTGCCTTGTTTCTATCTTTGCAGATAACAGATTTAGAAGCAGTGAATCAAAGGTTAAACCTCACTGACCAAGCAAGTAAGTCTGGTACAAACCCACTTCTAATTGGTGAAAGGTTTCAAGGGGTCTGGTACCCATCTGGGAATCTCGTTAGAAGAGATTTTATTCAAACATATACATTTAACAAATATATAAATTTGTTACATCAATTTAACAAATATATAAATATTAAAATTTAATTATTAATTAATCATTTTGTTAAATTCAATTTCAATTCAATTTCAATTCAATTTCAATTCAATTTCAATTCAATTTCAATTTCAATTTCAATTCAATTTCAATTCAATTTCAATTCATTCAAATAAAGTTACATAAATGCAATCATTCAATTTAATAAATAAAGTGATATCAATTTAATTATTCAATTTAACAAATAAGGCTATATAAATTTAACACAGACACATGCACACAAACACAGATTACAAGCTGTGAAGATCAATCGATTCCTATCAGAATTCTAGGAGACTGGAATGTTCAGGATCAGATATGTATCTTATACACACTCCACTATGGCCATAAACCATATATAATTCTTTTTTGGCCAAGTGTAATTAGACACACAAGGAATTTGTTTTGATGCAAATGCTCTCAGTGTACATAAAAGAAAAGATACATTTGTCAAGAATCATAAGGTACAACACTTAATGATAGTCACAGGGTACAATAAGCAATCAAATCATACTAGGAAACAGTCGATATAAATTGTATGGATATAAGCGACAAAGTTACAGTCATACATTCACAAGTAGGAGGGGATGGGTGATAAGGAGTGATGAGAAAATTAATAGTAATAGTAGTGCAGACTTTGTAAATAGTTGAACAGTGTTGAGGAAATTATTTGTTTAGCTGAGTGATGGCGTTCGGGAAAAAACTGTCCTTGTGTCTAGTTGTTCTGGTGTGCAGGGCTCTATAGCATCGTTTTGAGGGAAGGAGTTGAAACAGTTTATGTCCAGGATGTGAGGGGTCTGTAAATATTTTCACAGCCCTCTTTTTGACTCGTGCAGTATACAGGTCCTTGATGGAAGGCAGGTTGGTAGTAACTGTTTTTTTCTGCAGTCCTAATTACTCTCTGAAGTCTGTGTCTGTCCTGTTGGGTTGCAGAACCAAACCAGACAATTATAGAGGTGCAGATGATAGATTCAATAATTCATCTGTAAAACTGTATCAGCAGTGAATTATTATTACCAGTGAATTAGATGGGCATAAAAGTATATTACTAGTGAAGCCAAAGTTATGTTAATAGAATATAGAAAATAGGCCAGTGTTTCTTAGACTTGGCAACTTTAAAACATGAGGACTTCAATTCTCAGAATTCCTCAGCCACCCAGCAGTCCACAAAATTCCCAAGCTTCAAAAATACTGCTATATACAGTACAACCCCCAGGTTATTCAAGACCCAAGTTAATGTAAATTCTGCGATACACAGGGAATGTAAACTACAAGTAGTCTTGATATATAATGATTTGATTAATGACTACTTGAAGTCACAACAGTATTGAAAAAAGTGACTTGCAACCATTCCTTACTTTTACAGCCATCACTGCATCCCGCTAGTCATGTGATTAGAATTCAGGTGTTTGGCAACTGGCATGTATTTATGACAGTTGCAGGGTTTCAGGATTATGTGGTTGCTATTTGTGACTTTCTGAGCTGGCTTCTGACAAGCAAAATCAATGGTGGGAACCAGATTTGCTTAACAACTGCAATGATTTGATTAACGACCATGGAGAAAAAAGGCCATACAAGTTTGTAAAATTAGGTGCAATTCCTTTAACTCCTCCCACCAATTGTGGTTGTACATCAAGGCTTTCTTGTGTACTGTTTTTTTTAAACTGGGTTGGTATTTAAACCTATTTAAACCTCCACCATTTGAGGAGAGGAATCCCTTTTTATTCCTTTTTAAAAAAAAGAGAATAAGGTAGAGCAGTGTTTTCTGAACTTTTTCTTCTTGTAACTAATTGATTAATTTATCAGACTTTTTAATTGCCCATCTCCCTCACCGAGGAGGGAGGAACCCCCTATTTGTGTGTATGGGTTATATTTCTGGATATTTACTTTGTGAAAAATTAAACTTGATGCATTTGTAGAACATTTATTTATTGAATCACGTTAAAAATAACAATATTAAACCCATTAGGTATTAACACAAATTTTAAAAAATCATATTTTTTAACAAATAGAAAATAATAAGGATAAGAATGCCATTGGATCAAATTTTTGTAACTATCTTCAATATTTTGCAAATAATGTTGACTTCTCAGACCTCTGAGAGGATCTTGGAGGACCCCAGGTGTCCTTGGACCACACTTGAGGAAACACTGAGATCGAGAAGAGGAAGATATAAAGTGGAGGGAAAGAGCTGCAGACGCACGCACATAATAAGCACATGCTGTCAACTTCAAAACGACTTTGGCTGAAGCCATATATTACTTTCACTTGTTTTCTTAGTTCCCAACTCTTTGGGGGGAAGTTAGAAAGGAATGTGGTGCTTGAGTCCACAAGACAAAAACATCCACCAGGCCAAAGCGTGTGAACCAAGGTCATGGCAACAAACATCTGCTGAGACCGAGGGGGGAGCTACTGCTGGACTGATTGGTTAATCTTACCCAAGACACCTGGGGGGGAGGAGGAGTTGGGAAGTTTCTATTCTTTTTATTACTCTAACCTGTAGGAATGACCTTCAGCTTTCTAAGAGCAGATATGATGTGCTCAATAAAAGATCTTTCAAGCCTGAATGGAGCTTGAAATTCAGTTGGGTTCATTTGCTCTGAACCATGACACATTCATAGAGTGATAGTTTCTCCTAGAGACATGCAGTTATCGGTGAAATTGGTGGACTTTGCATGGCTGAAGGCCAGAGTGTTCTGCAGAAATGGGTAACAAGCGGTACCAAACAAGACCACTCCATTCTTCCTGTTTCATGGGCATCATAATCATGATAATTATTTCTATGATTTTTATACTCGTAAGGGACATATCGCTAGGTATAGCTCTGACAATCCACCAGTAAAATAAAGCAATAAACTGAGGTAGTTTTATGTGTACTGTATTAGCACTGTATCCAAGATATCCATCACTTCAAATGGTATTTTCTCCTTTTGGTTTCCCCACTTAAATTCTTTCACTGCTGCTAATGGGAGCTTTGCTTCCGAAGTAACAGCTTGGTTAAGTTTTGTTGGCAGTGGTTCAACTATTTTCCTTTAAATGCTGCCAGTGTTGAATGGGATGTGGGAGATGTAGAGTTTGGCTCAACATGTTTGGCTCAACAAGTCGCCAACATTCTGGTATTACATAGGCCAGGAAAAACCCCAAAGTGAGGTTTTAAATAGGCCAGCTTTCCAGTTATTCCCAATTGTTTTGTTCTTTCCAATATACTGAAAACTAAAAAAAAAAAAAAAATCTTGAATGAGCAATTCATAATGATTTTGGAAAGAATTGTATTCAGTTAATGTGAAACTCCATAATTATGGTTTTTATTCTAGAAATGCAGTCTGAAGCTGATAATTTGCCTTATGGAAGACCCCACGTTCTACAGCACAGCAAGTACTGCCTCCTTCACCAGACTAAATATATAAGTGCATATAGTCAAGACATCTTGATGCCATTATGGAATTCATATACTATCAACAAATCAGTAAGTTTTTGGATTTATTTGCCTTTTGTAAAAATAATAATAAAGAAAGTCTAGGCAGAAAAAGGATAATATATAAAAAGAGAATTTGGGGAGTAGTAGAGATAGATGCAGAGGTACAGATGCAGATAGTGATGGAGACAGAGATACATAAATCACATCAAGTTCAGGTCATTCTTCATCTTGCTGAAGAACATGGGATATTTCTGGAAGAAAAATCAATGGACTGTATCAGGTTTATAAGTAATCTTCTTGACTAATTATATATTTAATTCAATACAGTTCTCTAGTTATATATTAACTGCATACAGTTCGTTCAACAGGCCACGCTTGGAATACTGCATCCAGTTTTGGTTGCCACATGTAAAAAAGATGTTGAGACTCTAGAAAGAGTGCAGAGAAGAGCAACAAAGATGATGAGGGGACTGGAGGCTAAAACATATAAAGAACAGTTGCTGGAACTGGGTATGTCTAGTTTGATGAAAAAAAAAGGACTAGGGGGTGACATGACAGCAGTGTTCCAATATCTCAGGGGTGCCACAAAGAAGAGGGAGTAAAGCTATTCTCCAAACCACCTGAGGGCAGGATAAGAAGCAATGGGCAGAAACTAATAAAGGAGAGAAAATACTTAGAACTAAAGAGAAATTTCCTGACAGAACAATTAATTATTGGAATAACTTGCCTCCAGAAGTTGTAAATGCTCCAACACTGGAAGTTTTTAACAAGAGCTTGGATAACCCTTTGTCTGAAGTGGTGTAGGGTTTCCTGCCTAAGCAGGGGGTTGGACTAGAAGACCTCCACGGTCCTTTCCAACTCTGTTATTCTATGCTATGCTATGCTATGCTATGCTATGCTATGCTATGCTATGCTATGCTATGCTATGCTATGCTATTCCATTCCATTTTCTAACAAACTTTAGATTTTTCTATCCCAGAGCAGGGGGCCAGAAATGAATGATGGCTTATGCTGAAAAGGGAGAATGTCAAAGTGGTGGAATGATACAAGCCAAGTTTGGAGAGGTTTTATGTTTTTTAGGTTATATTTTAGGTTTTTATACAATAGCATCTTCTTTACTGATTGTTGCAATGCTTCCTTTTGGCAGTAAATTCTCTTTATCCAGGTTCCCATAGCAAATTGCCTGAGAATATACAGTCCACAGTTACAAAGTTTTATAAACAGTCTTTTTCCCCATTAAATTACATTTTTACTCTAGTGGTACTAATAATTTATATTTCTTTATGTGAACACAGTTTCAAATGCAGAATTTGTAGCATATCTGGTATTGAAAATGTACCGTGTTTCTCATAAAATAAGGCCGGGTCTTTTTTTTTTTTTTTGAGCCCCCCAAAAATGGCTAGGACATCTTTTCGGGGGTGACTTAATTTCTTCCCCCACGCACACCTCCACCTAGAATGCCCCATGCGCACTCACCTCTGCATGAGGCTGCCACTGGAAGTTCCCCAATAGTAGAGTCACCAGCCGCTTCTATCGGCTGGTAGAAGCGGCCTCGGGGCAAGCACCCACGCGCACTCACCTCGCCATGAAGCTGTTTCTATCAGCCAATGGAAGCTCCCCAAAGGCAGGAGCCTGCCTGATCTCCCTTCTAAGGGTAGCCGAGCTCTGCTGCCTCCTCTTCCCTCCCTGGCAGCCCCCCGCTCCCCAAACCAGCGGCGGCAGCAGGTAAAGGGAGGTCGGCTGCCCTGGGACTTTGGCAGGGTGCCCGGAAAAGGTCTGGCCTGGGGAGGGGAGGGTGGCAGTGGGAACCCCGCAGATGCTGAGACCTTCCCTCGCCAGAAGGGCTTGGCTGACCCGGTGCAGGGACAAGGGCTAGTAGGGGTGGTGTGTTGTGTGTGTGTGTGTGTGTGTGGAGAGAGAGAGAGAGAGAGAGAGAGAGAGAGAGAGAGAGAGAGAGAAACTCAGCTTGCTTCCCTTCTGCTAAGAAAAGTTTGTAGCCACTCTCCCATGCGCACTCCCCTCGCCATGAAGCCGTTTCTATTGGCCGATGGAAGCAGCTGGTTACTCTGCCTCTTGGGAGCTTCCATCGGCCAATAGAAATGGCCTCGAGGAGAGTGTGCGTGGGGTGCTCCTCTCAGGAGCGCCCTGTGGGCAGCCACGCCTCACCCCAAAGCGGCTGGTGACTCTGCCTTTGGGGAGCTTCCATTGGCTGATAGAAACAGCTTCGTGGCGAGGTGAGTGCGCGTGGGTGCTTGCCCCGAGGCGGCTTCTACCGGCTGATAGAAGCGGCTGGTGACTTTACCTTTGGGGAACTTCCAGTGGCAGCCTCATGGAGAGGTGAGTGTGCATGGGGCACTCTAGGTGGAGGTGTGCATGGGGGAAGAAATTAAGTCACCCCCGAAAAGACGTCCTAGCCGTTTTTTCGGGGCTCAAAAAAAAAAAAGACCCGGCCTTATTTTAGGAGAAACACGGTATTAAATATGCTACATTTACATTAAATTAAACTAAAAAAATATATGAGACAGGGTCCTGCCATCTTCCTGCCACAGAGGATCAAACCTTCAGGTCTTTTTCCAACATTCTTCTTTCATACAGAAATTTCCCAGCTTTGAGGTCTGATTCTTTTCGCTACAAACCAATTTCTCCCTACCAGTTTCCAACAGGTTGCACGTAACTTGTCAAACTTTATTTTCTCTTGAACTGCTCAATAGTTTCTGGGCCTTCTCAATGCAATCTTGAGTTTACTGAGCCTTTAACTAATCTAAAACTGTATTTTTTCTGTCTTCCACTCATTTTCAAAGCTTCATCTTGAGCACCTCGTTCCACAGCATAGGCTGCCAAGGTAATCATAGCCTGCAGTATATTACTGAATGGAAAAATACAACGTATACAAATACAGCATTCATTCACCGAATGATACTGCAAATAGTCCCAAAATGGCATACTGATGTTTAAAGATTGCTTATTTGCATATTCTCTTCAAGTACTTTGGAGTTAAAAGAAAACAGTTTGAGTAGGGCAGACATTCAGGAGTGTAGCTTGCTATTTTTGCTGCAGCAATTCTACTGCTGTAGTTAGCCATTCTTTTTTTAAAAAACCATTCACTGGTTTGGCAGTCAAAAGCAATGGAGTTATGATAAAGAAAAGAAAAGAAAAACAGGTTTCTCTTCTGTGTGTAATTATTTTGGCATTCAAGGCAGAGGGGCATGCTTTCTCTGTCATTATGTTTTTCTGCCCTCTTCTGTGCTGTACCACTTCTATGTTGTCTGTGCAGTGTACCAAACCTTGTAAGAAAATCCATCTGTGAATGTCATTAAGACAGATGAGCATGGGTAAAGTTTGCAGAGATGAGTTTTTTCCCCCAGTTTTTTGGATTGTGTTGGGATAAGGGGTGGAGAACGGAAGTTTCTCAGTGTAGGCATTTCACCCAAACTGAGTGGGCAAGATTGGGAAGATGCCTTGAAATTCTAAGCACTTCTTGATGGAACTGGGAAAATCTTTTCTCTGTGGGCTTGGCATTAATCACAGGGACTGAATTCACAGAAAATGCTACGTTGAATGTGACTGGCTAGCCTCCCCACTGCCTACATCAACTGGCAATGAGATCCCCAAGTTGAGTTGGAGGAGAGATTTTTCTAGCCCGGATTGGAGATATAGTTATTTAATCTGTATGCACAGCTTTTGCCATCTCTGAGCTACTGTATCTTCTCCAGGTAGCTGGAGGAAATGCTTTAGATTATCTTCCCCAACCTGGTGCCCGTCAGATAGCTGGATCTGAAATTAATATTATTCCCAGATGTTAAAAGAGGCTAATCTGAATCCTGAATCCTTGGTCTGAATCAAGAGATTGCTTCTTCCGCTTCAGAAAACAATGGCCTTATTGACATGTAATATATATTCCATGCTAAGGTTGGATCTTTCATGCTAAGGTTGGATCAAGGTTTCATTTTCCTGGACATTATGAATTAATCTGGTGTTGATATATATTACATGTACAGTGTATAGGTCCACATATAGACAGTGTTAAAAGTTAATATATTTGCATTCTTTTGTTTTGTTTAATTAGTTTTACTTATTATTTTTGGATGCTTTGATCGAAGAGATATATGTAGCTTTTCTGAGTCTCAAAACTGATGGCACCTTTTAATTAATCTATATATATAAAAGCAAAATACCACTCAAGCATCATCACAAAATCATCACAAAATCTCCAGAACTGTAAAGCCTACAAACTTGAAATTTGTTCCTCTTGGCTTTTAGGAGTCTAAGAAAGGATTTTTCAAAATGACCATCAGAGCATTAGTATTTTGTATATTATTATTAACACGCTCTGATGCTAAGGAGTTCTACTCCCCCTCCCCACCTGAAAAGAAATCTGTTCCAAATGCAAAACACAAGCAGAGGAGAGGAGTTTCAGTTTCAATTTTAGTTTCACAGCACCAAGCAGCTTTAGAACAGAAAAAGCTTGAGCTAAGCCACGCCCAGGCACCTTGCTGTCTCTTTCCTGCTCACATAGCAAATACTGTTTGAGTTTCCGAACAGCCCTCAACTCTCTCACACACTGACAAGACGCTAACCAGATGAAAACCGATGGATGCTGGTAGGCAGAGGCAGAATCCCCCCCCCTTATTTTCCTTCCAAAAACTAAGCCCGATCACATAGGTATCCAGCTAGTATATAATATAATCATTATTATTATTATAAACCTAAATCAAATCCACTGTAGCATATAAGCCTTTTCAATGACTGTTAAAAAATACAATTTAAAATGCTGTCCAGTATGGATAGGTAGCTGGGTATTTTCAATTTCCCAATCTAGGTTAAGAGAGTATGACTGGTACCAAAATCACCTGGCTGTTTTGTGTGTCTTAAAAAAGTACCAAAATCTGTCTCTCCCTCTCTCTTATTCACAAGGGTTAAAAAATGTCTAATGACCTGATATGACATTTGATTAAATAGTGCCAGTAATAATCTGAACTGGTCCCAGAAAAGATAAAAGTCAGCCTTCAGCACGTTATAAGCCAGAGGCTTTTCAGCAGGGACGCTCCCCAGTTTTCCTGATCGTGATTTAAACACAAACATTTTTGTCTCTGGGAGAAAAACATTCATTTTTAGGAAGGGAAGGATTTGGTTGTACCAAACCATAAACCTCTCCCACACAGAAACACACAAATATTTTCTTCTTCATTTCCACCCTCTAACAGACATACACAGGCACGCACTCAGAAAGACAAACTTTTCCCACTCAAAGTTAAAAATAATATTTATGCTGGTAATTCCATGTTTAGCAAAATTTCTAAGTTATCCTAACATTCATCACATTAAAGGACTAAGTGGACTTTACACAAAGATTTTAGAATGAATCTCATGCACTTTTTTTTAAAAGAGAAAAATGAAAGTTCACTTTGTGAGACAGAGAAGTGGTTTTGGGGAAGAAAAATCCTCAACCTTTCCCCTCTCTTTGATTCACTTGCAGCATTCCAGAAATAAATTTACCCCCTTTTCTCCATTCTGAAGCAATTTTATATTAATCTTTGCCATTAGCAAAATAAAACAAAAACAGGAATGTATCTTAGGTGCATCTTCATTTGTTGATTTCAGTTCATTTGCTGCCATTTGCTCTCCTGAATTGTCTGTTTTGAATCAGAAGGGGGACAAAACAAAACAAAATCTCATATTCAGTCTTTCCACTGCAGGATGGCTAAATCATGTGTAGAAATAAATGTCACTAGCCTTATAAGATGTAGAAAAACTTCTAAAACGGCAATAAAATTGATTGTGTATAAAAACGAGGAAGCCAGATCAACAGGATATCTCTCTCTGGTTCAAGGAGTTTGCTGACTGTTTCCATTTTATGACTTATTATTTACATCCTGTGATATTTTAGAAAAAGTGGCTGAAAGATGACCAGGAGGTCAGAGTAGCTGTTTCCAAATACTGTACTTAAAGTCCCACAAAATACAAATAAATTATGCCTCTTGGTGCATAGATTACTAGTTCCCTTTCGAAGCAGGTTCTTTTTACCAGAGACAGTAACTGTCCTGTTCCTCTAAGCCCAACCTTCTGTCCAGGTTGAGCCAAATCTTAGAAAAGATGAGTTGTGTGTGTGTGTGTGTGTGTGTTTGTGTGCATGCCAGGACCGCCTTTGCAAACCTCTTCAGCCCATAATTGGCTGCTGCTTGTGCAGACAGAACAAGGTCAAGAGAAAAGAGAACCACAAAATAGCAACATTCCCATATCACTGAAGCTGTTGCTTGTGTTTATTGAAAAAAATTCCTTTGAATCATAAGGACTTTGCGTCAAGAACACCTGTACAGTAAAATATTGTAGCTTGGGGCTTATTCTATATTCTTTCATTTACTCCTGAGAACTTCTTGGCTGCCGGTTGAAGCAAAATTGCTTTTTCTTCATACCATTACTTTATCGTATATCAATATCCGAGGCACTATTTACATGTAATACAATTAACTAAAATATTTTCAATTGTTTTACGGTGTTTTTTTTTTAAAAAAGATAAAGTGATATCAGGACAAAACCCAGACTAAACTGAATAGACAAACTGTATTTATATGTGTTCAGATGCAATAGTGAACAGCAAGAATATTAAAATGTATCCAACAATAAGAATGACAATGCCTATGTCTACATGTTACCATGCCATGTGTTGCCTAACCATATTTTTTTGGATAACTCATGATTTGTTTGGTTTATACAATGCACCATTACAAACTGCATATGCTAAAATATACACGAGCCAGGCACATTGTAGAGTCCCAGCCAATGGAGCAAAATACTAGAAATGAGACATTGCTATTGTCAACTCATAAAACACTTTGTATACACATTTGATAGTTGTCAAGAGAAAGAAGCGGGGGGAGTTTCAAAGAGCAGGCAGCAGTGTGGAATTGAAAATACATTCCATTCATATTTTCTTCAGAGACTGATTAGATGACTGAAGCTTCTGCCGGGCAAAAATCTAATTGGAGAGCATGATTGATGACTCTTGGCTATGGACGTGTTTCATTGGATAATACACCAGACGGGTGGGGGGAAAAGCAGGATCAAGGGTGACAGTGAATTACGTATCTCAGAGTCGGCTACGCCCAGGCAAATTCTGACATGTTAACTTCTAATAAATCCTTTTGGGATTTATTAGAAGTTTTGGGAGTGTGGCTCAAGGTTCATGATTTAATTGGAGTAACTGCCGGAATCCTGACAGCTATGACTACTTTGGTATGGATGAGAATACAGTAAACGATTTCTGGGTAGGTGCTGTGTATAAATGCAGGTAGTCCTCAACTTGCCACTGTTCATTTAGTGACCGTTCAGCGTTATAATGGCACTGAAAAAAGTGAATTATGACTATTTTTCACACTTACAACCATTGCAACATCCCCAGGGTCACGTGATCAAAATTCAGATGTTTGGCAACTAACTCAGGTTTATGATGGCTGCAGTGTCAATGTGTGTTTTTGTGTATGTGTGTCATGTGATCACAGTAAACTCAGCGGGGAAGCCAGATTTGCTTAACAAACATGTGACTACCTTAACAACTGCAGTTATTCACATAACAACTGCAGCGAGAAAGTTTGTAAAATGAGGCAAAACTCACTTAACAAATGTTTCACTTAGCAACAGACATGTTGGGCTAAATTGTGGTCGTAGATTGAGGGCTACCTGTATAGCTGTGTATGGTGGTGCTTTTGTAGGCAGAGATCAAGGTTGTCTTTGGATGAGTGGCTAATACAGCCCAATGAAAGCCAGCAGTGTGATTGTTGCATTCATTTAGCTGCGTCATATGGGATGCGGTGGCTCAGTGGCTAAGACGCTGAGCTTGTCGATCAGAAAGGTCAGCAGGTCGGCGGTTCGAATCCCTAGCACCACGTAATGGAGTGAGCTCCTGTTACTTGTCCCAGCTTCTGCCAACCTAGCAGTTCAAAAGCATATAAAAATTTAAGTAGAAAAATAGGGACTACCTCAGTTGGGAGGTAACAGCGTTCCATGAGCCTTCAGCATTTAATCATGCCGGCCACATGACCATGGAGATGTCTTCGGACAGTGCTGGCTCTTCGGCTTTGTAATGGAGATGACCCCCTAGAGCCGGAAACAACTAGCACGTATGTGCGAGGGGAACTTTACCTTTACTAGCTGCGTCATAAACTTTCTCCCACTCCAGACCAGATGGTGTCTTGCTTTGGCACATACTCTCTGTTCACCTGCACTTCTTGTGCATATTCACCATGATTCACCATTGGCAATACAGTGCATGCATCTCTTTCCAAGCATGAGTATTCTCTCTCCAATGGCTCACAATTTGATTTTGATTAGTATAGTGTTTTGCTTCTGAGAAAACCACAGAGTTAAGGAAATATGGCTTGGCCAAGGTATTAGTGATCTCAAATGCAATCCCTTGGGTGTTGTTGGGTTCAGGACAGAGCTGTGAGTAATTTTCTCCCCCTGCTTTTTCCACCTGTGTACTAGGGAATGCTGAAGAATAAGAAATAAACCGATTGGATATATCTGAGAGCAAAGGGCAGGAAGGCCATTTCTATTTACAGCACTGCCATGATTCATTATAAAAATGGGGGGGAAAAATCAAAGGAAACCAGGCTAGGAAGTCTCAAAACCTAAGGTTAGCCACCAGCTGTGGGTGTAATGCTTTTTTTTTTGCCTTCTTCTCTTCCAGCTGGTTAAGCCAACTTCTGTCCCTCCCAGTGTTTCAGACTGTCTGCGGCTAGATGTTCGAATCCCCGCAGCTCAGAGTCAAACTTGCTCCAACTACCAGCCAGACCTGACTATCACCCCCGGCTTCCTCTATCCTCCCGGTTAGTAGAACTGTTCTTTATATAGAAAGAAGCACACAATGTTTTAATTATCTGGATGTGGCTGAGCGTTTAAACATAGACACAGCACTAACCGCGGGATAAGCGTGGCATTCAGGAGGAGGGGGAGGGTGGGGGAGACAATAAAAACGAAAACATTCTGGGGGTGTCTCTTGCCTGTAGGAAGAACATAAGTAGAACCACTGCATTTTGCAGGCACAAGACTGCAGGGCCATGGGAGTTGCAGTTCTAAATATTTGATTCCACAGGTTTGCATTTAAAGGGAGTAAAACTGGAAGGAGGCCGCGAGAAAGATCGGCTTATAAAATAAACCAGAAATATAAACAGCAGCAAAAAGTGCAAACAGGTAGTCCCTTGATGTATGACCATAACTGAGCCCAAAGTTTCTCTTGCTAAGCAGGGCAGTTCCTAAGTGAGTTTAGCTCCATTTTATGACCTTTTCCCCCACAGCTGTTAAGCGAATCACTGCAATTGTTAGTGAACCATGCTCCCCACATTGACTTTGATTGTTGGTGGCTGGTTGGGAAGGTTATAAATGGTGATCACATGACCCCCCAGGACCATACAAATGTCATAAACACATGCCAGTTGCCAAGTGCCTACATTTTGCTCATGTGACCATGGGGTTGCTGCAACAACTCAGTCACGTAAGACTGTGAAAAACCAGTCATAAATCACTTTTTGGGTGCCACTGTATCTTCAAATGATCACTAAATGAATGGTTGTAAGTTGAGGAACTTGAAAGCTTACAAAATCAATATAGATTGATTTTATTGATAGATAGATAAAGAGATAGAGATAAATAGAGAGATGAGAGAGAGAGATAGAGAGAGAGATAGAGAGAGAGAGATAGAGAGAGAGAGGGGTGTTTTGTAAGCTGCCCAGAGTTCCCTTGCAGCAAGATGGATATCAAAACAAATTTAATAAATAAAAATAAATAAATTAGGAGGGTAGCACCTTATCTTTTCAATTCCCTTTGCCCTGTCCTGCAGTTATGCATTTTAGATTCTGAACTTCATACTCTTATGCTTACCCTTATGCTTATCCATTTTTCAGAATCGGTTTTAATACATACGAAGCCACTTTTCATTCTCTTGACTGGGTCTTAATTTATTCCCCAAAGCTCTAACTCCAGCAGCGACTTAGATTTTCCATCAGAATCTTTACCATATACTCATAATCAACTGAAGGTCATATCTTTCATCTTAGAAGTGTGTTGGCATCTTCCAATCTAGTGAATTATCAATGTGTGGAGGGAATTTCTGGCAAGAGTTCCAAGAAATGTATTATGTGGCATCATGGATGGTGCCTACTTTTGTAATCCGAAGCATATACTCCAGGCTTCCCAGATTTGCTGTGAATATGTTGAGCGACTAAGGCAAATCTGCTTGGATGTGAATAACCAGTCCACCCAGCACAGGCTTTCTTCATGGAAAACTCTAAGATGCCACTAAGATTTCCATCTTTTTTCACTATTTTCCCATCATTTTTATACATATGTGTATATATAGATATCCATTATGCTATTTCCTTTCTGTCTCGCAAACTGCAGCAAAGGTGCAAAAGATAAAAATTTAACAGATATAAGTCATAAAATAAGAAAAAGCTAAATAATTGTAGCCAAATCTAGCTTACCATTCACTATACCTTTCCATACCTTTCTAGCCTTACAACTATCCTAATTTTTGCAGTGCCTATATATTTTTCTCCTCCTCCTCCTCCTCCTCCTCCTCCTCCTCCTCCCCTTACAATCTCTTCATTTCTTTCTTCTTTCACACTCACTAAATGACCATCTCAAGGCACTTCTTTTGTACTGTTTTATATTCAGCTCACATTCATTCTCTCTCTTCCTGTTGAACTACATGCACTGCTTAAGTAATTGATCTTCATTGCATTCAACTTACTTTTATGCTGTTCAATGACCTGATCTGGCATACATACAGGGGGTGGGATTCAAATTTTTAACAACTGGTTTTGTGGGCGTGGCTTAGGTGGTGGGCATGGCTTGGTGGTCATGTTATTGGCTGGGTGTGGCCAACTCAATATCACTCACATGGAGGCACACATCTCCTCGTCTGGCCTCTCATGACTGTGGGGATGCTGCAACAGTCGTAAGTGTGAAAAACGGTCATAAGTCACTTTTTTCAGTGCCATTGTAACTTTGAATGGTCACTCCACACAAGCAAAGTACCAGCAAAGGAGGGGAAAAAAACTCCAGAGATATTCCTGAGACAGGAGGTCTAGTCCTGCCAAGAATGTAATAAGGGTTAACGGAGAGGCAGTTTCTGTAAGCAACACCAGAATGTTTCCTTCCTGCCTTCCTTACAGGATTAGGCCAGTAATTTCTTCTAACAACTGGTTCTCTGAACTGCTTAGAATGTTAACAACTGGTTCTAGTGAATAGGTGCGAACTGGTAGAATCCCACCCCTGCATACATACCCTGTACCCAATACTCACTTCCATAGAAGTGGGCAAAACACACTCTTTTACACACGTTTTCACTTCTTTTGACAAGTACTCAAACCTCACAACAGACCACACACTGCCCGCTTCCTTTCTCCACCCATTCTTAAGTGAACAGGAAACTATACTATTGCCAATCCCTATCCAGCCCATGTTGTGTCTGTTCTGAGTCACCATGCAATAATACTGTCCCAATGACGTATATACAGCACCTGCTAAAAAAACAATTTACTGATTCCTCCAGGTTTTACTGTCTTTCTTCTTCAGCTTGTTACCAACTAGTAGGAAGGCTGTCTGCCAAACACAGCATTGCAGAAAAATGGAGTAGATCTGAATATTGGGCTTTTAAAACAATTACCTCTGTGCCATTCTTCCTACATTCCATTCTGTCACAATCTGAATTAAATGAAGTTTTTAAAAAAACCTCACTAAACAAAACAGAAGGGGATTTTCAAGTAGCACTTTTATTTAGAATGTTGTGTTTTTGAGTGTTGCTGTAGTGCCTGATGATTGGGAGATCAGAATACCATTACTATTGTCCCTTTCTCCAAAGGCAAAGTTGGTTAAAATGGACGAAAACTTTACAGGGGAGATTACTTTGTTAAGTTTTCTTGGGAAGATGTTGGCCAAATTCATTAAAAGGGACAATAAGCAAAAATAAGAGAGTGCCGTGCATTTTAAGTCAAGCACGGAATGTACAGATCAGATTTCTGCTCTTCAGTAGTTCATAATTAATGTGAGAATTTTTTCCTTTCTTGATTTAGTTGAATTGAATTACAGAATGTATGCATGTACATGGAGTTGAAATGTGGTTGCTTAGAATGATAAGAATAGTACATGAAAGAAATACTGCATGGCCATATAAATTGAATGTATGAACAAATGGAATGCTTAGAAAATTATTCAGAGTTGGGCAGGAAGCAACACAAGGACATATGATGTGTTCAATTGTTTATTTATGGATAAATTATACAGAATGCTTGTGATGATGTTAGAGAGAAGTTTTGGGGAGGTTATAAAAGTGTATACATATTTGTGTGCAGTTGATGGCAAGAGAACCTGAATTATTTGCAGCAAATTTTGGATAGATTCCATAATGCAATTAATAATATGCATTGAATATTAATGTTTTGAAAATCAAGAGAGCCGTGTTTAAGAAGGAAAATAGGTAACATATATTATACATAAATGGCTAAAAACTAGAACAAGCAGATGAATTTAGAAGAAAGAAAAAAAGCAGAGAACAGAATTCTCTTAGTACTATTTTTCAGGCTGGGACTCTCAAACATAAAAAAATGTCTCTGCAATTTTTGTTGCAGTCAATGTCTTTCTATTGCAAGGGTCTTCAAACATGGCAAGTTTAAGACTTGTGGACTTCAATTCCCAGAATTCCTGAGCTAACATGACTGGAGGAGGAATTCTGGGAGTTGTCTTACAAGTCTTAAAGCTGTAAGTTTTAAGATCCTTGTTCTATTGTGTTGTGTCTTCTTGTTTGAATGGAGTGCAGAAAGCATTTAAATGGTACAGAAGTAAATTCCTCAACATTGAAATTAATATAATATTCAGCTGAAAGAAAGCTGTTATGTTCTTTTGATTCCCCTCCCCTCCACACTATGCATGTCATTAATCCATACTTTTTTCACACAGACTTCAGTTCATCTGGCCCTGGGCAGTACGATGCTCTAATTACTAGCAACATTGTTCCTATGTACAAAGAATTTACACGTGAGTTTGGAAATTTTTGGCATGATATTGCTTGTTTAAGAAAGAATTAATGCCTTTTCATATCATGTTTCCCACCTGTAATAGCTCCCTTGAGTTAATCTTGTTTTTGTTTTTTTGTTGGAAGACAGCACATTTCTATATCCCTTGATGGAACAATATAAAAATTGGTAATGATGCTTTTATTATCATTTCAATGTAGATACCCCAACTCCAGAATTACAGTAGACAGTTTACATTTTAATAGGAAAGGAGGAGGAAGGGGAGAGGAGGAGGAAAAGCAGAAGAAGCAGAAGGAAGAGGAGGAGGAGGAGGAGGAGGAGGAGGAGGAGGAGGAGGAGGAGGAGGAGAAGAAGAAGAAGAAGAAGAAGAAGAAGAAGAAGAAGAAGAAGAAGAAGAAGAAGAAGAAGAAGAAGAAGAAGAAGAAGAAGAAGAAGAAGAAGAAGAAGAAGAAGAAGAAGAAGAATTAACAGAGGGATACAGTCAAGATCAAGGGAAGTACAAATACCACTCTATAAAGCCTTAGTAAGACCACACCTAGAGTACTGCATCCAGTTTTGGTCACTTCATTATAAAAAAGATGTTGAGACTCTAGAAAAAGTACAGAGAAGAGCAACCAGGATGATTAGGGGACTGGAGGCTAAAATATACAACGATCGGTTGCAGGAACTGGGCTTGGCTAGTCTAGTAAAGAGAAGGACCAGGGGAGACATGATAGAGGTCTTCCAATATTTGAGGGGCTGCCACAGGGAGGAAGTGGTCAAGCTATTTTCTAAAGCTCCTGTAGGCCAGACAAGGAATAATGGATGGAAACTGAACAAGGAGAGATTTAACCTGGAAACAAGGAGAAACTTTCTGACAGTGAGAACAATCAACCAATGGAACAGCTTGCCCTCGGAAGTTGTGGGAGCGCCATCAGTTGAGACTTTCAAGAAGAGATTGGACTGCTATTTGTCAGAAATGGTGTAGGGTCTCCCGCTTGGGCGGGGAGTTGGACTAGATGGACCTACAAGGTCCCTTCCAACTCTGATTGTCTGTATCTGTATAGAAGAGGAAGAGGAAGAGGAAGAGGAAGAGGGGAGGAGGAGGAGGAGGAGAGGAGGAGGAGAGGAGGAGGAGGAGGAGAGGAGAGAAGAAGAAGAAGAAGAAGAAGAAGAAGAAGAAGAAGAAGAAGAAGAAGAAGAAGAAGAAGAAGAAGAAGAAGAAGAAGAAGAAGAAGAAGAAGAAGAAGAAGAAGAAGAAGAAGAAGAAGAAGAAGAAGAAGAAGAAGAAGAAGAAGAAGAAGAAGAAGAAGAAGAAGCCAACAACAGATAGTGGTTTTTGTAGAATCTCCTTTAAAGAATTACACATTGGTATACTTTGCTAATAATTGTTTCACCAGGGAAAATAGTAGGGCCAGTTCAGCCCCTATATTGAGTAGATTGAGAGTGCTTCCTAAGATAGCAGATGCTGCAAAGATCCATAGAAGCAAGCAAAAGTAGGTTTTGTACAGCATTTCCATTCCAGATATCAATTTCAAAAATGCTAAGACTAGGGTTAGGGCTAGGATTGATCAAATCAAACATCGAAATTTTATTTTATTGTTTTATTTTTATTTATTTTATTTTATAAATGGCTTTAAAAGTGCACGTTTTCAGTGAATGCTGAGGACATATGTTCCCATTGCTTCTCTATCAATTTGCAATGGAAAATGGGCATCCTTACATTTGATTCTGTCTTGCTGTGCTCCTAATTACAGGATTGTGGAATTACTTCCATAGTACCCTACTTCCAAAATATGCTACAGAGAGAAATGGACTAAATGTCATCAGTGGGCCTATTTTTGATTATAATTATGATGGGCACTTTGATTCTTATGACACAATCAAACAGTAAGTAAAGGCTTAAAAGTAAACCAATATCTTAAATTTCCTTATTTGCTTAGAATAATTTCATATGCAATAAATGTAATTGGCTTTAGCAGTTTTGCCAATGAACATAACATTACACATCATTCCACAGATTATTTCATCCAGGCAATTTTACAGAATCAAGTTTACTGTTGTTAAGACAGTAAAATTTAAATGGCTATCTTTAATCTCACGAATATGGTATATTTCTGTGTGTCTAAAGGTAGTCCTTGACTTATGAATGGCCAATTAGTGATGTTTAAAGTACTGACTGAACTATCTTGGAGGTCCTAATTTGAAGTTCTGACAGTCAGGAAGCCCCTACAGTCACATGACTACACCTCAGGCTGCATTTATGGCCATTTGCAGCATCCCACAATCATGTCACTGCTTTTATAACTTTGCCCAAAATCAGCATTTGCTTCTAGTTTTCAACAAAACCATACCCAGAGCAGATCATTGGTTCATTTAACAACTATGGCATTCTTATTCTCTTGCAGGTATGTAAACAATACAAAGATTCCCATCCCAACCCATTACTTTGTTGTGCTGACTAGCTGTGAGAATTCAACCAAAAGTCCACTAAATTGTCCACCAGGCTCTTTGAAAGTTTTGTCTTTTATTCTCCCTCATCGTCCTGACAACTCAGAGAGCTGTGCTGTAAGTGTGGTAACACTGATTTCCAAACATTTTGCCTTACAAACTCCTACGAATTTAGGATTTTTTTAAAAATTTCTATAATGGGACCTAGCCTATTAGATTCTTCTAATGTGCTGGGTTATTAGACTATTGTCTTAATAATCATTAAGTTCAACAGTTTTTTGAACTAAATACAGTTGAATTGAAAAATTATTTTTAATGTCTGATTCTGCCTCCTCCTCTTCCTCCTCCTCCTCCTCCTGTATACCTACAGGAATAAGGATTAGGATCTGTTATGAAACAGTGGCTAAGAAGCTAAAATACAAATCTGTAGTCCAAGGTTTACACTGCACTTCTGTTACAAATGCAGCAGATGGTCTTAATCAAAACAAACTGCTTAGCCCAGACTCTTGTCTGCAATACAGGAATGTACGCTAGAATATTACATGGAAATGAGTAAACCAAGTGGAAAATGCATATACTGTACTTTAAATTACAATTGCAAATGTATATAAATAGCTTTAGACCTTCTAAATTCGAGAACTGAGAAATACCATTTTGGTCCATTTTATTTTCCCACTTAAATAAAAAAAGCATAGATCATAGAATGGGAAGGGGGCATTTAGATACTGAATCCAATCCCTTTTCAGGGAAGGAATAGAATTAAAGCATTCCAGACAGAAGCTTTCATCCAAGGAAGGAAAGGTTATCTCATCTTTAGGCAATTGGTTGTACTGCCAAACTGCTTTTGCTGTCCTGTCTTGAAGTTTTCTGGATTCTGTAGCACCCAGTCAAAATCTGCTTTTCTATAACTTCTATAGGAAATAATTAAGATTATTATTCTTTGTCCTCTGGAATGAGAGAGAACAAATCTTGATATTCTTCTATGTGACATCCTTTTAGATGTTTGAAGATGACTGCCATTCTCCCTTTCTGACATCTTTTCTCAGTGCTTAATATTCAGCACTTGCAATTTTTCTTAATACAGTTTAATTTCAACCCCCCCAGTCATCTTTGTTGCTCTTCTCTGAATCTGATCTAGTTTGTCTAAATCAGGGGTCTCCAAACTTGACAATTTTAAGACTTGTGGACATTAACTCCCAAAATTCTTCAATTAGGAATTCTGGGAGTTGAAGTCAACAAGTCTTAAAGGGACCAGGTTTCAGGACACCTGTTTTAAACACTTCTTAAAGCGTACTGTCCAGAATAGGATACAATGGATAATATGGATTTTGCCAAAGAAGAACTGGTGACTTCAAATGGTGACTTCCTGTAATTTGAACATCATACTTCTGATGATGTAGGCTAAAATTGCATTTGTTTTCTTTGCAGCAACATCATATTGTATGCTCATATTCAGCTTGCATTCAAATGCTATTAAATAATTATTTTTCACAAGTGCTATTGGAATAGCTGGTCCTTCAGCTATAACATTTAGAAATAACTTTTTCTGTAGCTACAACTAACTTAGAAAATAGATTTTTTGGATCTGATCTATCTTGCAATATTCCTTTACTTTATTTGCCTTTAGTTTTGCCCAGCTACTAGTATATGATAAAGCTCTATTCTTCATTGTGCCCTCCTCTGTTTTCCAATGAAATGAACATTATTGCCAGAAATTTTGGTCAATGTTCATAGCATATTTTCTCAAGCTTTAATTCTGAAATTGGACAAAAGGGGGAAGGGTGCAATCTGATGAAACTACAATCAACTACAATGAACCTTTGTCATTTTCACTGTCATTTTTACTGAAGACAACAAGCAGGGAGGCACTTTGTGTTTCTACCAGTTATACTAGAATGGGATTGTATGCTCATCTAAATATCAAACAGTGTAGGCCATAAAAATCTAATAATTATCGATTAGCTCCGTGAATACCCTCTAACCCTAGACATGCTAGTCCATGAATACAGTTGATTGCTGTGACAGAATTATAACATTTTTCATTTCAAACTTAGAAGACTGGTAAGCTGCTTTACTGTTTGCTAAAACAGACCTCAAATGTTATTTTTGCTTGCTTTATCAGGATAAATCACCAGACAATCTGTGGGTTGAAGAAAGAATGCAGGCTCATACAGCACGTGTTCGTGATGTGGAGCTCCTTACTGGTCTGGATTTTTATTCAGAGCTCAAACAACCTCTCTCAGAAACCCTTCGATTGAAAACATTCCTGCCTATATTTGTAAACTCAGTTAACTGAATGTAAATCTAGGGCTATTCCAGAAAAATGGCTCTTAGCATCAGTGCTATTAATAATAATAAAAAACCACTATTGTGTAAGTATTTGTTTTCTCTCTCCTTGTTGTGTCCGCATGCATATTGAAAACAAGATTAAATAAATGCTTGGAAACCCTAAAATGATTTCAAATAGAATGCTCTTCTGGACAATTCTTCCAGAGCAGTGGTTCTCAACCTGTGGGTCGCAACCCCTTTGGGGGTCGAACGACCCTTTCACAGGGGTCGCCTAAGACCATCGGAAAACACATATTTTCTATGGTCTTAGGAACTGAGCCATAATCTTATGGTTGGTGGTCACCACAATATGAGGAACTGCATTAAAGGGTCGTGGCATTAGGAAGGTTGAGATCCACTGTCCCAGTGGGAGAAGTGATTCAGCTTCATCCAGAAGTATCCTTGAGTTTGAAATACTGCTTAAATTATTGAACCAGTCTATTTTCAAATAAATTGTTCTACATTTGAAATGGATTGTTTGTTTCACTTTCAAAATAATTTGCATTTGAGATGCTTTGTACACCACCAGTTCTAGACTTGAAATCCACAGTATGAAGGATGCTTGGACTGGAGAAAAGTGATTAAGTAAGCAAGTCACTTTCTTCTACCACATTTATCTCCTGAAGGAGGGAAAGAAACGGGAATTTTCTGTAGCTAAAATATTAGGAAATGGTTAATTTCTGATACATAGAAATTGAGTGTTTTCCACTCAATTTGTGATGAACCTCACTTTGCTTTCTCTGATCAAAATGAGGTGCAGGTTCACAGAACTATTAGTTTTTAATTAATTAGGTGGCTTCTCCCATAGAAAATAAGAGGATTACATCTTTTTTTTCAACAACAATTAGTCTTAGATGCTTAGCCTCTGGCTTCATTGATTTGTGCCTGCTATTTGAGCATAAAACTAATTTCAAAATTAAGTTTTAAAAAGCTGTCTTATACTAATTTGTTTATGTATAAAAAACATATTTGCTATTTCTGAAAGTATCAAAAAATTGCTGAGCATATTAATGAAATTTATTTCACAACACCTCTCATATTGGCACAGTCAGAATGTCATGTTATTATATTTTATACTCACATGAATAATGAGCTTGATAATTCAGAAGTCCACATTGCACAGTTTATGTTCCCTCCTGCATACAAAGAGTCACTTGATAGTGAGATGGGCAGCATATAAATTAAACAAACAAATTTGTAGTATCTTACAGAAATATGGGAGTTCACAGCTAACAGGCTTTTCTGTTTGCTTGTACAAAACAGTCTGGTTTCATTTTGGCAATATTTTTATTGCTAGATTGGCATAAAGTTCAGCATCTGAATTGGGTTCTTGGTTTTGTTGCCAGATAATCTTCATGCAAGATCTGGTTATTTCCCAATTAAGCCATCTAACTGTAAAATTGAGGCTGCTATGCTTTGCATAGTAGCCCAGTTATGCTGAACTAATGAATCTGATTTGGCATAGATTTTTTTTAATATGTCTGAATAGAATTTATCTGCAAATATTTGAATATGATGCAAAAAAATAAACAAACACCCATGCTTGAACTTTTCAGTTCAGTATGTGAAGAAAAATTGTCTTCACTGTGCAGTCAGTAATCAGTTTTTCTACATAGTTTCATAGAATGCTATAGTTAATACACAATGAAAGGTTAACCATAGCCAATGAATGAATTTGAAACAAGCATCTCTCATTCCAATGCTATGAAAGGACTTTCTCAAAAACTTGTAAAGATTAGTAAGCAAAAAGCTTTTATAAGGTCAAAGGTCCTTATCGTGTGTCTGGAGATGGGCATATACATTGCACAATTAGTCAACATTTAGTTATTAAAAATGGTGAAGTGACATCCAATGTCTTTTTTATTTGAACATCAAAGCAAGATAACTGGATCCCTGTTTTGCAATCAATGTTGTTATCCAAGGATCAAATGTAGAATGAATCCACATTGTTGTCTGCAATAAGACCTTTCTTAATTAATACAAACCAATCTTCCCCATTTAAAACACAACAGATGCACTGAGTCTATGACTTTCAGAATTCCCTGTCAGCATGAATTTCAGTACTAGCTTTGAGAATGCTTAGTTAGATAATTGATGTAAGCACTTTTTATACTGCTTATGTTTTCTTAAAACCATGACATCTGATTCTGTTTACACTCTCTGATGATCACAGGAAAAATGTGTTTGCCACTAAATTCAACCAGTCTAGTCAAAATGAGTGCCTTTACACATGTCTGGATTTCAGATAGCTTGGGTGGAAAGTTTGCACATGACCTCCTTCTCTGACTGCCAGCATCAATCCCTCCTCCTTGACTTCCCAAAGTTTGTACTTCAGTGTGGTAAATTAACAAGAGACTTTCACAAATAAAATTTCTCTAGAATAGGGGACAAGCGCAAAGTCCTATTTTTAAGCAAATGAGAAATTGTATTCCAGAATCATGGGACATATTTAAAAGCTTTTTATCAGTTTTCAGGGAAGCCTGTCAGTAACAATCAGTCACAAAAACGGGCTCAACTTTTTTCAGGTGTCAGGCCTATGTTTTTTGTTTGGTACTTTCAAATTGTTTTTTTGACTACTGGTGACTACTTGAACTAATCTCTGCAATTTTCTTGGCAAGGTTTTTCAAAAATGCCTTCTTTTTAGAGGCTGAAAGAGAGTAATTGGCCCAGGTCATCCAGCTAGTCTTGTGCCTAAGATGGGACTTGAACTCAGTCTCCTGGTTTCTAGCCTTGTGCCTTAATCTCTACACCAAACTGACTCCAGGCCTATGTGCTTATGTGTAAATGCATGGGTGAGTGTGAATGCATGTGTGCCCATAGTGACATCTTGTGAGATAGTTACCTTTTGTTAGGGATATACACCCTAGCAGAACGTGCAACGGCAGTCTAGCAGACAGGCAGATATGTGTGAGATAAAACGTTGTAGTAGCTTACACTCAGTAAGACAGATACACTGTGCAAGTTAAATAGTTTTTATTCCAGCAAGAGTTATTGCATAGTCAAATGGTCCATATGTCATACACTAAGTTCAGTCAGTCCGGGGGTTATTCAGTTTGCAAAGTCCAGTGTCGAAAAAGAGTTCATTAAACTTACAATCAATCAGTCCAGTGATATATCTCTTTTGCAGTCAGAGATATGAAGAAAAATCAAACCCCTTTTCTTCTCTCAGCAAACACGCAGTTTATCACCATCAATCCTTCATTGTCAGCATTCCAGTAAAAGCCTAGGAAAACAGTGAGCTCTCTTGCTCCCTCTTATGGTGATTTTACAACCGCACCCAAAAACTTGGTTTACAGTTTAAAGTGATACATACACTTAAACTCACTAACATAGTTTATATATTATTTTATCCAAACTAAGTTAGGTAACCAATGTTATCCCTAACACCTTTTCTAAGAGTTTCAAACTCAACCAGATTTTAGAAGCCATCTGAAATCTATCAACAGTATTGATACTGTATATGAATCTGGCTATTTAAGGTTTTTTTTTAAATTCAATGAGGTACTCAGAATAAAAGAGTTGGAAAGGACCTTGGAGGTTTTCTAGTCCAACCTGTCAGCTTTGGAAGCCATATTCCATGCTGTCACATAGCCTGAGAAAGTGGGAGGAGGGTGGTTTCAATTGAGTAACTCTAAGTAGACAAAATAAAATTCTTTTGTTAGTTCAAGGTCATTGAGTATGGAGCAGGATGAAATAAGGATCTTACTTTTGGACGGATCGTGATTGGGCCATGTGATGTGATGACGGCCAAGGGGGGATGGATTTGTAGCTTGGGAAATTGTGGGAAGTCCGAAAACTTTTAGATTCAGGATTCCACAGATGTGCCAGTTGCTATTCTAATAAAGATACTTTTGAGATATGGTTGTCTTGGAGTTACTGATTGAATGGAGGTTTGCTGGAACACTGACACAATCTCCTGTTCAAGCAGGAAAACCTATACCATTTCAGACAAGTGATTGTCCAATCTCATCCTAAAAAATCTCCAATGTTGGAGCACCCACAACTTCCTTGCTTTATATCCTACAGTAGGATATATTCAGGCATTTGGAATATAGAAAGCATTGCTTGACATGAGCTAGCAATTGCCAAAACTGGGTAGCAGCAACTACAAAGCTTTTTTACATTACAGAACAAATTTTGGACCATTTTAGAACAAATCTGAAAGTGATGTGCTATATTTCTTTTTCTTAACACATGCTCAGATCAAGTTCAAAACCAATTCAAAAACTCCAAACCAAGCCTGAGATTCCTTCCATAACTCCAAGCCAAGCCTGAGATTCCTTCCATAGATCCTGAACTCTTTATTCTTTGCCTGGAAATCCCATCACCATGCAATCATCTTGTGCTGCAGCCTCTTGCCATTACAGGATGGATCTCTTATGTCGGAAAATGCATTTTATCCCCCTTCTTTGAAATACATCTGGGAAATAAAGACAAAACAAAGATTTTGACAAAGAACATGCTACTGAGACAAAGAGAAGAACTGGCAGACCTGTTGAAAATCAATTACGAATAAGGTCAAGTATCTGGGGATACACTTAACAGCAAGATGTAGCACATTAAAAGAGAATAATTATATTAAACTTAAACAACAGATAGCTATAGATTTGAAGAAATGGGAAAACTTACAATTGTCATTAATAGGGAGAATTTCAACAATTAAGATGAATATTTTACCCAGAATCCTATTTTTGTTTCAAACAATACCAATTAGGCTCGGAAAAGACTATTTTGAAGATTTAAATAAAATTATGCTGAAGTATATATGGCAAGGTAAGAAAGCGAGAATAAAGCTAAAGCTTTTTGCAAGATGCTAGAATTAGAGGAGGTTTTGACCTGCCTAACTGGGAATTGTACTACCAAGCTGCAAATTTGATGTGGGTCAAGGAATGGATAACATTAAGAAAGACTAGATTGTTGACACTAGAAGGTTTATTTGCTGTTGGGTTGGCACGCTTTTTATGGTATAAGCCGGGAACCACAGGGTTATTTTAGAAGACATTATATACGGGAGTCTTTGTGGTTAAACTGGGAGAAGATAAAAAAAACAATGTTATTTGAAAATTCCAGTTTGGTTATCGACTATTGAAGCATTTTCCTATCCTATAATTTATAAGAAGGAACAAACAGTTAGATATGGGGAACATTGGATGAAAAGGGTGAACTTAAATCGATACAAAATTTAGAGGAACAAGGTATAAAGATGAATTGGTTTCATATGCAAAACAGAGGATGTAAGATCTTGACAGGTTGATGAGAAGGTAATTAAAAAATATACTCACATGAATAATGAGAGCTTGATAATTCAGAAGTCCACATTGCACAGTTTATGTTCCCTCCTGCATACAAAGAGTCACTTGATAGTGAGATGGGCAGCATATAAATTAAACAAACAAATTTGTAGTATCTTACAGAAATATGGGAGTTCACAGCTAACAGGCTTTTCTGTTTGCTTGGCCACAAAACAGTCTGGTTTCATTTTGGCAATATTTTTATTGCTAGATTGGCATAAAGTTCAGCATCTGAATTGGGTTCTTGGTTTTGTTGCCAGATAATCTTCATGCAAGATCTGGTTATTTCCCAATTAAGCCATCTAACTGTAAAATTGAGGCTGCTATGCTTTGCATAGTAGCCCAGTTATGCTGAACTAATGAATCTGATTTGGCATAGATTTTTTTAATATGTCTGAATAGAATTTATCTGCAAATATTTGAATATGATGCAAAAAAATAAACAAACACCCATGCTTGAACTTTTCAGTTCAGTATGTGAAGAAAAATTGTCTTCACTGTGCAGTCAGTAATCAGTTTTTCTACATAGTTTCATAGAATGCTATAGTTAATACACAATGAAAGGTTAACCATAGCCAATGAATGAATTTGAAACAAGCATCTCTCATTCCAATGCTATGAAAGGACTTTCTCAAAACTTGTAAAGATTAGTAAGCAAAAGCTTTTATAAGGTCAAAGGTCCTTATCGTGTGTGTCTGGAGATGGGCATATACATTGCACAATTAGTCAACATTTAGTTATTAAAAATGGTGAAGTGACATCCAATGTCTTTTTTATTTGAACATCAAAGCAAGATAACTGGATCCCTGTTTTGCAATCAATGTTGTTATCCAAGGATCAAATGTAGAATGAATCCACATTGTTGTCTGCAATAAGACCTTTCTTAATTAATACAAACCAATCTTCCCCATTTAAAAACACAACAGATGCACTGAGTCTATGACTTTCAGAATTCCCTGTCAGCATGAATTTCAGTACTAGCTTTGAGAATGCTTAGTTAGATAATTGATGTAAGCACTTTTTATACTGCTTATGTTTTCTTAAAACCATGACATCTGATTCTGTTTACACTCTCTGATGATCACAGGAAAAATGTGTTTGCCACTAAATTCAACCAGTCTAGTCAAAATGAGTGCCTTTACACATGTCTGGATTTCAGATAGCTTGGGTGGAAAGTTTGCACATGACCTCCTTCTCTGACTGCCAGCATCAATCCCTCCTCCTTGACTTCCCAAAGTTTGTACTTCAGTGTGGTAAATTAACAAGAGACTTTCACAAATAAAATTTCTCTAGAATAGGGGACAAGCGCAAAGTCCTATTTTTAAGCAAATGAGAAATTGTATTCCAGAATCATGGGACATATTTAAAAGCTTTTTATCAGTTTTCAGGAAGCCTGTCAGTAACAATCAGTCACAAAAACGGGCTCAACTTTTTCAGGTGTCAGGCCTATGTTTTTGTTTGGTACTTTCAAATTGTTTTTTTGACTACTGGTGACTACTTGAACTAATCTCTGCAATTTTCTTGGCAAGGTTTTTCAAAAATGCCTTCTTTTAGAGGCTGAAAGAGAGTAATTGGCCCAGGTCATCCAGCTAGTCTTGTGCCTAAGATGGGACTTGAACTCAGTCTCCTGGTTTCTAGCCTTGTGCCTTAATCTCTACACCAAACTGACTCCAGGCCTATGTGCTTATGTGTAAATGCATGGGTGAGTGTGAATGCATGTGTGCCCATAGTGACATCTTGTGAGATAGTTACCTTTTGTTAGGGATATACACCCTAGCAGAACGTGCAACGGCAGTCTAGCAGACAGGCAGATATGTGTGAGATAAAACGTTGTAGTAGCTTACACTCAGTAAGACAGATACACTGTGCAAGTTAAATAGTTTTTATTCCAGCAAGAGTTATAGCATAGTCAAAACAGTCCATATGTCATACACTAAGTTCAGTCAGTCCGGGGGTTATTCAGTTTGCAAAGTCCAGTGTCGAAAAAGAGTTCATTAAACTTACAATCAATCAGTCCAGTGATATATCTCTTTTGCAGTCAGAGATATGAAGAAAAATCAAACCCCTTTTCTTCTCTCAGCAAACATGCAGTTTATCACCATCAATCCTTCATTGTCAGCATTCCAGTAAAAGCCGAGGAAAACAGTGAGCTCTCTTGCTCCCTCTTATGGTGATTTTACAACCGCACCCAAAAACTTGGTTTACAGTTTAAAGTGATACATACACTTAAACTCCCTAACATAGTTTATATATTATTTTATCCAAACTAAGTTAGGTAACCAATGTTATCCCTAACACCTTTTCTAAGAGTTTCAAACTCAACCAGATTTTAGAAGCCATCTGAAATCTATCAACAGTATTGATACTGTATATGAATCTGGCTATTTAAGGTTTTTAAATTCAATGAGGTACTCAGAATAAAAAGAGTTGGAAAGGACCTTGGAGGTTTTCTAGTCCAACCTGTCAGCTTTGGAAGCCATATTCCATGCTGTCACATAGCCTGAGAAAGTGGGAGGAGGGTGGTTTCAATTGAGTAGCTCTAAGTAGACAAAATAAAATTCTTTTGTTAGTTCAAGGTCATTGAGTATGGAGCAGGATGAAATAAGGATCTTACTTTTGGATGGATCGTGATTGGGCCATGCGATGTGATGACGGCCAAGGGGGGATGGATTTGTAGTTTGGGAAATTGTGGGAAGTCCGAAAACTTTTAGATTCGGGATTCCACAGATGTGCCAGTTGCTATTCTAATAAAGATACTTTTGAGATATGGTTGTCTTGGAGTTACTGATTGAATGGAGGTTTGCTGGAACACTGACACAATCTCCTGTTCAAGCAGGAAAACCTATACCATTTCAGACAAGTGATTGTCCAATCTCATCCTAAAAAATCTCCAATGTTGGAGCACCCACAACTTCCTTGCTTTATACTGCCACAGTAGGATATATTCAGGCATTTGGAATATAGAAAGCATTGCTTGACATGAGCTAGCAATTGCCAAAACTGGGTAGCAGCAACTACAAATCTTTTTTACATTACAGAACAAATTTTGGACCATTTTAGAACAAATCTGAAAGTGATGTGCTATATTTCTTTTTCTTAACACATGCTCAGATCAAATAATCGATTCAAAACCAATTCAAAAACTCCAAACCAAGCCTGAGATTCCTTCCATAGATCCTGAACTCTTTATTCTTTGCCTGGGAATCCCATCACCATGCAATCATCTTGTGCTTGCCATTACAGGATGGATCTCTTATGTCGGAAAATGCATTTTATCCCCCTTCTTTGAAATACATCTGGGACAATTATATGGTGAGGTGGCTGGTTTGAAAATAAATAAAGACAAAACAAAGATTTTGACAAAGAACATGCTACTGAGACAAAGAGAAGAACTGGCAGACCTGTTGAAAATCCAAGTTACGAATAAGGTCAAGTATCTGGGGATACACTTAACAGCAAGATGTAGCACATTAAAAGAGAATAATTATATTAAACTTAAACAACAGATAGCTATAGATTTGAAGAAATGGGAAAACTTACAATTGTCATTAATAGGGAGAATTTCAACAATTAAGATGAATATTTTACCCAGAATCCTATTTTTGTTTCAAACAATACCAATTAGGCTCGGAAAAGACTATTTTGAAGATTTAAATAAAATTATGCTGAAGTATATATGGCAAGGTAAGAAAGCGAGAATAAAGCTAAAGCTTTTGCAAGATGCTAGAATTAGAGGAGGTTTTGACCTGCCTAACTGGGAATTGTACTACCAAGCTGCAAATTTGATGTGGGTCAAGGAATGGATAACATTAAGAAAGACTAGATTGTTGACACTAGAAGGTCATGATTTGCTGTTGGGTTGGCACGCTTTTTTATGGTATAAGCCGGGAACTAAAACACAGGGTTATTTTAGAAGACATTATATACGGGAGTCTTTGTGGTTAAACTGGGAGAAGATAAAAAAAACAATGTTATTTGAAAATTCCAGTTTGGTTATCGACTATTGAAGCATTTTCCTATCCTATAATTTATAAGAAGGAACAAACAGTTAGATATGGGGAACTATTGGATGAAAAGGGTGAACTTAAATCGATACAAAATTTAGAGGAACAAGGTATAAAGATGAATTGGTTTTCATATGCGCAAATACATTCAAGATATGATGAAGATTCTAAAACAGAGGGATTTTATGATAAACAGACTGATCTAGATAAGATCTTGACAGGTACTGATGAGAAGGTAATTAAAAAATTATATGGTTATTTACTGGGAATTAAGTTAGAGGAAGAGCAAGTTAAAGAAACTGATTGTTTGGGGGAATAATTTTGGATATGGAATTGATTTAGAGAAATGGCAAAAATTATGGTCGCAAAATTATAAAATGACAATGTCAACAGCTTATAAAGAAAATTTGTATAAGATGTTTTACAGGTGGTACTTTCCCCCGACGAGGATAGCAAGAATGTTCAAGAATAAATCTGAAAAATGGTGGAAATGTCATCAGATACCTGGCTCATATTACCATATGTGGTGGACTTGTGAGGACGCTAGAAAATATTGGACTAAAATTCGCATGTGGTTGGAAAAAATGACAAAGAAACGTATACATTTGAAACTGGAGTTCTTTTTATTGGGAATCTTACCAGATACATACAGTAAAGACTTGAAATATCTGATTGTTTATTTATTTATTTATTTGATTTGCCAATTGTTTACAAGATAATAAGTATAAGTGTATACATAGTTGTGAATACATGAAATGGTACATATAAGAAAAATAAAAGAAGAATAAGAGAAACAATAGGACAGGGACGGTAGGCACATTGGTGCGCTTTATGCACGCCCCCTACAGACCTCTTAGGAAAGGGGTGAGGTCAATAGTAGACAGTCTAAGGTTAAAGTTTTTGGGGTTTGGGGAAGAAACTACAGAGTCGGGTAGAGTATTCCAGACATTGACCACTCTATTGCTGAAGTCGTATTTCCTGCAATCAAGTTTGGTGCGGTTAACTTTGAGTTTGTATCTATTGTGTGCTCTTGTGTTGTTATGGTTGAAGCTGAAGTATTCATTGACAGGTAGGACATTGCAATGTATGATTTTATATACCATGCTTAAATCAGACCGAAGACGGCGTAATTCAAGGTTTTCTAGTTCTAGAATTTCAAGTCTGGTGGCATAAGGTATTCTACAACGAGTAGAGGAGTGGAGAACTCTTCTTGTGAAATATTTCTGGACTTTCTCAATTGTGCTAATATCAGATACGTAATGTGGGTTCCAGACTGATGAACTGTATTCGAGTATTGGTCTAGCAAATGTTTTGTATGCTCTGGTTAGTAGTGTGATATTACTAGAGAAAAAGCTACATAGGATTAGGTTAACAACTCTTAATGCCTTTTTGGCTATGTAGTTGCAGTGGGCTCTAGCACTTAGAGCTGATTGTAAATGTATTAACAGCGGCTAGGATTGTATTTGCTAAAAACTGGAAGAATGAGAAAATACCATCGCAGGAAGAAATCATTAAGAAAATATTGGAATGTGCTGAGATGAGTAGATTGACATTTGAAATTAGAGAGCAAGAGGATAAACAATTTTATGAAATTTGGGATCTTTTTTATCAATGGCTAGATGACAAAATACAATAATAGAATATTTAGAATATTTAGAATGTTAGAAAGCAAGGAATATCTTTATTTATTTATTTTGCTTTTGTTATTTGACATTATATATATATAAAGTGTTTTTAGGATAGATCTGGTATGATTATATGATTTGTTATAGAATAAACTGTTTAAAGTATTGTTATCTCATAAAGCATGAATGATTAAAAGTATAGTCAAATGATTTTTTAATAGCGATATTAGAATGTATAAGTTTGGATTGACAATATGAGTTGTTATGTTATATAACTGTAATTGAGACTACGAAATGAATGCACAAAACTGATGAACCAACCGACACACTGTATGTACATAAGAGAGTTGATGTTTTAATGTTTTGTTTGTCTTGTTTGTTTGTAGAAAATCAATAAAATTGTTTTTTAAAAAAAGAAGAAATACATCTGGGACAATTAGTACTTTATATCCTGCTCTATGTCAAAAATATGTTTTCCAGTGGCTCATGATAGCAGAAATTGGTTCTCTGTCATTTGAGTTAAAGCAAAAACATAAGACATTGCCAAGAGGTTGATCAAACTGTAAGGTGACCCAATACTGACAAGCAGACAATTATCATACAACTTGGGAACCAAGTTCCCAACCAACTTGGGAAATTACAACCTGTTCAGCATGAAGAGGTGTGCTCTCCAGACTACATCACAAATTGATAGCCCCAATACACAAATAGGCTTTTATACACTTTTGGAAAACAAAGGAACATGATTATTAGCGAGCAATAGACAAGAAACGAACTATTCACACTCCTGGCAGAGGATGGCCTTCCCAGAAGATGGGTTCAATATTAAAATATTATATCATTCTGTTCCTATGGCTGATAAGGCTGGTAATTAAGTAAGCACAACTTTCTAGCTAATTTATCTGCAGTAGAAATGGGGAACTTAACCCTGCTAGTCTGGTATAAGTAAGTTCCTTGATAAGGCTATCATCTGCTAGTCTGGTATAGTCTGATAAGGCTATCAAATAGCCTTCCAGGAATTTTGGGGCAAGGACATGAGGCTTAAAGGGAAGACATTAACAGTAAAATGAAAGAGGTTTTTTTTAATTTCCCCAGCAAAATAGAGATTCTCTGGCTCAAAGAAGATATACCACAGTGCTACAAAGATCAACAATTGCCAATAATTGAAGAATCCAGTTGAAAGAATGAATTTTTGAAATATTTTCCAAAAAACGTACTGTGTACTTGATAAACAGAAACTTAGACTTCAATTCAAGTGAGAGTCACCTACATCTGAAAACAGACAAAAACTTTCAAAAGATAACCTTACAAACCTAGAAGGATAAGAACTAATTTCATGACTTTTACTAGCTTCTAATGCCTTTTAAAGGCCCTATTACTCATAACCTTCCCAACCCAGTCACTGTAAAAAAAAGTTCCCTATAATATAGTGGAAAAATTAATACTTCTCATGATATTATTTCCAACTGTTTATAGAGGTTTCAATTAAAATAACTGTATCTTAGGAAATCTTAGTTCTTTTGGATGGTATCCTCGGTGATCTTGAAAAGAAAGCTTCATATTAAATTTATATTATTCCTTAATTTAAGTTACTTCCCTAATAGGTTTATCACTAAAATCAATTAAATATTGAAAGAAGAAGTAGATACCAAATACATTTTAACTGAGGACATCATACCAGGCATGTTCAACCCATGGCCCACAGACCACATGCAGCCCTGGACAGCTAGTAATGTGTCCCCACAAGACTGTAAACTTTTAACATTATTATATGATTTATATACATGAACTATATTATATATTTTATATGCAGCCCAAGACAATCCCTCTTCACTCAATGTGACCCAGACAAGCCGAATAGTTGGAAAACCATACGCTACATTTTCACTTTTCACCAACACAGTATTATTTTTCCCCCTTTTTGATCTCATGATGCTGGTTGGATTTGGTGATTGATTCATTCTTGGCTCTATCCTGGTTTATACCAAACTAGAGCAAAAAAGTTTCTTTGTCTTTGAGCAGACCCGTGCTTTATGCTTGGCCCATTGCCTAGCATGGGCCTCCCAACACTTCCTGAGTTCAACAGAAAGAATATCCAGGCCCATTGCAAATGCACTCCCACCCAAGTTTTCCAGCTTCAACTGAGCTTTCGTAAAGCCTTCGGAGTGAACATTTTCCAGCACTTTGTTCAATACTAGCAGCAATTTCAGTTCTGATTGGCTGAAATGCCGGGCATATTTCTCCCCTTCCGCAGTTAGTTCTGCCTTGGGCAGCCATTTTATCCTGAACTTGCCAGATTTGTTTATTTATTTATTAAATTTATATGCCACATGTTCACTATATAAAGTGACTCTCGAAAGCTTTATAGTGACATAAAAGCATACCTCTAAAAAGATGAAAAGCACTAAAATTAACAATAATTAAAAAAAGTTAAAAGTTAAAAACACAGGCAGTGAAGAGGTTTGTTTTTGTCTCTGTCATGTAGCTGGAATGTAGGTTGCTACATTCTCCATATTTATCTTTATAATATTGCAATTGATCCATAATAGCCTGTAAACCAGACAACATGTTTTATCATTCTCCTCCTGGAGAGTATTATAACTAAAATGAGCTGGAGGACTGGGATAACCTAATGTAAATGGTCATATTTAATTTCCTCAGCTTCCTTTTATGAGTATGCTTGTCTTCAAAGATCTTTTGTAGAGTTGAAATAGGCATGTTATTGTCTGCATGAACAACAAGAGTTCAACCATCAAGCCCTTTTTTGGACAATAAATCCACAGTGCACATACACTAAAAAAAAGTTTACTTAATGCTTTAAAAGTTCAACAACACATGTTCTCAAATGTCCTTGGGGGGGAAACCCCCATTTCTTTGTGTATTATTCTCAGTTCTGTCTTCCCTACTTAGCACTCAACAAATGTGTTGGACTACAAATCCCATAATCTTGAATCCTCTCATTATCTGGAGACTACTAGACTGAGAAACTCTGCTTTAAGTTGCAAATATTACACTGCACATAATTATGCAGAAGAGTTCCATCCAGGAAAGATGCTTGCTTCAAAAATAAACAAAACCAAAGACAGATTTAGGGTACCTCCTTAAGGTTTTCCTTTCTTTCCTCTTTCCTCTTTTTTTCTAATCAACTTTTTTTCCCCTGCAGTTCCTCTCCCTATAAAGTATAAGAATATTAAAGTTATATTACAAGTGCCAGGAACTCAGTGGCAAAAGAAACTGTTAACATGAAGCCTCCATTAAGGCATTCTTCACATGCCTTAAAAAATCCGCCCTCACCTTAAGTTTCCATTTTTCTTTCTTTGGATTTTGGTGACCAAAATACCTGCAACATTCCAACTGAGACTTCACCAACAACATCATTCTATTACCCCCAAACTCCATGTTGCCAAATTTCACTGGTAGATGGCTGAAAATTGACAATTGGCACATGAACATTGTCCTGTAAACCTGAAACAAGCTTCAAAAGTAAAACACTTTGCAACTAAAAAAAAATCCGTGTTTTCTTAAAAACAATCCAAAAATCTCTACAAAATCTCATACATCAGGGGTCCCCAACCACCGGGCCACGGACCGGTACCGGGCCGTGGAGCACTCTCTACCGGGCCGCAAAGATTTTTTTTTTTTAAAAATGGCGGCTTTCTTCACCTTCGGTGAATGCTGCTGGGATCGGGATCAAGGACACAAATGAAAGAAGGGGAGGGAGGAAGCAACCAAGCCTGTCCTTCTCTCTGGGTCAAGCTCTCTCAGTCGCTCTCTCGCTCCTTCACCAGCCCAGGAAGAAACTGCTTCAAAGAAGCGGGGGCTTTTCCTGTCGCCGAAGCGCCCGTTTCTCCCCACCCCACCCCCGTCCGCCCGCCCGCCCGCTCGCCCGCTCGCCCGCCCGCCTCGCAGGCTCCGTTCTGCCTGCCTGCCTGCCTTCGTTAATGGTTGAATCGGAACAGCTTCGGCTGAGTAAAAGAGGCGAATAGTTATTATTCTCAGCCGAAGCTGCTCCCAAACAACCAGAAACTAAGGCAGGCAGGCAGGCAGGCAGAATGGGACACTGTGGATTGAAGCACGCAGCGCGCGCGGCGGGGTGGGGTGGGGGTGAAACGGGCGCTGGAATAGCTGCGGCGACAGGAAAAGCCCCCTCCTTCTCTTCCCCCGGTCCTTGCAAAAATTTTCTGCTTGAAACCGGTCCCTGGTACAAAAAAGGTTGGGGACCACTGTCATACATGATGCTGTTGTATCCATTTTTATAATTGTGCTGCCCACTAAGAAACTTCAAACTTCTTTCCCTAATGTTATTTATCATCTCCAATTGGGTCTGTCTGTCTATCTGTCTCTCTTTGTGTGTGTCTCTCTCTCTCATCACACACACACACACACACACACACAGAGAGAGAGAGAGAGAGAGAAAGAGAGAGAGAGAGAGAAACACATAAATCTGTACTCCCATTACAAGCTAGCTTGTGATAAACAAAATTTTCAGTAACTGCTCAGTGCTATAAACGTATGGAATAAGAAGTTTAAAAGTGTTTGAAAGACCTTACTTCCAGATAAGTAAACATGAGCAATCCCATTCTATGTCTGTAAAAACATCAAAGCCAATATCATTAGGATCAGTAAACTAGTATTAACAATTTATACAATAATTTTTTTTCGTTATCTTTAATGTATGTTTGGAATGCTGAACATTTTTAGACAGTATCGACTCTGGTATCGACTCAAGAAGCTTTACATTCTCTATAATTCATCCAGGACATCCAGGAATGTCATTTTGTAACATACCAAAGCTAAAAAAAAAAAAAGAATCATATTAGCTACAATCCAAACGTCTGGCATTAGAAATATCTGCAAAACTGCGCAGAGTTTCAGCCATAGACAAAAAAAATCTCCTTTCATTGTTTTTAGTACTTTTATCCAGATTCGGAAGAAAGTTAAACTAAAATGCATTTCTGAAAATAACACTGTAGGTGACTTAAAAATAGAGGAAGAGTGAAACAGGATGTTAGCTAAAAATACATTTTAAAAAAAAGCTACCAGTTCTCTTGAAAACTGTACTTACACCTCTCCTGTAGGGAAAAGAATGTCTCTCCTGCAGAGAGATTCAAAACAATGGTATACCAATGTAACAAGATCATTCACTTTCAACAGTCCTCCCAACTCTCTGAGGGGTAACAAATACTACTGGGGTGCAGGGAGATTTTTTTTTCCCATACTGTAGAAAAATCTTGATTTGTTAAATGTGCTCCACACTGGCCCATTCCATATCATTTACTAAAGCATAGCAAAACACAGAAATGTGCATCTAATGCTAACACATATAGAATTAAATACTTCAGTGCAATTTAATACTTTTAAATGTAAAAGTACCTGAAACAATGTTTGTGCCTACGGAAGAAACCAAATGTATATCCATTTTCTGCCTATGGGTTATAAACAAAATAAAGCTTGCATTACAGTGGAGATATTTCAGACCTCAGCTTAAATATAAATATGTCTACTTCAGGAAGGACTTGATTATTGACAAGTAAAGTAGTCACAATCTTTCTAGAAACAATATGGAAGTGATTTCCCATTGCTTTTTATCTAGGATTTCTTTTTTAAAAAAAATATTGTTACTATCAGCTTGGTCTTTGGCCTAGGTATATGTTAATGTTTTGTCATGCAAATATTAAGCATTTATTTCTTTTCTTTTTTTCACAGCAGAACCTCCCACAAAATTTGATTTGCTCCCACTCTACTATTAAGTTTATTGGTCTAATGGTTTTCTGCAGGCTATTAAAATTGAGTTATTTCAGAGAGCTTTCCAGGAGATGAGCTGATGCTATCAGACAGATTGTTGTGTGATCACTTGGTTTTGTGATTATCTTCCTTTATCTTCCTTTAAAATGGCTGTGCTTATAGGGCTGGTGCATGTGAATCAAAGAGTATTTTGGATTGCAGTAGAGTACTACATCTAATTAATAAATGTAACAATTCAGCTTGCTAAATGTAAAATGATTACAATTCAACATGAAGGGATTGAGATACAAGCTCAAAGGAGTTCAATTGCTAGGCAACTGTACATAGAAAAAGGGGGAGAGAGAATACACAAAATGCAATGAAGTAACAGAACAAGATTCCAGCTCTGGTCTACAAATAAGTAAACACCATCTTGGGCAATGTGGGCCTATAATTAAAGAACAGCCTGACCTTATCCATGCAGCTGATTTCAGAGGATTTTGGACTTCAACCGGGCAAAAGATTACAGCAGGAAAGGTGAAGCACGTGGGTGCTTGAATTTAATGTTTGAGCTGCCAACTGTCTGGTTTGGTTCTGCAATCCAACAGGACAGACACAGACTTCAGAGGATAATTAGGACTGCAGAAAAAACAATTACTACCAAACTGCCTTCAATCGAGGACCTGTATACTGCAAGTGTCAAAAAGAGGGCTGTGAAAATATTTACAGACCGCTCACATCCTGGACATAAACTGTTTCAACTCCTACCCTCAAAATGACGCTATAGAGCACTGCACACCAGAACAACTAGACACAAGGACACTTTTTCCCCGAACGCCATCACTCTGCTAAACAAATAATTCCCTCAACACTGTCCAACTATTGATAAAGTCTGCATTACTATTACTATTAATCTTCTCATCTTCTTATCACCCATCCTCTCCCACTTGTGACTGTATGACTGTAACTTTGTCGCTTGTATCCTAACGATTTATATTGACTGATTCCTAGTATGATTTGATTGCTTATTGTACCCTATGACTATTGTTAAGGGTTGTACCTTATGATTCTTGACTCTTGACAAATGTATCTTTTCTTTTATGTATACTGGGAGCATTTGCACCAAGACAAATTCCTTGTGTGTCCAACCACACTTGGCCAATAAAGAATTCTATTCTATTCTATTCTATTCTATTCTATTCTATTCTATTCTATTCTATTCTATTCTACTCTACTCTACTCTACTCTACTCTACTCTACTCTACTCTATTCAAGACAGCAAGCCATTTCTACCGAGCCTCCAGAACATAGATTTTTTTTTTTCAGCCTAGACATGAAACCCCATGGCTTTGCCTTCTGGAAAATTTGTGTAAAGGCGGCGGCTGCTCTCCCGACTTTCCCTCCCTTCTTCTCCTCTCCACACACACACACACACACGCATATACACACACAATATTGCAGGAGAAACGCTGGACCTTCAACCCCGCGCGTAAAGAACGCCAATCACCTTCTGGCCAAGCCTCTAATTACATTCCAGTCGGGCGATTCCTCCTTCTACCTATGCTACAATAATTCTAGCAATAATGCTAGTCATGCTAATGATGCCGCATCTATTCGGTTTCTTGCAAAGGAACAGCTTGTCTCTTCCCACCACCACCCAAACTCCCCCCACCCCTTGGGGAAGACGCCTGCCAAAGCAAATGGGAACCCACTAAATCCCCCGAGAGCGCGGGTGCGGTGGGGTGGGCTGGTGGGCGGGGGCCCCCGAACCAAGACGGGAAACCAAAAGCATCCGGAGTCTTTAAAAGTCCGAAGCCGAAGAGGTGGGATCACAGCAGCTTATTAACCGAGGCTGCACCAGGCGGAGATCCAGTCCAATCGAGTTCAGGCGCGGCGGGGGCGATGGCGAGCGAAGGAGCTGCTAACGGCCCAGGGAAAAGTTTCCTTCCTGACGCGGCAGAGCCGCCGAGTTCAACCGCGGTGCCCATGCTGCCGGCTCTGGAGGTGTCGGAGGAGCCGGAGAAAACGGCAACGGCGGCGGCGCTCAAAGGGAAAAACAAGGACCCCTCTTACAAAGTCCTCTCCCTGGTAAGGAGGCGGCGCGCTTTCTACCTGAAAGAACAGAAAGACCTGAAAGGAAGAAAGCGTTTGGACTCCGAGGGGGGCGTCTAGCCGGGTTTCAAGTGATCCACTTCAGGATGAGTTGGCTGCGGGCTTCTCTGAGGTCAGAGAAGGAAAGATGGGGGGTTGAAAAGGATGCGGAATCGGCCGACTTTGCTTCCGGATTTTTTATTTATTTATTTATTTAATTTTTGCGCAATTGGTTGGCAACAGAAAAGCGCACACGGATAAACATTTTGCGCGCGGAGAAGGTCAAAATCTTTGAGTAGGATTGGGGCCCCCAAATCCCTTGCTGATTCCCTGGACCGCTGTTGGGACTCCGGGATAATCACAATAGTCTGGTTTGTGTAAATCAGTCAATTCCTATTGCTGTGTGCTTTGATACCTTCCCGTTTATAATAAAACCTTTCCCAGGTAACTTAGTGTAACACATCTGGAAGGATGCCAGGTTACGGAAAGCCGATCTCTGGAAAGATGATAGATCTCGCTGACTTTAGAGACTACAAAGTTTTTCTGGGCAAGTCATTTTCTACCTCTGGGGACAAATACCGCAATTTTGATTGACAGAACGGTTGATTTTATCAGATGGGGTTTCAATACCTTGATTGCTTCTTAAAACATTTGTAACGGTAAATAATATATAGAAACAGGCTTCTAAACATGTACAGCAGTTGTTTCTTAAGGTGCAGTGACCTAGGAGTGAGGACTACAGCGTTGACCTGGAAGTCCCTGAAACTTCTCTCAGGGTTCCATGGGGGAAAAAAAAATCATTTGCCAACATATGCTGAAAAATAATACAGTATTAAAATCCCATCAAACAATTGTGAGAAGCAGTAGTGCAGTGAATGCATCCTTTTTAATTGTTCATATGGTAAATATTGATAAATATAACCCATACGAACATAAACTGTTTGGGGTCTCCACTATAATTTTCAAATGAAGGAAGATAAAAGGGTTAAGAAACATTGATGTGCAGAGTGCAGTTCCTTCAGTATCAGCTTCTCCAGAAGAACTACTGTACATGGGTGACAAAAATAATAAGGGGTCTAGTTAGGGTAGGGTTTAAACTCAACGATTTGCTCTCTCAGGTGCAAAGTATTAAATACCATCCTTAATCATATCCTGAATAATGTCCAAGTGGTAGTGTTGCATGAACTATTTTAAACACATCCCTTGTTGAGACAAGCAAGAGAATCTGGAATGGAGCAGTCTCTTCTGGAGCCCTCTGGAGCCAGAATTCCCAATGAGAATGGCCATTGGGGTGGGGCATCACTTGAAGAAGCCTACACTATATGTAGGCTATGCCCTTTGGAATATTCTTTCTCCAAAGGTGAGGTGGGCCCCCCACTCTCTTGACCTTTCAAAAATATCTGAAGACTTGAATCTACCAGTTCTAGTTTGGGGTTCAGTGAGGAACACATGGCTCCTGTGGGTCTTGTTACTGCCCTGAAGGCGCCTTCCCTGCCTTTTAATTTACCTTTTATGGTTGAATTTTACTATGTTTGCTTCTATTTTAAAATTTTATGCTCAGTTTTTAACATTTTATTTGTACACCACCCAGAGTTACCCTATAAGGGAGAAGTGCAGTTTCTAAAATACATAAAACAAACAAAAATGCATGCTAGATGTTGGATTTAACAGGCTCGTATTTTCCAGTGCTGATTACACTTTCATTGCTTTTCCGTACTTGTACTTAGTACTTAAGAAATGGGATTTTCCATCTTCCTAATTCACATTTAATTGGGATTATCCTATTGCTGGTTTTATCGACTTCAGTAGTAGAAGAACAGCTGCTTCAGATTAAGTAATGCAGTAGGACAGATTCTGTCTATGTGTCATTTACTTTAACTTCTTTGGTCTGAAGGTGAGCTGTATTGTGGATGTATCACCGTCTACCTTTGGGATGAAATAAAAGAGAATGTATAAACAATTGAATTAAGAAAATCAATATGAGCTCATTCTGCAGATATACTTGTTCTCCGCTGTCATACTTTAAATCTGCATTCCTTCTGCAGAACTTTTCGGATCCACCCTCATATTATGGGTTGAACACTTTTCTTTTTGTTATGCTACATACCTGTCTTCTTTGGAACATATGTAAGGTGTGGGATCTTGGAGGAAAGTCCATCTCACCTATTCATTTGACATTTTTTGAGTAAAAAAACAGCCAATATTGTTCCAGAGGATATTTTTTTAAGATTAACTTTCTGCTTTAAAAAAAATTGGGGAAAGCATCATCATCCCAGAATGAGGAGAATGGGGTGGTAAACCATTTTAGTTTTCCTTCATCTCTTAATTTGAAAACAAGGCTCAAGCTTTGACCCCAGGCATTGTTTAAAACTGAATAACTGAACTGAACTGAACTTGTCTAAAACAGTTAAATTGAAACCAGGGAGGTTTTCCTTTGTGATTAAGATCTTGTCACACTAAGAAATTGGTGGCAGGATAAAGCTATAATACTTCTGTTGCTGACTAATGAAGGGCTAATCTTCCCAAATGTATCTACCTGGGGGGTCTTCAGAAGATTGCTGTGGAAAGGAAACTTACTGGTATCAAGCAGAGATTTTGATTTCTTTCAAGTAGTGTTCTTCACAGCTCAAATGTTCTGTATGCTTTTTCAGTTCTAAGCTTGGTGCAATTAAAAGCACACCCATAATTACATCACAAAAGTAAGCCTAAGGAATAGGACTGATACCTGTCAGCGAGTACAATATCCATGTGGAAATTAAAAATAATAGAAAGAATTAAAAGAAGCTCTTTGCTTCCTATCTCCCATCCGTGAAGGACTCAATATGTCATTAGAGTTGTTGTTGGTTTGCCTGTTTCTGTTCCACAAGTACTGTATTGTGATTTAATCCTGTCTGAGCCATTTCTAGTAGGCCTCAAGGTTTGCAGCCAGTTCACGGTAACATTTCTTTTTCTCAACTGGTTTCCTTCTGTGTAGTAATGAACAGTTATGGTACTTGATTCAATGACTGAATTGGCCAGTAATCTGGCTAAATCCAGGGCTATTTATATTCCTTGTTTGTGCAGTATGCCATAAAATGTTATGAGGTATTGTGATCTTCGTAAAGGGCCTGAATATGGCTGTGCAAAGGAAAGAAACATAAAATTAGAATAGGTTAATTACCACACTATTTTAAAATCTGCTTAGGAAGGTGAAGTCTTAGATATAGGCAACTTGATTTATTCAATTAAATGCCTTGTAAAGCATATGATAGAGCAGCAAGCATATAAACAATTTGATAAATAAGAACACTTTTGTAACTTTAGCAGAATACTCTGCTTCTTAAGAATCTCACCAATCATTCTAGATCATACGTATACATTTGTTAATTTTTCTCTGCCTTCCATGCCATGAAAATATACCCAAACTTAGAACACAGGTGAATTTATATTTGGGTTAGGCTTAGAATGCCTAGATTTGTCTATCGTCTTGAATTGTAACAAAATCAGAAAGTCTCCAACTCTTCTCCCTGCCCCCACACTTTTCACTTTTGCAATTGTATGACCTTTTTTTTCTTGAGTTCATTCTCTAATGTCAGCCTATCCTTCAAACACTGACAGCATGACCACTGGGAGCAACTTAAATTTGCCTCAGGACAGATGTTGCTTTACAAGAAAATCCAGAGCTCTTATTGCTGGCACAGAGTCTTCCCTTTAGAAGATTGGCTCTTACAGGCCGATCTGGTACAAATGTTCAGCCTTATGAAACTCTCTAATTAAGTGCATTTTACTTAAGTTGTTTACACTTTTCTACTGAGCTCAGTAATCTTCATCTGGTCCTACATATACAGTATGCATTCCACACATCATCTGAATGTATTTCTGCAAACTCCATTCTTGTTCAGTATAGGTAGTCCTTTATTTATGGTTACAATTGAGCCCAAAATTTCCATTGCCAAGAAGACAGTTAAGTGACTTTTGCCTCTATGATCTTTCTTGCCATAGTTGTTTTTTTTTTAAAATAAAGAATCACTGCAGTTGTTAAGTTAGTAACACAGTTGTTATGTGAATCTAGCTTTGCCATTGGCTTTGCTTGTCAAAGGATTGCAAAAAGTTACCACATGAGTCCAGGACATCATCATAAATACATGCTAGTTGCCAAGCAACTGAATTTTGATCATGTGATCATGGGGATGCTTGTGAGTGTGACAACCAGCCATGTGACTTTTTAAAAATGTTTCTATAACTTCAAATGGTCATCAAATGAATATTTGTAAGTCAAGGATTACCTGAATAGACAATTATTGAAACATATATAGAACTTCATATTTTTCCTGACAGTAGGGAATGTCAGGGATGTTAGTGGAAGTCATCAGTCATTCAGGAATATTTCAGTGATCACAATCATATGTGAAACCCAGTGCAGTGTTAGGCTTCCTTTAGGCCACATCTGTCCAGTTATTTTGGTTCCTGAAACAGGATTTTCTCCTGCACTTGCATGCCTCAAGTTTTAACTAAGCAACCTTCTAAGATGTTTGGATGGTAGTAGAGGAGGAAGAAGACATGTGTTCCATTGATATGGTTATCAATACTGATTCATCCTAAAGATAAGTATGGCTTACAAACGATAGATTTATGTACTATGTCATCTGAACCAAGCTTGTTGATCTATATTCTGAATCCTGTTTATATGACATTCTTTAGAAATGAGTAATAATTCAGGGAAGACATAAAGCTTCAGAAGAAAAGCATAATGTTATGTAGTTCAAGACCAAAACAGCCTTGAATGAATTCAGATGGTGGGAAGGTTCTTATGCATCAACAAATAGCTACAAGAATTCAAGTTCTAAAAACCAGATTAGGATATAAATAAATATTCACTAATTTTACTGATAGTCTGAGTGATTTCTGAAACATTATACTGATCTAGATCTCCATGGGGGCTGTTGAAAAAAAACCTCTGATATTTTTTCCATTTTGACTGTAATGTTCTGCTTGACTTCTTTTTCCTTCACTGATTTTGTTCCATATTAGCTTGGAGGAAGACAAAAAGAATGGAGCCAAAAAGGCTGTGATAGCAGATACATTACAAGACAAGTTGTAGAAACCACTTCCACTAAGAGTAGCAGTGAAGAAAGATTAGTCTGAGAAAGATTAGTCTGAGAAAGATAGTTTATTTATTTATTTTATAATTGTTTTCATCTAAAATGAGAGCGTGAGAGAGAGAGGGAGGGAGGGAGAAGAGGGGGGGGGAATATTTTGGTGTTTTTTTTTTAAACCAGCAATTTGATTGTCAATGTGATTCCTTCTGTGGTCTTTACTGCCTCAGTAGGAAGCAGCACAGTTAAACTTCACTGGTAGAAATGAGAGATATCATTTCTGTGTTGTTTCCAAGAAAACTATGGGATCTGAATAACTCAAAGGCATAATTATCTTTTATATGTATTTTTTTATTTGTAAATTTATCTATGATACAAAATTTCAGTTGCCCTAGCCTAGTCTAATGCTTTAATGTCAACTGACACAGCAAGGCAGTAAAAACTGGGCTTTCCCATCAAGGCTGAGGCCTTCTCAGCAGGGGGGAGTGTGTTTCCGCATTGAGCTGATGAATGTTCTCGGCTGCTGTTTTTAGAACAATGCTATTTCTTTTGCTTTTGCTTTTTCATTGTTTTTACTCTATTTTAATGATTAGCTACCGGGGAGTCATGTATATAAGATGGATAGCCTATAAATTAATTAAGTAAATCTGTATTTTGTAACACTTCTTTAATGCGGCTCCAGCATTTCCTGGCTAAATCTAGTTTTTGTGAAGGTTTGGGTTACTGTTTTCTTTTGAATACTTTTTCCATTAAGGCTTTTTCAACCACAGGAATGTGGCAAGATAGTTTGCTGTGCAAAGCAAAGGACTGGATGGGGCCTCTCACCATTCTCTCTATAAAACCCAGTGGGACTTGCAAATGATTATTTCTCTAGTACTGATGATGAACTGTCATCTTCCACTACAATTAAGAGCAGAATGTTCCACTCCAGTCCTTGCTCTTAAACACCTGCTGCTTGAATCACAGCCTCAGTTTTCTTCCTGGCAGGGAAACAAATATAGATAGACACTTTGGCCTAAAAGAGAACTTCACTCAGAATTGTGGCATAATTGATTTACACCACGTTTACCTGGAATAAAATTCCACTGTTTTCAGTGAAATTTAATTTCAAGCTATTTGAGATCTGCAGATTGAGTTTTTGAGAGTTTCCTTTCCAGAAATCCTTACCTCCTTATCCAAAGGTATTCATTTATAAATAAAATCTGCATTAGGAATTTTTGTACTTTTCAAATATAACTAAATTCATATTTGTTTATTGTAGGGTACAATCATAACTCAGAAGTCTTTGTGGAAAATAATTTACTCTGAAGTGTCAATGAAATCTTGGAAGTAAATTGAGTAAATAAATAAATGAAAAGAGGTTTTTGTGCATTCAGGTGCATCCAGGATTTCTTCCATCGAAGACTGTTTAATTTATAGTTGTATATGCAGTCTCAAACAGAAATATAAACAGTTTTTGTCAATAGGATGCTGTTCTTTGGACTTATGGAGATATATGGAAACAAGGGGCCAATTATTTCCATTTAATTCCCCTTTTCTTTAAATACAGAGAAAGTTCTGCAATACTATATCCCTATCAAAAATTCAAATACCGTTTGCAAGAAACATTATTGGTGCTTTAATGTAAGCTTCTGTAGAACTGGATTTTTTTAAGCAGCTCCTCATGCTGCTTATTTTAGAAATACTTGTAGTCCTTGGGTTTATAACCATTTGTTTAATGACCATTCAAAGTTACAATAGCACTGAAAAAAGTGACTTATGACCATTTTTCACACATGTGATCAAAATTCAGCCACTTAGCAAATGTATTTATTGTAGTTGCAGTGTCCTTGGGTCATGTGATCAACATTTGTAACCTTCTCAGCTGGCTTCCAACCATCAACATCAGTGTGCAAAGCCAAATTCGCTTAATAATCATGTGATATACTTAACAACTGCAATAGTTTTCTTGACAACTGTGACAAAAAAGGTCATAAAATGGGAGTAACAACCGCCTTGTTTAGCAACAGAAATCTTGGGGTTCATCTGTGGTCATAAGTCCCGTATTAAATTGCATAGCCCAGAAAAGTTGTTTTTTGAAATCTGTTTGCCTTAACCTTGTCTATTAATTAGATTTTACCTCCTCTTTGACATTTAGCCATATCATTTAACATTTGCCCTTCACTGATCAACTTGCTGTAAACATGAGAATATTTTTGAAATGTTCTGAGGTTTGTGGTTCTGTGAACTTGCCCGTGTGTGGTTTGCTGTTGAACATAAATCAGTGCAGTTCCACAGGAACAAGGTCTTTTCCACAAGACTTCCTGACTGCAGAAAAGGTTCATTTGTTTCTTTTCTAACCACAATGATTCCCTCTAGAGTTTTCACTGGGGCAAAACAATACATACCCATCTGTAATATGGCACTATCCACAATGGGAAGCTGGAAAGGAGCCAGTATTTTTATTTTCTGCTTATGCTTTTTGGAAGATTTTATTTCTTATCATTCTTCTACCATAAGATTTTATTACTTATAATTCTTCTTTCATAGGAAAAAAAAATCACCTCTTTATTATTCAAATAAAGTAGTATTCCCCTTCAATATTTGGCGCCCTTCAGAATAACCTCTTTGTACCCAATGACAGCAAATCTGTTTCTTCTTTTAGCTTTGAATGATAGCTTTTAGGAATACTAGAAATTACTATAAGGTAATACCGGATAATCTGTCTTCCTCAACATAAAACATGAAGAAAAAACAGATTCAAAAACTATATTAAACTGATATATTTAATAAAGTGTATTTGAAGAAAAAAAGATGTCTTATTTATAGGACAAGCATGACATCATTCTAACGACTTGATCATTCCTTTATTTGGAAAGGAAAGCTTAGAAACAGGATTTCAAAGTGCAAATGTTTGTCTGACCTCTGCCATTTGGAAGTATAATTCACTAGTATTCTCTAGGCCAGCCTTATGCATCACACAATCCTCTAAATCAGTGTTTCTGAACCTTGCCATTATGTATGGACTTCAACTCCTAGAATTCCATAGCCAGCATGATGACTGAAGAATTCTGGGAATTGAAGTCCACACATCTTAAAATGGTGAAGATTAAGAAACACTGATCTAAATACACTGGAGAAATCCATCATTGGCCTTCCTTTAAGTCCAATACAGTTGGGCTTCCAGTGAGATTCCATAGCAGACTAGATGTTCCCAAAGAAGTAGAAACAATGCCGCAATAGTGAACAGAAGCCAATGAACATTTTTGTCTGGAGAAACTTTTCCAAATAAAAGAGAGACTGAGAGATCATCCACCTGAAGCCAGGACAGCTGATTTCAGGAAACGACTACATGATGGAAGTCTTGTGGCTTACTCATGAATAGAACAGCTGAACCACACAAGAAACACCTCACAATTTATAATGTGCGGCCTTTTAAAAAACATTTAGTTCAACCAAACTCTCTGTTTTCTTAATCCCCTTTGGAAACAATCAAGCTGTAGTTGAAAAAGAGTTTTGAAAAATAGCAGGATCAGAGGTGGCATTCAGCAGGTTCTGACCAGTTCTGGAGAACTGGTAGCGGAAATTTTGAGTAGTTCAGAGAACCGGCAAATACCACCTCTGACTGGAGATTTTACAGTATCCTTCCCCTGCCATGCCCACCAAGCCACAGAACTGGTAGTAAACAATTTTGAATCCCACTACTGAGCAGGATGAGAAAAAAATGGTTATTAGAATATGATTGTTATAACCAATAACCAAAATAATGGTTATTATTTTCTTTAGAATTTCTTTCTGAATTATTGAAAGTAAAACAAAGAGGAAAGAATACTTTTAAAGAACTTTAAAGCAAAAACAAACAAATAACTGTGAAATGTATTACTATGCAAATTCTTGTTTGATAGACAATCTTAAAGAACACCATACTATACTGCATGGGCACTACAATGTCATCTTTCCAGAGCTGTAGCAATAAACATTTGGTAAACTTATGTGTTACAGTGACTTTACTCTTTAAAAATGGGCTATCTTTTTACCAGCCAATCAACCAATTGCTTTATTGAGTCCTGATGAATATAATTAGTGTAGTAGATTTTCTTTTTTGAGAAAACTTTCTTTTCTGTTCTAGGTATTATGCGTCATTGTGCTTACAATTATCTTAGGATGTATATTTGGACTGAAACCTAGCTGTACAAGAGATGGTAAGTAGTAAAAATGCTAATAGAAAGAATAAATTTATGAGTTTTAAAAATATCTCCATATCCTGAAAGTTTACATTCATAGCGTTGCACACTGGTCCTCTGTACATACTGAGTAATGGCTTGTCAGCTGAACCAGATCCAGAATAAGGTACATACTATGGTACTTCTTGAAACACCTACATAAAAACAAGAATTTATAAGGATAATTCAGGCATGTGCAAAGTAATTTAGGCCCTTGACTTTTTCACTGGGCTTCCTCTGGTTTAACACGAATGTCAAAACTTTTCCATTAGGAACTCAGTACAATACAAATTATGAATGCTGTTAGTAATATTTTTATCTAAACCACCATTTAATTAACAAGAGCCTTAGTTAATTAATCAAATGAAGTTAAGATCTTATGCAAGTCATTGGCAAATATGTTAGGATCACAACCTTCAATTACATTTTTATGTATACTTCCTTGAAATAAATCCCACAACACCCAAGTCACATGGATGGGATTATTTTGCACATATGACTAGGTATATAGTCTTGAATGGAGTCAAGGAAGAGCTATTGCTAAACCAGCATCAAAGTTTTCCATGGAAATGCTTTTCTCTCCTGTTTTTTTAATCTCGCAAAACTTCTTTTAGTTTAAACCTCCTCCACCCACAATTCAGAAGGAATGAGTAAATGAAGCTGTACTTAAACCAATCAAGACAAGACTTCAATTGATCCTTTTGGGGAGAATAGGCAAGTTTAGATCTAATAGGTCTATATGAGGGGTGTCAAACTCGATTTCATTGAGGGACACATCAGGGTTGTGCTTGACCTTGGGAGGGCCAGGGGCATGGCCAGTTCAACGTCACTTGTGTCGGGGGTACCTGTGGTGGTCTGAGTGCTCTGCCAGTGAAAATGAGCTCTTGTTTTTGACTGCAACAGCCTCCTGCAATCCTCTACCAGTGACAACTGAGCTTGGGAGGACCACCCATGGCCCTCGTGAGCTCCATTTTCGCTGGCAGAGGCTCAGTGGGACGGTCCTTCGCTGTTTCCAGGGCGGCTTCATGGGCCAGATCTAAGCACCCCATGGGCTGGATCCATCCCTCAGGCTTATGTTTGACATCCCTGGTCTATATGGTCTCCATTTATTGATGTTGAAATTTAGACAACGTGCATGCTTCCAATGCTGCTTCCAGATCTATATTCATAAGACAGATTCAATAGCATTTTTATTCTTTTTTAGACTGAGAAGGCCTATTTTTTTGGTTAAGGGGTTAACAAAACGGGAGTTACTAAAAGGGATATCCATACTTTCATGCATGTGGATGCTAAACCACCTTGAAATAGAACGTTGTGTTCAATCTGTAACTTTGAGTATATATTAAAACTTTCAGTGAAAACCTGCAAGGGTCGTTGCTATGAAAGAACATTTGGAACCTGCCGCTGTGACAAGGAATGTGTTGAACTTGGAAACTGCTGTTTAGATTTTCAGGAAGCTTGTACAGAACCTGGTAAGTGGTGTTTTTTTTTAGTTTTATTTTATTACATTTCATTTCATTCCAGCTCAGTATTTCAACCAGTTCTGGATTTCAATCATTATTTCTATCTGTTTCAACTGTGTATATTTCTATATGTTTCAGTTGAATAAATTCAGTCAGAACTGATGGAAGACCTAAGTGAATTAAAATATTTTATCATATTTTGCCTGATTTTTATATTCCCAGTAGAAATCAGAATGAAGATGAGGGCTATAGGGGGATAAATGGATTTTTTTTTACCAATTTCTCTTTTGGTAAATTCAATATTTAAATGCTGGCCATACCCACCATGGCAATTATTTTCTGAAGAGAGGACCTCATGCAAACTATTTTGTGACAGTGCCAGTGATATGCTCTCCAGATTCCAAAAACGCTGATCAGTCCAAAATGATTCAAAGGTCTGTTTTAGATGTTTAGAACCCATGAATTCCAGGTTTCTACTCAATGTTTAAAATATTGAGAGAGTGCATGGATCGGGGAGAAGGAGAAATAATTAGGTAGGAATGTTAGGAATTTTAATTGGTTGGATAACTTAATGATGGCATTAGGTCTTCTCCCAGACTGGTGGCTTTACACATGAGATCCTTGCTCAATATTTCCTTGAGCTCAGAAAGTACAAAAAGAAAAGTTTTATTTTTTGTTTGTAGCCTTGTAGCCAGCCCAGACATGTTTAATTTCAAAGAGTATCTCTCTGTTACAGTTCAGATATGGACCTGCACCAAATTTAGATGTGGTGAGAAGAACCGGCCAGAATATCATTGTTCTTGCTCGGATGATTGTGTGAAAAATAATAATTGTTGTGTCAATTATTACTCTGTTTGCCAAGGTAAAACTCCTTGTTTACTTCTTTCTTCCAATAGCAGCAGTGCACTGGACTGTTTATCCTACTTCCTGTTTATTTTATTTTTACTTTTTCAAGGATTTTGTATTAGTTTCTAGGTATGTATTAGTTTCTAGAAGTATGATTTAAAAGACTGCTTTGAACATTTTTTTAAAAAGAAAGCACAGGCCAGAGTCTATTTAAATTAAGAATCTATTGAAATTATTGGGATAATTTGGTTACAGTGTGACAAAAGACTGGGTGACTTCAGTGGGAGCTAACTGGGTTCTCATTTTATGTGGTATAGCAAGCATTTGGTTTTTAAGCTAAAGCAGGGGTCCCCAACCACGGTCCGCGGACCGGACCGGTCCGTGGAACAACTCCTACCGGGCCGCTGGCTTAGGCGCCGCCATCTTTTTCATGAAAAGTGCTTCCGGTGAGCTTTTCCGGTAGAAAGCTCATCGAAGCACGCCATCAAAAAGATGGCGGCGCTCGTGAGCTTTTCCGGTAGAAAGCCATTTCTACCCGAAAAGCTCATCGAAGCGCTGGCGCTATCTTTTTTGATGAAAACGTGCTTCCGTGAGGTCACCGGAAGCACTTTTTCATCAAAAAGGATGGCGGCGCCCAGCTTGATGCCGGGTACGGGCCGCGGCACCCAGCTGATGCCGGTACCGGGCTGCGCGCCAAAAAGGTTGGGGATCACTGAGCTAAAGGATAATGTTTAGCCGTTGACTCCATATATAATAGGCATCTGCTCTGATAGTTCATACATAGTAAGTTTGTCCTCTGACAGTTGCAGAATTTGGGTTTGGCTTGCCTAGTGACTAGAGGGGGGACATGATAGCAGTAGTCCAAAGGCTGCCACAAAGAGGAGGGGGTCAACTTATTATCCAAAGCACCAGAGAGCAAGGCAAGAAACAATGGATGAAAACTAATCAAGGAGAGAAGCAACCTGGAATTAAGGAGAAACTTCCTCACAATGAGAATAATTAACAGAGTGGAACAGCTTGCCTTAAGAAGATGTGAGTGCTTCTCAAGGATGTGTACATTCTCTGTGGGATATCAATTTGTCATTTGACATTCATTCTAAGGCCAGAAATTAACCTAAATCTTCAGTCCAAAGCTCCTTTAAATCAAGGGAATTGTTTAAATCAGGGTTGTCAAACTCAAGGCCTGGGGGCCAGATCCAGCCCATAGGGTGCTGAGATCTGGTCCATGGAGCCATCCTAGAAACATCAAAGGACCGGCCTGTGGTGCCTCTGCCAGCAAAAATTGGCCATTTTTGCTGGCAGAGCATTCAGGCCTTCACAGGTGCTCCCAACATGAGTGATGTTGAGATGGCCACGCCCACCCTGGCCATGCCTACCCTGGCACCCTGAGGTCTGTTGTAATGATGAGGCAGTCGAGTTGCTTGATCATGATCAACTGAATCATGATGAACTTTATTGGAGTCTAGTCTTGCATTTATACACATTTTTAGTAATCCTCCAACGTTGGTTAATTTTGGTTACTGCTTAACTTTCATTATTGTTTAGCATAATAGTAATTAACACAATTAATTATCTCTAGTTAAAGTCTAACATATGTTTACTTCCTCTCTCTAATCCTCCTTTAGATGAGTGACTTTGTTTGCCTGAGTTGTATTTGCTTGGAAACATTCTTTATCTGAGGTTTGCCATCCAAGATAAGAACATTCCTGCAATTACAGCTCTACCGAGGTCAAACACAACCCTGATGTGGCCCTCAATGAAATTGAGTTTGACACCCCTGATTTAAATAATTTTCACAGTCTTGACCTTCTTTTCTTTTTTTAAAAAATAATGTTTATTGAAAGTTTCAAAAAAGAGATATATTTAAAAAAAAGAGAAACATGTTCTCACATTTTTGCAACATTTTCATAGTAGTGTACATTTCTATTAGTGTCAATTAAAGTCATTTGTTACAAGTGAATCTATAACTTATTTCTTAAATCCTTACTTTTTGTTATGTTATCATTACAATTATAATACAATACTTATTTAATTATATTACTTTACATATATACATAGCTATATATACATTTATCCTTATTTCCATTTTCCCTTGTTGTTTGTTTAATCAGTTTCACGAGACATCTTTACTTCCTTTTTATACAACCATTTGTACCATATATTTTGATCTTCTTTTCTAAGAACATGGCAAGCTTCAGTATAGTCAGCCATGCTCCCATTCTTTCCTAGCAGAGGAAGAGGAAGGAGAAGCATTTGCATGGGACATCAGATGTGGAATTTAGGAAATGGGAGCTGAGTCCTTTTTCCTCTCATGTTTGCTCTCTTGTATCTCATTCTCCAGTTAGTTTTCTTATGTTCTGTCTCAGATTGGAACTGGGCTAAGGAAAAGATAGTGGCTTGGCAGCATTTTTCTTTAAGAGGGTCAGTGGGTGGAGTACATTCGAAAGCCTGCACCTGTTAAGTGTTTCTGCATTCACAAGCAATGGAGACCATCGATTTGAGATGACCATTTTAAATATTATAGTTTTTTCCTTAAAAACAAAAAAAGTACAAATGTCTACACCTAATGACCTTTTTTTATTGTAGATGTCAACTGTAACCATAGTGATATTAAAGAGATCCAAGAATAACTTTAGAGCTCCATTTGGCTTGTGATTAAAAAAAAAAGACTTGGAAATCTCATGATATATGTAAAATTAATAGGAGGTTAAAAAATAAAATAAATGTCATATTTTCCTAACTACCAAATTAATAAACTATCAAATCAGTTTTACTCTTTTGAAAAACAAAATAATGTGATGAACTTCTTTTTTTTTTTTTTTAAAAGGAAAGACAAGTTGGCTTGAAGAGAAATGCGAAGACATCAGTGAAAACCAGTGTCCAGAAGGGTAAGAAAATTTAAGGTGGATTTTGCAACTTTCTAAAAATCAGGAGAGAGGGCGTGGTATCAAAATGTCTCTTGCAAGAACCTTGATGAAAAAAATAGTTTATCCCAAAACTAAATCTTTAAAAAAAAATCATTTTTTAAAAAATACATGACTGTTAATATTTATTCCTATTCACTGGTGGTCATCATTTAATGACCACTCGTTCAGCAATTGTTTGAACTTATGACGGTGCTGAACAAGTGGTCTTCAAAAGGTCTGGCTGACACAGTGTCATGACACTCGCATGATTGCAATCCAGGCACTTGGCAACCAGCTCACAATTGTGACATCGCAGCACATCCTGTGGTCACATGATTGCTCTTTGCTACTTTCATTGCCAGCTTCCCACAAGCAAAGACAATGGGAAAACCAGCAGGATGTTGCAATTGGTGACCATGTGATGATGTCACACTTAATGTCATGTGGCCCACTTAATAATGGCAATCGGAAGAGCCAGAATTGCTGCCACTAAATGGTGCAGTCATGTGATGTTGTACATTGTGACCATGTTGCTTAGTGATGGAAATTCCAGTCCCAGTTGCCATTGTTAACCAAGGACTACCTGTCCTTGCCTGATTTACCTCCATGTACATATCTATATAAAGCCCTATTTGCATGTGCACTAATTCACATTATGTTTTTTATCCCCGTAATTGCCGCTACAGCGTATTCTTTCCCCACTGTCCATGTTTGTGGGGTGGATCTGGTGAAAGATATTTGCTCTGCATAAAGAAACTTACTTCCTCCCTCTCTCTCAGGTAGAATGTTGTGTAGATTGGCAAAGCCTGTATTACTGTAGCTTTCCCAGCTTAGTGTTATAAAAAATGTGGCTCTTATCTCCTGCGGCTCCCATTCAGAGGAGGTATTTGGCAGATTCTAACCAGTTCTGGAGAACCAGTAGTGCAAATTTTGAGTAGTTCGGAGAACCGGCAAAAACCACCTCTGACTGGCCCCGCCCCCATCTATTCTCTGCCTCCCGAGTCCCAGCTGATTGGCTGGGTCTTCATTTTTGCCCTGCACAGGAAAACTGAGCTGGAAAGCAGGTTAGTGGGATGGGGAAGGAATGGGATTTTTGAGTAACCTTTCCCTGCCACACCCACCAAGCCACACCCACCAAGCCACGCCCACCAATCCACACTCACAGAACCAGTAGTAACACTTTTTGAATCCCACCACTGCTCCCATTGTTATGGCAGCTGAGGTTCAGGTTTTAGAAGGCATCAGCCTCAGGCTGAAGGCAGCAGATGTAGATGAATAACGAGTTTTCCTTTCTTGTGGTTTTCCTTTCTTCCTTTCTTCTGCCACATGCTTAGGGTCAAATGGAGGAAGTGGCCTATAGCATATAGAAAATAAATGAATAATGAGCTTACCTTAACTGTCCTAATGTTTCCAACTCAGATTTACAAAACCTCCAGTGTTACTATTTTCTTTGGATGGATTCCGAGCTGAATATTTGCAAACTTGGGGCAAACTTCTTCCTGTTATTAGTAAATTAAGTGAGTACCTACTGTATCTGAGCAATAGCAAGCAGGGATAATAATAATAAAAAAGTATTAAGGGGTGTTCCCTTTCATAGTTCTTCATATCCTTTGTAAACTCCAAATAAGACTTGGGCAGCAGTGATTCAAGACCCAAGAATGAGCTTGCTCAAGTCGTACTTGAATTCAGCAATTCTTTTTTTAACTCTTATAATTGTATAATGATTACATTTCCAATTATGGAAATGTTGATACTCTAAAGAATAATTAATTATGAAGTGTATGAACAAGGGGATGGTAGACAAAGTCTGACACAGAAGAAGAATAAATATTTTCCATCTGTAATTTAGTGATATAGTAATTCAATCTAAGTTCTCTATTTGAAACTTCTAGTAGTATCTAAAATATGTGAAGATAGTGAGAATGATGGGCATCTTGCGTTTCATTTGGAACAGTGTAATAACATTTATTTTTGCTGCTGCAAAAAACATATGGGAAGTGCCAATCATTCTGAATATTTGATATGAAGAAGTGCATTATTTATAAACATGGAATTGCATTTTTTTTCCTTGACAGGAAAATGTGGGACATATACTCGCAGCCTAAGGCCAGTATATCCATCAAAAACATTTCCTAATCATTACAGCATTGCTACGGTAAGAGTACGTTGAAGTTCTTGATTTTCATGTTCCACATCTCTTCAAAGGCATATCAGACTTGTAAAAATTCTGTTTCATTATATTAGGAGTAATAACCAAGGAGTAACTTCCATAACTTTCTCCCACTCCTTAATTCCATGTTTCCAGTGTAGATATCATCCCAGTTTTTGTTTGCCTGACATATTCTTTGTGCCTCTTTTCACTCTAAACCCAATCTTGTCTCTTTAAAATGTTATTAAGCCTTAATGTTTTAACTTCTCTTGGGCCTTGCACAGGGGTGGGATGCTACCGGTTCTGCCCAGCTCTATAGAACTGGTAACTCTGAAGAGCAGCAGAAACAGAACTGGTTCTGTGTCTGCTGCTGTTTGGCCCACCTGCCCACCTGGGCTCTTACCTGCCCTTAATTTCCTGCTTTTTCAACCTCAGCTGCTTTGTGCAGCACAGCTGAGGTTGAAAAAGCAGGAAAAAAGTGGTTTTTCAAACACTGCGTACTCTCGCGCAGCACTTATCTGCTGTCTGGGTGGCACAGCTTTAGTTGTATCACATGCGCACGCAGCAAAATGTAATCACCGAACCGGTAGTAACACCGGTTGAATCCCACCCCTGGCCTTGCAATTGCCCCACGTGAAATAAAAAGTGTTTAGAATCTTTCCAAATTACTATGGAATTGTGAGAGAAGATTAACAAAGACATGCAGAGTTTCTTTTAGCAAACTTTGTTTAAAATCTATTATTGTAATGCTAAGCTGGAGAGAATCAAACTTGACGATCTCTAAGTGTTACTGTCTGCTACTGTGTATAGTTTGAGATCTATAATTGTTGCTATGTCATCACCGTTGATGCATATTAATTCAAATCTTACTCCCAGGGTCTGTATCCAGAATCCCATGGTCTAGTGGATAACAAAATGTATGATCCAAAGAGAAATGCTACTTTCACACTCAAAAATGCCGAGAAGTCTAATCCACAGTGGTATCAAGGACAGCCAGTAAGTATCAGTTCTGAATACAATGTGTTATTAATTATCAAAAGATACTTAATGCACCTCACATCCCACTATATTGTACCTTTTGTAAGGACTCACAGACCCACCTCATAATAGCTCACTTGATAAAATACCCGGGAAGCACCAATTCCTTTTATGTGCAATTGCTGTTATTGGATCAGTCCAATATAGTGTCTTTGAATGTAGCTAAATGTTGTTATAGTGTCTGAAAAATAAGCAGACTTTGACCATCCACTGACAACCCACCACCAATTATTAAATAATATCTTGTAACTCTTCTCTTCTCTTCTCTTCTCTTCTCTTCTCTTCTCTTCTCTTCTCTTCTCTTCTCTTCTCTCTTCTCTCTTCTCTCTTCTCTCTTCTCTCCTCTCCTCCTCCCTCCTCTCTCCTCTTCTCTCCTCTCCTCTCCTTTTTTCTTTTTTAATGCTTCTTATTGTTCTTTTTAATGGTGTGTAGTCTATATCTCTGTTGATGCTAATTTGTCTAAATGCCAAACTGGCAGGAATTCCATAACATTTTTGGATTTAGTTTAGTCTAGGATGCTCACAATTTCCCTGTTGAGATAATGGTTAAGTCTGTCAATGTGTTACAAAATTACGATGTTTTCATTGTGTTTTCTGACTGCTAATTGGTGTTCATGAGTACGCTCTGCTAGCCTTCTGCCTGTTCGTTCTACTAAAGAAAATCATTGTGTAATTTTGTTGCACGGAGAAGCAATATGAGCTGCGTGGGACTAACTACGGGAAACATGAGAAACGAGAGAAAGAGAAAGTTAAAGATAAAATCAAAGTTATCTGCCTGTTCCTCAGATAAATAATAACATAATAATAATAAAGATAGCAGGTGAAGGAAAAACAAGCTATTTGGTAATCTATACCTCAGGTGGGACTTGCCCTTAATGAAGTTTTACTTTTGCTGGAAGAAAGAAGTTGCAGAGCTGTCAAATTTCTGCTTCCCCTGATGCTCCTGCTATTGAAAGTTTGAGATACCTGTAGCAAAAAAAAAAAAAAAGAATTGATTTATTTGGAGATGGAGAGGAATCAGAAAATTTCTCATGCGAGAAACATTTGCTGGGCTTAGATTTGTTTAACCATAGAAAGTAGCACCCCATTTAGTCAAGTCTAGATTCAGCTCAGTTTGTTTCAAATTACAATGTTTAATCATATTAACATAAACACGATCACAGAAAATGGAGCTGCAAGATCAATGAGCAGAAATGGGTAGAGTGACTTTCATCCACATATGGATTTAGAATTGAAAAATGGGGACAGGACTAATAACAGACTCAACTGTTGGTTCTTCCATTCCATGGAAACTTTGAAAAGAAATGATCAGGCAGGTCAGAAGACAATAGGCTAAGTGTGATTTTTTGTGGAGACATTTCCAGTTCAGTGTAGAGAATGGTAAACATTGAAGGGTTCATGAAGGAGAGACAATGCACTAGGCATAAATGTTGTTGAAGATGTAGGGTTAAGATGGTCTTTTTTTCTTTGAAAAATGGGAGGCAATAATGTGTTTGACATGGGGTACTTATGTATATGAGTATGTATGAAAAACACTGATCAATTTACTGGAGTTCAAATAAACTACATTGTTAAGATCAGAAATTCAGACCATAAAAGGCGGAAAAGCTGCAATTCATTTTACTGTGCATGCTGCATTGATTACATAGAACTGTACAAATTTTACCTACAGAATTATAAATACAATAGATGAAATGTTTATAATAGGAGGTCTCATAGTACCCTAAATTATATCTCTAGTAAGGGAACTTGAGAGAATTTCAGGTAGTGGGTATTTTTCTTTTTTCCTTCTTTTATTAACTTGCGTAACACAAGGTTTTGATAGACAAAAAGCAGGTTTACCTTTTGTTTGTGCTGATTGTTGCACTGAAAGGTTTTGAAACATGAAAGATTTTTCTCTTGTTATCTCATTTGTTCTTTACTTGTACTCCTTGTTTCTTTATTCCTCAACTGTCTTTGTGTAATAGGCCACACTTGCAGTTCGGTTCATCCTGTCCTGGTACTTTGATGTATTTTTATTCTCAGGATACTGAATACATGCACAAATTATGATAATTTTATTTTACTTCTTAAAAAAATACTGTATTTATATCCCATCTTCATTATTTTTATAAATAACTCAAGGAGAAAACACACACACACACTATTTTCCCCACAACAACAAGCCCCCTTATCCTGGGAAGATGTCTGGTTCAAAGTCATCCAGCCAGTTTCCATGCTCATGACGTTGTTGTTTTTCTCAAAGCTTTTGCAGCTCTCAAGTAGAAAAAGAGATAGTGACACAGAGATGAAAAGCAGGAAAGGAGAGAAATATTAGACAAGGGGAACAAATTAGCGAGGCAAACAAGGGAGAAGAAATAGTTTGTGAGAGGTATTAATGTAGGACAGCTGGAAAATGAAAGGAAGGAAGGATTGGAAACTGATTGGATGGGAGGGAGAAAAGTGGCAAGGGCATTAAGGATTCTACAAGCTACTGTGGATTGAAAGATATATTGGTGATGTCTGGCCAGATGCCCTGTGCAGCAGAAGGAGGCCATTTTAAATTTATAGTGGATGAATTTGCCATGTTCTTTTGAAACAGAACAAAGAAAGGAGGAAAAGACTATTTTTTTTCCAAAACCTTATTAAATTTCCAAAAATATATAAAATACAAAAAAATAAGGGGGGGAGGAGTTGTAGAAAATGGTAACAACAACAAGAAGAAATATATAAAATTAGGGAGTACAAGAAACCAACAATAACAAAAAGCTGTAAAAAAAAAGTAACGTTTAACTTTCTTTCATACTGAGGAAAACATAATGATGACTTAATAGCTGACCAGCTGCTGTAAGGTTGTAATGCTGTAATGATGAGGTAATGGTAGCAATAAGTCAGCAGGGTTATTTGACTGCTACCACTATAAGAGGCTATAATATAAGAGAGACCTTGTGAGGGTATATCTGTCTCTCCATGTGTGCTTCTATGGTGTAGCTGATTACTGATTGCTGATTGTTCAAGGCCTGTATCAAAGTACTTGTATGTATATATGCTTTAGTAGGGATAAAACCACTACATGTAAATACAAATGTGTGTGCTGTATTTGCTCCTGGGTTATCTCACCTAGTCACACTGTGCACTCTGACACATATAAATTAATGACACTTTGAACTAGAATGCATTATATTAAACAATACCTCAGTCATCATAAACATATCTAACCATCAAAAACCAAATTAAAATCTCATTTGTTTTAGATTCAATCAAAAAAAAAATCCAAGAGTGATTACCAAGTAGAAACAAATCTAGATAAAATATTTTCTTTAATCAAAGCATTTAATCAATTTTGCCATGTCTGTCAACTCCGTTAGTTTCACCATCCACTTATTTTTATGGCTTTTCAGGAGACAGGCTGAAATGAAGCAGTTCTTTGTTAAACAGAAGATCAAGAGTGCTCAATGCCAATATGGTATATTGTAGAATAGAAAAGGCTTGATCAGATGAATGTTGAAATATTGAGCTATTCTTGCAGATTATATAAATAAATAAAGCATTTATCTCCTTAGAAGAAACAGAATAGCAGATCTTGTGAAAGACTTAGCAAAGGCACTATCATAAACATAGACATCTTCCCATCTTTTTATGAATACCTTGGAAAATAAAATGCTATAAACATAAGCAATCAATGAAAGATTCAATAAGACAAGACTGGCATAATGTTAGGGGCAATTGTGTTTCTTTTGACTACAACATAGAAGGTTTGGGTGAGTGGGTGGAAACTGACAAGCAAAAATCCCTGGAATTCTTTTAAAGCAGCAAATTATTTTCCAAATACCGCTTCAAAAGGAACAGAAACAATTCACGAATAACATTTTAAAATTCTTTTTGTACAGATTTGGCTGACTGCAATGTATCAGGGACTAAAATCTGCTTCATTTTTCTGGCCTGGTTCAGATGTTGATGTCAATGGAAGTTTTCCAAACTTGTACAAATTATACAATAGGTGAGAATTTGTGAATAGAGGAACAAGTTTTATTGATTCCAGAGGTCCCATTAAAAAAGGACATACTTTTTATAGTTTATGAATTTATTTTAACCTCATTAATAGATTCACTAGAATTAACCTTGTATTTGCTTGTAAAGTTACAGAGCGTTCATACAAGATTGGTGTAATTATAGAATGTATAGAATTATATATGTGTGCTTGTCCTAAATATGCATTTCCAAGCACAAGTCTCTGAAAATGCTAAGCAGATATTCCTGCACTTTAAAAGCCCCACTTGTTTTAGAAAATTTTGATCTTTAAAACATTCTGAATATTTTCATAATAATCCAATTAATTTTCAAAGATATGCATGAAAATATTTCTTCTAATCAAACAGAGTAGGCAAAGAAAGCCTTAAGTAACTAACCATGTTATGGCACATATCTTCTTATTCTTTTCTGAATGATGGTCTTATTTCAAACCAACCATGGCTTAATCTTTTCTGAATCTCTTAGCTAAAACCTGCTGGGTACAATATTCAGATGATCAGAGAGTTACTGCCATCTAGTGACTGCCCACATTTTTGCAGTGCAGATGTGGTAGCTCCAAACGAACTGTCTGGGTTAATTTGGGGATTCATAAAACTTGCCCGATTCAAAGCACCTAAGTAATAATTGTTACAATGTTCCAATCCTGATCTATAATGATTGATTGTCTGGATGTTTAGAATATGATGGATCTTTAATAAATCAATGACAGCTGCCCTAAGGGAAATGCCACACGTAAGTCTCTGTGTTTTGTTGACATTTTCTCTTTAGATCAATACCATTTGAAGAAAGAGTAATAACATTTCTTAGATGGCTACAATTACCAGAAGAAGAAAGGCAAGTAAATTGCTATCTCAAAGCAATGTATACAATAACTGAAAGGCAAATAGTAACTGCTACACTGAATTGTCACTATTTGGCTTGTCTTATGGATGTTGTAAACTTTGTTTCAAATTGTTTTAAAGGGCTCATAAAAGCTTATACTGTAACAAAGTATGAATGTGGAGTAATATAATACATAGTGATTACTTCATGTTAATGGTTCAGTTCCATGAAAGGAGTGTCTATTATTCTCCTTTGTCTGTTAGCCTGGACAGAATGTCATATAACATCATGTCATAATTGCAGTGGAAATTTTATCTATTGAATCTGAAATCTGTTGAATTAAAGTCCTTTAAACTGAGGTTTCAGTATAGGTAACATTTGAACAGTGTTTTCAACTGTTCAGAATGCTTCATGTACATACTTTAAATCCTTGTAACACTCATGCATACTGTATTTTAATATACTGATATTCTTATTACTACTACTATTCATATTGTGGCTTGAATTTGAGATAGTATGATTTGCTTAAAGGCCATTTAGTGAGAGGTTGCTTGATTTAGGACCCAGCCTCCTGGTCATTGTGCTTTATCCATATGTGTTATCTATATGTGTACTATAATGTACATTTTTATATAAACCATCCCAAGATTTGTTATTAATGCACTTGTTTCTAATGAAATCTACTGAATTTAAATATTTTCTCTTTTCTTTTAATTTATATGTAAAATATTAAATTTTAATGCTGTTTGATATAGACCACACTTTTACACTCTGTATTTAGAAGAACCAGATTCCTCAGGACACAGATATGGGCCAATCAGCAGTGAAGTAAGTAACTGGATGTTATAATGACATTTCTTTTAAATTAAGTTCCATAGTAGATTAAGGACAAGAACATTAAAAATATCGAATTAAGGGGCAATTTGATCCCCTCATTTAAAATTAAACAGTTAGACTCAGACATTCTAAAGACATTAACACTGACAGGATTAAAAGTTAAGAAGTGTTTAAAAAGCAAGTGACCCAAATAGATAAAAGAGGATTATATGTATGTACATTGGGTTGGATTGGATGATAGCCTGGAACTTTAAAAAGAGATCACTTTAATACTTCTTGGATCAACTTTATGCATTAAACATTTAAGTAAAAGTTAATTTTTATAGGGGAAAGCCAATGCCTATCCCTAAATATGGAGGGGGGAAAAGTTGAACATTATACTGCCTGGAGCCAGATGGACCCTTTTGAAGATGTCCCTTGCTGTTAGAAATATGGCTATCTAGTATGTAAAAATAACTTTTTCTTAAGTCAGAGGTCTCCAAACTTGACAACTTTATGACTTGTGGACTTCAATTCCCAGAATTCTCCAGCCAGCTATGCTATGCTGGCTGGAGAATTCTGGGAGTTGAAGTCCACAAGTCTTAAAGTAGCCAAGTTTGGAGACCTCTGTCTTAAGTGATTACTAACTATTAGAAAAGTGATAGTGTTTGGCTATCACTTTTCTAATAGTTAGTAAAATAATTAAAACATATCTCTTTCCCCAAACTTACAATTGCTAACTGAATTGTTTCTAATGATATTGATTTTAATGTTTCTTTCATTTTAATGTCATTGTTTTTATTCCTATATTTTATCATTTGTATTTTTAATCACTGTAAGTTGCCATGGGCATTGCATAGGTAGAAAAGTGGGATGTATATTTAATAAATGACAAATAATAACATCTGTTTCTTGTCACAAGGCTTGAAAAAGCGCTTTGGGGGAGGAAACCTTAATTTTTAGACATTCTTGCTCCTTCTCTTGCATTTGTGATACTCCTCTTGGTTAAGTGTTCTGGAAATTTGGAGTGTTTTCTGCAATAGTAGTCTACAAGGCTTTGTTTGTTTAGTTTTATTATGGAAGACTCTTTGTATCTCTTAATTCAGTTACAAGGGTGACTGAACAGCAATCCTGCACAGCTCAGCTATGCAGTCAAAGAATGATCATTGCTGGAATTGCTCATCTTAGACAGAGGTCTATATCACAATTAATTTTACTTGTGTCAGTAGTCATCATGAAGGATATCTAAACGATCTTCTGCTGCTGATGGAAAATATCAGTCAGCTATGTTGCTCCATTAAAGAGCTCTCCAAACTATATCAAGCAGAATTAAAAATTGATAAGTGTTGCAGAGCAAGGGAGACTAATGGATAACCAATTCCTTACTCTATATTACTGACAGATGCTTTCTATTGACAGCAGAATATTTTAATTTTTTTTAAAACGTAGGTTTACTTATTTGTTTTGCTTCTCTTCACTTTTGATTTGCAGGTCATTCTTGCATTAGAGAGAGTAGACAAAGTGGTTGGGTTGTTGATGGATGGGCTTAAGCAAATGAACCTTCACAACTGCATTAATATTATTCTTATTTCTGACCATGGTAAGTCTTGTTAAAACATATAGATTTTAGGATACTTAAAACATTTTTGAATGTCTTTTGAACTATTGTTTTTAAAGAAAAGATAATTTTGCAGTAGTTTGGCAATATTAAAAAAAACTTCTAAATAAATGTAGACTAGTTTAGGAGCAAATTTTCATGAATTCACTACTGGACTTAATTCTAACCCAGCTGGATTATTGATTACAGAAATTATAATCGTAGTTTAATTGAAGCCATGTGCCAAACCAACAATGCTTGGTGCAAATATAAGTGCTAATGTGAGATACAGATGACCTACTTTAGTTATATATGAAGTACAGCTTCATAGGATGTTGTCCATAGATTGAGCACCAGTCAGTTAGGAAGGAAATGAATGTTCTAGATTTTCTGACTAAGGCTAACCATGTGACATCCTGTCTGCCAATTGGGGTATAAAATTGTATAAACACCCAATGCTTACATTCCCAGACATTTGGAGCCCCATGTATAAATGCTGGGTCATAAAAAAGCCATAATTCCCCACCCCTAATCTAGAACCTGGGATGTTCATTGTTTATAAAGACCACTTGTTTAAGTGGGTTCTAAACAGGTAACTTTTGTTCAGTCATTGGGACTTGCATATAAAGAAGTTGGAAACAATATGGAAAGTAGAAATACTTTATATTCATTTATGTGAACAAACAAGTCTTAGAGTTAATTTCTTGCTAGGAATTATACATGAGAGCTACTTTTTCTCAGTGCATAGTAAGATATGTCCATATTTATAAATGAGCATAAAACTTTATATTTTTCTTGCAAGGAATGGAGGAAGCTAACTGCCAAAAAACAGTCTACTTGGATGCATATTTGAGCAATGTTAAAGATCTGTTTGTGGTACCTGGCCCTGCAGCTCGCTTAAGACCCCAAAATTCTCCAGATGAGTATTTCTCTTGTATGTAACTACTAGACCAATTTGAATTACTTGCTTGTTTTGTATTGTTTGTTTTAGTGTGTAAATGTTGGTCTCATATGAAGCTGTAGGGTCAAATTAAATGTTTGTATTTGCTGGTTGAACTTTTCCTGATAACCTGACTCACAAAAGTGAGAGTGGCCAATTCTCTCTTGTTTTGGAGAACTTCAAAAATAATTTAGCTACATATATATTTTTGGTGGGGGGACAGTTTCTTTCTTTCAAAAGATGATCAACACTGGATTCCACCAGAGGTGGTATTCAGCATTCCAACCAGTTCTGAAGAACCGGTAGCGGAAATTTTGAGCAGTTCAGAGAACTGGCAAATACCGCCTCTGACTGGAGATTTTACAGAATCCTTCCCCTGCCACACACACTAAGCCTCGCCCACAGAACCGGAAGTAAAATAAATTGAATCCCACCACTGGATTCCACCCTTTATTTGCACCTGAAAAAAAGTCATGATGTTTATCTTTTAAAATAACAATGGCAAAAATTTAAATACTCCTTTCTATCAGTATTCATATACGGCAAGGGATGCCATGGGATGTTTACAATTTTTGTCACATCCATTTCTGAAGAGTTTTGGGTGATCTTTAAGCCTATGGTGCTGTAAAAAAATTTCTGAGACACTAAAGGGGTTACGATGTAAATTTTTGAAAACTTTGACATAGACCTTCTGATAAAAACTAATACTGAACATCTCTTAGGATCACAAATCAAAGCAAATAGAAATATTGTAATTATGATTTGCCAATATAATAGGTATTGATAGCTGATCTTTGTCCTTAGCAAACCAAGAAATTTAGAGGCAGAACTTAAATATTCAGTGTCAAATACCATATTCCCACATTTCTTTACTACCAGTAGGCAATGCTTCATAGAGGTTGGGGATTTGCAATGAAGGATTAGTCTTCCAGAGCAGTGGTCACCAACCGGTGGGCCATGGCTCACGGGTGGTCCATGAGAAAAGTTGGTGGGCTGCAGAGAAATGTCTCCCCAAAGCACCCCCCCAAAGCAATTAATCGAGGCTGCACCCTGGATTATAGCCTGCACACCCGCTGGCCCCCACCCTTCGGCCGAGTGCAAACTTGCAAAAAGCAGCGCAGCCCTCGCCGGCCAGGACGAGGTAATGGTGCTGTTGCAGCAAGAGGGGGCTGGCAGCACAGGCAGGTTGAAGCGGCGATGGAGATGTCCGGAAGGTGCAGGAGCGCCGTGCTACTTGCATTTGTGCAGCACTCCTGCACCTTCCAGTTTGCCTCATTATGCAACAATATGTGCAGGCAAACCAGTCTGGAAGAGGCCATCCACATTAAAAAAAACTTAGGAAAAACATTGTGTCCTTTAGCTTCACATTATATTTAGCTTGCCTTGTTTTATTTTATTTTATTACATTGACCATTCAGAAATCTCATGTATGAATATTAAATATTAATTCAATATTAATATATATATTAATTCAATATGGGGCACTTTAAGAAAACTATTTTAGCATTATCTATACTGATGTGTTATATTGTGCTCTGATATATGTAAAGATTTATTTCTAACGGCTGCGGCAGAGAAAAATATTTTAATTCGCTGATAAACAAAATGAAATGTGATGTAGTGTTTCGGCTACCACTACTTAATTGGATGTTCTTTATTTTTCTTTTAACTTATAGGCAACTAATTATCTCATCTAACTCTTCTAGTTGATTATGAAGGCCTAGTCAGAAACCTTACGGTAAGTACTGACATCTTCTCCAAATCATGATTCTTATTTTGTTTTATTGATTAGATTTACTATAGTTGACCAAGCCAGCAAACTACATTAGCCTCATTTCCCCCATCATTTATAGAATTAATCAATTCATTCAGATTCCCTCCTTTAGACATATCAAGCAAGATATGGGGGTTGCATCCCCTTGGTATATTATTATATTGCTATTATTATATTCCTTCTTCTGAGATGGAAAATAAAAAAATAAACAAGAATCAGTATTTGGTATAAAAAGTAATTCTGGATAGAATTACAAAGTTTTTTGTTTTTTTAACACTTTGACTATGTTCCAACCCATCATTTTAAGTGATAATGTGATTTGGTTTGTCTTAGTGTGATTTTTAAATCTAAAAATTGTGATTGGTAAGCTATAATTTCGAATATTATTTTTGAATACAAAAATACCTGTGGATTCCACTATAGCTATAGTACAATAATCAAAGTAGTATTTGCAGAAATACCTTAAAATATTACATGGCTGAAATTTTGCAAGATTCCCAAATCCTGCAATTCTTTTCATTCTCATATGACATTTTGAATTAGAATGTCCAATTTAATGAGATTTTAGAAAATACCAATATGTTTTCAATTTTCTTGCATGGCATTACAGAAAGTTTCGGAGAAAACTTTCTGTAATTTAACCTTAGACTGTCTACTATTGACCTCACCCCTTTCCTAAGAGGTCTGTAGGGGGGGTGCATAAGCGCACCAACGTGCCTCCCGTCCCTGTCCTATTGTTTCTCTTATTCTTCTTTTATTTTTTCTTATATGTACCCATTTCATGTATTCACAACTATGTATACACTTATACTTATTATCTTGTAAACAATTGGCAAATCAAATAAATAAATAAATAAAATAAATAAATAAAAATCACCCAAGGGTCCTGTCCTATTGCACAGGATGTTACAGTATTAGCAGTACCTGAAGAGCTCAGATCATAATAACTTGTGCTTCAAATCAAGTTAAAACAAGCTATGAACTTTGTCTTTTACGCTTCATTTGACTTAAAATATTTTCCTATAAGAGTACAGGCCCAGATGATGTAACCTTAAACACAGAGAGAGGGAAATGCATTTATAAACAGCTGCCAAAAAATTGAAGTACGCTTCTTTATCATTTTTTTTATTTTTCCCTTAGTTTTTCATGACGCTTCCTAATTTTCTTTTCCTTTTTAATATTTGTATTGTTTTTATCTTGTTAAAATTATATTTTCAAAAAGGTACAGACCTAGCATGTTTATTTTAGGCAAGATGTACAAGCAGGTTTCGGATGCTTAATATGGAAGGAGAAATTGGTTATTTATTATAGCTATAATTTTGTATTTTAATAAATGTTTGCTTATAGCTAATCGTGCTTTAACAATGTCGTTTATGTATTACCTGCTCCTTGTGGCCCATCTGTTGGAAGAAAAGAAAGTATAATCTTAATAAACATATGTAAATTTATCTCTAATCAAAGAGAGAAATGTCATTGCTGATTTCTCTACCTGTTAAATCTCCATACATCACTGAGTACTATCCAAAGCAGATTTGTGAAGGTGGATTTTAACAAGGTGGAGAAAAAAGAGCAAGATGTGTCTCATTGTGTTGGATATGACCATCTACTGTGATTTCTACATTACAGTGTTTGGTCCCAGAGCAGCATTTCAAGGCGTACCTGAAGCAGATGCTTCCCAAGCGATTTCACTATGCCAATAATAACCGGATTGAATCTGTACATTTTTATATGGACCAGCAGTGGCAGCTTGCCCGGTAAGCTCTTGGTTTTTGTTTTCATTCCCATTTATTTCGCTTAAGTGGGAGCAAATTGTTTCTGTTGCTGCCTTATCTTTCACTTCTAGCTTGCATTTCATTCCATACGAGGTACATATTACCATGCTAACGTTATACCAGGGGCTCATATGGTCTCACACTTCTACCTTTATCAAGCATTACAGACTGGTTTCTACTCATTAAGAATTGCAGCTTTTGGAACAGTTGTCCTCATCTTAGTCATCTTATGGGAATTGGGTTTTTCTTCAGCTTGTTATCTGTGAACAACAGAGACCACAATGAAGAAGAACTAGGTATTTATCTTAAGTGAAGTTATTTGATCATCTGTGATTTCAGACAATCTTCTGTCCTACCTTGTTTGACTTCAGGTGTCTTTATTTGCAGTGTTGGTCTTAGGAACTGAAGAGATGTTACAAGAGTTCTACTAGTAGCAAGGGGGGGTATATATGTAGGGTGGGACAGAGCATCTGCCAAACAATTATGTAAGCTCCAAAATCTTCCAACTAGGAACTACTGTATGTATGGTTTAATAAATAATCACTCAGAGAAGTACACAGGCCAATAACTGGTTCTTGAAGGAGTTTGGCATGAATCTCACCAAGGATAGAAAACTAGTAAACAGACCTAAGAAAGAGCATTCTATAATCAGAGCAACCAAAGAAGAGAATGGGCTTACATTGTGTCAAGAAGACTCAATGTGGAAAAGAAAAGCCAAGAAGAGATTGTATTTTAATTGATCCTGTCAAGCTTATTTGTTATGGAGAAATCCCTATGTTTTTCAGGATACAGTCTGAGCTCAAATATTGCACTGGTGGATTTCATGGATCAGACAATGTATTTGCAAACATGCAGGTAAAGACCAAGATTCCAAACTTTTTAACAAACCTGGGCTGTTTTTGGGTTCTTTAACCAGGGATTCTATTTTCAGATTTCCATATTTTTCTCTCAAGCCGAACCTACTTTTATTTCTTTCAACTTCCTATGGGATCGTAATTTAGCAAGAGACCACATACTCTCTTTCTTCTTCTTTCCTCCAACTCAAGGGTTCCCAAACTTGGCAACTTTAAGACTTGTGGACTTCAACTCCCAGAATTCTCCAGCTGGAGAATTCTGGAAGTTAAAGTCCACAAGTCTTAAAGTTGCCAAGTTTGGAGACCTCTGTTCCAACCTTTCAAGGCATTTTCCTCCCTCAAGAAAGGAAAATCAAGCCCCCTTTCAATTGATCTTTTATTGGGAGCTGCCTATGAAATTACAGTAACTTTATACTTTAGAAAACATCAGGTAAAATGATAATATTGATGTTGAGTTGAAATGGGTCTTATAGTCCATCCAATCCAACCCCTTGCTCTGTGGAGAAATTGACTAAACTATCCCCGACAGGTGGCCATTCTGCCAGTGTTTAAAACCTTCATTCTTACCATCAGAAAATCCTTTGTAATATTCAGTCTGATTTCCTTTGCTGAGGTATAAAAAGTGAATTAGGTTTTTCAGGCCCTTGTATAAATAATAGGGAATATTATAGAGAGCCAGTTTGGTTCAGTTTAGTAATTAAGGTACCAGGCCAGGAAGTGGGAGATTGTGAGTTCTAGTCTGACATTAGCCTGAAAGCTGGGTGACTTTGGGCCAGTCAAGTTCTCTAAGCCCAACCCACCTCACAATGTTGTTGTTGTGGGGAAAATAGGAGGAAAAAGTTGTGTTGGATGTGTAAAAATAACAAAGGCAAGATACAACTAAATGAATAAAAATATATAGCCTTCTTTGAGTCCAGTACTTATTGCTTGACAATTTAGAAGCCATCAAAGGTATAAGTTCAGACTTAGAGTCAGGAAGGGCTCAAAACTTACATTATTTTTATCTGCTTTGTTATTTTATATCTTATCTGCTTTGTTATTTTATATCTGTTGATTTTAATGTTTTTATGCTATAAGATGTCCCGAGTTGTTTGACATGAGATGAATGGCAAATAAATTTCATAATAAATAAATACATTTTACTAATTTTGGTGTGGAAATCTCAAGACCTTTAGCTTACTTTAATAAAATGAAAAGAGGGCTGCAATATTTAATTTCTCTTAAATTGCAAGACCTGCTCCTTTTGTAAGCTGCCAGTGAGATATTGTGGGATGAAAGTAATTCAGTAGCTGATACCAAATTTGCAAGTTTCCATAATGTTTAAGTTAGAAACAGTCATTGTGCTGCTGAATGAATCAGCTTGTAGCCAGATGGTAAGCCTCTTCATTTTGCATTTGATGCTATATTTTGAGTAGCTGTGATGAAATGTAAAAATATATTGTGGTTTTGTGTTTTTTTTGGGGGAGTAGCTAAATAGCTTTGCTGGATGAACTTTGCTGTTTTATATTACTGAAAGAGAAAACATGCAAATTTTTGCAGTAGAATATTCACCTTAGTTGGAAAAAAATCCCAGATGTTTTTAGGAGAAAATAAGAAAAAAATTTTTTCCAAAAGAGTTGATGAACTTCATTCCTTAGAACGAAACCGCTTGCAGCTCACTGTAATTGGCTCAGCGCAGATGTATTCTAAATACTGACAGAAAATTGAAGCATTTAACCTACAATTCCACTAACATTTGCACAGAAATATGTATGATTTGGTATATATTCTAATTGTTCAAAGAAATAAAAGTAGCCCTAGTAGACCATTATGGAAATCTATTGTGGGAATCTGCTGTCAAACTTTATCAAACTATATCAAACTTTGCTTTTATCTGGATTTTCTATTTACATAAATCTATTAAGAAGGGAGACAGCTGTCTTTTAAAGATAGATTTTATCATTCTTTTCTTCTGAAAGCAAATTTTTAATAAACTGCTTTGGGGAATTCAGCAATTTTCCAGCTAAAGACTAACTGGATATTCCAATTTCAGCCAGAGTCACATGGTTGAGTTAAGTGGCTATATAAATTGAATAAATGAAGTAAATAAATCTGTTGTTTTTGTTGTAGGCACTTTTTATTGGATTTGGACCTGGATTCAAGTTTCAAACAGAAGTTGATCCCTTTGAAAATATTGAAATCTACAATTTAATGTGTGGTATGATAAATTGGCTTGCTCCCCCTTTACCTAGAGGTAGTCTTCGACTTACGACCATAATTGAGTGCAAAATGTATGTTGCTAAGTGAGAAATTTATTAAGTGAGTTTTGCCCATTTTACGACCTTTCTTGCCACAGTTACTAAGTGAATCACTGCAGTTGTTAAGTTAGTAATATGGTTGTTAAGTGAACCTGGTTTGCCCATTGACTTTGCTTGTCAGAAGGTTGCAAAAGGGGATTACATGACCCTGGGACACTGCCACCGTCATAAATGTGAACCCGTTGTCAAGCATCTGACAACGGGGATGCTGCAATGGTCGTATGTGTGAAAAATGGTCATGTCACTTTTTTCAGTGTTGTTGTAACTTCGAACAGTCACTAAACAAACTGTTGTAATTCAAGGACTACCTGTGCTTATTTTGGATATGTTTATCATGCTGAAAAATGGAAAGATCGTTTCAGTGCCAGTGCCAGTTTCCAGTAATGCTAGAAGTGGAATTTGGTCCCTATGTAACTTTCTTCCTTTTCCTTTAAAAACTTCTCTTTTGATTCTGTAAAACTACCCATCTCTAGTTTTGATCTATGTGTTGAACTCTTCCTGTTTATTTTTATATTATGTTTTAATAACAGATATTTGTACTTAGGATTTTTTTAAAAATAGCATGCTTTATTTATACTTATAGTTTTATGGAATAGCTGGCATGACCTGCTATTACATTTAGCACACAGATAAGTAGTGACCGCCTATGTCCGTAGCACGTTTATTGTAAGATTTTTGTTTAAACTGTGATGTAAAGCAGTGATCCCCAACACTTTTTCAACCATTTGCTCTGGATCAACTTTTAGGCGCGCCCGGTAACAATGGAACCCATTTTTGGAAAAGGCCTCAACCACCTTTTAAAAAAGAGGGCGGCAGGTTAGTTTCCAGGTAGAAAGGCTCACCCGAAAAGCATCCCAAAGAGTTTGGAAAGCCCCGTGAGCCTCCCAAGCCCTTCAAAAAAGTGGGGCGCAGGAAACCAGCGGCCCGGTAGGACTGTTCCACGGACCATAGCGGGACCCTGATTAAAGACCTTAACACGGTTTTCTCAACCATTTTAGATCTTCTTGATTTAACGCCAGCCCCTAACAATGGAACTCATGGAAGCCTCAACCACCTTCTGAAGAGGGCCAGTTATATTCCCAAGCATCCCAAAGAAGAAAGCAGCCCTTCTCCATGCCCTTCGGTGGGGCAGAGGACCCCCACTGACGGCCATAGCTGCTCATGTAAATCTTTGGTAAGGACTTAGATAAACAACAATTGATCTTCAGGGATAGCAATTAGAATTTTTGATGATATTTAATTAAAAATGTTTCCCATTTTCAAGGCGGTATATAAGGACAAATTTGGATACAATTCATTTAAGATTCTGTCTGTCTGTCTGTCTCTCTCATCTATCTATCTCAATCGTTATCTCAATCATTATCTATCTATCTATCATCTATCATCTATCTATCTATCATCTATATAATCTTATTTTTACAAATAACTCAAGATGGCCCCACAAAAACAAAAAACTTGTAAGGTGGATTGGGCTGAGAGAGAGTGACTGACGCAAGGATACCCAACTGGCTTTCATGGCTACGGCAGGACTAGAACTCACACTCTCCCATGTGTGTGTGTGTGTGTGTGTGTGTGTATTTTCATCTCATATCTATATCTCTACCTTCCATATCATTTATATGCCTTCCATCTCACTATCCAAAGCAACTCAGTATCACCATTGTGTCAATTTATCAATCATTTTGTAATTTGCCATAGATCTTTTTTTAATATAATTTTTTTATTTGTTTCTTCTGTCTGATGCTGCATTAAAAATGACTTCATCTTTTGCTTTCCTTTACATATAGGGCTTGCCACTGATTCAACCACAGGTAGATCTTACTATTTCGGAAAGTAAGTAGTATAACTGCTTTTAGAAATGGATAACTTAAGCAGAATACTGCTTTGACTGGGAAGTTACTATATAATAGCAGACCTAGTTTGCCTTTTTACCTTCTGTAGTAAAGAAGATAGAAAAATACAACTTGCCATTTGGGAGGCCCCATGTACTTCAAAAGAAGCAGAAATTTTGCCTTCTTCATAACCATCGTTACGTAAATGGATTTAGCCAGAACATCAAGATGCCTTTGTGGAGTAGCTATTCTGTTAACAAGCATGTAAGTATGTGGGTAATTCCGTTTTCATTTGAAGAAAAAAAAAAACATAAAGCATGAGTAGCAGGAAAAAAACAATGTAGCAAGCCAGATGTGGGTTTCGTTTAAGTGGGGAACAAAGACTATGGTGATAAATCATTTTTAAATAGTGCATGTTTTCAGCAATGGTTTAAATAAAATACAAAAAATATATTTTTCTGATTTTTTTTTCTTTTTTTTCTCTTTACTGTGACCACATATTTCCATGTATTTCTGCAGTGAAAATACAAGATAAGCATTCAGCATATTCTGAGTCATATAACCAGAAACTAAAACCCAGTTGCTTCTTCACAGATGTACTGTGGAATTTTTTTGTTCTGAATTTGCATCATTCTCCAGCCAAGTCAGGACCATTATTTATCTTGAGCTGTCCTTTGCTAGTTTTCTTAACAAGAAATTTGTAACTTAGTTTATTTATTTTATTTTTATTTATTTGATTTGTCAATCGCTTACAAGATACACGTATAAGAATAAACATAGTTTTGAATACATGTGATAGATACTTATAAGAAAAATAAAAAGAAACAATAGGACAGGGATGGTAGGCATGATTGGTGCGCTTATGAGGCCTCTTAGGAAGGGGGTGAGGTCAATAGTAGACAGTCTAAGGTTAAAGTTTTTGGGGTTTGGGGAAGAAACCACAGAGTCAGGTAGAGTATTCCAAACATTGACCACTCTGTTGCTGAAGTCGTATATCCTGCAATCAAGTTTGGTGCGGTTAACCTTGAGTTTGTGTCTGTTGTGTGCTCTAGTGTTGTTATGATTGAAGCTGAAGTATTCATTTGCAGGTAGGACATTGCAATGTATTATTTTATATACAGTACTATATTTAGGATATATACACAGGATTTTTGGGAAATTTATTACGTTTTGGGAAAGCTATTACGTTGCTAGGCAGATGGATTGATCCATTACTTTTTAAATATAATTTCTCAGTGTATGAATGAATGCATGCATGCAGTGCAGGGATACTTGAATAACGATACTTGAGTAATGTATATTTCCAATGTACAGTAATTGGAAGTATGTGTGACTGCACAGGCAGCACATCTCAGGAACCCTTTAAAGTAGCTGCATCTTTTCCTGGTTAGGAAAAAGCTGGATAATTCTGGCAAAATACATGCTTAGTTAAGATGTTCTTGACTGATGCTCTCTGAACCTCCCGTATATGAATTCTAAAGTCCATTTTCTCCTTTGCATTCAGATAACTACACAGCCTATACCAATGTACGCACACACAGTGAATCTCTGAGTATATTAGAAATAGAATTTGTTAAAGACCATGCAGTTGGCATGTCCCGTTGCATCCTAAAATCATACATATTGCTACCCAGTCTTTTGCTAAGTAAAGGCCTATGCGCACAGCAATTTGAACATAGGGCTACATCAGTCTATTCTTGATTTTAGAAAATATAAAGGATTTATAAAATGATAAATCCTGTGAATAGAGTGGTCTTTAGCAATCCTCTTTTTAAGCATCAAAACTTAGACTGAGGTACATTCTGTATAGACTTAACAGAGCTGAAACAAAACACTCTTTCATAATATAGCTGGTTTATTGTATGTTATGAAAAAGAACAGGGAGATATTTTGTCTTCTTTATATACAATACATATACATAACCACTAGTACTCTTGTTTTATTTTGTTAATTAGGACAGCTGGAACACCTCTGGAAGTGCCACCAGAAGCTGCTTCTACACGGATCATCGTATTTCTTTAAATAGCAGTCAGATTTGCTCATTTTACGAAAAGCACCCTCAGCTTAACTATGGATTTCTTTTTCCTCCAAGTAATTCCATTTCCTCTCTTATTTCTTCTTCTGAATATTGTTTAGCTAGTTAATTTAGCTTATAGTTTTGCTGGGTTCCCATTAAAGTAATAACCAGGTACAATCCTAGTTAGTTTATTTGAGATGAGCCATGGCAGAGATTAATTAATAGCCAAAATAAAACTTCTTGTTTCTGTTTCTTAAAATGCTCTTTTATATGTAAGGATTAAATTTTGGATGTAAGCCATAGCCAACTTAGAAAATCTTTAATTGATATTTATACAAAATATTACTAAATATGAAAAAAAGTGTTGTAGAATTATGATTGGCAGATAGAAGGTACAAAACAACCTTTATCTTTTAAATTCAAACTACAAAAGAACCAGCATTTTAAATAAATAAATATACAGCTGTGAGTGGTACATCAATATTAAAATGCTTAATTTCTCACAGAATGAGCTTTGATACAGTACTGTATATTGTAGTGAAGGCTAACCTTTTCCACATTGTGTGCCAAAAGTGCGCTCATGTACCTGCACCCATGATGCAATGAGTGTGCGACTCTCCTGCCCCCTGTGCATGCACACACGACCCCCCCACACCGCATGCCTCTGCACATGCGCACGCATCTCCCACACATGCGTCTCTCCCCGCGCATGCACGGCAGATACCTGACAATCAGCTGGCTGGCGGGGGGTGCGCACATGCGCAGTGGGTCTCTTCAGGCGACCTCTCACATGCCACCAGAAGTGGCTCTGTGTGCTATTTCCGGCACGCATGCCATAGATCCGCCATCACGGGTATATTGTGTAACAGTGGCTAGATGAAGTTGGAAACCACTAATTCAGAAAGGCTTAGTATGCAAAAAATAATTGGAAGTGTTCCATATTTGCTTCTGGAAATCCAGCCATCTTAATATATACATTTATTTTAATATTTAAATTTTGATTTGTTTTTTTTTGTATTTTACAAGTAAATTATGAATTGGATGTTTCCTTATCATAAACACAATCCCCAAATTAGGTGGCATCCTCTTGTCTGAAGCTGATGTTGATTTTTAAATAGGAATTGCCTTTTGTTCCTGTCTGAGTTCAGTGTGCTTGTCAACATTCCTGGGAAATTTTGGAATGGTCTCTTTGGTGAACACAGTGCTTCCCAAAATTTGGTATCCCTTAAATATGTTGGGACTACTACAAGATTTATATTGTCCAGTCAGCAGGCCAGTAGCCATGTTAGTTGGTCATTCTGGGAGATGTAGCTCACCCTTGGAAATACCTTTGTACTGGTGTGCTGACTTAAGAATATTTAGTAACAATATACAATATCTTAAGGCACCCATTGTTGTTTAGGTATTGGGTGGCCTATACATTAAAATAAATATAGCACATAAATAAACCAATAAGCAAACACATCTGTCTGAGTCTTGAACATATTTGGACTTAAATGTTTGGTACCATGTATTTATTTCAAAAGCTAGAAAGGTTTATAAGTCATTTGATATATTGATATATACCAGTTAAATACTTGCTTATATCTTTTTATGTTTCTAGATTTGATTAAAGAAGATAAAAAAAATTATTATGAAGGACTTCTCTCAAGCAACATAGCACCAATGTATTCTGCTTTTCAAGGTAAAGGCTAATTATTATGGGCTTTTGCTTATTTTTATGGGAAAAATACAAGCTAAAATATAATTATCTAAAGTTATACTCTTGTGATTGTGTCTGCAATAATATACATGTAGTAATGTCCAGTGAATGATGGTGGTGTTCTACATTGTACTATAATTCTTCAGATTCATAACAATTTCCTGAATGCCTACTTTCTTGGTTCTGTATGTCTGCAGTCTACTTCAAATGATCATACCATGGTTTAATGTCTCAAAACAGAAATGAATCTTCTGTTCCTTTATATAGCTTCTTTGGACATGCAAGCAAGACACTTCTAAAATTGGAAGGCTAAAATAATCTCTCTATTTACTTGGGAGTAAGCTCATTGAGCTCAAAAGGACTTGTAAATAGATCTGTCAAGAATTGTTTTCACTTCTCTAATCCAGATATGAATAATCCTGTGGCCATAGATTGAACACTATGCTTCTTTGATTATCTAGGCTCCAAGGATGATACTCAAAATAGCCAAGATAGTCTTTATGTAAAACCATGATGGAAAGTGTTTATAGTGAAAGAAATACTTTCTACTGATTATCTATTTCTAAAGATTAGGAGAATTTCTGGATTGTAGATCACCTCTGCAAAGAGTGTCAGTCCATTCAAGAATTATAAAAAAAGATGGTCAAAGCAAATGTCATTGTTTGATTTATATTGGAAGTCCCGACAATGCGCATCAAACTTAAATTTATTCATAAATATCTCTTGGTCTTGGAAGCTCATATCCCAAGCTCCAAACCTCCAGTATGCCAAGTTCAAAATATTGGGGAGGACTGTGTAGTTTCAACATACTTGAAAATAGTTATGAAATTCACACTGTTTTGATAAATTAGTAAAATAAAGGCAGCCAGCAGTGTCACTGAGGGGCTTGGTTCTCTTCAGATCATGATGTTTTCTTAGTGATATTCTCCCTTGTTCTTTCAGTGATTTGGAAATATTTTAATACTGTCCTACTGCCATCATATGCTGCAGCCAGGAATGGTGTAAATGTGATCACAGGTCCTATATTTGATTATGACTATGACGGCATATATGATACACCAGAGGAAATAAAAAGGTAGGCAGATATCTGTTTTAGCTTTTTTGTGTTTGAGAGACTATGTATTGAAATAACCGCTTTAATTTATGGGAACAAATCTCCTTTGAAATGTATTTTTCTGACTTAACAGAATGTATGTCCTGATGACATAAGACAATTAACAATTTATACTGAGTCTATCAATCCTTTTATGGCTTCTTCCATATGTTAAAATCCACTGTATTGGATTTTAACATGTGTAAACTATGGCTTTTCTTTTTTAAAAAGAAAATTACGTTCAAATAAGTATTTTAATACATATTTTATTGCAAAGAGTATGAAAGATATTTTGATATGGTATTTAAAAGCTGGTGGGTGAAACCATTTCACTGTTCACAATAATCTAAGAGTATTGATTCAAGGTGGTATCAAGGAATATACATTAACATTCTAACAGTGTTGTGGGCAGCCCTTATCAGAGGCATCTGTGGGGAAAGAGGAGAAGGATATCGAAGGAAAAACAAATAATGAAAGCAGTGTCTTGTCATCCCTTTTGCATGCACATCATGATATCCACGCATAACCATGAATCCAGTAGAGCTTGTGTTACAACAGTGCAATGCTGCTTCTATCATTTGGATGAATGCCTTAAATCATGTGGAGGTATCTTATTCATTGCTGTATTAAAAGTATACTCCACTTTTCAGTAAAGAATGTCCATCACCATTTTAGTAGTAATTATAAGATTTAAAAAAGAGAAATACATTTCAAGTACATTTTGAAAACATAATTTGCACATCGTTAAAATGATATTTGCAAGTTGGAACAGGAAATAGAGAAGCTCATGATTTATGTTTCTATCAAATCTAATTTCAATAGTGTGATTTGAGAAAATAAATCCACTTGGAGATTGTGAAACCCAGACTGATTGAAAGGGGAAAAAAATTCTCATACCAATAGCCTGGCCTCATTACATATAGTTTTAAAGGTTTATAATCAGTTTTTTAAATGTACCTGGAAATAATTCCACTCATAGCTTGTGGAATTGGTTTAGCAAGGGAAATCTGCTCCCTCTAAGAGGCTGCATTACTTCAAGTGTAAATTAGCTTATGCTTTATATATCCTGATGGGTTATATTAGGGGTATCAAACTTGTGGGCTAGATGCATCACGTGGTAGCCATGCCCATCCGTTTTAGCAAAGGAAAAAAAAAATCATGATAAGTCACGTGACGAAAACGTGACACTGCAAGTTTGATGCCCCTGGCTTATATCTACTGGAATAGTAGATCACTTAAAGCTACAGTTTTGGTTTAACCAAAAAGGTGTATATTTCTTTGGTGTGTGGAGTATGCTCAGTACAGCTAAACAAGAAAATGTTGCTTTTTTTTCTTTTCTTTTTTAAAATTAAATTTCAGGCACTCCACTAATTTAGCGGTCCTGATTCCTACTCATTACTTCATTACCTTGACAAGTTGTAAAAATGCTTCCCAGACACCTTTGCAATGTGAAGGATCCCTTGATGTGATATCTTACATTATACCTCATAGAGAAGACAACAGTGAAAGTTGCACAGTGAGTATAACATTTTAATATATGAAAGATAAAAATGCACAAAAAGGGCTGGGTTGTTTTTTTTGAAGTGCAAGTTTCTAGTTTTCGTAATGAGTGTGGGCAGAGACTTGAAAATGTGAGAAATATATGGGAAAAGTTTTGAAATAGGAAAGATGTTTAGCTTTTAAAGTAAAAGGCCTCATTTCTAACCCTGGCATAAACTTTAACGCAACATTAACACAGTCCTAATTATGGCTGATGTGAGTATGTCACAGGGGTCTTATTCAGTACATAAATAATTGTGAAATTACCACCAAAATTACTTTTTGCCCTTAGATAATCATTGTTTTTTCCCCCGAATGGATCTCATGTAGAGATGTTGGTCATGATCTTTCTGAAGTTTAATATTCAGGTTGCTAGTAGTAATCATGGAAATAAGGGTAAAGTAAATGCATATCAAATGTGAAATTGATAACCGGGGTAGATAATTAATACTCTAGGACAAATAAAAAATATTCAAAATCTTGGATCTTGGAGATATCTTGGGTAGAAAAGTGAGTATTAATAGAATTATAATAAATAATAAAATTAAAGGGAAAAGAAACACAGGAGAAAAATAATTCAAATCCTGGTCTACAATGCAGATTTTTTTTGGGGTGTGGGGGGGTTCTCTTCGAGTCCATCTTGATTTCTGGAAACTACAAGGACAAGTTCTGTTGGCAGGTTGTTAGGAAGTAGTTTGCCTGCTTCCTAGGACTGAAAGACCCCAAGGCCCCCAGCTGGTTTTCTCTCCAAGGTGGGACTAGAACTCACATCTCCCAGTTAAAAGACTGGTGCCTAAATCACTACACCAAAGTGACTCACTTAATTGATTTTATTATTCAGTAATTAAATAGGTGTACATAGGAGGTCCTCGCTTTACCACAGTTCATTCAGTGACCATTACAATGCCACCGAAAGAAATGATTTATGACCGTTTCCCCCACTTACGCTGTTGTAGCATTCCCATGTCCACGCGATCAAAATTCAGTTGCTTGGCAACCAGTTCATACAGGTGTCAGGATTCCGGCAGTTACCCCCATGAGTCTCAAGCCAAACTTCCAAAACTTAAAAAGGATTTATTGGGAGTTAACATGCCGGCACTGCCTAGGTGTAGCCGACTCTGGGACACATAATTCATTGTCACCCTTGACCCTGGTTTTCCTTCCACCCACTGGATGTATCTTAATTCATATTCTCCAGTGGGACTCATCCATAGCCAAGAGTCATCAATCATGCTCTCCAATTAGAATTTTACGCGGCAGAAACTTAGTTACCTAGTTACTATCTTTGAAAACATTTGTGGAATGTAGTTTCAGTTTAATGACAGGTAACCTATAACAGATAATCAGAGTTGGAAGGGACCTTATAGGTCATCTAGTCCAACCCCCCCACCCAAGAGGGAGACCCAACACCATTTCTGACAAATGGCAGTCCAATCAGTTTTGCAAGCTGCTGCACTGCTCCCTCTCCCTTTCTGTTGGCAACTCTAAAAAGACCATAGAAATATTTTATGAGTTGAAAACAGGTAGACCTCGGCTTACAACAGTTCATTTAGTGACGGTTCAAAGTTACAGTGGCACTGAAAAAGTGACTTATGATCATTTTTCACACTTACAACCATTGCAGCATCCCCATGGTCACGTGATCATGATGGTTGCAGCGTCCCGGAGTCATGGGATTCACTTTTGGAGATCTTCAGACAAGCCAAGTCAATGGGGAATCCAGATTTGCTTAACAACCATGTTACTAACTGAACAAATGCAATGATTCACTTAACTACTGTGGCAAGGAAAGTTGTAAAATGGGGCAAACTCACTTCACGAAGATTTCACAAATAGCAACACCAATTTTGGGCTCAACTGGGGACGTACCTCGAGGACTACTTGCGTTCATGATGGATGCAGGCAGGGTCCTGTGCAGTGGTGGGATTCAATTTTTTTTTACTACCGGTTCTGTGGGTGTGGCTTGGTGGGCCTGGCAGGGGAAGGTTACTGTAAAATCTCCAGTCAGAGGTGGTATTTGCTGGTTCTCTGAACTACTCAAAATTTCCACTACCGGTTTTCCAGAACTGGTCAGAACCTGCTGAATACCAACTCTAGTGTTGTGGCCTATGATGACCTTTTGCAACCTTCGGACAAGCAAAGTCAATGGGGAATCCATATTCACTTAACAACCACGTTACTAACTTAGTAACTGCAGATATTCAGTTAACAACCGGTGGCAAGAAATGTCATAAAATGGGGCAAAACTCACTTATAGGTGAAACTCGAAAAATTAGAATATCGTGCAAAAGTTCATTTATTTCAGTAATGCAACTTAAAAGGTGAAACTAATATATAAGATAGACTCATTACATGCAAAGCAAGGTAGTTCAAGCCGTGATTTGTCATAATTGAGATGATTATGGCTTACAGCTCATGAAAACCCCAAATCCACAATCTCAGAAAATTAGAATATTGTGAAAAGGTTCAATATTCTAGGCTCAAAGTGTCCCACTCTAATCAGTTAATTAAGCCATAACACCTGCAAAGGGTTCCTGAGCCTTTAAATGGTCTCTCAGTCAGGTTCAGTAGGAATCACAAGCATGGGAAAGACTGCTGATCTGATAGTTGTGCAGAAAACCATCATTGACACCCTCCATAAGGAGGGAAAGCCTCAAAAGGTAATTGCAAAAGAAGTTGGATGTTCCCAAAGTGCTGTATCAAAGCACATTAATAGAAAGTTATGTGGAAGGGAAAAGTGTGGAAGAAAAAGGTGCACAAGCAGCAGGGATGACCGCAGCCTGGAGAGGATTGTCAGGAAAAGGCCATTCAAAAGTGTTGGGGACTTTCACAAGGAGTGGACTGAGGCTGGAGTCAGTGTATCAAGAGCCACCACACAGAGATGGATCCTGGACATGGGCTTCAAATGTCGTATTCTTCTTGTCAAGCTGCTCCTGAACAACAAACACCAGAAGCATCTTACCTGGGCTAAAAAAAAACCAGACCTATCCTCTTTTCTGATGAGGGCAACTTTTGCATCTCATTTGGAAACCAAGGACCCAGAGTCTGGAGGAAGAATGGAGAGGCACACACTGCAAGATGCTTGAAGTCCAGTGTGTGTTGATTTGGGGAGCCATGTCATCTGCTGGTGTTGGTCCACTGTGCTTCATTAAGTCCAGGGTCAACACAGCCATCTACCAGGAGATTTTTGGAGCACTTCATGCTTCCTTCCACAGATGAGCTTTATGGGGGTGCTGACTTCATTTTCCGGTAGGACTTGGCACCTGCCCACACTGCCAAAAGCACCAAAACCTGGTTCAATGACCGTGGGATTATTGTGCTTGATTGGCCAGCAAACTCGCCTGACCTGAACCCCATAGAGAATCTATGGGACATTGCTAAGAGAAAGATGAGAGACATGAGACCGAACAATGCAGAAGAGCTGGAGGCCGCTATTGAAGTATCCTGGTCTTCCATAACACCTCAGCTGTGCCATAGGCTGATAGCTTCCATGCCATGCCACATTGAGGCAGTAATTGCTGCAAAAGGGGCCCAAACCAAGTACTGAATACATATGCATGCTTATACTTTTCAGAGGTCCGATGTTGTTTTATGTACAAACCTTGTTTTATTGATTGCACGTAATCTAATTTTCTGAGATTGTGGATTTGGGGTTTTCATGAGCTATAAGCCATAATCATCTCAATTATGACAAATCACAGCTTGAACTATCTTCCTTTTCATGTAATGAGTCTATCTCATATATTAGTTTCACCTTTTAAGTTGCATTACTGAAATAAATGAACTTTTGCACAATATTCTAATTGTTCGAGTTTCAGCTGTAATTTAAACTGTCTTGCATAGCAACAGAAATTTTGGGCTCAGTTGTGATCGTAAGTTGAGGACTACCTGTACTGCCCAAGGAGCTGCTGATCCAGCTCTACAGAGGAATTATTGTGCCTGTCATCTGCACCTCTATAACTGTCTGGTTTGATTCTGCAACCCAACAGGACAGACATAGACTTCAGAGGATAATTAGGACTGCAGAAAAAACAATTAATACACACCTGCCTTCCATCGAGGACCTGTATACTGCACGAGTCAAAAAGAGGGCTGTGAAAATATTTACAGACCCCACACATCCAGGACATAAATTGTTTCAACTCCTACCTTCAAAACAATCTATAGAGCACTGCACATCAGAACAACTAGACACAAGGACAGTTTTTTCCCCCGTCCATCACTCTGCTAAACAAATAATTACCTCAACACTGTCCAACTATTTACAAAGTACCTTATGATTCTTGACTCTTGACGAACGTATCTTTTATGTACACTGAGAGCATTTGCACCAAGACAAATTCCTTGTGTGTCCAGTCACACTTGGCCAATAAAGAATTCTATTTGAAAAAAGATATTGGAATTATGATTTTTTTATAAATGGAATAAGAATCAACAATGCAAGAGATGAGACTAAAAGAACCGGGTATGTTTATTCCTGGGAAGAAAGACTAGATGGTGGTACCTGATGGTACTAGATAACATAGCATATAGTAACAGGTTTAAAGCATCTAAGGTCATGTCATAGAGTGCAATACACAGAATAATGGCTTTAAGGAAATAATTTCTAGCTGATCATCAGGAACTGTTTCCAAATAACATTAAGTGTTTAACAGCGGAAGCAATTGCCAGGAAAAATGGCAAGCTCCCTTCCACTGACTGTTTTCAAACAATAGCAGGATAGCCATCTGTCCTGCTGCTTTAATTTGGGCTCCCACATTGAGCAGGGATTGGATCAATGAATTAAATTGGCCTCTTTCAACATTATAATTCTGTGACTGTTCAGTTCACGCTGTTAAGGGAAAGAAGGCTAAATTGCATGCTGTATTAGGACTGTATAGTTATAAAAAGTAGTCATATTACTACAGGGAGAAGGTAAATCCTTTGTTGGAGGCTGATGCTCCTTTGTGTGCATTTGAGCATATATGAGAGTTGGAATATGACATGAATAATGATCAATAATGTGAGTTTAATTAATTAGGAAATACATTATAGGAATAGGCAAATTCTAGTATCCAGCTAATTATGTTATAGAAACAAGAGAGTCAAAAGTCATGTTCTCTTTGCATAAGTTCCTGGGAATATAGGCAAGTGGACATGTCCTGAATCATTTATCTATTTTTTTTTTTTAAAAAAAGACAGAAGATAGAGAAAGAAATGATACAGAGCAGGCTCTTAATTCTCTAGCTAAGCTCTACTGCCCCCTTATGGTCAATAGGTCATGAGCTGTTGAAAGTAAGTACTATTAGATTCACCTTTCCGGTGACATTCCTTTTTGCTCTGGAGAACATGCTCAGATCATCTTCAAAACAATTTATCAATTTAAGCATTGAATGTTTAAATATCTTAGAATGTCTGCAACATGAACTAGAATTAGGGGGCGTGCATAAGTGCACCAACGTGCCTACCGTCCCTGTCCTATTGTTGCTTTTATTTTTCTTATATGTATCCATGTATTCATAACTATGTTTTTACTTATACCTATTATCTTGTAAGCAATTGACAAACCAAATAAAATAAAAATAAAATAAAATCCTTGTTTCTTTTTTCCAATAGGTTGGCAAGCCCGAATCCTTATGGGTTGAAGAGAGAATGAGATTTCATGTTGCACGAGTTAGAGATGTGGAACTTCTTACAGGACTTAGCTTTTATCATGAACGAAAGCAGCCCGTGACTGATATTTTACAGCTGAAAACATATTTGCCAAGTTTTGACAAAGCCAGAATCTAATTTTGTTGCGTTTCTGTACCAAAAAGAAAGAGGAACTAGATCACAGCTTCGTAAACATGCTGGAATATTTTCAGAAGATACTGGAGCAAAATGGGAACAAGAAACAAACTGTGCCACATTTTGTATCTCAGGGACATTTAATGGACTGCCTATATCAGAGACAAATAGCTTTCAGCCTTATTATTCTCTTCAATGTGATAGAAATGTCTATACTGTTGTAAAAGCCTGTCTGTAACATCAACACAACAGATCAAATGGGATAAAAACCAACAGTTCTACAATGATTTCAACAGTATAAAAAGTGTTCTCAAGTTACTTTATTCTGCCTGAGTTGTTGTTTTTGTTTTACACAGAGGCAGGAGCAAATTAACTACAAATGAACCCAACTGGCATGTATATTTCAAAAGTTATAAGTAATATACGAAGTTTTTTTTTAATTGTCATTGTCTGAGCTTTTTTTCACTCTGTTTAATAAATAGAATATAATTTAATGGATATTCTTATTTTTTGGGGGGGATATCATACATATTTATACATATCATTTCAGAAGTTCTTTTAAGATTAATGGGATTTACTTTCAGTGACACGGTTATAGGATTACAGCTCTCATATATTGTGGACCGCATGTTCCTGAAAACATAAAAGATAGTTGTATTGTGTTGGTGCAATACTTACCGTATATGCCGGCGTATAAGACGACCCGGCATATAAGACGACCCCCCAACATTTCCACTCAAAATATAGTTTGTTATATACTCGCCCCCTCTTCCGCACGCCTTCCACTTTTGCACTTTTTTTTTTTTTTGAGGCACTTTTGTCTACCGTGGAAACGAATCCCGTGAAGCTGAAAGGAGCAGCCAGCCTTCTCCCAGCTCCCAAGGAAACGAGGCTCGCACCGCCCGGGCTCCGCTGAGGTATCCGGCTGGGGCTGTCAGGAGTTGTTACCGCTGGCGCGGCTCCGCGCGGCTCCAGTCCCGCGTTGCCTCGGGAAGGGAAAGGCAAAAAGGAAGAGCCGCGGCGGCGCTTTGCAATGGCAGCAGCGGCTCCTGGTTTTGCCTTTCCTTCCCGAGGCAACGCGGGACTGGAGCCGCGGAGCCGCGCCAGCGGTAACAACTCCTGACAGCCCCAGCCGGATACCTCAGCGGAGCTCGGGCGGTGCGAGCCTCGCTTCCTTGGGAGCTGGGAGAAGGCTGGCTGCTCCTTTCGGCTTCACGGGATTCGCTTCCCACGGTGTGCAAAGTGCCTCAGCCGCGGGCAGCCGCAGTGCTTCCCAATTACTATTTGCCGGCGTATAAGACGACCCGGCATATAAGACGACCCCCCTAATTGGAGGCATCTTTTTCAGGGCAAAAAAGTCGTCTTATACGCCGGCAAATACGGTACATGTTCATGTTATGTTTTTGATACTGCCACCTTGTTCCCAGATACTGTTTCAGGGATTCCCAACTCCCAGTCTGCAGACCAGTACCAGTCTGTGGCCCGTTAGGAACTGATCTATGCAAGCAGTGAGTAAGCGTGAGCGTGCAAAGCTCCATTTGCTCAAGCAATGGGAACACATGTGTGAAACCATCCCCTTCCCTCTGCCCTTGCTGCCACCACCATACCTGTTCCACAAAGCCAGAAAAGTTGGAGACCACTGATTAGCCATTCATACGTCTGAACAGGCATGAGCAAGATTTGTGTATGTTCTGTGGCTGAATACTAAGTGAATGCAGAATTGATTGATTTGTTGATTGGATTAATCTCACCGCTGTCTGAGGGACACGTCACATTTTACAACGTCTATCAACACATAAATATCAAGCACACATTGTACAATAAAACAGAATAGTACAATGAAAGAAACATAACATAAACAGTGGAATAATAAATTATGTTGGTTCACATATCTAACGCTTTCTTAAAAAGCTCAATTTTTAATAATTTATAGAAGGACCACAATGTAAGGACAGATTGAATTACCATGTGGAGCAGTGGCCCCCAACCTTTTTTGTGCCACGGCCCGGTACCGGCATCACAAAATGATCCGCGGCCCGGTACCGGCATCAGCACACATGACAAGACAAGGCGAGCCGAGCGACCGGCCAGCCAGCCGTCCCCCGCTTCTCCCTGCCACCTTCAACTCCTCCTTTGTACCTTTGTTGATGGGCTTCGGGACGGCTTCAGGACGGTCTCTTGGCTCGCCTTGCCTTGGGTGCTGAAAGAATCCTCGCGCCTTAGTTTCGTTCGAAGCCGCCCGCCCCACTTCGATGAAACTAAGGCGCGAGGATTCCTTCAGGACCCAAACGCCGCTTTCCAACCGGAAAAGCTCACCCGGAAGCACTTTCTCATCAAAACAAGATGGCGGTGCCCAGCAAACCGGCGGCCCAGTAGAAAATGTTCCACGGACCGGTACCGGTCCAGGGCCTGGTGGTTGGGGACCCCTGATGTGGAGGAATTACCACCATTGAAGCCAGTGGTGGGATTCAAATGTTTTACTATCAGTTCTATGGGCTTGGCTTGTGGGGCTTGGCTTGTGGGGCTTGGCTTGGCTTGGTGGATGTGGCTTGGTGGGCATGGCAAGGGAAGGATACTGTAAAATTGCCATTCCCACCCCACTCCAGGGGTAGGATATTGTAAAATCCCATTCCCTCCCCACCCCACTAACCTGCTTTTCAGCTCCATTCTCCTGTGCAGGACAACAAAAAAAGACTCAGCCGATCAGCTGGGACTTGGGAGGCAGAGAATAGATGGGGGCAGGGCCAGTCAGGGGTGGTATTTGCCAGTTCTCCGAACTACTCAAAATTTTCATTACCAGTTCTCCAGAACTAGTCAGAACCTGCTGAATACCACCTCTGATTGAAACACACTACTTCTGGCTCTCGTTTTGTGTAAGTGAGGATTAGCATGTGGAAGATAATATCTGGATGAGGTTTATACTCGCGGGATTCATGGAATGATATTGTGTCAATAAGAACTAAACGTAATAAATACTCTTGTGTTTATAACAAACATCTTTTCTGCGACTGAATAAAGACTGACTGTAACAAGATCCACTTATCAGAAAATAAAATACCTTGCTACTAAAGACAATAGAAGTCCAGAAAAACACTTATGGCAAGTAACAATAAAGTCTCATACCTATTTTGAGATGGGGAGTGGGGATTATGATTTCTTAAGGAATAATTGTCTACAAATACAGACAGTTCCCATCTTTAAATACTGTATGAAGAAAGATGATTCCTGGAAAATCTTTTCAGATATATTTTTTTCTTTTGTTGAATTTTGAACCTTGACAATTTTTCCAAGGCAACTGTCTATTGAAGTAGCAGGACATAACTTTCAGAAAGAACTTTTTTGGTGAAGAACTTGGTGCCTTCTTAGCTTTGTTGTTTGCTTCCAGACGTTTCCTTATCCAACTAGGTCAGTGCTAATGAATGTGGGGTTTGCACCCTGTTTAGTATAAACATCCAAGTTCAAAGAGTGCCAAGGGCTCAAACCTGAGTTATAGGGGTTCAAATTCTCTTCTATTGGAATTCCTTTTTGTCCCATAAGATTAAGTCTAGTAGGAAGATAATGGTACCTTCTTTCTTCAAATGTATATAATTGAAATTACAAAATGCCTTTTTGAGGGAGTAGAAAAATTGTAAGTAAATACTGTCTAACAAATAGGTTTTCTTCTTTTCTTTTTCTTTTTACTGATAACAATGATTAAGTCCAATTTTTTTGGAAGTCTGAAAATGTTTTTATTTGAATTCACCAATGATGAATGGTATACCGAAAGGAATAAGAGTTTCATACTGCTATCTGTCCCTTTAAGAATAAGGGAGGAAAACAAGCAAGCAGTTACAATACTGTAGTAGCTTCTTCTTTCAGGGATAATCTCTGTAACAATTGACCGTAAGTAGTTATCTAAGATAATGAGCAAGTTGAGAGTCTATTCTTTTGGAATAAAATGCATTTCATGGGAGTCTAAGAAAATTATGGTAGCCAGAAATTATCCCACCCCACACTGTGTTTAGCTTGAATGCACGCTATTTCAGTTCTTACACCTACTTATACGTGGTTCGAAATAATAGGAAAAGGACAATAGAATTGGATTGATAAAAAGCAAAAGGAGAATGGCTGATGATGGTATCATGTTTAAGTATTGCACATAGTTTTGACAAGAATTGCAATATAGTGAGATGGACCTTGTCAGGTTCTCAGAGGAAAAATCCAGGGAAGGTAGGATTTCATTGCCATTACGACAAACACTTAATAACTTAAAGAAAAACAGAAGTAATATTAACTATTTGGTCACAAAACTGAGAAAAATATAATCAGATGCAGACAGATGGTTGCATGCCAAACTCCCCTTTGTTATCTAGTCTAAATCTTTACTGTTTCTCTGAAAAGCTTAAGGATTGTTTTAAAGCCTGACTCACTTTTGATTCTTTACTCTGTGAGAAATTAAAGTATTTAGCAAAACAGAATCACTGCCAGGGCGGGCGGTGTTAGTATATGTTGATCTCTGAAGTTCTGGCTGATGATAAAGATGATCTTAACTTTCTGAAACTAAGATTTCATTTTATATGTTTTATAATAGTTTGCAAACATTCTTCAACTCCACCACACGGGGTCAGACTGCCCTAATCATTTAAAATATTTTTTTATGATAAGCTACCTGGAAGAAGGAACACAAACAGAAAGGCAGTTTTTGAATTACCAACATTGAACAAGACTGCATGGTATGAACTACTAAAACATGGACTCTGGCACTCATAACTGCGAGTGTTCAACTTTTATTCTGGAATTTGGACATAAAAACATGGCAGCACATGATATGTTCCTCTTGGAATCCAATCAGATGGTCAATCTTGCCCACTTTCAGGGTACTCTGTTATATTCCCTTTCCTAACTTCAATCTTCCCCTACAAGAATAAATGGGCATATAATGATCACTCAACAGACTCAGTACTCATTATCTGAGAGCTGTCAGATGCTGATCCCAAAATATTATTTACTCTGAACCCTTGAATCACCAAGCTACAAATTTGAGTTTTACCACGGGGTGCACATAGACACCCAGAGAGAAGCTCAAGAATGATATTTACACAAATGGGCCTTATAGCAAACAAAGACTAGTTATATTTGACTTGAAGCAGAAAGTGACTGATGTATGTCTATAATCACCATTTTCCACTGGAAGCTAGCACAAATAGTCCTAAGAATTGAATAATAGATGTATTAATGCATTTTAGTGCCAGAAAGAGAAAATAGAATAAGATAAACTTGATTTGAGCAAGAATTGCTGCTCTGACACAGGTGTCAAAATGTAAAGTGTCAGGTGAAAATCCACCCCCCCTCTCTCTCCTAACCATGTTTTCACTTATTCATTTAATGAGTGTTGCATAATTCAAATGATTCCTCCTAACCCATTTTTGTAATATAATACTTACAATTCTAACTCAATACAATCTAAAATAGCATTATTTCATATATTTATTTTAAAAAATGAACATTTTTTTTTCTGCCCACCAGGCCCCCTCATTAAAAATTAAACACTTATTCAGGAAGGTATAGAGTTGTTCTGTGCATCCTTTGGTGTGGTAATGGTGAAATGAGGCTAGTACAGATTTCTCTGTAATACTGGCAGAGAAGCCCATGCTTTGTTGTTTCTGTGTGTCCAGAGTCACAGGGGTGTTTTATCTCTGGACAATGAGTCTTCCTGTATAATCTTTCCAGACAGCTAGGAGAAGGCATAACAATGTGCCACAGTAAAGGCCTGCCAGCTTTTAGGTACCTCAAGATTAGTTAAGTATGTCATTTGGGAGGCAGAATACCAATTGGATTCACTGGCTATAAAGGCTGGGGTCCTGGCTAAATCCAACTGATATTCGGCGTCTACTGCACATTGCTTAATTAGTGCTTTGGCCTGATCACATCCCATGCTTAAGGGAAGACCTGGAGAGAAATCCCAAAAGTGCTTTTTCAGGAGGTGACTGGACTTTCTTGTTTTCCTTTGAAGACGTTTCGCTTCTCATCCAAGAAGCTTCTTCAGCTCTGACTGGATGGTGGGGAATGGAAGGATTTATACTCCTTGCAGACAGCATTTGCATTCTTTTAGAGAGTCATTGAGGCCACTTGGAGGTTTATCGTTGTTCTCAAGGTCATCTGAATAATCAAATGTGTATGGAGCCTTCTTGGCTGCAGGATGTTTTCTGCCCTGTGTCCGTTCACGCAGGCTGTTGGGGATGAGTCTGTGTTGTCTGCATCTCAAACTGAAGCACAAATGCTTCCTGTAAACTGCAATTTTTTTCATTCCCCACCATCCAGTCAGAGCTGAATAAACTCCGTGGATGAGAAGCAAAATGTCTTCAAAGAAAAACAGGAAAGTCCAGTTGCCTCCTGAAAAAGCACCTTTGGGATAACCATGACTTGGATGACTGAGAATCTCCATAGACACCTGGAGAGAAGCTCAAGGATGATATTTTAGTTGCCATTGCCTGTTTCTCTATGGATTGAACATTATCCCTCATAATTAAGGAGGCACATCTGTGGGGGGAGATAATCTGAGCATACCAATAATTGAGTATGGTCACCCACACTCTAGCCTCCACTTTCATGAGGTCTGTCAGGGTAGCATAAAAGACACATTTTGAGACCTGAAGGGCCAGTCTTAGACATTTTGATTGTACAAGTTCTACTGGTGCAAAACTGGAGAGGGGGCTTAACTGGACACCATAGAGAAATTGTGTTAATGGCTTGGCTGTAAATAATTTGAGTGCTGCAGGTATATAGTGGCACTTGAGAGTCTCTACAAGTGAAATGTTCATAATTTGTGGTATCTTAATGGATTCCAAATACTGGATACTGAATCCAACAGATGTTCTGCCTCCCAAATGACATACTTAACTAATCTCAAGGAACCTAAAAACTGGGAGGCCTTTACTGTGGCACATTCTCCTCAGCTGTCTGGAAGGATGATATATAGCCATGAAGAACATATGCATCCGTGTCATGCAACAATTACTTTCAAAATCATCTTAATAATCCAAATTGACCCCACTCTCAAAATAAAAAGGTTTCTACACCCATCTAAAACTATGGCACTTGAAAGAATCTCTCTCCTTCTGAACATGGTAGTCTTTTATTATAAGCTTTTAGACAGCAGTTGGGGGTTATTAATTATCTGCTTTGGAAAGGGTAGATTAGATGACCACTGAAGTTATTTCCAGCTTTATGATTCTACAATTCTCTGCTTCAAATTTAAGACAGGCAGATTTAATAGATTGTTTTGTACTGTTTCCTGGAGACCTGAAAGCTACCAATTAAAGCCAGATGTAAAAGACAGAATGAAGTAAGTTTGAGCCAGCCAAAAGTTTTGAGTTTTAGAAAAGAACACAGCTTCCACTGTCCATGGAATTTTCTTTTTCTATTATAATGTAGGGTATAAAATTGGATTTGCTGTACTTATGCAATTTGATGTAATGTTTAAGATGTTGGCCTAGGCCAGGGTTCCCCCTGTTGTATATAGACATTTACATACTCGTAATACTACTTTCTGATTGGACAACCACTACCACCTAGCGATTGGTGGTTAACAACGCATTATGATTGGCCGCCTAAACGGCGGGAGGTTTAAAATGATGTCATTGGTTGCGAGCCGCGAGCAGATGCTATAAAAGAGGCTGCCACGGCTCCAGTTTAGTTGAATTTTACTGACTGTAAATAAAGAGCTGATTTCAACTCCGGTCTCCAGTCTACTTTGTTCTGGCGATAGAACACCCCCAACTTGGTAACTTAGCAGCTGACTGGAGAATTCTGGGACTTGAAGTCCACAAGTCTTAAAGTTGCCAAGTTTGGGGAACCCTGGCCTAGGAGTTTTATCATGTATGGGCCATCTTCTGCTGCCAGTGTCACCCCTGTACTGGGTAGCAAAAACTAGTGGTAGTCACAAAATAGAGGAGCCTCTGGCTTCTGACCTATCCTGACAAATCAGCATTTGTTTTGTACTTCTGCCTTGCAGCTGGATGTTGTGTCCGAGCTTTTGTGTTTTTCCTATCCTTTGTTCTCCAGCTGGAAGAAAGCTTTTTGCTACAGTATGTTCTTGCCATCTCACCAAGAAAGATGCAAAGCGGCTCTATTTTTCTGGGTGCATTTAAAGTTTACTGACAGCAAGGACAAATGATGGGAAAGGAGCTTGTTGCTTGGTGAAGACTCTTACAAGATGGCATGTGTGGCAGAAAACTAGAGACACCCCGCTTTCAAATCTACTGCAGCTCATTGGGCAACTTTGGCCTATGATTCAGTGGTGGGATTCAATTTTTTTTACTACTAGTTCTGTGGGCGTGACTTGGTGGGCGTGACTTGGTGGGCGTGGCAGGGGAAGGATACTGTAAAATATCTAGTCAGAAGTGATATTTGCCGGTTCTCCGAACTACTCAAAATTTCCGCTACCGGTTCTCCAGAACTTGTCAGAACCTGCTGAATACCCCCTCTGTCTGGGACTCGGGAGGCAGAGAATAGATGGGGGCGGGGTCAGTCAGAGGTGGTGTTCTGAACTACTCACAATTTCCGCTACCAGTTCTCCAGAACTGGTCAGAACCTGCTGTGATTGCCTCTTGTTCCAACCTGTTTCAGACAACTATGATAAGGCTAAATCTGAAGCAGGGGGATGTCTATATATGCTGTTTATATACCAGTCTAACACATAATATTGTGTACACTTTGATGCATTTCCCTCCCAATTTTTTTGCAGTCCAGATCTGGTAGCCCTAGCACAGGAATATATATGTTCCAAATGTATTAGGATAGCTGTCCTACAACTCATTACATAAAGGCTTGGTCCAGATAACTGGATCAAGACCCAGTGTAAATTTAGGATCAGAGACCTGCAATAATCACCCTGAATCAGACCTTGCTATAATAAGTCAGAAGAGAGAGTTTATTTAGGGTTACCAGATCAGGCCTCCACAATTCTGGACAACCAGTAGATCAGATTTCAAACTCGTGTCATCATGGTGGCATCACGTGACCTATTGGGACTCCCCCGCCTTTGCTAAACTGAGCAGGGGTGGGGCCAGCCGCAAGTTTGACAGCTTTGCACTAGATGGTATGAAAAAGAAGGCGATTTGCTTCTCTTTGCTGCCATCTAGTGTTTAGAGATGGAAAGGAGGTTTGAACACCTCTGCCATTTATAGAAAAAGAAGAAACTACTGTATTTAGTGTGACTACTGTATATTTTCTCATTTTAGGCCTGGGAGAATAATAGTTTGTAAGAATAACCTTCAGAAATGGGGCAAAGAGATGCTGACTAGGGAATGGTCAGATAAGAGAGAGAAGAGCCCACAGCTTCATGCTGGGGAAAGCAAGAGGCTCAGAAGGAGGCCTATTATATTTTTTTAGGCTGTAAAGGTGACCATAAGAGAATTGTACTTTCAGAGTTGCAAGATTCTGTTACTCTAGTTTTTACAATGAAGTAGAACTAACTTATCTGGTCATGTTACCTATCTGGTTTTGCCTGGTAAGGCTGACAGGTGGCTGTCCTCTATTCTCTCTTCTGACTTTGGATAGAGAGATGGCGGCCTAAATTCTATGGAAATAAAGATGTTCCAGGCACCCCAGAAGTTATGCTTTACTTTTCTTTTCATTTACCCCACATACATGGTGAGGGGATGAAATGGGAGCTTTTCCCATATCATCCCTGAATATCACTTCCAACTTTTCTCCCTTCCTTTTTTCTTCAATTGAAAAAAAAGAAAGAGAGAGCATGTGACAGTAAGCCAACCTCTGCAAAGGAAGCTGGGATCCAGGCCAAAATGGCTGCTTTGCATATAACTGGAGCCGTTTCAGATATCTTTGTTTCTTTTGCACTGGTTCACTGGGTAAACTATTTTTTTGCCCTGCTATAGTGTCAGGTTCAGTGAGCTGCACAGAGAAAACGAAACGTTACTGTTTTGCATGTAGATTGATAGCATTTAACTTTTGCAAAAGCATGCCTGTGTTAAAAGGAATGCTGTGCAATCCTAAAGATGTTTCCCAGACAAACCTGTCTTGGATTGTTTTGGTGTCAGGGTGAATGAAGAAGAGAATCGCTTAAAGAAACCCTCGGCATTTCCTGGTTCGTGTCAGGCTGAACACTCTTGTTTGCCTGTGGCATTTTGGGTACTTCCATTTAAGGGCATATGAAGACATGCAGAGATCAGGAGAAAAAGAATGGAAAAAAGCTCTAAAGAATTAAACAAACTCTTTCAGTTCTCAAATTCCTCTTGTTCTTTGGCACCCCCCCGTTTTTTTGGAGGGGTTGAGTGGCCAGACAGCCACCTTAGTAATTTTTTCCATGTATGTAGAACATAAAACATAGGGTAATTTAAAGAAAGCCACAACCAAGCCTTTCCCTAATGAAAGCAAAGCTTGTATATTAGATGGGGTAGAAAAATGTGGTTGCCCCCCTTTTTTATGCCTTCTGAATTATAGTTAATAGCTGAAGTGATTTATAACATTGTGTTTAGGGAAAAATCTAGACAGGAAGGAATGCTGATTCCTTAACTGGGGTTGGCTATTTCTAGAGCATACATTAAAGTCTTTCTTTCTTTCTTTCTTTCTTTCTTTCTTTCTTTCTTTCTTTCTTTCTTTCTTTCTTTCTTTCTTTCTTTCTTTCTTTCTTTCTTTCTTTCTTTCTTTCTTTCTTTCTTTCTTTCTTCTTCTTTTTCTTTCTTTCTCTCTCTTTTTCTCCCTCTCTCTTCTCCCTTTCTTTCTTCTTTCCTTCCTTCTTTCCTTTGTTCCTTCCCTCCCTCTTCCTCCTCCTCTTCCTCCTCCTCCTCCTCTTCCTCTCCTCCCCCTCTCCTCCCCTCCCTCTCCTGTTCCCTCCCCTCCCCTTCTCTTCCCTTATTTCTTTTGTAGGTGTTATTTTTCTATTACAGATTCTGTACTGTACATCTGTACTGTAACTCAACTGAAAGTAACTGGTGGAAGTGTCTGAGCATGACACAATTTTAGGCAGATGACTCTGCAACAAAAGATAGGGAAGCAGATATCTCGAACAGTATTTCTTTGGAGCCTTTTATATCTGGCTAGAAAACCTACATGAATCACCATATTGAGTTTGCTGTTAAACAGTCATGGTAGATTTGAATGAAAAGGTTATAATGCTTGCAACTTTGAACTGAATAAAAAATGCCTGTTGCTTCAGTGTCCCAGCTTCTATTCCAGGAAGCTGGAGTGTAGCTGTATTGATCTCAGCTTTTTGTAAACTAACATAGGACAAAACATGTTTCCAGTCTTGGAATTGTGTTTAGACTGTGGACAGCTGCCTGGCTGATATCCTGGGAATGGTAGATAGTAAGTGTGATGTAAGAGATAGTGATTGAACATGTACTAAGAATATCTAGGATCAAACTGTATCTCAGCTCTAATATCTCTGGGTTGTCTTGTACTAGCCATTCTAAAATAAAAGGAAGTTGGAAGGATATCTTACTTGCATTCTGTCAATTTCCTATAAATGCTGCCCATCTATCATTTCTCTTTCACTCCCTCTCTCTATCATATTTCTATATCTAGACCAACAGTAAAGCTGGCTTAATAGATCAATTACATTATAGAAAATAGTTCAAAAAACAAAATTTTAAAATATATATTGTAATTTTTCTAAAATTCAAAAGAAAAGAAACCAAGCATGAATCCAAAAGGAACAAGGAAATCCAGGAGCCAAGAAGGAAAACATTTTCCTGACAAACAGACCAAGAAGGATCTTGTTTGTGCATTTTAATAATTAAAGAGATTCATTCCAGAACATTAGTGTTAGAGCTTTCAAACTAATGTCTTGAATCAAGTGAAAAGAATGACAACATCTCTTTGAAACAAGCAGGAACTACCTCTCTCATAAAAGCAAAATAATAACATTTCTTAACCAATATACACTGCTCAAAAAAATAAAGGGAACACAAAAATAAGACATCCTAGATCTGAATGAATGAAATGTTCTTATTAAATACTTTGTTCATTACATAGTTGAATGTGATGGCAACAAAATCACACAAAAATTATCAATGGAAATCAAATTTAGCAACCCATGGAGGTCTGGATTTGGAGTTACATTCAAAGTTAAAGTGGAAAAAAACACTACAGGCTGATCCAACTTTGATGTAATGTCCTTAAAACAAGTCAAAATGAGGCTCAGTAGTGTGTGTGGCCTCCATGTGCCTGTATGACCTCCCTACAACTTTTGGACATGCTCCTGATGAGATGGCGGATGGTCTCCTGAGGAATCTCTTCCCACACCTGGACTAAAGCATCCCCCAATTCCCGGACAGTCTGTGATACAACGTGGCGTTGGTGGATGGAGCAAGACATGATGTCCCAGATGTGCTCAATTGGATTCAGGTCTGGGGAACGAGTGGGCCAGTCCATAGCATCAATGCCTTCGTCTTGCAGGAACTGCTGACACACTCCAGTGGTCTTGCATTGAGGTCTAGCATTGTCGTGCATTAGGAGGAACCCAGGGCCAACCACACCAGCATATGGTCTCACAAGGGATCTGAGGATCTCATCTCGGCACCTAATGGCAGTCAGGCTACCTCTGGCGAGCACATGGAGGGCTGTGTGGCCCCCTAAAGAAATGCCACCCCACACCATTACTGACCCACTGCCAAACCGGTCATGCTGGAGGATGTTGCTGGCAGCAGAACATTCTCCATAGTGTTTCCAGACCCTGTCACGTCTGTCACATGTGCTCAGTGTGAACCTGCTTTCATCTGTGAAGAGCACCAGTGGAGAATTTGCCAATCTTGGTGTGCAAATGCCAAACGTCCTGTGTTGAGCTGTAAGCACAACCCCTACCTGTGGACGTCGGACCCTCATACTACTCTCATGGAGTCTGTTTCTGACCGTTTGAGCAGCCACATGCACATTTGTGGCCCGCTGGAGGTCATTTTACAGGGCTCTGGCAATGCTTCTCCTGTCCCTCCTTGCACAAAGGTGGAGGTAGAAGTCCTGATGCTGGGTTGTTGCCCTCCTACGGCCTCCTCCACGTCTCCTGATGTACTGGCCTGTCTCCTGGTAGTGCCGCCATGCTCTGGACACTACGCTAACAGACACAGCAAACCTTCTTGCCACAGCTCACATTGATGTGCCATCCTGGATGAGCTGCACTACCTGAGCCACTTGTGTGGGTTGTAGACTCCATCTCATGCTACCACTAGAGTGAAAGCACTGCCAACATTCAAAAGTGACCAAACCACCAGCCAGAAAGCATAGGAACTGAGAACTGGTCCGTGGTCACCACCTGCAGAACCACTCCTTTATTGGGAATGTCTTGCTAACTGCCTATGCTTTCCACCTGTTGCCTATTCCATTTGCACAACAGCATGTGAAATTGATTGTCAATCAGTGTTGCTACCTAAGTGGACAGTTTGATTTCACAGAAGTGTGATTGACTTGGAGTTACATTGTGTTGTTTAAGTGTTCCCTTTATTTTTTTGAGCAGTGTATTAATCCTGCCTTGGCTGATTTGATCAGAAGAAGCAAGAGTCAAAGGAAAATGATGGCAGCATTCATTGCTCCAAGCAGCTTGTCCATATTCTCAGAGGGTTTTGCTGAAATGATCCCAAAACTACGAGAGGAAGAGTTGTCAACTTTTCAGCAGCTTGCCCTGTGCTAATAACACAGCCTAAACCAGTGACAGTGGACCTTTTGAAAAATTCAGAAAGGCCTCATTTGACCCTTTTGGCATGTCTCTGTCTTCTGCCTGCCTGCCCCTCTCTCCTCATACACATACACACCACACACACAGAGAGAAAACACAAGAACAAACAGAAACAATTCATAATAAACAGACACTTTGGATGGGTGGTATATTAAATAAATAAAATAAATACATACATACATATACCGTGTTTCTCCAACAATACGGCCTCCACCAATAGGAAGGCCCAGCATGTTTTTTGGGCATAAAATCAAATTAAGCCCCTCCCCCCAAATTTAGGCCTATCTTAAAATATGCAAAATAAGGGGGAAGGGCGGGGAGACTTGCCATTAGGATCGGCCAGCGGGCAGGAATTCCTCGCCACCAGCCGCTCCTAACGGGCGATCATGGCGAAGCGCGGAGAGCTCCCTACTCCCACCAAACACCTTTGCTGCAGACACCTTTGGTACCCGCCGCTGTTGCTTTCCCTTCTGCCCATTCTGCTGCCATGTTTGGAGTTGCCGCTTCCGTGTTTGGAGTGCTGCCGCCATTTGGAGCTCCAAACGCGGAAGTGGCAGCTCCAAACATGACGGCGGGCGATCTTTTTATTTTGGTCTGCGCGAAGTTCAGAGTGAGCAAGAGAGGGAGACTGCGATGCCTCCATCCGAGATGGCAACCTCACTAGTGGATCACAACGTGGCTGGAAGCCTGAATCGGCAGGATACGATGGCAATCTTTTTGGAGCGAGAGGAAAGGGAGAACATGCTCCAAACGCGAAGCCGGTCGCTAAAGAGCCAGAAAGCAGCAAGGGCGCCAGGTGGAAAGGACAGGGTCACGATCACACGGAGATGCCCAGAGAGCGGAGCGCACATAACTAAAGGCGGCGCACGCAGTTGGTTTGGGGACTACAAGGCAGCATCTGCCCCTCTTCCTGGGCGCATCTCTAGGCTGCTTCCGGAGCTACGGGACGCTCTCCGTTGCCTACTGGCCCTTCTTCCTTGGGCTCCCTGCCGTGGGGTACACCCACTTCCTCCTGCAAATTACGCCTCGCAACTCTTCTCTCCCTTTCCTCTTGCTCCAAAAAGATTGCCATCGTATCTCGCCGATTCGGGCTTCCAGCCACATTGTGATCCACTAGTGAGGTTGCCATCTCGGATGGAGGCATCGCAGTCTCCCTCTCTTGCTCGCTCTGAACTTTGCGCGGACCAAAATAAAAAGATCGCCTGCCGTCATGTTTGGAGCTGCCACTTCCGCGTTTGGAGCTCCAAATGGTGGCGGCACTCCAAACACGGAAGCAGCAACTCCAAACGTGGCAGCGGAATGGGCAGAAGGGAAAGCAACAGCGGCGGGTGCCAAAGGTGTCTGCAGCAAAGGTGTTTGGTGGGAGTAGGGAGCTCTCCGCGCTTCACCATGATCGCCCGTTAGGAGCGGCTGGTGGCGAGGATGCAAGGGGGGGAATTAAGTCACCCCTCGAAAAGACGGCCTAGCCGTTTTTTCGGGGCTCAAAAAAAAAAAATAAGGCCCGGCCTTATTATGTGAGAAACACGGTACATATGTACATACATACTGATATGCTGACATGATTGTAAATATATGTCAGCAATATATATTTTCTCTGAGAAAAAATGCCCTGTCTAAGGCAGCTGTCAATTGCATGAGGCCTGGAAACTTTGGAGAATGCTCTTGCCTCACAGCCTCCAAAAAGGGTGAGGAAAGCACCCCCCCATTCTTGCAGGCTTTTTGGAGGTTCCAGAGCCTGCATGACAGCAAGGCACTCTTGTGCAACTCCCAGAGGATTCAGAGGCCATGTGCATACACACCATATTCTTATGTGGCCTCAAACGCTTCTAAAAATCATGTGAGAAGTTCCCACAGTGTTGGATGTCACAAAGTGCCTCCAGAATGTGGTGCGCTGTCATACAACCTCCAAACCCCTCTGGGAGGTTTCATAAGAAGGTCCTGCTCTTTTTGAAACAAAAAAAATATTTATTTTTAAAAAATGCATATCTCTGTTTACGTTGTTAACAGAATTGTGTCATTAATAATATATATATTTACATTTATTCCTACACATTAATTCTTATTTCAGTATTCTACCCATTTATACCATCTATCCCAAACCATGTAATATTCCGATTCGTCTTTGCCTTTTAATTCCGCTGTGAGTTTATCCATCTCAGCATAATCCAATATTTTTTGTTTCATGTTCTTCTTGGATGGTATCTTTTCTGTTTTCTAGCCCTGTGCAAAAATTATTATTGCCGCCGTTATTATGTATAGAATGATGTATCAGATTTGTTTGCTAAATTTTCCCTTAATTCTTCCTAATAAAAATATTTCAGGTTTAAATTCTGTTTGGTGTTCTGTAATTTCTTGTAACCATCTTTGTATCTTCATCCAATATTTTCTAGCTTTGGGGCATTGCCACCACATGTGAAAAAATGTTCCCTCTTTTTGTTTACATTTCCAACATTCTGATTTTGTATTTGGATATATTTTGGCCAATCTCACTGAGGCTAAATGCCACCTATAGAACATATTGTACTGATTTCCTTTGTATGCTGCTGACAATGTTAATTTGCAGTCTTTGGTCCATGTTCTTTCTCAGTCCTTTAATTTTGCATTATGACCTATATTCTTTGCCCAGACTATCATTGGTCCCAAGAAGGTCCTGCTCTTGTGTGGCCTCTAGAACTTTCAAAACAATCACGCAAGAATCATGCATGTGCTATTCAGAGGGTCCAGGGGCCATGTGAGAGCAGGGCCATCTGGTGCAACTTCCACAGAGTATGGCGGCTTCATGACAGTACACCACTTTCTCTTGCAGCCTTTAGATACATGACCAAAAATGATACTGCATGTCACTTTTGGTTCACCGTCATTGGTCTAAACCAGGGGTGTCCAACCTTGGTAACGTTAAGCCTGGAGGACTTCAACTCCCAGAATTCTGGGAGTTGAAGTCCTCCAGGCTTAACGTTACCAAGGTTGGACACCCCTGGTCTAAACCAAGATTACAAATGACTTCATATACAAACAACTAAATAAATTAGTTCACTGAATATTTCAACTACTTGTTCCCAACATCTCATAGCATATGAAAAAGCATCTCTAAACTACTCTGTGTTGGAGTATGGTAACAAAATGGTTAGCTTTCTTCCCTCACTGACACAGCATTGAAGAGAAAATAAAAGAAAGTCAAGGAAATAGCTACCTGTTTGCACTGAAGTGTTATTTATATACCACATATACTTGCAGGTAAGTTGAAAATTGGGTTGGGCTTATCTGTGAGTACATGTGGTAGCTGATTCCAAGCACCTATGTGGAAGGCTGAAGCAAAAATGACAAGAAACAATAAATGCAGACATGAAAAATACCCAGTTAGACCTGGATGCTACTTTTGATCATACAAGATGCCGCTTATTGATCTGAAAAGTGAACCCTACACCTGCAGAAAAAATGCTAGGTATTGGTGTTGCTGATATGTGGTAGCTGATTTATTTATTTGCATCAATTTATCAATGGCATATCTTTAGTGCAGAATCACACAATGTTCTCAGTGATTTAGCAAATGGAACCCATGTCCAAATAAAGTATAACACTGTCTTGATTTCCATGATTTTTCTCTGACAATTGCTGCAAGTTCATGTGAGTTGCATGGAAGATTTCGGTTTTAACTATCACTGCAATCATATCATTTTCAAAATTACATCTATAAAAATTTCAATAGATTGTGCAGAAATGGATAGACACATTGAAAATTAAACAGAAAAAGATACTAGAATATCATCAAACATGGAATTTGTTTTACCAGTGGTTGGAAAAAAGGGGTGGAGATTAAGAATATAATCTGTATTGTTAAGCAAATTAAATACCCAGACAACACCATGTTTATTAAGCACTAATAAATGTAAACAATAGGGGGGAAATTCTATGATTATTTTACTTTAGTGCACTATGCTTATATTTTAAATAGTATTAATTTGATCAATGTACATTGATTCTTTTTATTTAAAAAAATCACTGGTAGCTTATTGAGAGGATAGTAAAATCTTGGAACTTTATAAAAAGAAGCAGAGAACACAGATTTATGGCATTTGTTTCATGTGCATTGGATTCATTCTTTGATACCATATGCTCTCTCCCCACCATCTTCCATGAACCTTTTCCAACTATTTTCACTCCAGACTGGAAAAATTATAAGGTCAATGCCTACTCTGTAGTCAACAGGTGATGACAATGTACTCTTTATTTTTTACTGGGACTAAATGAGACATTTCCTTCCTTAAAAATTGCAGGCATTTCCCATGTAAATATGACCCATATCATTTACTTCAACCACAATGACGTACAAATCAGACTTTGGATAAATAATGCACTGAAGGTCTGAAAATTTAGCAATTTACAGACCACATCTTCCTATTCTCAATTTCATCCTCTAGCGGCTGTCTGAAAGATATAGTCTTTGGCCTCTTAAATAATTTCTTCAGCAGCTTTAATGAGCTGCAGTTCCTTATAGTAAGTCTGCTTCTTGGGACCACATCAATATAGCAATGAGATTTCACCACAATCAGTGGTCTATGAATTGTCCCTGAACATTGCTTTTCAAGGAAAACTTAATTATCAAGGAATAGAAAATTGAGTGCAACTCAGTTAAAGATCCCGGTGGGCTAAATATATCACCTTCCTCCAAGAAAGTGAAATTCCGTAGCCCGATATGAGTAGTATGAAGGAACAGAGGATATTTATTATGTCATGGCACCTATTTGTGGAATGTTGTAGAAAATACATGAGAATTGCTGCAGCAAAATAAGCCATACAGTACATTTTCTTTAAAGGCTATGGGCTTTCAATGCACTTGACTGCGAGTTTGATCTACCTGACTTTCTTTGGTAGTTCTTCACCAGCCAAAGTTGATTCTTCTAATACTTCTAAGACCCCTAGATGCTCATGAATTCCACCAGCTAGGACTCAAGGCACTGCAAACTGAAAATTATAAAGTTTAGTCCATTGTAGGGCAAAAAAAGCCATCACTTTCTGTTAACATGTTCACTTAAGAGCCTGAGGGAAATATTGCGCAAATTCTGTCTGCAAAGAATTGCAATTTAATCAACCTTGACTATGCCAATATTAGTTCTAGCAAAGTAAATATGAGAAACAGTACCGTTTATTCATGGTTATTTAGAAATGAGCTCTATTAAATGTAAAAAGGTTGTACTTGGGTAAAGTGAAATTGCCATTTAGATTGGCTTCAATTAAAGTAACATCTGGAAAGAATCCTAGATGAAGGTGATAACTAGTTTATTGGTAGTTTTCTACTCTGAAAATAGAGAAAGTTGAAATACTTTTGTGTATCTGATGCGTTTGTATTCTAGAGCGCAAACTCTTTACCTTTATCATTAGGCAAGAAGTTGATTTCATCCATGGAGATTAAGAAATATTTTATGGAGATGGAGTGCATGCATTTTGCCACCCAGACAAGCTTCAGGATGATTTTGTTTGACAGTAAAGCAACTTAACTTTCAGTTCAATTAGACCTGCAAGTTGTGAATTACAACCCTTGCAACCGTTGAATTGCATAATATGCTGAGTGTTGTATTGGAAAAAACATCTGTGAGGCTACAGTTTCCTTATCCTTTTCACAGCCATGTTGGCGAGGTGATGCTTATTTTTAGTAGCGGACCATGCCGTGTTCTGACTGCAAGCTTGTACGGGGAGTCATTCTATCAAAACATCCTCCTGCTCAGATATGACTCAGTCATTCCAGTCTACAGAAATATTCAGTGGAGAAGAAGTGGTGTGCAAACATACACCATATCCCAAAACTGTTAGACTCAACAAAATCAAAGTCAGTACAATTCAGTTTATATAAAAAAATAAAACACTTTATTTTTTTTTCTTCTAAAAAGGTGCAAACATGTAACTTTTGGTCACACTTCTCAATAAGTAACAAACTGTTCCCAGGTGGAAAGATTTGAGAGCACTCATTTTGTTTCAGGGAATACAGATAGAGAGAAATGTACTTTCCTCCCTTTGTCATTAGTTTGGTGAAATGTTTGGATAGGACACTGGTGTATCTTCTTCATCAAAGCACCAGTTTAGTTAATTCCCCCCCCCCCCTACTAGTTCAACAAAACTACCCTTACAGACTCTATTTTATGAGCTGAATGAATGCAGTGGATCAGACAAGCTTTGAATCATAAAAATGAGAGGCTAACACTGATGTATCAAAGCATTAACAAAAAAGGCAACACAGCTTTAAATTAAGTTAGATAACTGTACAATATATATATATACACATACACACACACATACAAACACACACACATAAACATATACAGTATTTACACTATTACACTACAACATTTTGAAAAAAAATGTTGTCTGTGACAAGCAAATTATTGCCACAAGCTTTCCAGTCAAATTCTGATTCTTTTTGAAGAAATCCTCTGAATCAGAGTTTCAAAGGCAAAATTATTGCCATTTTCAAATAATATAATGACTTAGCACCTGCTGGATAAAAATGTCCGGTCCAGCTGTTACTGTCACCAAAAACAGTGCCAATAACTTTGCTAAGGGTTTTTTTTTTTTTTTGATTGCACAATTAACTAGGACACGTCGCCACATTTTGAAAATGTTTCTCAAGGCTGCCTATGTCCCTTAATTAATCTCTATTCATCCCTCTCCCCAAATATACTCTGAGACACGAATTAAGTGTCATCTCTCACTATTCTTCATCATCATCATTATCATCATTATATTCATGTTATTATTATTATTCTTCCTTCAAACCAACGTTTGGAGTCAGTAGATAATTTGACCTTAAAGGCCAGGTGGAATAATCTTGTCATTTAAAAAAAAAATCAAACATTTAAATCACTTGTGCTATAGAATCACGTTTAACAAAATGAGATGTCAATTATCAGTTCAAGTCGAGGGTCAAGTTTAAAAAAAAGTCTCTTGTGGGACTTTATGCCATGTCTCCATACATCTTCCGGTAGTAGATGGATTCAAAGATATCATTGTCTCCAGGACAGTTATAGTGGCAGGCACAAGTCTTGATAAACATCATGCTCTTCTTGATGACTTCACCATCAGGACATTTGAATTCCACAGGGAGAGTGGCTGTTCTGTGTGGGGTGCAACAACGCCCATCGGTGCAGACACCACAAAATTTGGCTCGGTAGGTCTTTACACTGGTACAGCCAGACAGCTCAAACTGGATAGGCTTAGAGATCTTTGGTGTACGGATGCATTTTTTACCTTTCTGTTGGGAAAAAAAAATTCCTTATATTGATACATCAGATAAACAGTGCTCCCATTCAGATCACCAGCATATGCAACATTTCCAACATTTACATTTTCCTTAATTTCTTAACTTTTGGGGGTAGATTCTGGACTAGAGATCAACCAGGGGATCTCCAGATGTTTTGGACTTCATCAATTCCAATAAGCACGGGGCTAATGACCAAAAAAATATGGATAACACAGCCTGAAATTCTTGAAAGGCATTAGTTGTCTGCCTCTGATCCAGTCATAGTTGAAGCCCATACAGTTGGACATGACTGGACAGGGGAAACCATTGTCTTTACCTTTAATGTTGGTATCAATTGCTTCTATGTTTGGTTAAATATAGCATCCAATCTATAGGTATATTTTTGCCAGTCTTATATATGTCTCATGGCCAAACTCATATTTGTCTCATACTTAAATTTGCCTTGTTTGTATCCTTTATAAGTCCAATTTTCCACAGTAAACTTTTAAAGGATTGTTCACACCTGGTTCCCTTGAAAGTTTTATTACTATTCATAGAAACCCTGTTTCATGTTGCAGTTTTTAAAGACAACCACAGAAATAGGGCTAAAACTGCAATTCCATTTTACTTTTCTTGGGAATAAGACATCTTGCATTTTATAAATGGATCAGTAGATATTCAGAGATGCACTATAAGTAATTTTGTTCATTGGTTATTTACACTTACACTTCACTAATGATACCAATACAAAAAAAAAGGAATTGCAGCAGTAACAAGGATTTGGAAAATTACACATAGCGATATAATCCTACAAGAAGAAGTTCTCTAGATCAACCCCAATGTGGGCTATGAATCAGGGAACAGGTGGGCAGGAAGAAGAGGAATTCAGTACTGAGGAAAATCAACATTTTTTTGCAGTCCTATTTGTTGAATTTTTATAATTTTGGAAATTCTCTTAATACAAATTAATTTTCAATAAGGAGGATAACATTCTGATAAACATTTTTACAGAAGCAAGCAGCAGAAATGGTCAATTATTTACCTTGATGCTCTCCTCAAGATCTGCTTCGCATGGTCTCACCATGCAAAGTCTGCTTTGCTTCTCCAGCCTGCAGTGGGCATTGTCATTGGTGACTCTGGTTGAGATTCCCATTCCACAAGTTTTTGAGCAGGCACTCCATTCAGTGGTCTGGACCAAACAATTTGCACGCATCAGGGATGGGTCAGGTCCATAGGTATCTTCTAGTCTGTAAGCTGAAAAGCATAGGGGAATAGTTAGCTTAAATTGGACTTCAGGAATCAATGTGGCTATGACAAACAGAATGGCAAAAGTTATCTGTGAAATTGAAGCTAGTACAGTAACCACAAGCCAAAATGAAGGAAAGTCAGCTCACCGGCCAGGGCAGGTCCAACTGCAGTGCGTTCTTTGTCCTTGGGCTCATCACACACCCATTCCTCACAACATTTCCCTGGGAGCTTCACTCTGCGGGGGTATGGGCAGTCAGGACTGGGCAGACGAACATCCATGCTGCAGAGAGGCACGCAGCCTACAGCTCCGTCCAGGCAGGTGCACTGGTATTTGCAGCTACTCTGGAAGGACTCACCACTCCGATACACCATACCTCCAAATATACATGGAGCACCATCCTTTGCTGCAGAGAGAAAATGGGATTCACTCATAAATACTCAATGCCCGGTCAGTAGCAATGGAGATATCAGGAAATCCAGAACTATACAAGAGATGGGCTAAACAGGACTGACTTTCAGTTTTGTTTATGTTCAGCTCCTCTGCCTTTAATAACAGGCAAGTGTAGAAGTGTAAACTTTCCCTCCTGAATCAAACCTCCTAAACTAGGGCAAGATGTTCTATTCCAACTTTTATACTTCTTCTATTCTAATAAAGCTGCCAAGATTGGAAGACCCCCTAGAACAGGGGTCTGCAACCCTGGCAACTTTAAGACTTGTGGACTTCAACTCCCAAAGTTCCTCAGCCAGCAGCTGGCTGAGGAATTCTGGGAGTTGAAGTCCACAAGTGTTAAAGTTGCCAAGGTTGCAGACCCCTGCCCTATAAGACTTGTGGATTTCAACTCCCAGAATCCTTCTTGCTAGTGGAGAAAGTCTGGGAGTTGAAGTCCACAAGTCTTAAAAGTTGCCAAGGTTGGAGACCCCGTTTTGATGGAAGTCACCAGATGTGTACGAATTACTGTACCAATTACTGTATATCAGATTCTCAGAAAGCATAACTAGAATTCTGGGAATTGTAGTCCTAAACATTCCTAGAAGCCTCCGGGAGAAAACTGTCCAATCAGAACTCCCTTTTTAAAAAAAACGAAATATACTAGAACCGTAAAAGGAAAAAGAAAGCTCTCAGAATTGGCGTGGCTTTGCATAGCCCCAAAACAGTGTTTGTCGATTTCAGCAAACTTTTAAGACCGGAAGGCTTCCCTAACTAGGGAAATTCTGGGAGTTGAAGTCCACTCATTTGAAAACTGATGAGCTCGAGAAACACTGCCCTGGGGGTGGAGGGGGAAAGTCACCCCTTTCCCAGCATTTCCCACTCTGCTCGTCCCGAAGAGAGCGCCGGCAAGCAGAACCAAACAAAAGGCAACAACGAACTACTCACCAGTGCATACTCCGATCTTGCGGTTGTCCGGGGAGCCGAAATCGCAGAAGAGCCCTTTGTGAGGATCGCAGGGATCCCGCTCGGTGCAAAGGTCGCCCAGCTGCTTGGCGCAAACGCGGCAGCAACCACAGCCGTCCAGGACCAGGCTGACTCCGGGAGGGCACTCGGGGGGCGAGGAGCACTGGCACTTCGCGCTGCACTCTTGGCCGGCCGCTTCCTGGGGAGACAGAGGAAGATAGAGAGGGGGGGCGAGGTGTCAAACAACGCTCCAGCAGGTGGGCCCGGTGAGTAAGGAAACGGGACAGGCAGGCAGACAAGACGGCCAGCCTCAGAAAATAACACTTACCCAGCTAAGCAGAGCGGCGAGGAAAACCCAGGCGAGAGGGCGGGCTTCCATCTTCCTTTTTTTTCTTGCAACTTTTCGGCACAGGGAGCTGGGCAAGAATCGCTGGCTGCTTTGGGAGCCGAGCGGATCGCCTGGTCCAGCTGAGGATCCCTTTTGGTTTTAAATGGCCGGCGAGGGCAGATCTTCCTTCGATCGGCTCGAGGGGATGAGGAAAAGTGCCGCTTTCTTTTCTCTTTGCTTTTAGAAAGAGAGCGATGGTGGGTCTGAGTCTCCAGCAGGCAGCGGCGCTGCTTTTATACTCTTGAGGCGTCCGGGATTCGCCAATCGGCTGAATGGAGTCCCACACAAACAGCGACATTCCTCGCATTCCTCTCCACCTTCCTGCCTCGTCAAGTCACACCGGATTGATCCTGACCCCTTGACACTCCGCATTCCTCCTGTCTGAAAAAAGCTGGCGCACTTCAGCGCACAAAAAAGGCGCTGTATTTTCACTGGGGAAGGCGGGCGGGGGGCAGGCAGGAGGAGAGAGCGAGCTTTCCTTCCAGCTTAGATTCTTCCTATCACCGCAATCCTGATTTATAGAAGTTAAAAATATGTCTCCTTTGGAATCTTTATTCTCTCTCTCTCCCCCCGCCTTTCAAAAGGCCGAATCGGCATTCCTCAGAAATTCAGCCTGTCCACCACTGGCATCGATCAGTCAAACTTTCAAAAGGCATTAAAATCCACTAAAATCACACATTTCAGGGAGAAAGTGAAAGGAGTTAAATGATTTCTTGAAAAGCCTTAGGAGCTCTGTTAAAGACCAAGAGATTTCATGTGAACAATTATCCATTCTGAAGAGGCATTTTAAAAAGGAGGACATCCCTCTTAACCTCATAGGATTCCAAAAAAGATGTCTGTGAAATCAGTGGGAATTGGAGTTCTTTTCCAGGTTAATGGAAAAATGTAAAACAAATGAATATATTATAAAACATCACCTTCAACTTTTTCCATTATACTCCACAAGATTATAATACAAGTCCAACTACAAGATTTCCTGCTCCTTAAATGGCTGTCAATATACTAAAAACACTTTTTTTAAAAAAAAAGGAGATTCCCCTATATGGTAAAATGATTTAATAATCCAATCTTGGATCTAATAATCCTGTATATTGTCCTGTTTGACTTGAAGGCAATTGCTTCTCTAATAGCTCTCAATACAAACTTTATGTGGAGAAAGAGCTTCCCAGTGGAGTGATGAATGAGATGCATATCCATCAACAATTTTTGTATAGCAATAACAATAGTACTTAGATTTATATACCACTTCATAGTGCTTTACAGCCCTCCTTAAGCAGAGTCAGCATAACAGTCTGGGTCCTCATTTTACCAACCTCGGAAGGATGGAAGGCTGAATCAACTTTGAGCCAGTAGGATCAAACTCCTGACAGTGGGAATGCAGTTAACCTGCAATGCTGCTTTCTAACCAATGCACTACCAAGGCTCTGAATATTAAAAGATGTGCCTCTCTATTTGGAATATATATATTTACATACACACACACACACACACATTATTTATATATATATAAATTATAGTTGTGCTTTTAAAGTTGTAGCAACATTTCGGCAGAATCTCATCTGCCATCATCAGGCTTCTGTATAGTGGTCGTAGTGATATAGTGTTATAGACCAGGGTCCCCAACCACGGTCCGCGGACGGTCCGTCGTGGAACAAGTCCTACCGGGCCGCTGGGCAGCCGCCATCTATGAAAAGTGCTTCGGTGAGCTTTCGGTAAGCTCACGGGCTTTCATCAAATTGGGGCAGCGGTGAGCTTTTCCGGGTGAAGGCATTTCCCGAAGTCAGTGCGCCCATCTTTTGATGAAGTGCCCAGTGAGGTCACGATCAAGATAGTGGTTGGGGATACTGGGTGCGACACTGTTATAGACGAACACTATACAGAAGCCTGATGATGGCAGATGAGATTCTGCCGAAACATTGCTACAACTTTAAAAGCACAACTATAACGACGTGGGAAAATACCCGAACAAAGCTGAATACCATATATTTATACTCGAGATTGAGGACTTGAGATTGAGGAAGACACACACCACCCATAAGGAGGAGAAGGGAGTTTTTAAAATATTTCTGTGCAATATTTATTATACTCATACTCCTCCCTCCCTCCCCCCTTCTCTCTCTCTCTCACACACACACACAGACACACACACACAAACAGAAAAAAAAGACAGACTAGGCAACTGAATCATTGGAAAGTATTGCAAACTAAAGTTGGTTAGGCCTCTACAATGGATAATGAGTTTATGTTCTCTATATCTTGTCCATTCTCTAACATTCATCAAACACTTTAAAGAATAGTTACACCAATTGGATTGCAGACCTCTCTCATCATATCCCACAGGCTCTTAACAATACTGCTTGGGAGATCATAAACGGGGTTTAGAATTGCTTTTTGTATACTTCCTTCCTGGTGAAGTAAATGACACTCCTCCATTTGCTTTAATGGATGGAGATAAAACCTTGTTTTTTGTGCTCACCACCCTCAATATCTAGTGCTACTTGATTCCTTTCCTGCCATGAATGAGAACAGAGAATTCAAGAGAAAGAAGGGGGAAAAGAAGGGGTGGTTAGTTGGTAGCCCAGATGGTTGCTAGGAGCAAAGCTGGGAACTCTTTATTTTCTTTCTCTTTTTCTTATTAAGACTAAAAGACCCAAGGCATAAGATTCTAGAAAAAACAACAGTGAAAAGCTTCCTCCTAATTTCTTTGCAGACTTCTGATACATAACTAACACTTTCCCTCCCTCCTACCAGCACACCTCAAACACCTAGGTACTTTTCTGTGGAAAGAAGGTTATTTGGGGCATTTTTTACTATATGATCATCCAGAATTGTGTATTGTACAATGCTTGGTTTGCAGGATTAGGCCACTGAATCATACTGGAATATTTTCCCTAATAACTACTTTCTGTTGAGAGAGAGAGAGAGAGAGAGAGAGAGAGAGAGAGAGAGAGAGAGAGAACGAACGAACTAGGGGGAGGGAACATGCTCTAAAATACTTGGCACGTTAAAGATGCACTCTGCTTTTGCCACTGTGTATGAACTCATCCTTTGTAAGCAACACACCCTACCAATTTTTTGCTCCTTAAACATGTTGCCTTACCTCAATAGTTCCACAGCTTTTTTAAAAAGGCGATGCTATTTATTGAAATAAGGCATTATGTCTCTCTGCCTGTCTGCCTCTATTTTTACATACTAGTCTCCCTTCCTCAGAGAAGTTTTGCCAGGCATGATCCACAACCCGCCACACTTGCAACAGTCCAGGGAGGGAGAAAAAACGACCTGTTTCCCTTAAGCAGCTCACAGCTGGGGTTTCAGTTGAGTCCAGAAAGTGATAACCATAGCCCCTCATCTAAGAGTTGCAGTGAGTGGCTAGCTTAGAAGTGAATTCCTGCTTTTAAGAATGTAACCAACACAGGTAGTCCTCAACTTATGGCTACAATTGGGACCAGGATTTTGGTTGCCAACCAATGTGGTTATTAAGTGAATTGTTTCTAATTTTACAACCTTTGTTATCGTTGCTAAATGAATCACTGCAAACTCAAAAGCACGGAGTGATTTCCTCTCCTGCCATAAGTGAATCATGTAGTTAGAAAGCAAACCTGGCTTCCCAAACTGACTTTGCTTGTCAGTAGCTGGCTGGGAAGGCCACAAATGGCAATCATGTGATCCTGGGATGCTACAATCATCATAAATACATATCAGTTGCCAAGTGTCCAAAATTTTGATTACATGACTTTGGGAATGCAGCAAATGATTGTAAGTGCAAGGACTGGTTGCAAGTCACCTTTTTTATAGAATAGTTGCTAAGCAAATGGTTGTAAGATGATAGCTATATAAGGTTGTTTTTAACTTTTGGAAGACACCCAGGGATGTTTTGGTGTTGGGTAATCAACTAGCAAACTGTCCTTTGCTACTAGTGATTGTAGGTATAAGCACAGATGTAAAATGCACTGAAATTGGAATGGGATGAACCCATTACTCCTTTCTTGACAAGTTACTATAGTGAATTGTTTCTTTTATTACTGCTTTTCTCCTTGTCTTGTTGTTTTAGCCTTATGCACTGCCTAGAGCAGGGGTGTGAAACTCACGGCCCGCAGTCCGGATGCGTTACGTGCTAGCCATGCCTGTGGTTTAGCGAAGGGGGGAAAAGTTGCAATATGTCACGTGATGACAACGTGTCATCACGAGTTTGGCGCTCCTGGCCTAGAGTCACTTGAACTATTATAGTGGCTTATACATTGAAAAAAAATAGAGATAAATACTCTTCACAGTTTGTTTATTCATTTGTTCATTGTCTTTATTGTCTTGGACCTAGAAATAAACTTATAGTAGCTTAATAAAAAATGCATAACACATCGTTAAAAACAACTAAAATCAAGATAAAAGAAAAATATGCCACAATACATAGGCATGGAGGTCGCCATTCCCCCCACTCTGGAATAGTTTTGTTTTATCAACTTCTGAAAGAGCAGCCATGAGGGAACCAGAGATACCCCATAATATGGGGGACTGCAACTCTGAAGAATCTCCTCAGAGATTCCTCCCTCTCATCCATTTGGGAGACCATTAAGGGGTGACGGCAGTGTGTGTGGGGGGGTGGGGGTGTATCTATCTATATACATCTCTCTCTCTCTCTCTCTCTCTCTCTCTCTCTCTCTCTCTCTCTCTCTCTCTCTCTCTCTCTCTCACACACACACCACACCCAAACACCCACAGGACACATATAACAGTATTTCAATGCAAGGCACATAGGACTTTATAGGTAAAGACCTGATCTTTAAATTCCACCCAGAAATGAATAAGTCTCTTAATTTAGTTATCATTCTGAGTTGAAAATGTGTCCCCAGGGCCTTTAAGGACAATGTCAATCTTTTTTCAGGCAAAAGCTTGCAGTTAGTTTTTACGTAGAAAACTTGGAACATCCTTGAAAAATTGGGAGAGCTGCAACTGGGTCAAATGTGGAACTCTTAAGAGAGTTCCACATTTGATTTCGGTTATATTTCATTTCAGTCTAACTAATGAAATGCAGTTCATTTGCCTAATTTCCCATATATGTGGTAATATTTTCCTTTCTCCCTTAGTAAAAAAACAATTAAGTAGCTAATTGGGGAGGGGCCTGGGAAGTGGATATTAAGTGCACCTGCTTTAAGGCAATGCTTTTGCATCAGAGTGGTTGCAAGCCAGACCTCTGGGTACATCCTTTGTCCTGGTGTGGCCTGAACGTCTGCAGACACCACTTGCCTGGGGCCAGTCAGAGAGATTGTCTTATGTTTAAATAGGCTAGGGCTCTTCTACATGCTCTTGAGTTCGAAAACAATGTTCCCTATCACTCTACCCTGGTTTTTGCTTTCTCTTCTCCAAATCGGACACCAAGTTGCCCAAGGGAAGAGCAGTTTGCTTGCAAAACCCTGGGTCTTGGTAGAAGAGAAGACAGAATTATAACAACACAGGTCCCTTTAAAAAAAAATTGGCTGATGATCAAATTGGCCTACAAAGCCATCCCCGCCTACAATTCGGGAAATATAGTTCCATCGAAAGCCAGCCAAGTTATTTTGGCAAATGAGGCAGAAAATCCCACAACTGCATTTCTCCATACCTGGCAGTAAAAACACAGTAATAACTAACAATGAAGTTGCCCTTTAATGACATTCAAATCTGCTGCCAAAGGCTTGCCACCCCCCCTTCCCCCCCCCTCAGATTTGGGCTGGGCCTACAATTTGATCCAATACCCAGGAAAGCTGCTTTGCCTTCTGATCTTAGAAATGTGGATTTCATCAGAAGGCTCTTCCAAAGAATTAGAGTGTTCCAATTAGCTCTTGGCTCCTTCAGCTTGAAATTGGGTCTGGATCCAATTAGCAAGCATGATTTTCTTAAGCTGTTGGTGAGAGAGTGCTGGACAGGTTGAGCTCAGGGAGCTTTTACTGTAAAGACAAGGCATTTTTGTGGAGAAAGGTGGCTTGCAAATGCATACAGGTAGCCCTTGATTTACAACACTTCATTTAGGGACCATTCAAAGCAGAGGTGGTATTCAGCAAGTTCTGACCAGTTCTGGAGAACCTGTAGTGGAAATTTTGAGTAGTTCAGAGAACCGGCAAACACCACCTCTGACTGGAGATTTTACGGTATCCTTCCCCTGTCACGCCCACCAAGCCACGCCCACAGAACCAGTAGTAAACAAAATTTGAATCCCACCACTGATTCAAAGGTTACGACTTATCACACAAACAACCATTGCAGCATGCCCAAGGTCACGTGATCAAAATTTGGATGCTTGGCAACCGACTTGTATTTATGATGGTTGCAATGTCCCAGGGTCTTATGTGATCATCTTTTGTGACCTTCTGACAAGCAAAGTCAATGGGGAAGCCAGATTCACTTAACAACTGTGTTACTAATTTAATAATTTAAGATTGTAAAAGGGAACAAAACTCCCTTAACAACTGTCTTGCTTAGCAACACAAATTTTGGGCTCAATTGTGGTCGTAAGTTGAGGACTACCTTATTTATTACATGGCTCAATAGAGAATTTCGAGGTACAGAATAAAGGATTGCTATTCAGGCCTTTTAAAAGATACTGCCCTGTAATATTGGTGCTGTTTGCCATTATTTCCATGCAAAGTGGCCTTCCTGGGAGAAGTTTGCAATGAATTAAACTTGCCACTTGCCACCTCTTTTTTTTTTTTTATTGAAACATAATACAGGCATAGCTTCTTTCCGACACCACAATGATTTTTTTTTTTTTCCTATGAGTTCTCCTTAATGGAAAAAGTCCTCTTTTGTAAAAAGCCAGTAAAAAGCTACTATGGTAGGTAATACACATTTCTAAATTCATGAGTCTTTCCAAAACCTCTATTTACTTGGATGCCTACAAGAAAAGGCTTCATTTACCCACTTCTGAGTCAATAATGGACACACCAAACTATGTACAACATGCTTAAGAAAATGAAAACGCAACCAGGTAAATAGAGTGATGCTTTAAAATTCCCAAATATGGTAGAAAATAGTTGCAGAGGGAAGGATAGTTTATATTATACATGTCACTGAATCAGAAAGTGACTGAATTGAGGACACCGGAAGCAATGCAATTTAAAATGCTTGTAACCATGAGCCAAACCTGGAGGGGAAGACAAAATGAGCATTGACAAATGATGAAGTAATTTTAATTGTTTGACCGCTTGTCTTGAAGTAGATGGATGAAATCATTAACTGCTGATCAAATAACTGCTATATTTTTATATTCATGCTGACTGAGGAATTCTGGGAGTTGATGTCGACAAATCTTAAAGTTGCCAAGTTCGGACACACCTGAGTTAGATAACTGAAATGTTGGGTTAAATACTGTACACTGGTGATAGATAACCAACCCTCTACCCTCCCAATATATCAGTCCATTTCCCATCAGGTCCAGCTATCATACAAAATGGCAAAGGATTGTTGAGATCAAAAGTTCTAGAGCAGGGGTGTCAAACTCGCATTGTCATGGTGTAGTCACGTGATGTATTGTGACTTTTTCCCCTTTCACTAAACTGGGCATGGGTGTGGCCAGTGTGCCAACCAGCACGTGGGCTGCAAGTTTGACAGCCCTGTTCTAGAGGCTGTGAGGTTGCCCTTTACTATATAATGCTTTAATGAACTATGTGGGAGTTTCATCTGGATACAGGATAGTATTACATATGAATTGGCCCGTTTGCTAGAGAGCAGCTACAACCCCCAGTTCAAGTTTCCCTACATTTTTCCTGGGAAGTCTTCCAATTAAAGCCCTATTCATCATGAGCATCACAAATACAGATCTTCATCCTTAGTTATCACAAAATCAGTCAAATTTGAGTATGTATGTCCTGAGCAAACCTTTAAAAGAGAAGAGAAAGGGGAATTTTTTTTTCCGGTGAATTATGTTATATTGCCTTTCGGGCGTCGAGCCTCGTTCCTTGGGAGCTGGAGAGGCGCTGCTCTTCGGCTTCACGGATCTTACGGTGCCAAAGGCTCAGGGCAGCCCAGTGCTTCCCAATTACTATTTGCCGTATAGCGCCGGCATATAAGCGACCCCCAATTGGAGGCATGTTTTTCAGGGCAAAAAAGTCGTCTTATACGCCGGCAAATACGGTATATGTCCTGAGCAAACCTTTAAAAGAGAAGAGAAAGGGGAATTTTTTTTTGGTGAATTATGTTATATTGCCTTTTTACACAAAGAAAAAGGTATAGAAATTGGCAAAAGAAGAAAAAGAGAAAGGGAAAAGCAAACATCTAAGTTTATCCAGTTTTATAAACTAATTGAATGGACTAGGTCTGCACAACACTAAACCATAAAACTCACAACAACCATACTTAAAGATAACTGAGAAGCCTAGCATATGAATGCTAACCACTGGATATTCATGTGATATTCTGCTAATAAATATGACACTTTTTAAGATCCAGTGAATTTATCATTTACATTTAGCACACAGAACTTTCAAAAGCCTCCTTTCCCCACAAAAAAAAAGAACTTAAAATATCTCTTCTCAAGTAATTTTAAACTTAAAGTCCATAATCAGTCAAAGGACTAAACACATAAAATCTTATTTACGTATCTTATTCTTGATTTCACTGGAGCCATACTCTACCTGATATAGGGCTCTCTGTTCGTTAAACTTCTCGCCTCTTCCTTCCTGAGGATTTCATTAACAAAATCCAATTACAATCTTCTTAATCTTCTCAATCTTCCATTTGTTTCTACTCATTCACTCTTTCTTCATATATCTAGTCCCACACAGAGATATGATAGTAGTCTTTAAGGGCAGATCAAGAAGTAACAGATGGAATCTTTTCAAAGAGAGATCCAACTTAGAATTAAGGAGAAATTTCCTGACAGTGAGAACAATTAATCAGTGGAACGCCTTGCCCCTCTGTAAGTTGTGGGTGTGCTCCATCACTGGAGGTATTTAAGAAGAGACTTCACAGGCATTTGGTATAGGGTCTCCTGCTTGAACAGGGGCTTAGGCTAGAAGTCCTCCAAGGTCCCTTCCAACTCTATTGTTCTCTGTTCTGTATATATTTGTTTTTCAGTTTGATTCTCATTCTTTCTCTATGAATGACCAAAATATCTCATTCCTATTGATCACTTTCTTTTGTCTTCAGTTTACATTCATTTTGTCTGTTCTTGTTTTACCAGCAACAGAGTGGTCAATCCTGGAACGCCCTACCTGACTCCATTGTTACAGCCTCAACCCCTCACAGCTTCAACCTCAAACTGTCTACCGTGGACCTCACCCCATTCCTAAGAGGTCCTTAAAGGGGGCATGCATAAGTGCTCCAGCATGCCTACCATCCCTGTCTTTCTGCCCCATTTATCTGTATTTACTTCCTTTGTTCTTGTTTATGTTCATACTTATATTTGTTATCTCGTACATGTTTGACAAACAAATAAAATAAAAGAAATAAAATAAAGTGCCCCATTCCCACTACAATCAACATACTTTTATGTTTTTCCTGACTAAGCCAACTCCTACTTCCCAGTGGTGAGATTCAATTTTTTTTTTACTACTGGTTCTGTGGGCGTGGCTTGGTGGGCATGGCAGGGCAAGGATACTGTAAAATCTCCAGAGAGAGGTGGTATTTGCTGGTTCTCTGAACTACTCAAAATTTCCACTACCGGTTCTCCAGAACTGGTCAGAACCTGCTGAATACCACCTCTGCTACTTCCATATAAGAAATGAACAGGAAGATGTTTTTAATATACAGCAAACTTTCCTTTTTTTGACAAATCTGTGATCCATGCCCAGCTGTCTATTTGAAGTCACATGGAATACTAGCTGGTACTATCACATACCCAAATTCACTCATGGTCCACAGTGCTGCAGATGAACGAGTCAAGGGAGTGTGCATAAGCGCACCAACGTGCCTACCATCCCTGTCCTATTGTTTCTTTTTATTTTTCTTATATGTATCCATTTCATGTATTCATAACTATGTTTATACTTACACCTGTTATCTTATAATAGCTTGACAAAATAAAATAAATAAATAAATCAATACAGTTTCCAAATGGCTTATCTCTCTCAAGTGATCTAACTGTGAGTCCTCAATCTAAGTATATCTACTTACTCTTCAGAAAGAAAGCCAATTTCAATTTGGTTTTGAGAACAATTTTGGACTTCATTCTCTTTGTGTTTCATGAATTGCACAATGTATCTAGTATTTTAATCCTGTGGATTGTAATTTTATTGCTCTGTACACTCTTGAGGAATGACTCATCAAATCCATGTTGGGCCGATGTGGTCATGCTAAAATTAAATGTGTGGTAATTATTGTCACTAGCTTTTCTTTGCCAGGACTTATGAACAAAAGGTATTCAATCATTTTAAGAACGATGAGCTATCATGAATATCTGATTGTTCATATGGACTCCTTTACTTTTGTGCAGCTACAGCAGTTCTTTTTCAGACAGTATATATATATTTTTTCTGACCCAATTAGGAATTCACTACAACAGTAACACAGTTTTATTTATACAGCTATATGTGGAATGTGTGTGCCGACATTAGTTTCAATGAGTGGTAAGACTTATTTTTTAAAAAAACCCTTCACAGGTGTGGATCTGTGGCATTCTTTCTTTTATGTTTATCCTTCTCCTTTTTTGAACTCATACCTTCTTCCCTAAAGAAGTCGCTTGATCAAGTAGCAGACATACGGGAAAGAGGGGAAAAAAAACACACCCAACCCCTGGCAGGGCTGCAGGAAAATGGCTAGACTCGGAGTGTTTGTGTACTTAAAGAAAGAATTTTGCACACTTTCAACCTTCAGTCATGACTATTTTCTTATGAGAGCCACTGGAGGTCTGAGCCAGCCCTCAAAGAGGAAATCAAATGCTGGCTCCTAGAGGAACACGCCCGAAGAATGTGAACCTGATCCAAATACTGTACGCAATGCTTTTACAAGGCTGTCAGCTCATAGGAAGTGTGTAGCCATATATGGACATCGCTGGCCTGAGCCATTTGTCATCTTGAGGGGCTCATACGTTGCACTGCCGACACGTCTAGTGTGCCTCAGGTGATATAATGGACATGAGCTTCCTTCTCTAAACGCGGGCCAGATTGTTTCCCCCAAATGTTTAACAAATATTATCTCGCTTTTCTGTGGAAGCCTGTTTAATCAGACATTAAACAAGTATTTACTTAAAATGCCTAAATGGAGCACAGCTTTCTCTTCTGCTTCTGAGTTAGAAGAAGTGAAGCATAAATAAAACAGCCTTAATTTGGGTCTGAAATTTGCTCGTATCTGCAGATGTGTTTACTTCTAAAACTTAATTGACTAGTGTAATTTGATGATCTTTTTTTTTTGGGGGGGGGTGTTTCCTTTTACAAGTAGTCCTCAAATTATGACCACAATTTGAGCCCAAAATTTCTGTTACTAAGGAAGACAGTTATTAAGTCACTTTTGCTCCCTTTTATGTGAGTTTTGCTCCATTTTATGACCCTTTTGCCACCTTTCTTGTGAAGTGAATTACCGCAATTGTCAAGTTAGTAACAGTTGTTAAGTGAATCTGGCTTCCCCATTGACTTTGCTTGTCAGAAATTAGCAAAAGGCGATCAGATGACCCTGGGGAACAGTATCAGTCATAAATACATGCCAGTTGCCAAGTGTCTGAAGTGTTGACTTTTGATGATTTCATAAACAAGTAGTCTATTTTTTTCCCCTTGCCTAAAGTGACTGGCCCAAGGTCACCTGGCTGGCTTTGTGCCTAAGGTAGGACTAGAACACACAGCCTCCCATTTTCTAGCTTGTTGCCTTAACTGCTACACTCAACTGTTTCTCACTCTGAGCTTCTAAAGATACAGCTGATCCCATCAGCTATCCTAGAACCTCTCATCTGAGCTTTGGAAAGGGGCTCTAATTTTCGTCTTGCTGTCAGACTGGTAGGATGCCATTTAAGAAGAACGGATACTCTGTATGTATGTGTGTATGTGTGTGTGTATCTGTGTGTATTTCTCTCTCTCTCTCTCTCTCTCTCTCTGTGAGTATACACACATATATTTATATAATTGCCCAAGGCAAACTGGAGTATAAAGGCATTGCCAGAATTGTTTCTACATTTGTTTCTGTCCTGTCACTCATCTCTCTCTCTCTCTCTCTCCTTCTCTCTCTCTCTCTCTCTCTCTACATCTTCCTCCCTCCTTCCCCTTCTCCTTCTCCCTCTCTCTTCCCCTCCTTCTCCCTCTCTCTCCCCCCTTCCCTCTCCCCTCTCCCTCCTTTCCTGTCTCTCTCTCTCTTTGTCATAAGAGACAAAGCAGGCTATATTTTGATCTTCTGGTGTCACTGGACAGCCAACCAAGGTCTTGCAGTCACCTAAAACTCTGCAAATAAATTAGGTGGTTTTTTTTTCTTTTTTAGAAAACTGGATCGTGGTTTTAATTTTACTCCTATTTATACACAGATGGTTTATACTGCTTGTTCATCTGCTTGTTTAGTTTCTTTTCTCTCTTCCCAGCTAAATAAATCCCACTTCTTTTTTTTTTTTTTTGAGTTGCTTTTAAAATAGAGACCGTTAAGAAATGGAAAAAACTCCAAAACACAAAGATAAAGATAAAAACATTGGCAAAAAAAGACACACAAAAAACCCCCCCATAGAAAATGGGAAAAAAATAAAAAGTGGAAAAAAAAAAACCACAACAAAGGAAATAGAAAAAGGTAACATACAGAAAAGCTTTGATTTACAATCACAATTGGGACTAGGATTTCTGTTTTGGTTTGTGCCCAATTTTATGACCTTTATGGCCACAGTTATTAAATCATTACAACTATTAAGTGAGTAGAATCATGTAGTCATTGAGCAAATCAGTTTTCCCATTAGCTTTGCTTGTCAGAAGCTGGCTGAGAAGTTTACAAATGGTGGTCACATGATCCCAGGATGCTGCAACTTTTGTAAATAATGCCGGTTGCCAAGCATCCAAATGTCAATCACATGACCAGGGAGACGCTGAAACGGTTGTAAATGCAAGACTGATCATAAGTCACTTTTTTCAGTGCCATCGTAACTTCAAACAATGAATGGTTCTCAGTCGAGGTCTATTTGTGTATTATTTCGGCTGTGAATAATTACAATTCTATATATACATAGTTGTCTAATTCAAGAACATATTCAATTAGATATACATTTCTAATACATTTATATATAACTATTATGCTCTCTTTTTGTTAACCTACTATGTTTTGTATAAATGAATTCTGTATTTCATTGCATTTGTCCATACAAAGTCTATGTCTACATACAATCCGCTCATAGGAGGCAAGAACAATCAAGTCCTCCATCCATTGAGTGAAAGAGGCCAAATAAATCCTACTGTCAACTCATAAAATAGTTATCTGGTCTTTTAGAGTTGCCAACAGGAAGGGAGTGGGGGGAGCAGTGCAGCAGCTTGCAAAACCAAAACTGCATTCCATAAATGTTTTCAAAGATAGTAACTAGGTGACAGAAGTTTCTGCCATGCAAAATTCTAACTGGAGATTATGATTGATGACTCTTGGCTATGGATGTGTTCCATTGGAGAATAAGAATTACATTACACACAGGGGAAGGGCGGGAAACCAGGGTCAAGGGTGACAATGAATTATGTGTCTCAGAGTCGGCTACACCCAAGCAGTGCCGGCATGTTAACTCCCAATTAATTCTTTTTTAACTTTTGGAAGTTTGGCTCGAGACTCATGATTTAAATGGGGGTAACTGCCGGAATCCTAACACCTACATCTTGTATAGCAGAGCCCAATATGTTCTTCATTATTCTGCCCTCCTTTCTTTTTTCTTTTTTTTTTAAACAAGTTTTATTGATTTTCAAAACACACAAGTCATCATTATCCATTACATGTTTAAACCTTTTTCCATTATAAATTTAACAAGTCAGATAAACTATAATTCTGTTTTAAACCATTTCCATATAAACATACAAAAACCTCTTATCCAATTTCCCTTTATTTCTCTTCACTCTTATTCAATTTTATTATTATTATTTCATCTACTTCTTTCTGACTTAGTTACCATTATTCTCATTCTATATTTCTACAAGGTTTTATTAATTTTCCCCCCAAAAAAACAACATAATCACACAACACACAAAACATAAAAAGATCTTTTTGAAAGTAACTTGGACCCAGGTATCTCTCTTTCATGGACTTCAATAATATTCAGGCTCATCTTACATATCATTACTTATTTTATTTACCATTCTAAGTCTTCTATATTAACTTCTCCACATATTTCACTCTTCTTAATTCTATCTTAATTAATCATCTTAATTTGAGTCATTATATTTATATCTTTTGTCCATTCTCTATTATACCTTTGTCTCATTCCTTTTAAAAAGAAAGAAATTTCTCCTGAAATCACTAATCAGAGTATGATGCCTTTCTATCTCCCCACTAAATTAATCAAATTAATCTTTAAACTACCCAATCCGATTTTGCTTGGTACATTCTAACTGAATAATACATCTAAAACAATTAAATACATAGTTAAGCAATAGATTTAAATATTAAAAACAAAATACTATAATGAAAGTTTTATAATAACATCAATACCATAATCTTAATAAACTCTTTAATTAAAGTTTAATATTCTAAATCTCCCTCATATTATATTTTCAAACCAATCATTATTAACATTCCAACATTTTAATCTCTTATCAACTCTCAAGCCATTTAAATTTTCTATTTCTGATACAATACTACAATATCATCTTATGTACCTTGCAAAATCTCTTTGAAGAAATTATACTTATCCTTTATCCCTAAAAAAATTTCTTTTTCTCATTTAATTTCAAAACTTTGTAGCTTTTCTCCACCTTTTCCTTTCTTTCTTCCCCCAACAAACCTTTCTAGCCCCCTTCTTCTAGCCTCTGCCTTACTGGCTTCTCTTCTCTGTCGTATTCCTCTTCCCTTTTGTTTACCATCCTTATATTGATTTTGCACCTTGTTTTTCCCTTTCTTAAATGTTTTTTTAAATCTTAAGTCCTTTATTTCTCTTCTTTTTCCTCTTCCTTCCCTCTTGGTCGAGTTCTGAGATTTATTAAAGATGGCTTCCTCTCTTTGTTCTTCTTCTGCCGTCTTCATCTGTTGCAATGTTTGTTGATAATTAATAAGCGCCATTTCTAAAAAAAGAAAGGCTTCTTTCAAACCAGCTTTACCATTTTGTTTTGCTTGCTCATAATCTTTTCTCAGTTCCTCGATAGAAGAAGCCATTATAAATCCTTTCTTTTCTTTTCTCTTACAACAGCCAGAATATTCCAAAGGAAAAATAAGACAATCCCAAAGTTCTCAGTCAGTCCAAACCAAGACAGAGTTCCCACTCTCCTCCTGGGGTAGTATCAATTAAAGAAAAAGAAAGTCCAAATCTGTTTCTTAAAATCTTATTGCAATATATTTTAGTCTTTTAATCCTTAAGGCATCTCCTCCAAGAAGGTCTTAGCATACAAATATTTTTTTTTTAGTCCTCTCTTTTCCCACTCACCGCTTAGAGCCAGTTTTCACCTAAAAAAAATAGGTTTCTTAATGTTCACTTTTATTCCGTAAAAAAAGAGGGTAAGCTATCCTTTCAGCACCATTAAACTGCCGCTTTTTTCCTTTTCTCGAAGGTATCATTCAGAAAGTCATACTTTTCAGGAATTTTGTTAAATATGTCTTAGAGTCCTAGGAACCAAGAAAGACTTTCTCCTCTCAAGCACTTTCTCCACTTCCTCCTGCGCATTCTTACCCAGCTGCCAGCTTCTTTGTGGCGGCCATTACGGACCGCCGCTGCACCGTCCTGGGAAAAGGGGTTCTGCCGGCCGGGGAGGGGTCTGCAACACCCCCAAACCCTTCTCCGGATCCCCCTACCTTCAGCTGCCCCTGCAGGGCAGCCTAGCTCCGTACCTGTCTGGGTCGGAGCCCCAAAAACGGCTAGCGCGGCAGGGATCGCGCAGCTTCCAGTAAATCCCTGCCGCTCGCGAAGCCGACAAACCGGAAACTCATTCTGCCCTCCTTTCTGAGTTAGACCTTTGTGGTCAACTAAGTGTTGAACTTTCCTTTCAAGATTAAGGAACCTCCCCCTCCCTCCCCACATCTTCTAGTACTAGGAAAACCTATGCGTCCTATTTCCATTATATTACTACAACAGGTTGCTTGGGAATTTCAGAATTGTTCATGAATCTCTAAATACATTTCAGAAGCTCATCCTATAACTCTTAAATTAGAGTTCCATGAGGACTGCATGTAAGCCACCCAGAGTCGCTTTGGATAGTGAGAATGGTGGCATATAAATTAAATGAATAGTAAGCAGTTTTAGCAGCTTACTCCAAACAAGAAATGAAAAGGAATCTATATCGCTGTTGTGTGTCACTGTCTTATTCATTCTAATCCAATGCATTCTGGAGGCAATCTAATTTTGTAGTAAATGAGGCACGGTGAACTAGGGCACAGTGCTTATCTTCATTTCTTGGCCAAGGGAGCCAGCATTTCTGAAGACATTTTCCATTATCATGTGGCCAGCATGGCTATATGCCAAAGATGTATGGAACACTGTTACCTTTCCACCAAAGTGATACCTATCAATCTACTCGCTTTCGCATGTTTTTGAACTGTTAAGTGGGCAGGACCTGGAGCAGGAAACAGGAGTCCCACCCCCCACCCCCGTGTGACACAGTGCTCAGGTCTCAAACCTGGGTTGTTAGCTTTCCATTGATAAGTTCAGCATTTTTAACTGCTTAGCCAAGTAGTACCAATACAATAAGTTTGGTTACTTTATATTTGTCAGTCTGATTGAGATTTCAGATTAATCTGCAAAACCCCTTTTGAATTATGCACATTTTGCAACTTCATTTAAAAATCCCTACTATTTGAGCAATGTAGAAAATAACAAACTCCTGCTTCTATTTTCAGTGGTTTTATTGTTCTTCAGAATAATATGTGTATTGAATGGCACTGATAAGCTTGTATTATCTGACATGATGTTGAAAGTACAGGCAGGAACAAAGTTCATGCACATTCCTTGAGATGATTTAAAGACTATGTATATTTTTTAAACTCTTGACATTTTTCCCATAGGTTGCCAATGTACCTACATTTTTGCTTTGGTCACTCCAGTTAGACCAGCTGACAAGCAAAAAAGTAGAATTTCTTTGTCTGCAATGTTAACTAACGATGGAAGATTTGTGGCTTGGTGCTACATTTGCTTCTCCTACAAGATCTCAAATTTGATCCTTAATGTTATTTATTTGTTAGATTTACATAAGAGCTGTGTTGGTGCAGTGATTAGAATGCAGTATTGCAGGCTAATTCTGCTGACTGCCAGGAGTTCAGTTCTCATTGGCTCAAGGTTAACTCAGCCTTCTATCCTTCCGAGGTAGAAAAAATGAGGATCCAGATTGTTGGGGCAATATGCTGACTCTTAGAGAGTAAAACACTATGAAGCGGTATATAAGTCTAAGTGCTATTGCTATCTCTAAAAATTTCAACCTGCGTGTTTTCTCCACAAAAATGTAGCGAGAGAGTGATGGGCTTGGTGTCCAGTGACTTCCTGTGGCAGAGGGCAGAATGAACTTGGATATGTCTGATAGTAGTCCAAGATCATAATCATTACACCATCCTAGTACAACTCATGTTTACAAATATTAATTAGCAGGGATCTCACAATTAAGCACTGAAAAAGGCATCCTGCTGGTGCCGTTTTTCCTATTTTTGTCAATTGCACCTGGTCATCACCTTGCAGGGAAAGGGTATCTGAATGTCATAAACCAGAAAAACGAGGAACAGTTATGTTTTGCTGATTCATTTGTCCTAAGAAGCAATGGGTGTAGAGCTCACAGCCAGAGTGAGTGATGGTGGGGAGGAAAATGTAATGGATTGAACACATCTTTACTTAAAATGGCCTGGCAAAGCTACCCCCTTGGGCATTTTAAATGCTCTGATGAATTTGTAACACTGCAATAGAAAACTGTGCCCTACGGATACTTTAGAAGGTCATGGCTGCCTTTAGATGAAGCTTTCTGAAGGCCTTATAAAGAAAAAAATTATGAGAGAGCTATAAAAGCTTTGGAAACTTTCTTTTTTTATAACAAGCAGCAATATGTGATGGTGTGTTTATAGCTGGGGAAAAAAAAATTAAGACCACAAGAGGGAGCATATATTAGGCTGCGTCTTTTTGCTGGTGGAAGAAGATTTTGGGCAAGCAAGAAATCAAAAGTTTTGAGGTAACTGCTTCAGGTGTTCTCTGGGCATGTTCACCACTGAATATATGATATGTATTATATTTTGCCCCTGCATGGAAGGAACCGCTGCCCCACACATCCATCAGGTGTTTAGTGCAAATAATTTTGCATGACTGGCTGGGGAATTCTGGGAGTTGAAGTCCATCTATCTTCAAATCAGCAAGGTTGAGAACCAATGGAATGAAAATCCCAAGTCAAAATATTTCAGATGGTCCTTTTCCATTACTATTACTATGGCATTTTGTTATTTGGGATAAGTCAGGCTCTTCATTTTATTTTCTGAAGCTGGTACATACGGTACTGAATGTTACTTATTATTTATTAGATTTTATCCCACCTTTATTACTTTACATAAGTAAATCAAGGCACTGAACATATCTAATACTCCCTCGTCCTCTTATTTTCCCCATAACAGCAATCCTGTGAGGTGAGTTGGGTTGAGAGAGTGACTGGCCCAAAGTTACCCATCAAGCTTTCATGACTAAAACAGGCCTAGAACTCATCATCTTCTGGTTTCTAAGCTATTACCCTAACCACTATACCAAACTGGCTCTCAAGGACTGACAATCTAGGAAAAATAGTTTATTTATTTGATTTTATTTCATTTATATTGCCATCTCATAACAGCAATGCTAGGGAGCTTATAATATTTAAAAAAAACCCAATAAGGTAGGACTAGAACTCACAGTCTCCCAGTTTCTATCCTGATACCTTAACCACTACAGTAAAGTCGCTGTCTGTATGAATAATATCTATTTTTTTTAAAAAAAAGTGGTAAAGTCCAATAAGAACTTTACTTCTTGTTTCTCTGCTTTTTTTAAAAAGCAAAGCAAACCAAAATACTTTTTTTTTTTACAAAAACTCAAAAAAAGTTGAAACCCTTGGTGAAGTCTAAGACCCTAATTTCTCAGTGCTTCAGAATAGAAAGGCGTGCCTGGACTTCCAATGAAAGCCTTCCATCAAAGGGAAATCTCACATCTAATTTTAAATACTCAGTATCCTACAGATAACCAACTTTTCAAAGCCTTCAACTCCCAATGAAAAAGTAAAATAATCAAGAGATTATCAAAACTGCCAAATATCCAGAATTTGTCAGTGAAAGTTTTATGGACAGGAATGCTAAGCAGTCTGGATTTATAGGCACACATTCTTATGAAATGCTTTTTAGCAATGCCAATTAAAATTCTGCTTAAAGTTTTGCAAAGTTTCCAATTCTGACCAATGGGATGGAAATGTATATTTTATTACTTTAGTGGTATAAAACCTATAATTATATATAAAATATAGAATAATAAGGAAAAGGAACATTCTGGGAGTATCTAAAAGCAATAATGACTTGGTATTTACATCTGATCCAAGAATAAGAGTCTTATCATGATTGTGTTAAGAATCTGATTTTTTTCCCAAGGTTATAATAGATCAGGAAATGTACTACATGCCAAGAGAAAAGTGTCAAAGAAATAATTTCCCGTGATTGTTTTTTTTTTAACTTTCATTTTTATTCTGCACTTAGGATATGGATATAATCGGAGGACATCAACAAATGAAAAGCTAAAAAAAAGTTTTAATTAGGAAATGAAAAAAATGCTTAATCACTGCAGTACAGAAATCTAGATATAATTTTAAAATTAACCTCAAGCTGGATAAGAGAATAGTACTCCACTCCTCAGCTCGCAACAGAATACCTTATGCCACCAGGCTTGAAATTGTGGACCTAGACAATTTAGAACTACGTCGCCTATGGTCTGACCTAAGCTTAGTACACAAAATTGGCTACTACAACATCCTACCTGTCAATGACTACTTCAGTGTCAACTACAATAACACACAGGCAAACAATAGATACAAACTCAAAGTAAACTGCTCCAAACTCGATTGCAGAAAATACGACTTCAGCAACAGAGTGGTCAATGCCTGGAACTCACTACCTGACTCTGTTGTTACATCTTCAAACCCAGAGGTGGTATTCAGCAGGTTCTGACCAGTTCTGGAGAACCGGTAGCGGAAATTTTGAGTAGTTTGGAATACCACCTCTGACTGGCCCCGCCCCCATCTATTTTCTGCCTCCTGAGTCCCAGCTAATCGGGTCTTCTTACTCCTGTGCAGGATACTGCACAGGAGAAAGGAGCTGGAAAGCAGGTTGGTGGGGTGGGGACAGAATAGGAATTTTACAGTATCCTTCCCCTGGAGTGGGTTGGGAATGGAGATTTTACAGTATCCTTCCCCTGCCATGCCCACCAAGCCATGCCCATCAAGGCACACCACACCCACCAAGCCACACCCACAGAACCAGTAGTAAATTTTTTTGAATCCCACCACTGCTCAAACTCCCCAAACTTTAACCTTAAACTGTTTACTCCATTCCTAAGAGGTCTGTAAGGGGGCATGCATGAGCACACCAGCGTGCCTACTATCCCTGTCCTACTGTTCCCATTTATTCGTACTCATTTATTATGTATATACTTATACCTGTTTATACTTATATGTTATATGCTATGTTCACACTTATACTTGTTTTCTCATACATGCTTGACAAACTAAACTAAACTAAATCAATAAATTATTATTGGGTTTAAAAAATGATGATTTCTAAGCTATTTTTTCTACAATAGAAGTTTCCTCTTAGAGGAATGTCCAAAAATGTTAGGAAGCGTCTGATACCTGCCATCTATTTAGTCAAATTCAATAAACATTATGCTATGGTAATACATTATACTGTATTATCCACGGGTGTGACATTGTCATGCAGGGATGTATTTTCTCTTCTTAATGTTTATGTTTATGTATGGATTTCATTATTTGTTTGTATATACTGTAAATGTGTTTGTGGTTTGGTTTCAGCATTAAAATAGATAATTCAGTTCTCTGAAAATAAGTCTATGATTACATTCATTTCTCCATGGTTTTCTTTATCCACATTGTATTCGTTTCATAAGCCAAGATAAAATTTTTGTACATGGACGACATTAGAATACTGCTGGGACATTATGAGAATGATAGTTGTGTGTGTGAGAGAGAGAGTGGGGGATAGTTTCTAGTCTCCTATTTTATCAAATCTGATTAGATGCAGGAAATTATGTCGGGTCCAGTTTGGACTGGAAGATATGGGTAAACATCTCTAGGATGGAAAGCCAGGGCAAATTGGTGTGTTTGATATTTGAATAAGGATCGTCCAAAAAGAAATGGATGGAACTGTAAACTAAATTGTGTTGTTGAAAAACTTAAAAGGTGGCAACTGCAGTGCAAACCATTTCTATATTTTCCCCAAGAAAATTATGTGGCTGTCTGATTAAACATGAGATTTTGAATATGATAATGCAACAATGCTAAAATCATGGCATTGTGTTATTATCTTTGAGTGCCTTGGTGAAGTCCCAGGCAACTGGAGGAAAGAAAATGTTGTCCTTATCACCTAACTGGAGAAAAAAGAAATCATCATTAGATCCAGTTATCAAAAAAAAGTAGTGGGCTTCCCTTTCACGGGAAGATTTTAAGCAGAGCTGTTCAGGTATCTTTCTGGATCTAGGGCATTTGAATTTGGATTTGAATTTGGATTTTTGCATCTATCAACCCCTTTCAACTTCATGATTTGAATTACCTTACTTAGTGTGAAGATTTTTTTAAAGGGGGAAGATCTTAAGTGAGACAAAAGATGTATACTATGAATGTTTGAGAGGTATAGTACAGTTCTGAAACGAAGCCTGCTCCTTGTAAGTTGTATAAGAATATCAGCAGGTATCAGTGGCTATTATTTTCACTGTGTTATTATCAGAGCTTTTAATATGTTCTGTTAAATAAAACTTACAAGAGAGGAATGGCAGTAAAATGAACAGACATACTTGCATAATACTACGTATCGCTCTCAGAACTGGAAAAATTAATTCTAATGTCCTGCTGGTTTTTATATTAACTTCAACACATCAGAATTGCATAATATTATAAAACAAAAAGATAGCAGAAACAAATTATCATTTGGCTTGCAGATTAAAGTTTCAAAATGTTTGTTTTTAATACATATAATTCTTTTTATTCCTTGAAAAAAATGTCCAGAGACAGCTGAAGTAAGAGCAACCTTTTCAAAAGTCTTGTAAAATGTTAATCATTGCCAATATTTCCCCTGTATTAAATACAGACATAAATTTAAATAAGATGGGTTATAAACAAGCTCCATGTGTAATGCTTTGCTTTACTGTATATCATAGTAACTATTAGTGTTCTCTCTTTTTAATATGATTAATAAATACAATTTTATTAAAAAATGAATAGAAATTTCTACAAACTAAAATAAAGGAAGGAGAAAAAAGGAAGAAATAAAATAGAAAACTAAATTGCACAAAGAAAATAAAAATTAAAACTATAAGAAAATAGAAATGAAAGAAAAAGATAAAGAAGTGACTTTTGATCTTCTTTTACCACATTTAAAAGTACAGTTATGGACCACGCCTCTCTTCTAATCAATTCTATTTAATCATCCATTTTTTAATATTGTAGACAAAGAGACCATAATGAGTTTCCTGTCAGCAATAAAAATACATATTGTCTTTTCTCTAATCAGACAGGTCAGTTTGGCCAACTCAGCAGGTTCCCTCGCCTTCACCAAACATTTTTCCATTGCAGGAGTTGCCAAATCTTTTCATCTCTGTGCATAAAAATAATCTCGCTGCACTTATCATGTACAGTACCTGTAAAAATACAAAGATCTATGTTTTTTCCACCAACTGTTCATCCAACAGTACAGAAGGAAGTAACTAGTAATATTCTCCAGCACTTTTTCCAAGGGGGGGGGGGGGGAGTTGTCATTTGCCTGATGGCATACATGACATGAATAAAGGGCGGGGTGGCGTGGTTGGTGGGCTGACATTATAAAAGGACAAAGTCATGCAATGAAGTTATCGTTCAAAGGTCATTTATGGGGGTTGTTGTGTCATGACTACCTAAAGCCACAAGTCTTTGTGTTTCTTTTCTCTGAATTCTTACCTTCATTCTTTCCTAAGAAATGGGCATTTCTGTTCAAAGAAGTTATCAGGTAGCCTTTACAACTTAGAGACTAAAAAAAGCACTAAACATGTCTCCATATAACAACTGTTTGGGGAATGAAAAGATGTGCAGGCAATATGAGCCATCTAGAAGACAAACAAAGATTTGTAATATATTGTTTATGAACTTGTACTATATTGCTTATTGTACCTGAAATATAATGATATACGAAGGCATTTGCTGTTCACTTGAGCGAAGAATGGGAGTGATTTATCTAAAACAATATTATTCTTCCAATAATATCCTAAATAGGTTGGGTCATATATGAGAAGATTACGAAGAGGTTCTTTATAATACTTCAGCACAACTTGTTCTTATTTATCCAGGGAATCAGGACACCTAGAAATCACTGGCGGTTTATGAATTTTTTCATTCACATTTATCTGCACTTCACGTAATGTTCTTCACACTGAAAGAAAATAGGGTGCTGTAGATATTTACTGCATGTACTTTCTGATTGAAACTCTTTATATCCTTTGCTTAAACACATATGCTAACAGGGAGCCAGGCATTTCCCTACTCAGTCAAACCTTGGCCTCTCTAGCTTTCAGCTATAGAGGAATTTAGGTAGGAATCGCACCATATCCTTTAACCCATTTTATGTATTTATTTATTTATCGCTTACAAGATAATAGGTATAAGTATATACATAGTTATGGATACATGAAATAGATACATATAAGAAACAATAGGACAGGGACGGTAGGCATGTTGGTGCACTTATGCACGCCTCTTTATGCAGACCTCTTTATGCAGACCTCTTAGGAAAGGGCAATAGTAGACAGTCTAAGGTTAAAATTTTTGGGATTTGGGGAAGAAACCACAGAGTCAGGTAGAGTATTCCAGACATTGACCACTCTGTTGCTGAAGTCGTATTTCCTGCAATCAAGTTTGATGCGATTTACCTTGAGTTTGTATCTATTGTGTGCTCTTGTATTGTTATGGTTGAAGCTGAAGTACTCATTGACAGGTAGGACATTGCAATGTATGATTTTATATACCATACTTAGATCGGACCGAAGGCGGCATAGTTCTAGGTTTTCTAGGTCTAGAATTTCAAGTCTGGTGGCATAAGGTATTCTGCAACGAGTAGAGGAGTGGAGAACTCTTCTTGTGAAATATTTCTGGACTTTCTCAACTGTGTTAATATCAGATACGTAATGTAATCATGTTCATCTCCAGGGGAGAAAGGATATTACTTCGTTGCTTGTATGTACACTGAGAGCTTATGCACTTGAGACAAATTCCTTGTGTGTTCAATCACATGTGGTCAATAAAGAATAAAAATAAATATTAAATGACCCAAAAGAAGAACAATCTCCTGTGATATCAGAGACTTTGAAAGCAGAAATGGACCAACATATTTTGGAAATAGCTCTGAGGTATTTACATCTGCTTTTAGAAGTTCTTAGAAGCACTGATGGTGTTACATAGTTTGGGTAATGAAACACATGCAGAAAACAACCAGGTTCAGAGAGCACCAAGGACCCTTCAATTCTTACAAGGGTTAGCCAGTATCAATAGTTAATTTTTTCCTATATATCCATATTATATAGGGAAAAGGCTCCATGTGAACAAGTACCTCAAACAATCACAGATTAAATCAAATAGCATGTAAGAAATGGCATTCATGTTGCTCAGTTCTTTTCTCTCTACAACCTGCTCCAAATCACAAAAATGTTGCCCAGGATAGATAAGTTTACAAAATCAAACTGCTGTATTATTTGTTCTTCCAAAATGGAAACAATTTAGATTTTATTCAACAGTTGTAACATCTGGAAAAAAAATACTGTGGCTATTTTTTTTTTTTTGGAGTTTTAATCCTTTGTATCTTGAAACACATCTGTCTGCTGCATTTAGATGGAAAAGGAAAACTTTCTTGCAAATCTGATATAGGTGAAATGTAACAATGATGAAGTTCTCATTATTTTACTGAGCAGGCAGTTTTCTAAATCTGAATAGGGGAAAATAAAACAAGCTAGCAATGGTTTGTTGCATAAAGGGAGAGAGCCAGGAGCTTTTTAAAGTACGTTTTCAAGTTCTGTAGGAAAGTACATTATTCATATTCTAGTCATCCTAAATGTTACATTCAAGGAGAAAAATCTTGGCTGGAATCAAGCGCAATTGGCAACAACTTTTGACAGGAAAAATAATGTTTTCTCTTAGTGGAAGACTGAAAATACAGGTACCCCTTGACTTATGACCATAATTGGGTCTGGAATTATGATCATCAGTCATGTTACATCCAGTGTTACTTTTTTTTGTGTGTGGTGTTTATCCAGTGAAGCTGGTGATTGTAAAGCAAATGCTGCAGTCATTAAATGAACGCCACAGTCATCAAGTGATTCCATTGCCGGCAATAGATAAGGTTGTGTTGTTTTTGTTGTTTTGCCAGAAAGACCTTCCTATGCATTCCAATATGCCCATAAATTGTGAGCCTTCACATTGAATTTGCTATACATAATACCCTTATTTGGGGCTATTAGAAAATCCCATGGTATTATACGAGTCAATGCCATCTGAATAATGAAATTTTAGATTTATATTTTGACAAGATCAGAGTAGGCGGTGCAGTAGAGAGAGACAAAGTTATGTGAGGATTTACACCACCTCTTCCCTGTGTCCTGCTAATCTCAGGTTATTCTCTTTTGCCATTGTTCCTGAGTGGGAATGCATGGAGGTCTTATTCCCTGCCAATTGGTTAGCTAGATAATTGTCTATCTCTGTTCCTATTTTAATTTCTTTAAATAAAGCTGTTTATGTTACCAACATCAATCCTGCTTCATTAATCATTGCTCAGGTCAAATTCCTGCTTTCAGGAATGCTCATCTGCACCTACAAAAACTTCCCCTCCAGTATTTTGAAGGTCCTATTTATCTAAACATTATTTCTCTGTTTATATGTAGCTCTTGTTTCTGTTGGATCACTTTCCCCCAATTCTAATTAAAATTTAGGAGATTCCCAAAAACTTGAATATGGAAAACTTGAGCAAGAAGCTCTTTTTCTGCAATAATAACAGTCTCCCCCCCCCCCACTTTTTTTAAACCACAAATAACAATAGTTGAAGAATGACCATGAGCCATTGGCATGCTTTATTCCTCTTTTGTCCCCCTAGACAAAATACAAAAGAATTTAAATGGTGTTTTGGCATACAAATACAATGGAAAAATTATAATCTGCAAAAATCTGCTGATGGCATAGTCAAAACCATACTAAATTAAGTAAGCAAACATGTTTCTAATGTGTCTCATGAAAGTCACAGATTAATCTATTCACACAGATTCTTTTACCAAGTTTTTTTAAAAACATGTTTTTAAAAAGAAAAACATCTTCAACATGGCATGAGGCCAGGTTTTTGTGGAACCACCTATCTCTCATAATTTTTGCCTGGATGGTATCAGTTGGCAGAATTGGTATACTCCAGATCCCTTTGATTGAACAATGCTATCTATCACTATTCAGGAAATATGCCTTCTTTGATATAATACTTGTTCTCTGGAAAAAAATTCTTTCTGAGAACAATGTGTCTGCCTTCAAAAGGTGTCCTGGAGACCTTGAAGGCCTTGATGGTGTTCTCTGAGGCCTTGGGGTAGTATAGATGTAGATTGTGTTGTTTCTATGTGTCATATAATATATGTGGGTATATGCATAATTTTGTATTTGTTTGTCTGTTTATTCTGTCATGGTTATGTAGTGTATACTGGAAGTGGTGACCTTTTGAGAGCTGTATGCAATGAAATTTCATTTTAATGTATGCCAATTAGTGTACATTCAAAGTGACAATAAAGTTATTCTTCTGTTCTAGATGAAACCATCTCAATCGATGCATGCTATACGTGCTATGCATGCATCGGTAAGAAACCATCTTGTTTACATTGTACTGCATTTTTATTTTGCTGTTTGATAATGTGATATTGTACCTGAAATCAATCAATCAACCATCAATCAATCAATCTGCTAGTCAGGAAGCATATTGGGGTTTTTAATCATTGATATGGATCCTTTAGTACTTCTTAAATCTGGGTTGTGAGAGGACAAGAAGAATACTAACCCCCAGCATGGAGCATCTGTCATAAAGGTAGAAGGTGAAATTTAACTTAGACAATTCACATTTGTGTGCCCCAGATTATGTCAGTGTTTAATCAAGTAACATATCCAGATATTGCAAATTTGTGTCCTGGAGAAAGGATTAGTAGAATAATTGCACATTAACACAAGTATATCTGATAACATTCTATTTTCTTCTTTTGTCGCTGCAGTTTCAAGATATGCTAAGCAAGAAGCAGCAAGAATTAAAGAAGAGATATTAACAAAAGTTTAACAACTAACTCAGGAGATTGTGCACCAGCATTAGATAAAATGTGTTCAAATTTTCAGAGGTAAAGCAATTTTCCTCTTAGAAAAGTGGAGCTATCAAAAAACAAATAGAGAAATGTCCTTGTTTTGGAACAGCTGGCAGAAACATCCATATATGGAGTTGAGACTATTCTGAATTTCCCACAAGGCTGTATCAGATAGGAGGACTTCAGATCATAGTGCACTGTTTTCATATAACTGCACAGGCTATTCATTGTTACATATTGCAATGAGAATTCTGATGAAAGAGTCTGCTAGAGTCATTATGCAAAATAACATAAAAGAAACCTCAAAGAACAGTTAAAATTATTAGACTGCTTGTTCATTACAGATCAGGTTATTTTTCCATGGTTGCTTCCCAGCATGGGGTGCTTGGTCATCAGCCCCTTTCAAGTTCTAAAAATGGCACAAGAGGCCTCTTAACTATCAGGCTGCCCTGTACGTTTGGCACCAAATTCAGACTGACTTGGAGAAGTTCATCTTAAGTTGCCTGTTTTTGCTCTTCAACTTTGTATACCTTTCCATAAGAAAGCATGCCTATTTTTAGCTTTTGGCTGCTGAAACTAAATGCAGTGATGAGATTTTCATAGTTCTTTCTCCTTCCCTTAAGTCAAAAGGCTGGGATACACTTGACTGATGTGGCATATATTAAAACTTTCCCCTCTCTTTTATTCAAAAAGATGACTTAAACATACATGGAAATCCTCTTCACCTTTTGTGAAACCCAGCTGGTACTTAATTACTGATTTTTAGGCCCTTGGTGTTTTTTTACTTGAATTATTAACTTCTGTTACATGACCAATTGGTGTAATTTGGACTATTTATTTTTCTGGAGCGTTATGGTAGTTAAAACCAACACTTGGTTTAGATTGATTTTTGGGCTAAGGCAAATGGAGGCACATACAGTAGTTGAGGCAAGCAAGATGGACAATGATAACATGAATGCAATTATGTCTTCCTGAAAATCATGCAACATGTATGCTTGTGTCAACTATTTATGACATCATTATGTAAGTTCATATTGCTTGTGTTGTCATTCAACATCAACATGTCTTGTTACATTTGCTACTGACACATGGTTATGCCCATGAATCATTAGGCATCCACTGGATACTATATAATTTAAATTACATTATGTTGCACCATACTACTTTAACCATCTGCTTGCTAAAAATAATGCCCATGGCTCTTAAGGGGATCTTTTCACCTCAGCTGGAGGGAAAGTGTGATAGTGAAGACCCACTTTTCCAAAGTGTTGTTCTTGCCAATTTATTATGGTTTGTCACAGTCAGCCAGATGCTTTAACTAGATTTGGCTTTTTTATCTAACTATCGGATCCTTCCCAAGGACCAGGGATAGGAAGATGAGGTTTAATGGTGGCTATATTATCAACAAAAATAGTATGCCAATCATGAGACATTCCATTTCATTAGAACTGATGTGAAAGAACCAATAGTATCTATATAATACAGTCCTTTCACCAGAGAAAAGGTGGTCAGAACAAAAGTGGAGTAAAAGAACTTTTTGTATTTTTTAAAAAATATGGTAACCTTTATGCTGGCAAACTCAGAACTGGTTGAGAAGGAGATGAAAGAGAAACATCTGTGCAGGAAATGAAGATCAAAACCCTACCTTCATTCATATCTGCTCTGCGAACTGAAGTAGCAGCAGCCACAACAACAATAATGAATTATTAGGTAAGGATTCAGTACCATCATCTGCTCTTAGCTGTGAGCTTTGCTTAAACATCGTACAAGCCACTTTCAGAGAAAATGCTAATTTGTTAAAGCATTGCCTGAGTAGAGATGCCAGCATAGATTCCAAGTACACAAACAGTAGACACTATGCTGTGAGAAGGTGTCTACGGAAGTAAGGAGAGAGAGGGGTGGGGGAGGGAGAGAGGGAGGGAGAGAGAGAGAGAGAAAAGTGTGTGTGTGTGTGTGTGTATATATAATATTCAACTATAGAGAATTTAGCCAGTTCAGTGCCAACAAGAAAATCCAACAAACCAGTTGCACAGGTGTTTTCAGAGGATAGTGGTTGAAACCATTCATCTCCTGAAAGGAAGTGTTATGGAGTAGGAAACCTTGGCAAAGAAAAGTAAATTTAATTTATTAAGTTTAACTTCCATTTTTAATAGCTTTTACTGAAAAGCCACCTGCTGCTCTTTTCAGACATTTTGTTTGTTTTCCTTGTCTTATTTGTTGTCTAGGAAAAGAAGTCAGCAGTCCTTTATTTTCTCAAAACAAATTCTTAAGGCTCAAATTTTCTATTAGCTTATTAATTGCTGAGTTACTGTAAGAGAATTATCAGAATATTTAAATATCTGTTCCTTTTCATGGATTTCACTTTCAAGTAACCACAAATCAGTTTCCCAGTCAGTTTTGTTATTATTGGAAGATATTGCTTTAAAATCAAATATACTTTCTGGAAAGTAAAAACAAAACCCCAGTATTATGACTACAGAGATGTTTAAACATCGTTCAATAGCTTCCATAGCCTTTATCTTGAAAATAAAGTTCAGATTTATGCAACAGCCTTTACTAATAAGTTTGCATGTAAAACAACTATTTCAAATTATTTTGCTTACATATTTATCCTTAGCTTTCTAATAGTGGATGCTTTTAAGGTGGCAAAAACACTTCAGAATAACTACATACAAAACATTGCATTATTAGACAAATAAACAATAAAACAAGAGGTGGTATTCAGCAGGTTCTGATCAGTTCTGGAGAACCAGTAGCACAAATTTTGAGTAGTTTGGAGAACCAGCAAATATCACCTCTGACTGGCCCCGCCCCCATCTATTCTCTGCCTCCTGAGTCCCAGCTGATTGGCTGGGTCTTCTTTTGTTGTCCTGCACAGGAGAACGGAGCTGAAAAGCAGGTTAGTGGGGTGGGAAGAGAATGGAGATTTTACAGTATCCTTCCCCTTCTATGCCCACCAAGCCAAGCCAAGCCCATTAAGCCACACCCACAGAACCGGTAGTAAATTTTTTTGAATCCCACCACTGAATAAAACTATGAATGAACAAACTCAAAGTGCTGATTGGTCCTGGAAAGATGGATAAGGTATATAGTCTTGTAGACAATCTTACATCTTTTGTTTACCCCACTTTTATTATTTTTATAAATAATTCAAGGAAGCAAATTATCTAGCATACTTCCCCCCACCACTTTCCCACAACAACAAACCTGTAAGGTGGGTTGAGCTGAGAGACAGTGACTGACTCAAAATCACCCAGCTGGCTTTCATGCCTAAGGCAGGACTAGAACTCACAGTTCCTTACCTGGTGCTTTAGTACACTTCTTCTCTATTAGCATCTGAGGTAATAACGTGATCTAGTTTTAACTACAATTGGGATTGAACAGATACAATCTCAGCTCTCTTGTTATAGTATTTATTTACAGTATGTCCTCCTAAATATCTTATTTCTGGCTGAACTACTTTGAGAGTTACTTTGTAGTAAACACATATGTAACTGATTACTATATTTGTTAATTCCTGATGAGCATTCAGATTGCAAAATTTTGGTATATAATTCAACATCACATTAACATATTTAACATTTAAAGATCTATATGCATTAGAACATTATTCCAAAAAAGTACCAGATAACCCTTGACCATATCATATGGGTCAATGAGCCCTCGATTCCTTTACACTTCCATCAAAGAAAATCTGATGCTTATCCTTTCAAATACATTCTTTCTAGACTCTGGAAAATTTTAAATACAATATTTTGATGAATGAACTTTAATCTCAAAACTATAGATACCATTTTAACATTTTTAAGGACATGCATCCATTGATAGGACATTATCAGAGACTACAGTTCTTCAGTCCATTGTTTGAGATATTCCAGAAGTATCTACTTTAAAAGAAATATTGAGCTTTGATTATAGGCTTTACTTCTATCATGGATTCTATCAAATAAGAAAGCATCTTGGGTGCCTTTGAAATGGCCAGAGTGTTTGGTCCATGTTGATATAAGATATTACCATTATCGTAAGATATTACCATTATCTCAGCCTTTTGCCTAAGATTAGTATAGTATCAATAAAATTATAAGGGGACTAGACTATATTCCAAATTAAAAAGTTTAAGGTACTAGAATCTTCCATCCCATTAAAGTTGATATAAAAGGTTATATTTCTGCCTTGATCCTCTCCCTCATAAGGATGAGGATGGTAATTGGAAAGATGAGAACCATCACCTACTTACTTGACCTTTGACCCTCTTGGGTGATTAAATTGGTCAGTGGTTAAGTTGGAGGGGATGCAATGCCTCCTTGAGTGTGGGATGCATTCCCTCTTTGTTCAAGGAAGCATTTATGACCTTTCCTGAAAAAGCTGTCTGTAGACCTCCCTCAAAAATTCAATTTTTGAGTTGGGCTAGTGAGAACATGGCAACCTCATACAACTCCAAATGGATTTGGATGCAACTGATTATCTAGATGAGTGGGGTTTAATCTAGGAGATGGTACTAAATCTGCCTTGATCATGTTGGTGAATGACCTATGTTGGTAATTAGATGGGACTGGTATGAGCCTAATAGTTTTCCTGGACCTTTTGACAGCTTTCAGTACTATAGAAGCATGCTATCCTTCTGCTCTATGTGACAGAATTGGGATCGTTGCTCGCTACCATCTAACTCTACAAAAACCAATTGTTACCATATCCTTATGGCTAGTGCTCCAGTTGTGATCCCCCCTTCACTGATCAGATTTGACAATATATATCCATGTCTTAATTGCAACCATTTTGACTATTGTAACATATACTACACTATAATTCTTAAAATGTATACAAAAGCTGCAATTGGTGGCAAAAAAAAGGTTGCTAGGATGTTGACCAATGTAAGGACAAGGATTGCTAGCTATCTGCCACAATTTAAGGTGTTGGTGCTGACTATTGAAGTCCTACATATGAGTATCTACCTCTTCCACTATAAAACTGTCCAATTAAATCAACAAGAGAGACCCCTTTGAAGATACTCCATAGTCAGAAGCGGTACAGTAAATTTATGTGGTAGAGTAAAGGACCTTCTTTTATGTGCCTCCAGCCTAAAGATCTTCTCAAGTCTTTACTGGTAGGGAGTGGTACAGATTCTTCTGGGGATTTTATAAGCACAATAGCAAGACAAATGGGCTCTTCATGACCAGTTTGCAATTTTTTTTTTAAAAGAAAAAACTGCTAGACACCGTTAAAAACTGGGTTCTTGGAAGGGGCTGAGATAGATAGACTTTCACTCAGTATGGATTTTCCTCTGTTCTTTTGGATTGGCCTTAAACTGTAGCACATGCTACTGATACGCTTCTACTCATAGAAGTCTCAGGCTTAGTGTTATTTAAGCACATCCCAATAACACTATTAAGCTTTGAGTTTTAGAGAATTTAAATTCCATCCATATTTGTGTTTCGCAGAGCTTTTTCTGCTTGTAAAAGTAGGAAAAATTTACATGCATTTTGCTTGTAAATATTTTGTCCCAAAAATTTCTGATGTGCAGGGTGAATGTATTCCCATTTGGAAAATTAAAGCAAAAATTGTAGCATTTTGCTTTTTGTACTTTTCTTGTTTTGTAATTTTATCCATGTCCCACCCAAATGAACTACTGTGACATTACAGGAATGGCTGAATCTTTTAGAAACCAAATGATTGATGCAGCATGGATCATATTCTAGTTTGCTAAAGAAAAGAAAAAAACACAATTAAAATCTAGTTTTACAACCTGTACTTCATTTACAGGAATAAAGAACAATAACAGCACTTTGATAAATATTTTGAGAATTTTGCCCGTAGTATTTACCTAATGAAACATAAAAAAATTTCCCATGAGCCTAGAAACAGGGTTAGAAAGGTTATGGAGGCAGTGTAATTTATTTATATCTTTTCTGCACTCTATCCTTTCTAATTCCTTCACTATAAGAAATTTTTCTGGGTTCAGATTATTCATCTCAGACTTTCATGGTAGACCAGTCAGGAAACACACTTCACTGGACTGCTGGAACTCTGAAAACAGAATTTCTCTTTGCCCATTCTCATAATAAAGAGAATCGAAGTGGGATAACCTTGAGTTTCTTTCGCAATCTCCTTTTTTTCAGGTTCTTAAATAACTATTTCCTAAACCCAGTGTTTACATAGCCATTTTCTCATTTTATCTTCAAGCTTATCTCTACACTCATCTACAGTTCCTTTATCACCATTTCCAATAAATATTCTCTGTATCCACCTTTCTATACAAACAAACAAAATAAAACAATAAAGGAAAATATTTGTAGCTCGGGGTTGAAATGAGACATTTTATTACCCAAACTAGGTAATGTCACCAGTGCTAGATTAGCATTGATGAGGTTACCTAGTTTGGGTAATGAAACATCTGCAAGAAAATAAGCAAGCTCAGAGAGCACCAAGGACTCCACAAAACAAAAGAAACAGAATAATAGATTCCAGCTTCCTTTTGTCCTTCTCCGCTTGTCCACAGTTTATGCAACTGCTACTGTATCTATAGTTAGTAGAACCAGACATTTAATCACATTCTGCTGCAGGACAAAAACCTCTTCATAGAAGTTCATGGGTCCTAATCTACCACAGTAGTCCAGCAAACATTGGTAGATAGAGACATTTTTTACACTCCAGCTTAGGGCTAAGAGAGGGTGACAGTTCTCTCTCTCTCTCTCTCTCTCTCTCTCTCTGTGTGTGTGTGTGTGTGTGTACATATACATATACATGTATATGTATACACACAAACACACACACTACATATACTATTATATTGTATAATAGCCTTAAGATTCTAGAAATATTGAAATACTTTAAATTCTAATACTTTTCAAAATCTGTGCAACAGGCCCCTCTCCCCTCTTTTACATTTTTTTTCCAAAGGAATGTTTATTCCTGCAGGCCAGGGCTAATGGCTCTGAAAGGCCTGCATTCATCAGACTAGCGTTTAACTGTTCATGGCTGCCAAGTTAAACAGCCTCTCACCTACTCTGGTGCTTCAGAAGGAAACAACCTCCAAGGTAACAGGCTAATTTCCTTGGAGACCAAAAATGTGGACAAAATCTTATAGAAGAAGCATTTCAGCTCCCCCCCAAGAAAGAATCTCAATATGTTTTGTTTTCAATTTTTCATCTGAATTTAATTCAGGTATTGCTCCAGGCTTTTGCATAGTTTCAGGGGTATTGGATTCATGGCATAATTCCAGTTAGATGAGGGAGTTTCTCATATTTGCAAGTATTGTGAATGTGAAAGAGATATGAGAGATATCTTTGGACAAAATAATTTGGTTGAGCAAATTATAGCACATTTTCCATTTTCTCCTCAGCAAGAATTAAAAAAACAACGCGAGTTTTGTTCATTTAACTTGAAATTCTCATTCCATTCCATTTAGGCTAATCATACCAAAGAAGTCAGTTTTCCTCAAAATTCTGTCTTATCAGGGAACAAAGAGCATGCCCATATGCATGGCTAACGCATGTAGAGAGCTTTGTCCATGACTTAATTACTATGTGACCTTAATTCAAAGACTTGATTCCTCTCAGCCAGGATATCAATAAGATATCTCTTTAGTAATGGGACTACAACTATCATGAGTCCTATTTACCACCTGTATCTTTCACCTCCTGCATGGCCCATTCCTTTAGTTCTGGATTTATTAGCAATAGTAATAGCACTTAGGCTTCACAGTGCTTTACAGTCCTCTCTAAGTGGTTTTACAGAGTCAGCATTTTGCCCCCAACCATCTGGGCCCTCATTTTACCAACCTCAGAAGGATGGAAGACTAAGTCAACCTTGAGCAAGTGAAAATCAAACTGCCAAACTGCAGGCAATTGGCAGTCAACAGAATTAGTCTGCAGTATTGCATTCTAACCATTGTGCCACCCGAACTCTTAGCAATAGCCACAGCACTTAGCAACCTTGAACTGGTCAGGATCAAACTCCTGGCTATGGGTAGAGTAAGCCTGCAATACTGCATTCTAACCACTGTGCCACCATGGCTCCTGGATGATTTGAAAGGTGTACTAAATTTTTTCCTTGTTAAATTGGAAGAAGAGGTATTGGAGGTAGGGTGATAGAGATGTCACAGTTATATCCTGAAACAAGAATTTCTCAGTATTTTGCTAGTGATCTGGATGAAGTGGTGGAGGGGATGCTTATCAAATTTGCAGATGAGACAAAAGTAGACGAGAGCGCTAAACAACAGGGGGGAAAAGTTTAAAATGATCTTAATAAGTTAGAGGAAACCACTGAAAATAAAATAATTTATTCTCTTTTATTATTTATTTATTTCCTGCCTTTATTATGTTTGTAAATAATTCAAAATGGCAAAAATATCAATACTCCTTTCTCCTCCTCTTTTTCCTACCACAACAATCCTAGGAGGTGAGTTGGGTTGAGAGAGTGACTGGCTCAAAGTCACTCTACTGGCTTCCATACATTAGTGGTGGATTTTCTCCACTGTAGATCTAAGACAGTATGCTTGCCTTTAGACTTCAAGTATAATTTTTATATATATAATTCTATATTATAAAAAGGGATAATGTGTACTTCTTAAACTTCTCAAATAAAAACTATTGCACATAAATAGCACACAAAACATCATTCCCAGAAATGGCTTTCTTAGCAACCTAGAAGACCAAATGGAGATTAATCATTAAAAAACGGATTAAACTGATTAAATTGATTTTTGGTAAGAACTTAGTTTAATTAGTTTTTAATGTTTTACTTTGGTTTCAGAGTAGGATGCTTTCTGAATTGGTTCAGATCAGTTTATTTATATCTTTTATCTCTGCTATTTCTCCTTTACAGGAGTTCCAAGGGCAATATTTCAAAGAATTAGTGTGATGAAACTCTTAAAACATTCAGATCAGTGTTGCAATCTGAATGTTCTCTTAAGCAGAATTTTCAAACTAGGTTCTTCAGAACCACAGGGTTATGTGAGAACTTGAAGGGGCTCCATGAGAGATGGGGGGATTTTCTCAAATACAGCCAGTTTTCTATTACTAGAGTTTAATTAAGTCACTTGATCGAAGCTTCATAATTTTTTATAAACAGGTTTCACTGCCTGAAAAAGCTTGAAATGCTTTGGTCTAAAGGATCTACCATTCTTGCTACTGTATTTTCATCATCTCTGCCAAAGCAGCTGCTTCTCTACAATAGCTACAGTCAAATCTTTTATCAGATTGAATTATGAGTGGAATGTTGTTTTTGCATCTCATCTTGCACATTCGTATGGAACCTGTTTGCCTTCAAAACTCAAATATTGATTTCAAATCAACTCTTGGCCAATTCACATACTCCTAATACTCCAGATGGCTTAGAGAAGACTTCATATGATCCAAAAACAGCATTGCAGAAGAACTGGGATTTCAAAATGTGTTTAAAAGGGAAAATAGAATTGAGCTGATGGATAAAGTGTGACTTTTAAGGAACTTTGGTCAGCTGAACTGAAACCTTGTTCATCCACCTAAAAAGGATATGCAGTTGTTTATAAGCTCTATCTTGCTATATCAGTGGAAAAGGGTTCAACTCACCTGAAAATATATTTTCTGTGAGATTGGGAATTCTGTTTTGTCTCAATTCCTATCATAAACTCAAAGAAGTGGACAGGCCCAGCTAGGTTAATGAAGCCAAACTTCTCAGTTTACTTCGCACAGAAATCCACTTTAAAGTAATCTAGACAGAAGGCTACTCAGCTCCTTCTCAGACATATCCAGTGATGGGGGAACCAATCACCTCTTTTAATAATAGTTCCATTCTTGATCAGCTCTTACAATTAAGAAGCACATCATAATATTGAACTTGACTCTGCTTTCTGGAAATTTAAAGCTATTATTTTACATTTTATATTCTGAGATGATAGAAAACAAATCTTCATTGACACAGCTTCGGGTATTTGAAAAATGTTATCCTATCCTCCTCACCCCTCGCCTTGCACCAAAGACCAAGCCTGCTCACTTTCCATATTTTTCCTCACAAAAGATTTTAGTCTTTTAATTATTATAATCACCTTTCTCTACACTTATTCAACTTTCTTTAGAAGTTTTAAAAAAATAAAACACTTAGAATTAGACACAAAACTCAAGTTATAAACCATTTGAAGTAGAATATAAGTACTCCTTCTCATGATCTGGAAACTGTATTTCTATTGATGCATTTTAAAATTACTCATGTCTTTTTTTTTTTGGTAGGCATGTCATGCTGCTGACTCATCTTTAATTTTTAATCAATCTGAATAGCAAAAAATGCAAAGGTGCAGTTACCAAGCCAGGTATATCCCACCTATCTGTGAATTTGCTTCTTTTTCCTAAGTGTCTCTATTATATTTCTAGCACCTGGCTAGAAGTCAGGAATCTATAAGTTTTAGACCTGTCTTAGCAATGAAAGAGTGTCTTTGAACCAGTCAGTTTCTCTCATCCCAATTCACCTCATAGGATTGTTGTTATGGAGAAAATGGAGGAGAAAGTCTATTGGGTGTACCTTGAGTTATTTAAAGGTGGGAAATTAACTAACTAACACACACACACACACACACACACACACACACACACACACACATATGAACAGCTGAAGGGTGACTTGAATTTCAGAATTAACCATGAATCTATAAAAGGCAAAATTTAGAGGAAAAACTTCGCTGCTAGAGCAATAATATAAATCAAAACAGAAGGGATTCTTTGAGTTTCTTATTTAAAACAAACCTTATTTAAAACAAACCATTATTGGGAGGGATCTAACCCCAGTTAGATCCCTCCCAATAATGCACCTGATCCTAAATATTTGGAGGAAAGCAGAAAATAAAATAAAATGATAATCAAAGGCATTGTAAAGAAAAGCTCTTCACTCCAAGTATATTAATGTCTGTTTCTATTAACAAAATATCTATCTGTGTCTGTGTGTGTATGCAGATTCTGGCAGCAGGATAAGGTGATCATTTTACCACATCTTGGATTTTATTGCAGGAGTCCATAGCCCGGACCCCAAAAAGCATCTGCTGTACCATATATCTTGCATTAAATTACTGGTTCAAAATGTTTACTCCCAGTGGTTAATTCTTACCCTTTGAATTAGCCATGATGTGACCTGTTTTTTATCATTTGTAAGAAAAAGGTCATAATTCAAAACTGTTTTGCAAAGGTTTTGACAGACCAAAGAGATCTTTATTCCCTCTTCAGTGTGGGAGGGTGGGATGAATTCCCTACAGACTGAATTGTTGGCAGTAAAGTAGCAAGAACTCAATATATTGTGTGTGTGTGAGGGGTTTTCTTATGTTTTAACTGGTAAGTGCAGAAGATTCGATTTAGTTTCTCAACATCTAATTTATTAATTGGATGAAAAAATATAGCTTATAAATATTGAATTGATCTGAACATTTTTTGGTAACTTAAGACTTTTGCTTAACAATTATTCAAAGTTACAACACAACCCACAGAGCTACTTAAGACTTATTTTCAGAATTACATTGGCTACACATCTCTTGTGATTACATGATTATACAGTAGGTTGAACACTGTCAACCAGCTTATATTTATTGCCATTTGTAGCATCCAGTGCTCATATGACCCAATTTGTGATGTTTTTTTGCTGGTTTCTGACATTTATTTCCAATTTCTCTGACATTTACTCCCAAAATGTCCATTGGATAAAATGGATTTATTTAACAATCATAGCATTTTGCTTAATGACTATCATAAAAATGGGCATAACCCTTATGATCATAATATTGGGATTAATTATGATTGTAAGGTGAGGACCTTACCTGTGTGCATTGGCTTTAAGTGTGTAAGTAGTTGAAATAAAACATAATTGATTGAGTTTTTGTAGGATTAGATTACCTTTACTAACACAAAATCTATAGCATATTCTACTTCATTAGAATGTGACTAGATTCCATTAACCTTGTCATGTCCTGTTTATACTTCTATGATGAGTAAAATATCTTTCCCTAGATTAAATCAAGACACCCTTCTCCCACATACACTTCATTCCCTCTGGCCTGTCACATTTGCCATCTTTCATCATTTATTTTTTAATTGACTTTTTTTTTAATTTCTTGTTTGACTTAGAATCATTGGGAATCAAGTTTAATAAATTATTATTATTACTGTTGCCACTTTCAATTGCTTAGGTAGATATCACTAGCATCTATCAAAATCTAACTGATGGCAATATATTGTGATATTATTTAGATCATGATGTTGTGCCAATTGGCTAGAACTGTTGTGATCTGCTGAGAGTCAAGTTGGCAAGCACACAGCTAGTTAGGTGTCCTTGGGCCAGTCCCTGTCTTTTAGCTCTAGGAAGGAAGCATTGTCAAGCCGCTTTTGAAATCTTGCCAAGAAAATTGCAGGGTCCAAGCAGTGCCAGGAATCAGTTACTCAACACTGAAAATATATCTATTTGTTAATAAAAATAATGATTCATTATGTAATTTGAAAATGCAATGCTCTTTAGACTTAAAACACTTAGTAGCTTCAGTTCAAAAACCCAAGTATGTCTGTAAGCCGCCTAGAATCTCCTCTAGCAACATGGGTGGCATACAATTTAATAAATTAATAATTGTTAGATCGGGGTGGATCGGTTCCCAGAGAGACACGAGACTATAGTAACTTTCAGCTCTTTATTTTTGTTCAGCTCAGTACAAGGAAACTGGAGCCGCAGCAACCCTTTATATAGGGATTGCTCCCGGCTCGGCGGCCAATGGCAGCGCTTTGAATCTCCCGCGATCGGCTCGGCCAATCGTGGTAGATTCCCAATCACAGCCGCTGAGTCAACCAATCCGGTTGCGGTCCGTGCGGACCAATCAGGTGTCAGGTTTTGGAGTATGCTAATATAGCACAATAATAATAAAAAATAAAAGTGATTATAGTTATGATGTGAAATGTAATTATTAATCAGATGCAACATTTAGTATAAAGCATTCCAAATCATAATCTAGAAGTTTGAAGGTTACTCTTGCCACTGAATCTTATATTTTAGCTTGAAGGAAGACATTCAGTAATGCAGCAGTGATACCAAAAGCAATGTGGCCATTTTTCCCCCAGACTGTTTTGGGGTTTGGGGAAGGTTAGTGTCACCAACAGTCTTAAATTAGCCCGTTTGGCTGTTTGGGCTCTCTGAGTCAATTGCTACTATTCCTATCTTACAAAACATCCTCTAAAACCCAACCCAAATTCACTGCCAACATTTGGACATTTTATGGTTTAAGATACTGGGAAAGTTGCATAGGCTGCCCACCCCTGTTTTAAGTATAGCCTGAAATATCCTGCAAAGGAGAAAGTCTATAAATTTTTTAATATCATTTCCAGGGTAACTTCATTTTTGCCCAGATTACTATTGGCTTAGCAACCGCACAAATACATCTTGCAACTTCCTTCATTTTGTTTAGAAATAAAGCCAGGTGAGAAGAAGAGCTACCGATTGAAATGAATCTACAGCTGAGTAAATAAAATGAAAGCTGAGCATAAAAGCATGGGAATCTGTTTTCAAATGCGAAATTTGTAAAACAAAATTGGCAGAAAAGGAGCAAAGATCAAAATGAGACAGAAAAAGAACTGCTTATGCCTTTTTTTACCTGGATTTTTTTTTATAGCCCCGGTGTAATAAGAACGGGTGGCTCTTGGACCAGCTAAGCATGAATTCCACCAGCAAATGGCTTCCTGTTTCAAAATGTTCAAAGCCAAGAAAATGAAGTTTGGGGTTGTTGTTTCCCCCCCCCTCTCTCTCCTTTTGGGATTAGTTACAAGCGTGTGAGGTATGTGCTTTCATTTCAGGCCAATGCAAATGTTTTTGCATCTCTCCCCCCCTCTCCCCCCTCCACTCTGGTCTCCCAAAAGGACGGTAAAATTTGACCAAAATGTTTTCATCTTTGACCAGGAAGTTCAATGATTAGCCTTCATTGAATCTGTAAACATTCATGCTTCCTGTTAAAGACAGGAGCAGGAACTACTCAATGTTGGTCCGTTTTGCTATTTGCACCTGCAGGGATCTGCTCTCCCAAGCAAGAGAGGAGGATGTCTGAAGTTATTTCCCTGCCTCTCAATACACTTGAACCTATAATTCATAAGTTATAAACTGGAGGTCCAGTTGTGTTTCCTTAGTCACCTCAACTTCAGATATTATTTTGTATAGCACGTTCTCCATAGAATATCTTTATAAAATAATGAATGCTCTAATGACCTTCCAGAGAGTGAAAAATAACATACCCACAAGAACGATATGTAATCACCTATGCTCCAAAAGTCTTAGGGAAAGATATTTATTGAAACCACTGGAATGCTTTTATTTTATCCTCCTCACCAATTAAAAAAACTATCAAGTTACCCTTTCCAGCCACTTTTATAAAAACGAGACGGAGTTTACTGAAATGGACTGTTTTTCTCTCCATATTTCATGTCATTTATTTTGAACAAGCTCATAGTTTAAATCCAACATTATAAATGTAGATGTTTCCTATCACTGGAATGGGATAGCTGTCTTGCCTCTAATGACCTTTCAGTCAGTCCCAAATGAGCATGCTGGGTTATATTTCTGTTTTTTATTTAAAGTCATTGCTCTTTATAGTTTTTCCTTTAGCCAGCTGAACAGTTAGGTCAGTTTTGAGTCTGGCCTTTATTCCATCTGACTCTTTGAGTAAACAAACAGCAATTTCCAGCTTAATATAAACAGTGTACTTTAGTCACATAATTTCAAAGCAGTCACAGGACCAATTGTACTTTCCTTGCTTTTTTAGCCTTACATGCTGTCTTAAATCTCTCTCTTTTTCCTTTGTCAAATGTCCCTATTCTTCTACTGCTTTTTTTAACCCAGAATTCCATGCCAGGAGGGTTCTGCAACATGTTAAACCACAGCTCATTTAAACATGGCTTGTTAAATAAACCACCATGGACTAAAAGTTCAGACACAATGACAAACCATAAACAGCTCCCCCCCACCCCCATAAATTATAGTTTGCACACAACTAATGAGTTCATAGAACATTCCAAGCCAAAAGTAAATAAACTACATTATGCTTCATGTAAGATGTGTGCACAATTGCTACAAAGTAAATAGTTTTTTTCTGCCTTTCCCAAATGGTACCGCATTTATCATGCAGGATGCCATAACACTGTCTTAATAGCATAATTGTTTTTAACTAACAACTATGTGAGAAGACTGTAAGGATGATGACAAAGTGAAAAAGCATGCACATTGGAAGGATTTTAAAGAAAATGTTGTGAATGCTTACTGGATTGCAGATCCATACATCCAAAAGTTACCCCAGTATGAGCAGGAGCCACCATCATTTCTCCTGAGCAGAAACTCAAAAAATTGACTTCAGCTTACCTCCAGCCAGCAATGAACATAACCTCCACTCATGTGTCAACTTCGAACTGAACCTGGCCCCAGCCATCTCTCTGTTCCTCAGTTGCCACACAGGAGGGGAAGGGGAAAGGACTTTGAAATGCATTACTAGACACAACAAAGAGCTTTCTCGTAAGAATCAAGGTCATCTCCACTGGCAACAAATAAGGTTGGGAAAGGAATGCCCGAAGAGCCAGCCAATTAAATTAATTATGACCTGTGACACCTGGGGATGGGGTTATTTCCTAGTTTAATTATACTGAACTGTGAGAAAGATTTAGATTTGGCTTTCCATTGAAGTTGTGCTGATATGATGTATTCTTAAAGAAGACCTTTGAGAAGGAGCCCAGTCTCAGGTGCTTGAGTTCATTAGTTGGAGCTTTGACACCATGTTTTTTTTCCCCTGGCTGTCTATAAAAAATAGTGATTTCCATTCTGCACCAGCTCAAGCTGTATTGCCCAATTTGTGTGTTACACTTCAATTCCTTTAAACCAATCATCTCAACTTCAATTGGCTATGTCTTCTGTGGGGAGAAAGTCCTTCGCTGTTGCTTTCTGCCTTCCACCTACACTTTTTTAAAAAAACCAGGTTATCAGCAAAATGGTGAAAAGTTGGACATTATTCATGCAATATTGAAAGGATGGACTTGCCTTTGTCTCATTTTAAAAAGTCAGTTATACTCAACAAGAATTTGCATTCCCCTTCTAGCTCAGGAAAATAGTAAAACCATAATATCACCTTCCATAAAGAATTGAGGAAGCCACAAATCAGAGGCTGTGGTAAGTATGTTTTGTACAGAACATCAAACCATCACTGTATCCAAGCAAAGCATGGCTGAACTGCAGAAAGGGGTTTGTTGAAATCAACTGTATTTCTAGTTGCTTAGCACGTAGAGGATGAGTAGCTGTGGTATATATATATATATAAAACTCTCAGACTCAAAAATCCATGTCCCCATGAGCAAGAGGCAATTCCTTGTCATGTACAGAGTCACATCAACCAAGCATCTCCCTCTGCTGATGATGAAGAGGCTCAATATTTGAAGAAGAGAAAAGATGAATTAAAAAAACAAGGTTCTCCTTGATCCCAATAGCCTCAGATTAATGTTGGAAATCTCTAGGAAAATGGAGAAGCCCAAGAAACTGAAGCAGACCACTGATTGCTTCAGGAAGTCATCTATTTAAGGAAGAATTTGTGCTAAGTTTTATTTGTTGTGCTATATCTCATTTTCTCTATCTCCATGCCAGGGAAAAATGTTTAATTTCAGCCTTCATACTTTTCTCAGGCTATGTTAATGAAGAAATAGATAACAACAACTCCCAAAACAAAACAAAAAAGCAGATTACCCATATCAATAAGGAAACTTCAATCCAAAAAGAGATCACTCTGGCGGAAAAACAAATCTGGTCACGTTGCCAATTTCAAAAACCGATACAAAAATTTATGCCACCAGATAAAGACCGAATGCACCAACGATCACATTAAACAAGAGGAAAACCTTCTAAGCACCAATTCCACCCGTGCTTTTTACAATTTTGTAAACAACAAACTAAAAGACTCAAGGTCCATCCCTCCCTTGATAGGACCTGATGGTAAAGACTGCAACGACGACACCATTAAAGCCAACATCTTTAACACATTCTTCGGCTCAGTATTTGTAAACAGCAATGGATCATGCCCAGTATTTCCTAGCCGTACCACAGATAACAACAATGATCTAATACATATCGATTTCACAGAAGACAATGTTGAAAAAGCACTACGCAACCTAAAACCATCTCTATCTATTGGACCGGATGGAATATGTGCCTACTTCTTAAGAAAGCTATCCACTGCCATAGCCAAACCTCTAAGCATAATCTTTGAAAAATCTTTCAGGACCAGCTCCTTGCCTAAGCTATGGTCACAAGCCACAGTCATCCCCATCTTCAAAAAGGGAGACCCAAGCCTAGTTGAAAATTACAGGCCAATCTCCTTATGCTGCGTCACCTGTAAAGTCATGGAATCAATTATTAACCAATCCATCATCCTTCACTTAGAGACAAATAACCTACTCTCCAATAAACAATTTGGTTTCAGAAAAAAACTATCCTGTAATCTGCAACTCTTACACTGCAAAAACATATGGACGACACAACTCGACCAGGGCAAAGCAATAGACGCAATCTACATAGACTTCTGTAAAGCCTTTGATTCAGTGGTACACGACAAACTACTCCTAAAAATAAAATCCTATGGTATCTCTGGACAACTGAATAACTGGATAGAAGCATTCCTGTCAAATAGACAACAAATGGTCAAAATCGGGAGCGTACTATCAAATCCAGTACCTGTCAATAGTGGTGTTCCCCAAGGCAGTGTTCTAGGACCAACTCTCTTCATACTCTACATAAACGACCTCTGTGATCATATTAAGAGCAATTGCGTTCTCTTCGCTGATGAGGTAAAGCTGTTCAATACCACAGACAATACTGCTACCCTACAAAAAGATCTTGACTATGTATCAGAGTGGTCAAACAAATGGCAACTTCAAATCTCAACAAATAAATGCTCTGTCTTACATATTGGCAAAAAAATCAGAAAATAAAATACAAGCTGAATAGTCAAGATCTTGTTGATGACCCAAGCTCTGTAAAGGACCTTGGAATACTCACCTCTAATGATCTAAGTGCTAGAGCCCACTGCAACTACATAGCCAAAAAGGCATTAAGAGTTGTTAACCTAATCCTACGTAGCTTTTTCTCTGGTAATATCACACTACTAACCAGAGCATGCAAAACATTTGCTAGACCAATACTTGAATACAGTTCATCAGTCTGGAACCCACACTACGTATCTGATATTAGCACAATTGAGAAAAGTCCAGAAATATTTCACAAGAAGAGTTCTCCACTCTTCTACTCGTTGTAGAATACCTTATGCCACCAGACTTGAAATTCTAGAACTAGAAAACCTTGAATTACACCGTCTTCGTTCGGTTTGGGGTTGTTGTCTTAAGCATTTGGTATTATTAAAATCATACATTTCGGCAATGTCTTATCTCTCCTTCCCCTTCCCTCTGGTCCCCTTTTTACCAGGGTTCAATGATTAGCCTTCAGCTTCTGTAACCATCAACTAACAGACAAGAGCACTCAATATGGTCCTTTAGTTTTGGAAACTCAAAGTAAACTGCAGCACTGAACTTGTAATTCAGGAGTAAACTGGAGGTCCAGTGGTTCCTAGTCCTCAACAGTATTTTTTGTTGCCTCTCCTGTCTTTATAAAATAATGAATACCTATGACCTTCAGGGGAACATACCCACAAGAGAGTGTCACCATGCTCCAAAGTCTTAGGGAAAGATTTTACTGGAATGCTTTCCCCCCCAAGTAACCTTCAGCCACTTTGCAGAGGCGGAGTTTCTATTCTTAACCTTAGACTGTCTACTATTGACCTCACCCCTTTCCTAAGAGACCTGTAGGGCGTGCATAAGCGCACTAACGTGCCTACCGTCCCTGTCCTATTGTTTCTCTTATTCTTTTATTTTTCTTATATGTACCCATTTCATGTATTCACAACTATGTATACATTTATACTTATTATCTTGTAAACAATTGGCAAATAAAATAAATAAAATAAATAAAAATAAAAATTTCCTGACACCTGGGGATGGGGTTATTTCCTAGTTTAATTATACTGAACTGTGAGAAAGATTTAGATTTGGCTTTCCATTGAAGTTGTGCTGATATGATGTATTCTTAAAGAAGACCTTTGAGAAGGAGCCCAGTCTCAGGTGCTTGAGTTCATTAGTTGGAGCTTTGACACCATGTTTTTTTCCCCTGGCTGTCTATAAAAATAGTGATTTCCATTCTGCACCAGCTCAAGCTGTATTGCCCAATTTGTGTGTTACACTTCAATTCCTTTAAACCAATCATCTCAACTTCAATTGGCTATGTCTTCTGTGGGGAGAAAGTCCTTCACTGTTGCTTTCTGCCTTCCACCTACACTTTTTAAAAAAACCAGGTTATCAGCAAAATGGTGAAAAGTTGGACATTATTCATGCAATATTGAAAGGATGGACTTGCCTTTGTCTCATTTTAAAAAGTCAGTTATACTCAACAAGAATTTGCATTCCCCTTCTAGCTCAGGAAAATAGTAAAACCATAATATCACCTTCCATAAAGAATTGAGGAAGCCACAAATCAGAGGCTGTGGTAAGTATGTTTTGTACAGAACATCAAACCATCACTGTATCCAAGCAAAGCATGGCTGAACTGCAGAAAGGGGTTTGTTGAAATCAACTGTATTTCTAGTTGCTTAGCACGTAGAGGATGAGTAGCTGTGGTATATATATATAAAAACTCTCAGACTCAAAAATCCATGTCCCCATGAGCAAGAGGCAATTCCTTGTCATGTACAGAGTCACATCAACCAAGCATCTCCCTCTGCTGATGATGAAGAGGCTCAATATTTGAAGAAGAGAAAAGATGAATTAAAAAACAAGGTTCTCCTTGATCCCAATAGCCTCAGATTAATGTTGGAAATCTCTAGGAAAATGGAGAAGCCCAAGAAACTGAAGCAGACCACTGATTGCTTCAGGAAGTCATCTATTTAAGGAAGAATTTGTGCTAAGTTTTATTTGTTGTGCTATATCTCATTTTCTCTGTCTCCATGCCAGGAAAAATGTTTAATTTCAGCCTTCATACTTTTCTCAGGCTATGTTAATGAACAAATAGATAATTTCCTTAGAAATCTCTTAGGATTTTGAACTTTTTCTCTGAAGTCTGTATAACTTTAGGTAGAAGGCTCATTATTTGCAGCAGATCAGAACAACTTTGTACTTTATTTTGCATTTGTACTTTTAAACTAACAACAAATAAAACCTACTACCCTGTGAACCTGACAAATGGAATCCTCCAGAGTAACCATTGACTAAATTAGTGTTCAAGGCAGGTTAACTTTAAACTTTTTGCCGCCCCCCCCCAAAAAAAATTAAAAAAAAAATTATACTATCTCTAACATTGCTTGTTGGTGTGTTTCGTTTTTAAATCCACCTAAAATAAAATGTGGATCCTTCTCTGGCCTTGAAAAAGAACTCCTAGCTCACTCCTTCAATTTGCTAGGTCTCCATTCTCATACTCTCTTTCCTTTTCCTTACAGGTAAGCTACTAAGGTTGAATGTATCAGTAGAGGCCTGCTGAATTTAGAGAACAAAGAATAGAGCCCTCTTCCATTTTCTCTGCTCTCTGGAACTAATACATTAGGTAGGTGTGCACCAAGCAAAAAGGCACATTCAGCAAATGTAGTTCCTTTCAGTTTTTCATTCATTTGGCTTCTGATTAGTAGTTTTTGTGATAGCATTCTAGAAAGGTTTCTTTTGCTCTTACAAAGCAATAAAATTTCCACCATTACAGCTAGGCAGGATGGGAAGGAAGGATGGATTTAATCTGACTAGCACCTGGCATCTAAAATGTTAGAGGAAAATTATGAATTTAAATAATAAATTGTGGGAGATTCTACTTGTTTTGTCAAGGAGGAAAAACAACTTAAATCTAATATACTCCACAAGATTTTTGTGACTAGCTGCTATTACCAATATACGAAGTTACATACAGCTTTAATATGGAATACAAATCAATTTTTTAAAAAATAAACCTCCTGAGTCAATAGTCAGTCCCACTCAGACACTGGGCACCACAGAGAATTTTGGATGGCTTATGTGAAAACAATCTTTCTGCTGACAAAAAGTACAGTAGGATTTACACGGGAAATATAACTTTTAAAGGGGAAAAACATGTATTAACATCCTGGAAGTCATTTCAGGCAAGCCCGAAATTCTGGAAAAAGAAAGTATTCTGCTTGGCAGAAATACTATTTGTAAGCGTTATCCCTATGCTATATTGTTCAGCCATAGTTTCATAAATACTGTTATGGAGAACTAGCTATAAACCATTTTTGCTGAGGACTTTCCAACATTAGCATGACGTTTTGATCCTACTTGGGTGTTTTTCATACAATTAATGATAACAAGAGGAGGAAACATAGACCAGAGCTTCTGCAAGGTTTTATCCACACATCCCTATGAGCTACAAATAGGGCTTTAGTGAATCTTCAGTGAGTTCCAAGTCTGTTGCAATGTAACTGCATAACAGTTTCATGTATTTTATTTTCTCATTATTTTAACATTATTGTTCCAAACTTTATTGCTGTTTCAGGGTGTTCTTCGGTTGACAGGCAAGAAACAAGAGTGACAATGAGCAGGTCTGATATAACTATTCAGTGGACTAGCTGGCATTTAGACTCATTGGCTCACTAATCTCAAAAAGCAGTTGCACTGGTAGCTGTAGTTAATTCACTGAGTGGCTTCCAAGTCACAGATATAAATGAAGTGACATTGCATTTTCCAATCAGAAACAACGTGTTCTCTGGCAGAATGGTTTGTTTTGTATTTCTGTGAGGTTGGGTATCACGCTACTCACAGCCTTATAAAAGTTTGGAAAAACTAAGAACACTTTTAGTTGTAAGAGTAACCCATTACAATCCAAATCCTGAGGTATTGTTGGCTGATAGATTTAATGATCCCTGAACTGTGGTTTGGTATCTGGAATGCAAGATAATTAAAACAGAAACCGAAAGGTGAATCCTATAGTATCCAAGGTCAAAACAGTATACCCCAATGGCAAAAAGAAAACACATCCAAACATAAAGGGTTCACCTAGCCTTCTGGTCCAAATGTTCACCTAGCCTTCTGGTCCAAAAGCAGTTGGTCTTCAGGGCTCTGAGAAAGGCTAACATGGTCAGAGCCATCCAGATTCCCAGGGGGATGCTATTCCATAGAGCAGATGCTGTTATATGTGAGTGGGATTCAAATAATTTTATTACTGGTTCCGTGGGTGTGGCTTGGTGGGTGTGGCAGGGGAAGTTTACTGTAAAATCTCCATTCCCTCCCCACCCCACTAACCTGCTTTCCAGCTCCGTTCCCCTGTGTAGGGCAACAAAAGAAAACCCAGCCAATCAGCTGGGACTCAGGAGGCAGAGAATAGATGGGGGTAGGGCCAGTCAGAGGTAGTATTTGCCGGTTCTCCAGAACTGGCCAGAACCTGCTGAATACCACCTCTGATGTGGGTGTAATATTTTGTTACTAACTTCTGTTCTTATAGAGAAACAGGATTTTTTTTTTTAAAAAAAGGAGATATTTATTTAGTTATTCCTTATACTATTCCATAGGTCAGATGCTACTATATGTGGGTGTAATATTTTGTTACTACCCTCTGTTCTTTATACAGAAACAAGATTTTTTTTAAAAAAGGGGGAGATTTATTTGAAGAAACCTGGTTATGAAGTAAATATACTATTACAATAAATCCCTTACTGAAGACCAAATACATAATTACCAGAGAATTTTGCTGTTCCACTAATTTAGTCACTACAATAAGATTTATCTGGCATGATCTCTTATTGACATGCTGATGTTGGTTTCTGGTTATAACCAGGGGTGGGATTCTATCAGTTCACACCTATTCACTAGAACTGGTTGTTAACATTCTAAACAATTCGTAGAACCAGTTATTAGAAGAAATTACTGGCCTAATCCTGTAAGGAAGGCAGGAAGGAAACATCCTGGTGTTGCTTACAGAAACTGCCTCTCTGTTAACCCTTATTACATTCTTGGCAGGACTAGACTTCCTGTCTCTGGAACATCTCTGGAGTTTTTTCCCCCTCCTTTGCTTGTACTTTGCTTGTGTGGAGTGACCATTCAAAGTTACAATGGCATTGAAAAAAGTGACTTATGACCATTTTTCACACTTATGACTGTTGCAGCATCCCCACAGTCATGAGAGGCCAGACGAGGAGATGCGTGCCTCAGTGTGAGTGATATTGAATTGGCCACGCCCAGCCAATAACATGACCACCAAGCCATGTCCACCCAGTCACATGACCACCAAGCCATGCCCACCACCTAAGCCATGCCCACAGAACCGGTTGTTAAAATTTTTGAATCCCACCCCTGTTATAACTTTGCTTGCCTCTAGGTGTTCGCAGGTTAATTGCTTGATTGTCATTTCCAGAAGTTTCCTAGGTATTGATGTCAGTCTGTTTTGTTTGTAGTTTCCTAGAATCTACTTTCTTCCCTTTTTCTTGAAAATGAGTACCACGTCAGCTATTTTCCTGTTCTCTGGTGGTTTCCCGGGTCTCCAGGATCTTTGAAAGATATGGTTCAGTAGTTAATGTACTGTTCTTCCCATCCCATCAACTAAAAGGTAAATGCACACATATAAATTTTTGTATCTTTCTCTTGCTTAAAAATAACGTATTGCCACTTCAAGCACTTCCAGACAAGGGCTTTCAGAACCTGCCCAGGATTACACAATCATATCATTTTGGCTGATCCTGAGAGTTGAGTCAACTTTTGTTTCTTTTTTAGGTCTCCTGAGGCTTATTTGAAACTGGTACAAAACTGATGTATTTTTTGTAATTGCTGTGCTCCTGCAAAGTTTGTGGTTGATCTATTTCTCCATTACAGGGAACTCATGACTCACTCTACTCTTCCTCCCCACCACCTGCCATGCCATAATTTCACCTCCAGAGTTTTTAAATGCAACAGAGAAGTGATGGTTTGGATATTTACAAATATTTTTTCCTTGCATAGGTTTCCATCATACCAACATCAATGCATCATGCAGAAGGGAGGTACCAATTTGTTTTGATTCCCTTCTTGCCTGGAGTGAGGATGAGGTGATGTTTATTACTTACTCCAGAATTTGTGGCTGAAAGGACCAAGGGAACTGACACCACATGATAGACCCAGTCACCTAATGTTGTATGCTGACACACACAAAGATGACTTTATTGACAAGTGGAGGAGATGCCAGAATTATTTGTGTTATTAGAACATCACCCAATGAAAAGCTTCTGTGTGCAATTCAGTGGCTTACCACACAGAGTTTCCAATAGATCCCAAGGGTTCCTGACAACCTTATTAAATCTTGACACTCTAAGCCGTCTTTCATTTCTTTATGTGATGTCAATGTGTAATCAAATCCAGCTGGTTATGTAGCACTGTAATTCCATGCCGTTAACTGTTTGATCCTGATTAGCTGTTTGTAAATAATTACAAGCCTTGTAGCATGTTACACAGTACATTGGCACATGGTGCTAATCCACTTTTCCCTCAGATTGGTTTGAGGACCATTAACAGTTATAATTTATGTGAACCTTTGAACACAAATCTATCACTGCAAGAACTGGGAGCTGATTTTTGTTTGTTTGTTAAGCCAACACAGGACAATTTTTGACATGTATTATAGCTACTACTCTCATATATACTATGATCAGTTGCTAATCATTTGTCTGAAAAAAGAATGCAACATTCAATCGAACAGTCAAGTTAGATAATCTTTGAATGGCCAGGAATTTATGTTTTTAAAGCTAAGGTATTTGAATTAAAGGTCTGGTCCTAAACAATTACACATACTTTTTTTTTTCAAAATAAAGATTTAGTAGGCATTAATCACTCTTATTAATCAATAAACACAGTAAAGTTACTTAATTTCAGAAGAACTTGCAACCATATAGCTAAGCACAAAATGGATTTGCCAACCATCAGGAATGCATTTTTTAAAATAATCTTTACTGACTGAAGATGGTTGAAACTCATATGGATCTGTGCTTAACCATAATGTCAGCAAAATTACAAAAAGTGCAAGGTCTATCCTTTTTTGCATTGTGATGTTGCATGCAAATGCTTCAAGGCCTGAGTTTGATAGCATGATGCTTGTTGTCTCATTTTCTTCCCTGTAGGCTTCTATACTTGAATCCTGTTTTAGTTTCTTGACTGGCCAGTGTGAAGGTAGAATGTTTTTATTCATCATCAGAAATTTATTTGGTCAACGATCCAAGCAATAGAAGAATTGGACAGTAAAATTACATTACAATAATACAGAATATAATATATAGAGAATAATAAAAACTGATTGTAAAATTCTAATATGTAATATATAACATGATTCCTCCTGGCATAATATTTATTCTTTGTTACAGCAGATCTACTTCTGCAGAAATTTGTTTGCATGCTTTAATAACAGACAAAATAGAGCTGATATTAGAGATATTGGTCTTATTGTCTGATAGGACAAAACCAAGCTAAAACTTATTATCCTGACACAAGTTCCAACAAAGAAGAAATGAGATATTGACAGTTACCTTGATAATATGAGTTTACATCAAATCAGGATGGAAAGTTTCTATCAAATCTGAAACACTGGAATAACTTCTTCTGGAAAGGGTGTTTTGGCTAATCTAACGCTGAGAACTGATGTAAGTAAACTATTGTGCCTAATTCTAAAAAAAGGTGCAATACTGAGCAGGGGAGATAAGTGTGATTAAATACTTACTTGATTTCCCTCCAGACCATTTTAAAAGTTCCCTGATATGATGTGATATTAAACTGCGTTCATTCTCTTGTTCAGTGCCAAAGAATCTGGTTTTAATAATCTGAAAGGGTTGTTTATATTCTAAGGTTAGTAGCTGGTCAAAATGCATTGAGGCAACTTTTTTTGAATAATACTAAATATCAGGACCACTGAGATTGATGCCAAAACTCGAGGGATAAATCCTGATGGGAAAAAATGGTGCTTGAACCACTTATTAAATATAGGTAGCCCTGTTTTTGCTTCTACTTTTAGTGATTCTATCTCCAACCCTTACATTCAGCACAGTTTAGGTACATGGAAAATGGATTATAGAATTTACTTTAGGCTGTTTCTATGGATTAACCTAACCATGAACCATAAAGTATATATTTTCGTTACTTCCATTTTTTGCCAAAAGATCTCTTCCCTACTTTCATGTCTTTCCTTTTGCCTTTTGCTCCACTGTGGTAATTGTTAAAGATAGTCAGATTTCATTGCTGCATCTGGGTTTTCAGAAAGATCAACTTCTGGCTAACTATGGTATGTGCGCAGGGGAGGGATTCAAATTTTTTAACAACCGGTTCTGTGGGCAAGGCTTAGTTGGTGGACATGGCTTGGTGGTCATGTTATTGGCTGGGCGTGGCCAACTCAACATCACTCACATTGAAGCACGCATCTCCTCGCCTGGCCTCTCATGACTGTGGGGATGCTGCAACAGTCATAAGTGTGAAAAATGTCACTTTTTTCAGTGCCATTGTAACTTTGAATGGTCACTCCACACAAGCAAAGTACCAGCAAAGAAGGGGGAAAAAACTCCAGAGATATTCCTGAGACAGGAAGTCTAGTCCTGCCAAGAATGTAATAAGGGTTAACGGAGAGGCAGTTTCTGTAAGCAACACCAGAATGTTTCCTTCCTGCCTTCCTTACAGGATTTGGCCAGTAATTTCTTCTAACAACCAGTTCTCCAAACTGCTTAGAATGTTAACAACCGGTTCTAGCAAATAGGTGTGAACTGGTAGAATCCCACTCCTGTATGTGCAGTACATATTTCCAGTTCAGCAAGCTGAGAATACTCTTAAATACAGAAATGAAATCAATCCTTAGCATAACTGAATGAGAAGGAGGGTTTAAAACTACTTATGGAAGAGTAGCAAATAAGGACATTTTTTTTAAAAAAAAAATCTTGATGACAAACATTGGCATCAGTCATACAATGATCATAAAAGTGTGGTTCTGACGAATATATCTCCTGTTCTGTCTAAAATTTGGGACCTTTTCTGTCAATGGTTGGATGATAAAATACAATAATAGAATATTTAGAATTTTAGATAATAAGGAATATATAAAAAGATATTTTTTCTTTTCTTTGTTATTTGATATCATATCTATAAAATGTTTTTAGGATAGATTTGGTATGACTATATGATTTGTTATAAAATAAACTACGTAAATTATAGTTATCTCATAAAGTATGAATGAATAAAATTATAGTCAAATGATTGTTTAATAGTGATACTAGGATATATAATTTTTGTTTGATAATATGAGTTATTATGCAACGTAACTGTAATTGAGACTACGAAATGAATGCACAAAAACTGATAAACCAACCGACACACTGTTTGTATATATTTATGAAAGAAAGCTGATGTTTTTTTAAAAAAATATCTGTGATTGTGTGACTGGCTGAGTGCTGTGGCAGTGCTGGCCATGTAATATTGTCTCTGGTTTTGAATATGTCACTTTGCATATTTCTCTGAAGTAGAGAGAGAAGCTGTGAAGGCCAAGCAAATGATCCATGAAATGTATGTTCCTATTTTTTTGCAATTGTTGTTCCTTCCTTAAAAGACAAAAGCCACAAAAATAGCCAGGTGTCCTCATGCATAAAGTTTTATAAAGACAAAAATAATTATAACCCTTCCACTTTTTCCTCAGTGCTGTTTCTACCTTCTTTGGAAAAAGAATTAAGCCAGATACAAAACACATTAATTTTTCTTTCAAAATTTTCCATAGTCAAATGTGCTGAGCAAAGTGTTGAAAAATGAAAGCACTTTTCTGTTTTTCCTCCAAGTCCAATCGCTACTCATTAAGCTTCCTGGGCAAAAGTTCATTGAAGTTTAAGATTACTGTAGGGGTCTCCAAATTTGGCAACTTTAAGTCTTGTGGCTGGCTGGCTGAAAATTCTGGGAGTTGAAGTCCACAAGTTTTAAAGTTGCTAAGTTTGAAGACCCTTGATCTATTGGATCAATCCCCCATCCACTGCATTCCCTTATAAAGTGCCAAGTATTGGATCTTATAAATTAAAGTAGAATAAGTATTTTCTCTATTGAAGAATCTATTTTTATAAGAGGGGAAAAAAAGAGAAAGATACCATCTTAATTCTGGGTGGGCTAACAGAGCTTTGAATCATATTTTCACCTTTCTCTTGGCCTATAGGGCTTTGTAAGTCTCCTGCCTGCAAAATTATTTCATATGGGGGAGGGAGATGCTGTATGTGAGTGATTTCCTATATATCTGCTAAAATAGACTGAGAAGATCAGGGTCAAATGAGGAGCACCCCACATATGTGTGAGAGTATTGAGCACCATAGCATTGTCCCAGCTCCTGAAGAGATTCTGGAAGAAGGAACCATTACACCATGAATATCCCAAAGGTGCTTTTTTAAAGAGGCAACTGGACTTTCTGGTTTTTGTTTTGAAGATGTTTCACTTCTTCTTCAGCTCTGACTGGATGGTGGGGAATGGAAGGATTTATACTCCTTGCAGACAGCTGGTCATTTACATTCTTTTAGCCAGTTGTTAAGGCCACCTGGAGGTTTATGTGTGTCATCAGGGTCACCTGAGTGGTGCAAGTGAATGTGGAGCCTTCTTGGAACTGTTGAAAGACTGTGTTGTAGACTGGAGATAGATGATGTCATATTCCTCCCCCTCTGTTGAGAGAGGGCTGTCCAATTTTGACATAGATGGCCTCTTTGACCCCTCTTTCAAACCAGTGATCCTCTCTGTCCAAAATGTGGACTTTACTATCTTCAAAAGAGTGGCCTTTGTCTTTTAAATGCAGATGGACTGCTGAATCTAGCCCTGATGGGTTTGTTCTCCTATGTTGTGCCATGCATTTATGAAGCGGTTGCTTTGTTTCCATGGCTCACTGCATTGTATTGCATCTACCATGTTGCTCAGTTTGTATCTGGGTGTTTTATCCTTGGGGTGGACAAGCTTCTGCCTGAGTGTATTCTTGGGTTTGAATTGTGCACCTATGTTGCATTGTCTGAAGATGCTCCTGAGCTTTTCCTGCAATGTATGGAATGACAATAAACATATTTACAAAGGAATATAAATCCTTCCATTCCCCACCATTCAGTCAGAGCTGAAGAAGCTTCTTGGATGAGAAATGTTTTCAAAGGAAAACCAGAAAGTCCAGCTGCCTCTTGAAAAAGCACCTTTAGGACAACCTGACCTGGATGACTGAGAATCTCCATAGAAAATTACCCCATGGACTTTTGTGGTATTGTGTTAAAGGACCTGATCGCAACAGCACTTCCTTCAACCATGCAAAGAAGCTCTGCTCTTTTTGGTGGTGGTTTTTTTTTTTCTTTTTGTCCACTTTCCATTTTATCTTTCCCAACAGTGGAAATTTAATTTCAGTAAACATCGCTTTTAGAAATCATAAAACCTGGCCTTGAAGTTCTTATCCAGTGTTCACCATGTACTTTTTTTCTTTCCAACAACTTCATCATCTTAAACTATATTCTTTCCCAGCCTCCATTGCTAGGTCAGATACAGATGTGTGGGAAGGAGAAACGAATAGCATTATTAAAGTATTCAGTTTATGGGGAAGGGGAAAGGAAATTAATCATTAAAAAATCTCTGTCATTAAATTTTATCCTACTCCGTTATTGTGAGGTAAAAAAAAAATTAAAAGTATCTCTGTCTTGCTTCTGTAATCATGTCAGGGCACAGCTATGGGTCATATATTCTTGAAAAATGATGTTATTTTCCTCATGACTGCTGGGTCAAAGAGACCCGGGCAAATATGTTTATTAAAGAATTCTCAGATCCCAATTTTCACTGTAAATGGTGTTTTTTAATCAGCCCCTTATTCTGAGCTATTTATTATAAACACTAAGAAGCTTTGAGGAAAGAAGATACAATGTGTCATAAAATCCAGCAACACTTATGAAAATAATTATAAACACACTCATACAGATCAACATGTGCAAATACATACACAGGCACACATTGAAGCCAATATCATGGAACAGATTGGGACAAACTTGTAAAACAATTTGTTGAGTTGCGCTAAGCAGGATGGTCATTAATATTTTATTAAAACTGATTTCCTTTTCCTTTGTTTAGTAAATCAGTTTCTAAAAGCAGGAGCCTGGTTGTTATGAAGGCCAAAACATATCTCCAAGAGGTTTGGCTTTTCACAAGTTTACATAGTTAACTGCAGCCCAGAAGATTCTAGAGTGGTTGTCCTGACGCTGATCTAAAGCCCTGGAACTTTCACAATATAAATATATGCTAATGAAGGAACAAGATATTTGGACTCATACACTACCCTGTATAGAATTATGTCCACCATTGCATATTGGAATGCCATGGATATGTATTTGGGCTCCTCAAACAAGATCAATTGACTGAGAAGTCAATAAAAAGAATGACTGTTTCATAGCAGTACAGTGTGCGCGCGCACACACACACACATGTTTCAAATGTACATCTTACTGCTTCTCTTTTGTTCTAAAAGAGCATGTACATAATTAACTGCATACACTTAATGTATATTACATTTATATTTGCAAAGAGACGCTATGCTCATTTGAACCGTGTATCAGTCTAAACATGAGTTTGTTCAACGGCAAGGAAAAGCTGCTTGAATAGATAAAGCAAAGTAATGAAATTTGTACCACTTACATGGAAAAGAACAAAAAGCATTCCAAGCAAATATTCTGTGGCATCGGAAAGGAAATATGATAAATGTTGGAAGACACATTGAAGGAAGGGGATCATACCATTTTAAACTTTTAAACAGGATATATGTCCTTATCTCCTGTGCAAATGGACTATTTTGTTTGTCACTGTTGCTATGACTTCGGTCAAAATTAGGGGAGACTGAACATGTTTTGGCTTCTGATTGCCAGACTATCAAAACAGAATAAGATAAGGGCAAAGAGGAAAAGGGGCACTGGAAATTGAATCATAGTCTCAAGGTCAACATTTTATGTTCTGTGTATTCTCTTATAATAACTCTTCTTGGTCTTATATGGATTTTTCATATTCTGGTAAGCATTTAACAGCTAACGTGAAGGATTGCATTATATTGGATTTATTTTCGCACACAATAAGCATTATCAGAGGTGGTATTCAGCAGGTTCTGACCAGTTCTGGAGAACTGGTAGCCGAAATTTTGAGTAGTTTGGAGAATCAGCAAATACCACCTCTGACCACCCCAATCTATTCTCTACCTCCCGAGTCCCAGCTGATCGGCTGGGTCTTCTTTTGTTGCCCTGCCCAGGAGAACAGAGCTGGAAAGCAGGTTAGTGGGGTAGGGAGGGAATGGGGATTTTGCAGTAACCTTCCCCCAGGAGTGGGGAGGGAATGGAGATTTCACAGGATCCTTTCCCTGCCATGCCCACGAAGCCACGCCCACAAAGCCATGCCATGCCCATCAAGCCACATCCAAAGAACCAGTAGTAAAAAATTTAGAATCCCACCACTGCTTCAAATGTCTGGCAGCCTTCGTGGATCAATGTGTGCCATGTCGATTGATCTTGTGCCAGGGTTTTCCAGGAGGTGGTGTTGATATCCAGGGATTTGAGAGAGGGTTTCAGTGTGTCTTTGTATCGCTTCCTTTGTCCCTTGTTGATCGCTTTCCTTGAGACAGCTCACCATAGAGGAGCTGTTTGGGGATGCGGTACTCTGTCATCCTTGCAACATGGCCTGCCCAGCGTGTCTGGGCTTTCATCAGCAGGGTATGAACTGATGCTCTGGAGAGAACTTCTGTGTCTGGCACCTTGTCCTGCCACCAGATCCTCAGAAGTCTGCAGAGGCAGGTCATATGGAAGTGGTTCAATTGCCTAGCGTGCCTCCTGTATACAGTTCAAGTCTCACTGGCATACATCAAGGTAGTTAGCACTACTGCTTGGTAGACGTTGAGCTTTGTAGCAAGGCTTATTCCACACAAGTAATTAATCAATTGGTATCAATTATTTCATTTATCTCCCATGATTTTAAGAAGGCATTCTGTTGTGGTTAGCCAGCAGCAGGTGCAGACAGTTGAGGAGAGCGAGGACTCAGGTGAGGGGCCAGGACCATCAGGGAGTAGACTGCTGCCTTCAGAGATTGTGGGGGCTAGCAGCAGTGATGAGGAGGTTCCCGAGGAGCCTGTGCCAAGCGTGCAGGAAAGAGCAGCTGCAACAGCACAGGCAACTCAGGAATAAGGCTGCAATGTAATGGCCCCTCCTTCAAGAAGATAAAAGCTATCTGTGAAACGAACGTACTTTGCAGAAGGCAAAGATGTTTTGAAACTCCAGCCTCGTGGACATTCCAGTATCCTGAGTTTGTATTTGAACATTCTAGTATTGCAAATTATTTCTTGTCTGTTATCTTTTTGGCAAGTCTCACACAGTTTGGCAAGGCTTGTGCTTATCACAGCTAATTATTTTGCAGAAGCATTACAAGGTTTCTGTTCCTTTTGGATTGTGTTTGATTTGTTGGAAAAGGGCGTAGGTCATGGTTGTCCTCTTCATTTTATTTTCACAACAATGGTGGCTAATTGAATATGCTGAGATTTAATGACTGGCTTGAAGTTGCCCAGTGAGCCAGCTGGGAATTAAGCTCACATATTGGTGGACTGGATAAAAATAGCTAAAGGAAAAATCTGCCTTGTTCTTGAAAAACAATAACAACAGAACAACAGAATTGGAAGAGACCTTATAGGTCTTCTAGTTCAACCCCCTCTCAAGCAGGAGGAGATCCTATATCCAGAGGTGCTATTCAGCCGGTTTGCACCTACTCAGGCGAACTGGTAGCAAGAATTTGGCATGGGTCGCCGAACCGGTAATAACATCTAGCTGGCCATGCCCCCAACCCGGTCGCCCAGTTTCCGCTCACTCGCTTGCCCTGCCCACCCAATGCTTGCTGCCCCAGTTTAAAGGAGGACTGCTCCCCCGCCCTAGCCATATATTTTCAAGCAGCCACTTGAAAACACATGACTGTGGGTGGAACAGCCGTCCGTTAACCTGCAAAACTGTTCCAAGGCTGGATTCTTCATGGACACTAGAAGTATTGCTTCCCCTTGTGAGTAAAGTGCCTGGAGCGAGAGGGAAAGAATGCTGGGGGAGTGGGGGGAAATCCAGCCATGGGGAAGTTTTCAGGAGCTTCAAAGGCAAGTCCGTTTACCTGCAGAACTTCTCCAATGCTGGATTCACTTCCCCTTGTGAGTAAAGTGCCTGGAGGAGAGGGAAAGAATGCTTGGGGGGAATCCAGCCATGGGGAATTTTGCAGGAGCTTCAAATGCAAGTCCGTTTACCTGCAGAACTTCTCCAATGCTGGATTCACTTCCCCTTGTGAGTAAAGTGCCTGGAGTGAGAGGGGATGAAGGCTGACAGGGGTGTGTGAGAGAGAGAGAGAGAGAAGAAAGAAAAAAAGAAAGAAAGAAAGAAAGAAAGAAAGAAAGAAAGAAAGAAAGAAAGAAAGAAAGAAAGAGAGAGAGAGAGAGAGAGAGAGAGAGAGAGAGAGGAAGGGACAGAAAGAAAGAGGAAGAAAGAGAAAGAAAGAAAAAGAAATAGGGAGAGAGAGAGTATGTGGTATGTGTGTGAGAGAGAGAAAAAAAGAAAGGAAGGGAGAGAAAGACAGAAAGAGACAAAGAAAGAGAAAAAAAAGAAAAAGAAATAGGAAGGGAGAGAGAGACAGAGAAAACTCTGTGCTATTATTTTTAATTGTTCCATTATTTATCACGTGTTAATATTTTACACTGTCCCTACACCTAGAGTGATTCTACTCCCTTTCTTTTGCCCAGGGCTACCACATATTTTTCAGGGTTTACATGCATTCAGTGTCTATAGTCCAGAATATAAATACACGTGTGTTTAACAGAGTTGAAAGAGAGTTTGGAGGTCTTCTAGTCCAAGCCCCTGCTCAGGCAGGAAAACAGGATGCCAAACTCTGAGTAGAGGTCCTGGGAAAGGTGTCAGAATAACACTTAGAAGGGACTTTTGGGGGAACCCTATACCATTTCAGAGAAATGGCTGTCCAGTCTTTTAAAAATTTCCAGTGATCGATCACCCAGAACTTCTGGGGACAAGCAGGTCCACTGGTTAATTGTTCTCACTGTCAGAAAGTTTCTCCTTAGTTTTAGGTTGCTTCTCTCTTTGTTCAGTTTCCATCCATTCTTGTTTGCCTCCTGGTCCCCCCACTTTCTTTGTGGCAGCCCCTTAAAAGCCTGTTGCCTATATCACACTCTTGAGTAAAGCATGTGAGTCATTTCCTCCTTTCAGTGGTCCATGAAAGTACATCTATAGTATGCAGATAATAAAGTCAAAAAAAGTGAACAACATTTTTACAGAACTATAGATAAGTTGAGGCTGGGTGACAAGGAATGGCTGGGAGGGGAGGGGCCAGGTGAGGGACCCCTTGATGTGAGTGACATTGAGTTGGCCACGCCTACCCAGTCACATGACCACCAAGCACATCTACCCAGTCACATGTCCACTAAGCCACACCCACCCAGTCACATGACCACCAAGCCACACCCACCAAATAAGCCACACCCACAGAACCAGTAGTTTGAAATTTTGAATTCCACCACTGCTTATATTGTTTCTATCAAATGATTGTTCAGTCTCTTCTTAAAAACCTTGAGTGATGAAGCACCCACTTCCTCTGAAGGCAAGCCATACTGGTTGGTTGTTCTCACTGTCAGGAAATTTCTCCTTAGTCCTAGGTTGGATCTGTCCTTGATTAGTTTCCATTCATTGTTTCTTGTCTTCCCTCTGTACTTTGGAAAATAGGTTGACTGCCCTCCCTTCTGTTTGGGGCTCATAAGAGAAAGCCCATTCTGAACCATTGCCCTTTTGGAGATAGCTACCCACAAAGCAGGAATTTTATTTAATGTATTGTACCCAATTACAAGTTACTATTGTAATTATGTTAAAGCATTTCTTATCCACAGAGCTGCTCTTTCATCCTTTGCCATTATTTTCAATACTATGAAGAATAAATACATATACTTCCATAATAAACATGCCTCTCGTACTTCCTCTAATTTTATAAAACAATGCATTTGAAGCATAAAGAGGAATGCCAGATAGAAAATAAATCTCTCATGCAGACTTCAGTGTCACGGTACAAGTTAAGGAATACGGAATTGCTAAATATTCTATGTTTTACTACATGTGCTGCACTTTTATTCTTCAAGCCCTCCCAAGCTCATGGTGCAATAATACAGGTCTAAGTCATATTATATTCCTTGCCGGGCAGTATTATTTTGTTCAACATTTTCCTTCAGCCTCTGTTTTCTAAGCCCAGAGAAAAGGAAGGAAACGAAAAGGGCAACCCAAGAAGGCTCATTTTTCTTTTGGCAGTTCTTCCCCCTCTTTTCCTGGCCTGAAGTCTGCCCAGGTGCAAAGAGAGAATGAGAACTTGCTGACACTGGGTCTGAGGCATTTAAAATGTGAGGAAAGAGAAATTGGAGCCTGCCTGCGGCTTAAATTATAACTAGAGATCAAAGGCAGGTCGTTTCTAACGCAAAGGGCGTGTACCTGTTTGGGGAGTTACTGAAAATCTTTGAGGTAGGGCCATCTGGCCACACAAGAATCCTGGGCCCTTGCCTTAAGATACTGGTCTAATGTTACATTTATTTAACATTACATTGCAAGGCATCCCTGTCTGAGAGGTTAAGTGACTTTCTGGATAAATATAACAAAGGCAGGGGAAGCATCCATCTTTGGGCCCTCTAGATGGCAACAAATAGACAAAACAATCCATTTTAAGACAAAGATGGATAAGCTCCTCAGAGCTGCACAAAGCCCCAAAGTTACAGTTTTCTTTTATAATCACAATTGTTAAAAACAATCAGCATACTGTTCTTTTGAGACAGGAAGCATAAAAACTGCAGTAGATGGCCTAAAACATCTGAACACAGTTTTAGAAAACAGTCTGAACACAGTTTTAGAAAAACAAAACAAAGGCACTCCCACAAACCTAGGGAGAAACAAGAGTAATTCTTGGCCCTCCTCATCTTGCATTGTTAGGACTAGTGCTGTTATCTAGCCCGCAAAAAAATCTCAAACCGGTCAGTAGGGGACAGTGTTTCCTGTACTATACTTATTTGGCACCATCTAGTGGTCATCAGCAGGCATGCAGCTCAAATCTGGTAATCTTAGTAATCATTGACCCTCTGGGTATGACCTTCTCCCACTCACAAAATCAACCATGTCCACCAAAATATTTCCCACCTGTGTTTTAAAGGCAAAGAAATAATAATAAATCAAATTCTCTTTCTAAACTGGCTTACACTAACCAGGTCCAAGTAAATCTTTTCTTTAAGCAAGCCATTATGTATGGCAGATTTTCCCATATTTCATGATGATGTTTGCAATTTCTAGATGTTAGGCAGAGCTAAATAGTCTCTGTTGGGACAAAGACAGCAATCTGTGCTTTGTCAAAAAGAGGAAACTATTGAAAACTAATTTTACTCATTACTTTCCTCCAGCACGAAACCATTTTAAAGACATTGGGAAAGAAACCGTCTTGATTTAGGACATATTTTCCAATGACACAATCAACTTTTCTTCAAACATATTTATATGTAAATCACTGCGATATATTTTTAAGCCAATTATACAGAAGGATGGAAATAAACATGTGTCTTTCTTCTTGAACGTGCTAATACTATTCAGGCAGTCCTTCTGCTGTTTCATTCTTCGACTGATTTAAATTCTTTCCCAGTGAGTGAATGTGATAATGTCTATTTCTAACCCAACAGCAAGGAAGACTTATTTAATGCTGTAAAACTTACTTTAAAACATTCAGAATGCTGGGCTGGGAGTGAGTCACTGGGTTTCTCCCTTTTATAACTCTTGATATTATGGCTGGTCATCCAAAGACCTGTCCTGATAATTTGTTTCCTGGCAACAAAATGGCAGATCCATAAAATAGGAGAAAATGAGTCATACTTGGAATTTAAAATGACAGCACAAATAAGTAGGTTAGCTTGCTTCATTCTGGCCTCCTCCAAACACATTGGGACTTAAATCTCCAAAATTCCCAGCCAAGATGCACAAGATGCCAGTTGGACATTTAATTACTTACTTACTTGGTTTATTTATTTATTTATTTACTTACTTATTTAATACAGCCTGCCAGCTCATACATAGATTACCGCAAGCAGCTTAGAACTTTAAAAAATTCACCATATAATAAAAACTCATAAGAAAAACTGCTCCCCACCTACCATGATAGCAACAATACAATCAAATCAATTGCCTAGTTGGCTCTGTCTCCATTTATGGTCCCCAGACCAGCCGGGGTGGTATTCAGCAGGTTCTGACCAGTTCTGGAGAACTGGTAGCTGAAATTTTGGGTAGTTGAGAGAACCGGCAAATACCACCTCTGACTGCCCCTGCCCCCATCTATTCTCTGCATCCCAAGTCCCAGCTGATTGGCTGGGTCTTCTTTTGTTGCCCCGCACAACGGAAATCAAGTTAGTGGGGTGGGGTGGGGAGTGAATGGGGATTTTACAGTATTGTTTCCCTGGCATGCCCACTAAGCCATGCCATGCCACACCCACCAAGCCACACCCACAGAACTGGTAGTAATTTTTTTTAATCCCACCACTACCTCAGGCCCGCTGATAATGCCATGTTTTAAGGCCTTTCAGAAGAGCAAAAGGATGGGGGGGTCAAACTTGCCTTGAGATGCACGGAGAAGGCTATACCTAGCCAATAAGATGTTATAATTAAGGGGACTGCCTGGAAGTTCTAGATGGGTTATAAAAACCAACTGGCTAATTTGGAGCTAGTCCCAATCTCTCAGATCCCAGGCTGGTTAGTGTAAGGGAAAAAACTGGAGAAGAAAGTGTTATGTACATTTCCTTGAGCTCCTAAATTAAAGTCATCATATAAACCTAACAAATAGTCAAATAAAGAACAGTTTATTTAACAATTTATTTTATTAACAGTTGCATAGATATAAGGTAGATATTATTTTATTTGCCAATAATACATGAAGAAAATGGTCTTGGAATTATAAGTGCCAGTGGTATTCCATCTGAAAAAAAGCCAGACATGATTTTATACTACATCAAGAGAAGGATCAATGGCATCACAAGAACTTGAGTTCAGAGCAATCTTGTAGTGATCAGACATATATAGTTTCTGAAGAAGATAAGCAGTAAGGCTGTGCACCTTTCAAACATGACATCTTGGTGAGAAGACAATATCAAAAAGGATATTTAAATTGGCATATTTTTTCCAGGCTAATGTGGGAATCTAAAAAATAAGACTCAGCCTCTTTCAAGAGATGATTTATACTTATATGAGCACTGAAACACTTATATGAGCACTGAAACACAGTGCTTATATGAGCACTGAGATGGTGGTGATGTGTTTGGTCAAGGAGGCTTTAATTTAGGTTCATATACTGTGATCCCCATATTCTTTTAATTTCATATTTTGCAGACATATGACTCTCAAGGACAAGGTGTCAAACTCAATTTCATTGAGGGCCGCATCAGGTTGTGCTTGACCTCGGGAGGCCAGGGATGGACATTTCCAGGGGTGGGATTCCATTTTTTTTAACAACTGGTTCTGTGGACGTGGCTTTCTTGGTGGGTGTGGCTTGCTGATCATGTGACTGGGTGGGTGTGGCCAACTCGACATAACTCACATCAAGGGGCACTTCTCCTCGCCTGGCCTCTCATGACAGTGGGGATGCTGCAACATTCGTACTGGGGAAAATGGTCATGAGTCACTTTTTTCAGTGCCATTGTAACTTTGAATGGTCACGAGTTTTAGACCAAAACTCAAAAAGGGTATGTAAACTCACGTTTGAACGTCAATCTTTCTAGCTAGCCAAGAAGCCTTGCTGAATGTCACTCATCTTAGTTCCTTGTCATTAAAAGCTTTCTGGCAGCTCTGCTTCATTATTCAATTATTTCTTCAAAGTGCTAACTCCAACAGGGGAGTATTTCCTCCCAACAGCAGTGTAAAAAGCTTAAAACAACCTCAAAAAAGTATGTAAACTCATGTTTGAATGTCAATCTTTCTAGCTAGCCAAGAAGCCTTGCTGAATGTCACTCATCTTAGTTCCTTGTCATTAAAAGCTTTCTGGCAGCTCTGCTTCATTATTCAATTATTTCTTCAAAGTGCTAACTCCAACAGGGGAGTATTTCCTCCCAACAGCAGTGTAAAAAGCTTAAAACAACCCTTCCCCTTTAAGAAAGTACCAGCAAAGGAAAAAAAAACTTTTTTGGAGACAGTAAGTCTAGGCATACTACCAAGAATGCAAGAAGGATGGAAAAAAACAGAAGGAGATTTCTTCTAACAACCAGTTCTCCGAACTGCTTAGAAAGTTAACAACCGGTTCTAGCGAATAGGTGAGAACCTGTAGAATCCCACCCCTGGACATGTCCAGGGTGGGTGTGGCCAGCTCGATGTCTGTTTTCAACCGCAATGGCCTCCTGCAGCCCTCTGCCAGCAAAAATGAAGCATGAGGCCCTACCAAGCTCCATTTTGCTGGCAGAGGCACCAAAGGCATTTGATGTTTCCAGGGTGGCCCCATGGGCCAGATCTTAGCACCTTGCGGGCTGGATCTGGCCAATGGGCCTTGAGTTGACACCCCTGCTCAAGGATATTTGAAATATACACTTATGTAAGTAATGTAAGAGGAGGTTTAAGCTTCCACTTCTAGCTAAAACATTGACAAACATTACTCCATCCTTCTTGAACAGCATCCATCAATATATCAACTTCTATTAGTGTTAATATTGTAAATGGAAGCAAAGAATGGTTTACATCTGAATATGACCTGGGAATTATGGGTTGTATTGCGATCCCAGGAAACTACCGAACTTCCTGGAACACTGCAATATTTCAAAGATTACAGAAAAACAAAGCTATATGTTTTCCTTTCCACCGGTGGAAAAAGAAGTTTGAAATGGCTACTGTGATCTCAGAATCTGTTCATTTGCCAAACTATGACGACGCATCTTTAAAACACTCATAGTTAAGTTGCATGATGTCTCCTGAGGTGATTTGAAAGAATCTCAGATCACAAAACAGAACGTTAAGTCTTTCTGAAGCTTCTATTGTTCTGTACTATATCACACACACACAGCCTGTTTTCTGCTTATTAAAAAGAAAAGAATCTCCTCATTTTTATAATATAGCCTATTAGTTGAAGTCCTTTAAATAAGTCCAAGTACATTATCACCATCATCATTCCTATAAGAATATAAAGTAAGAGAGATGCTGAAGAAGGAAATGTAAAGCATTTTCAGGTTTACAGTGATTTTTTTATTATTCCTAAGGATTAATCTATTTGCTTCTTTTGATGTTGGAAGATAAGTTCCAGCATTAGGAAAGAATTCAACATCAGTTCAGCTCTTATGCTTCTTGCCCACTTTTATAGGCAGCATTTACGCAACATACATCTCAGAATTAAAAAAACAACAACCCTACAACAATGTGTAGACAAAGTTCAGGAAGGAAGTGCTATAAATCCAAAGATTTTCATTAGCTTCCAATGCTTTGCTCTGCTCTCAATGTGCAGTTCTCGTTGCCTTCAAAAGAAAAATTACAGTATATATAGGACGGGAAGCCACAGTTGGAAGAGAACATAGTGAAGCAGCCTGGCTCCAAGTCATCAAAGGATTGAGACAAAACTGCATATTCTCTCTTTATATATTTAGCTTATATGCTGAATATGTATAGAGTCCAGTTTGTGTTTTCCTTTATGACACTATAGAGAGCTGAAAGCTGGACTTTGAATAATAGAAAGAATATTGATGCATTTGAACTCTGATGTTGGAGAAGATTGCTAAGAATAACATGAATAACCAACCAATCAACCAACCAACCAACTAGACAAAGGGTTCATAGAACAAATCAAATGTAATAAAGTTTGGGGGGAAAATAGAGTTGTCAACTGAGGTACAAATGAGTGAGCTCCAATTATTCTATTCAGACACATTATGTGAAGACCTAGCTCTTTAGAGCAGTGATCCCCAACCTTTTTTACGCCGCGGCCCGGTATCCCCAACCTTTTTTATGGTGCGGCCCAGTACCGGCATTAGCTGGGCGCTGCCATCTTTTTTTGATGAAAAAGTGCTTCGGTGACCTCACCGGAAGCACTTTTTCATCAAAAAGATGGCGCATCGCTTCGTGAGCTTTTCGGGTAGAAATGGCTTTCTACCCGGAAAAGCTCACGAGCGTAGCCGCCATCTTTTGATGAAAAAGTGCTTCCGGTGAGCTTTCCCGGAAAAGTTCACCGGAAGCACTTTTTCATCAAAAAGATGGCGGCGCCAGCAAGCCAGCGACCCGGTAGGACTTGTTCCACGGACTGGACCGGTCCGTGGACCGGTGGTTGGGGACCCCTGCTTTAGAGAATAGAATAGACAAGAATAGAATAACAGAGTTGGAAGGGACCTTGGAGGTCTTCCAGTCCAATCCCCTGCCTAGGCAGGAAACCCTACACTACTTCAGAGAAATGGTTATCCAACATCTTTTTAAAAACTTCCAGTGTTGGAGCATTCACAACTTCTGGAGGCAAGTTGTTCCACTGATTAATTGCTCTAACTGCCAGGAAATTTCTCCTTAATTCTAAGTTGCTTCTCTCTTTGGTTAATTTCCATCGCTTCTTGTCCTGCCCTCAGGTGCTTTAGAGACTAGCTTGACTCCCTCTTTGTGGCAGCCCCTGAGATATTGGAACACTGCTATCATCTCTCCCCTAATCCTTCTTTTCATCAAACTAGACATACCCAGTTCCTGCAATCGTATGTTTTAGCTTCCAGTCCCCTAATCATCTCTGTTGCTCTTCTCTGTACTCTTTCTAGAGTCTCAACATCTTTTTTTTTTACATCATTAGAAGATTCTAATGTTAGGAAAGGAGAGAGGAAAGACAAGAAGATGAGCGAGCAGCAGGTTGGATAGATTCGATTATAGTAGCAATTAGCAATGAGGTTGGAAGACCTGAAGTTTCAGAATAGATCATCTATGTTCTATCTGTGTGGTTTAGCAACTCTTAACAGGATACTGTTTTCGTGGCACATAATCAACCAATCAAAATAAGTAAGAGGTTAGAAATAATGTCACACTAACAGAGACATGCTATATTACAGTGGGATGAATAATGAGCCAGATAGATTAAAAAAATCTATGTCAAAATGTTTCCCTATGCTTATTGATTGAATCGTTATCATAATCTCACAAAGTAAACCTAACTTTGCCTTCTATGAAACTAGCACATTCGAGGGTCTTGGATTTTGCAAACTCTGAACTAATTAATCAGAAATTAGTCAAAAGATGGTCATAGTAAGATAAGGGATAACCACAGCAAAATACCCATTTCAGCAAACCTAATTTATTAGTCAAACTTCACAAGGCTGCTGTTTAGATAAAATGGAGATGTGAATCCTGAATAGATATAACAATTTCTTGCATTGAAATTGAAGATCTTGCATTGAAATAGATTAGATGAAGGTGGAAGAATGATGGCAATCCTAAACTCAGCTATAGAGGTCAGGATTAATATGACCTGGAACTGGAAACTTTACAATTTGTGCTTTAATCCACAGCATTACATCAACAGCTGGGATACGATAGATACTCCTGGAGAAGATTTCAAATAATATTGCTTTGTTTCACAGATGCTTTTCTGCATGAGGTCAGTGGTTAAATATTTTGAAATTCCCTTCTGTAATCCTTGCAGGCAAGATTAAAAAAAAAATCCATCCTGTCTGAGTCTCTTAGACTTTCTTTGTCTTACTAATGTAGTTTAAAGAAATGCAGAGTGATCTCATAAGGAGATTGCAAAATCACTTATTTTAGTTAAACTATTATATGAGACAGGACAGCTGTGACTGAAGGACTAACAAAGAATATCTATAAAGGTTAGAGATGTTCCTTGTCTGCAGGAATAATGAGACTTTCAAAGGAAATTTAAGTCTATATACTTTCAGAATTCATTAATAGAAGTATTCAGTTCTGTGTAAATATTCATAAGGGTAGCAGATGTCATATCCTTAACTCACCCTGCTGATGCCACCAGCTTTTTGCTCGATAATATACCAGAAAAGTCCTAAGTGGGAACTTTTCTTTTAATATCTGTCTGACTACCATATCTTTTTTTTTATTTTGGTGTGTTTTGGTTAGATCTCTGCTACTAAGCTACACGAGAAATCAATTGCCTTACTTGTAGATGTATGGATTTGGTGCAAGCTTTATATAATAAAATATAATATAATAAAATTATAGTGGGACATGCAGTTAGGATCAGAAATGTGCTGTCCACAGAAAAGGTAGTAACTTTTATTGCAGAAGACTTGATGATCATTGTCTAATTATTATCTTGCATGGAAGATTGCTCCATTAGCAACAAATGGGAGCTTTCTTCCTGAGTATATGACAACTCGCCGTGGCCAACTTGCCATGGCCAATTTGTCTTGGCCAACTTAGCATGGGACTATTTGCCATGAGACAACTTGCCATGAGACAACTCACCGTGGGACAAGAGTTACACTAATATCGACGAAATAGTGGAATAGAGTTATTAAAGAAAGGATGCCAAAGATGGGACAAAATAAAATGGAATGACAAAAATTAAAATAATTTTTTTAACTATTTTAAATAATTAAATTGAATTGTTGAATTGTCCCGCAGTGAATTGTCCTGTGGTAAGTTGGCCATGGAGAGCTGACCATGGTGAGTTGGCTGCGATGAGTTGTCCCATTCCATTCCTCCCATGTTAAATACTATAGATATTCTCCCTCAGTGGATATAATCCTTTCTCCTGGAATTGAAGAGCATCAAAAACGGTTCATGCATTATGTCCTGCAGACTACATAGTAGAGCGGAACAATGGAACGACTCTCCAAAGTTGTTATGTTCATTCCCACAGCATCCCTAACATAGTGTTGTTTTAATGTGATGAATTGTAAAGGCCTTAAAAGATGGCCTATACACTGGCATCAAGGTAACAATGGTGAGGGAAGCTTCCTTGTACTCTAATTGTGAAATTAGAGTCACATACTAACAAAAACAGCCTTTTTCAATAGCCATTCCTATTTTCTGGTACCAGGAGATGAAGTTCACGAAGCTCTAACTCTTTTACAATTTTCAAGTTAAAGGTGGAAACCTTTTTTCCACCTTCATTTTGGGTTGGTTCTTTTAAACAATGTATTGTGTCTCTCCTCTGTCTTAAGCAGTGGTGGGATTCAAATTTTTTTACTACTGGTTCTGTGGGCGTGGCTTGGTGGGTGTGGCAGGGGAAGGATATTGTAAAATCTCCAGTCAGAGGTGGTATTTGCCAGTTCTACTCAAAATTTCTGCTACTGGTTCACCAGAACTAGTCAGAACCTGCTGAATACCATCTCTGGTCTTAAGGCTCTGTCATTAAGGCTCCACAGTGGTTTTCTATGTCTGTAGAAAAGTTTGAGGTTTTTTTGTCCAGTGAAGTGATCACTCCATGAGATCTTTCAATGATCTAGATATCCTACAATGCCTTTTCTTTTTCAAAGGGTTATCATTCTGTTGAATCTGAGATCCAATAATTTTATACTTTTCCTAAGTCTCCATCTTTCTCCACATTTCTACCTTATGGTATTGGTGGTAAAGGGATGCCAAAGAGGGGTGGGAAAATTCATTCCTACTTTCCAAGATCACTTATAGGTTATCATGGCAGATTCCAAAGTCAATGATCTCTCCTCTCTTCCTATCTGGTTAGGGTCTTCTACTTACAAAAGACTTCTGTTAAGCTCAGAGTAAAAACAAAACAAAACAAATGTGCCATTGGTGGAGGGAAACCATTTGCTTTTGCTTTAGTTCTATAAACAAGGATAGCTATGAAGGTCCATTATTGTATCTCTTCTTGTCTGCTTCTCTAGTCTTCCCCCCCCCAAAGGACTTCTTTTGCAAAAGGCTGGCTGCGCAGAAACAGATTCAGCAAGCAGAGGGATGATCTTAAAAGACAGCCCAGGGAATTCTAGCACAAATTTTACTGGACCAATCTTCCTGCAATTTCTTCACCAGAGAAAACTGCTCAGAACATTAGCGATGTTGATGGATCATCCCTCAAGTGTCTGACTTTTAAAGGCTGAGTGGTGCTTGTAAAAAAATGTAGATAAAAAAAAAGATATTTAAAGAGTACATTTTAATAAAAGGATGACTGCACACAAGTAGGTAGAATAGAATAGAATAGAATAGAATAGAACAGAATAGAATAGAATAGAATAGAATAGAATTCTTTATTGGCCAAGTGTGATTGGATACACAAGGAATTTGTCTTGGCAAAACAAAAAGGCACCTTGTTGGGCAGTCAATATTTCCATTTTTCTCCGAGAAGCAAAAGAGAGAGGAAGGAAAAACAAAATCCTTGGGGTCATTATTGCAAAGAACAAATTGGCACAGTGTTCTTGACAGTGATGAAGAATTCGAAGAAAAACAGGGCAGTGCTCCTTGGCTAATCTCTGTTTGCTCCAAAATTAAAAAAAAAAATAGATACTCAGGTTACCCCTGAATTAAAAGTGAAAAGAATATTGTTTAGATCAGCTTCAAAGAAACCCATCCAAGAATATTTCTGCAAAGCCTTTCCACCATGTTGGGGACAAAAATGGCTGCTCTTATGGTCGCAAGGGAGTTGCAGGATCCTTACAGGGCCCTCCAGTCAATCAGTTGCTTCCCTGATTTCTTCAGGAATTCATTCGTTTTGGAGAAATGCTTACAGCCAAAGAAACCCCTGTGCACCAAGAGGGGTGAGGGATGTGCTGTCTGCTTGACAGGCAAGGAGGTAATTAGATGTGAACAATGGACCCTATCTTATTTCTGGGCCACAGAAGATGTCTAAGGATCCTGATTCTTATGTCACGTCTAGCTACATATATTGAATTCAATTCAGCTGTAGCTCCATGTGGAAACTTCTACTGTTATTCCCATTATGATCAAATTACATTTTTAGCCAATTCAATGAGATCTAGATGAGATCAATAAACGTGCAAAAGAAATCTGCATGGAGAACCAGGCTTTTTTCAGAGACAAACTTACTAGATCAGGAATTTTGCTGATTATTTTGTGAAATGTCTTGGTTGATTTTAAAATAAATTATTTGTATCCGATCTAATCAGTTTCGACAAGGATGAGAAATTTTGCTGACTAAATTTTATATAAGAAACATTTGTTTGTAGTATAGGAAAATTAAGAACGTGCTCAGATTGTTGATTGTTCTTACCTTACAACTGGTATCATATGGCTTCTTTCTAGTAGTTGTACCACATGCAGTCGTATGCTGTGGGACTATAGATTTCGTAGCAGGATTTATTTTTCCATCTTCCCATTCTCCATGGTTGAGATAATTATTTTCATTAAAAAGAAAAACAAAACAAAACCATAAGTGCATGTACTGGTTTTTTGAAAGATCCTCACTCAGCATGTGTTAGATTTCCATTCTTTTAAAATCCATGTGATCACTCAGAAGATTTGAGAGAATTAATTTTTACGCACAACACAGATTGCAAAGAAGTAAGAAGAAATAGAACTCATACTTTAAAGAGATTTACTGGAAGAATTAGCTGGGATAAACTTGTCATTGCTCACATTAAATGTTCTTTTCTAGTTCTTATAAAGTAATACAGAAAAATCTCTGTTGTCACCCAGCTTAGAAGGCCAGTGTGAAAGCTAGTGTGATTGAGTTCATGGTTTAGAGAAGGTTGAGATATGGTGCCTTCAATTCCTAATATTTCACGTAGCATAGCCCAGGGCTGTCAAAGTCCCAGCCTGTGGGCTGGTTGCGTCATGCACTGGCCATGTCTACATCCGGTTTAGCAAAGGGGGAAAAGTCCCAATGCATCACATGATGTCACCGTGACGATATGAATTTGACACCCCTGGCATAGCCAATTCAAAGGATTGGGGGAATTGTAATTCCTACTCACAGTTTTAGATGTAGACATCAAAGGAGCTGAAACCCTTTAACTATGCAAATAGGCATAAATCTAAATAGGAAAGGTATGACATGATGGGTGATAATCACTGATATTACTTTATCACAGTGAGGTTCTATATGTTTTCTGCAGAGTGTCTTTAAATTAAACTCCAAATTTTCATGCTACCATAATCAATCAAGAGCAATCTTTTAAAAATAATTTATTTAAAGAGATTTTTAGACAGTTATTCTTGAGTGCTGTGTTTTGAGGCCTAGTGTGTTTCATTACTAAGAGGCTGCACTCAAGCTCCTACTGTGATCTTTATTTTCACCAGCATGGATGGCATTTGGGTAGTAGTGCCCAGATCTGGGGTTATAGGAAGAAATCTCTGCATCTTCTAAATCATGTAAAAGGCCAATAACATTCTATATGTTCTTACTATTACTAGTATATGCCAACTGCAACATCCTACAAACATAGAGACTGTTATGCTTTTGAAAAAATAGGGGAGGTTCATTTACCTTACAAACTGGTAAAAATTGCCTGTAGAAGGAAGCAAGACATAAATGAAACCATGGAGTCCTTGGTGCTTTCTAGGCTTGGCTGTTTTCTTGCAGATGTTTTATTGTCTAACTAGGTAACATCATTGGTACTTGAATGGAGTGGGGTTTGCTATCTGTTTATGTACAAGTGGCTTGCCCTATGGATGTTTGTGAGAGTATCTTAGGAAGCTCCTTGATTAGACTGTTGTTTATTGTTTGATTGTTTGTCTGAGTTGGTAGTTCCTTGATTGGAGTATTGTTTACAGTTTGATTGTTGGTCTAATATTAATCCAGGTGTAAATCTCTGTTTATTGGGTGTTGATTGCTGGTGAAGAAGTGTTTTGATCTTTCTGTTTCCTTTTCAGCTTTTTGTTGTCTCGTTTGAAAAGTATGTGGATGTATTTATTTCTATGTGGAGTAAGGGTTAGGGTTAGGGTCAGAAATAAATGTGTCATTCCTACATAATTTATGCTAATAATCTGAATAATTAAACTATTACACCTTTGAAAGAAAATGCTGCTCCTTATGTCCCTAGTTGGATCTGAGGACAATTTCTCTTACTTGATCTAAACAAGGCCACCTAACCACATTAAGTCCCAGCTATATAGAACAGAACAGAACAGAACAGAACAGAACAGAACAGAATAGAATAGAATAGAATAGAATAGAATAGAATAGAATAGAATAGAATAGAATAGAATAGAATAGAATAGAATACTTTATTGGCTTAGTATGATTGGACACACAAGGAATTTGTCTTGGTGCATATGTTCAGTGTACATAAAAGAAAGATACATTCGTCAAGAGTCATGAATCATAAGGTACAACACTTAATAATAGTCATAGGGTAGAATAAGCAATTAAATCATACTAGGAAAGAGTCAATAAAAATAGTTAGGATACAAGCAACAAGGTTACAGTCATAAGTGGGAGGAGATGGGTGAAAGGAAGGATGGGAAGATTAATAGTAATAGTAGTGCAGACTTTGTAATAGTTGGACAGTGTTGAGGGAATTATTTGTTTAGCAGAGTAATGGCATTCGGGGGAAAAACTATCCTTGTGTCTAGTTGTTCTGGTGTGCAGTGCTCCATAGCATCATTTTGAGGGTAGGAGTTGAAACAGTTTATGTCCAGGATGTGAGGGATCTGTAAATATTTTCACAGCCCTCTTTTTGACTCATGCAATATACAGGTCCTCAATGGAAGGCAAGTTGGTAGTAATTATTTTTTCTGCAGTCCTAATTACTCTCTGAAGTCTGCGTCTGTCCTGTTGGGTTGCAGAACCAAACCAGACAGTTATAGAGCTGCAGATGACAGACTCAATAATTCCTCTGTAGAACTTTATCAGCAGATCCTTGGGCAGTTTGAGCTTTCTGAGTTGGCACAGAAAGAACATTCTTTATTGTGCTTTTTTGATGATGTTTTTGATGTTAGGTGTCCCTTTTAGGTCTTGTGATATGATAGAACCTAGAAATATGAAGGTCTCTACTGTTGACACTGTTGTCTAGTATTGTAAGAGGTGGTAGTATTGGAGGGTTTCTCCTAAAGTCTACCACCATTTCTTCAGTTTTGAGTGGGTTCAGTTCCAGATTGTTCCGGTCACACCATGAGGCAAGTTGTACAACCTCTTGTCTGTATGCGGATTCGCCGTCTCGAATGAGACCAATCACTGTTGTATCCATCCATCAACTTAATACTTTACCTGAATAAAAGTTTATAATTGAAAAGTGATCATGAAACAGCTAATTATTTATAAAAAACACATGGAAGGTAAAGGGCCCTCTTTGACTATCAGTTAAGAAAAGTCACTGCAAAATCACTTCATTAGCTAAGAATCAGAAAATCTCCAGGAGAGCTTGTTTGCAAAGCCTATTTGAACTCAGACATTTCATTCTCCACAGATTTATCAGAAGCTGGGATTTCTTTTTCTTCTTTCAGTAAGCTAGGTTAATAGCAGAACAAAAAGTCCATGTATCTCAGTACACAACTGGGAAATTCTCTGATTTTTATAATAAAAGTATGCAGCCAAATCAAGCCACAATTTCTTTCATGGGTGACCTCCAGTTTTAAGCTAAATTACTGTACATCTCCATTGATTTCAAAAGCTTTTGAGTGGATATTATTATGGAATACAATACATTGTATCATACAAATAAGGTTATCCGAAAGCATTCAGTATTTCACCCATTTATGTGGGTTTTTTTATTCAATTGCATCCTAAATATTTTTTATAAATAATTTAAGGTGGAAAACACAATCAATACAGTACTCTTTTCTCCTTCTATTATCCCCAGAATAATAGCCATGGTTGTGGATGTTGGATGAGCTGGGCTAAAAGAGAGTGACTGACCCAAAGTCACCCAGCTTGCTTTCATGCCTAAGACTAGAATTCAGAGTCCCCTGGTTTCTAGCCTGCTGTCATAACCATTAGATCAAACTCAATAAGCCTATTTATCAATGCTGAAGGTCTGGGTGTGCTGTTATCAAAAAGAATTTTGGATGTCATGTAGGTAGCGTGTTTTCTGTTTAAGCTAACCTTCTGTTTTCAATTATAGGGAGGACGCTATGCAGTCATTGGTATGCAACTAAAATTCAACTGACAATCTGGTTAACATTCATATGTAGATTGAGAGTATATCCTATGTTTTATACTGTAAATAAACCTTGGTTTTTGAAATATTTAAACTATTTCAACATAGTTTATTACCATCACCCAATCTTAGTTTGTTGGGTCAGACTTATTGTTAAAAGTCACAATTCTATCCTGAACATGAGATCACATGATTGCTGACATAGACTAGATGGAAATCCTGATCTCAATTACCATTGTAAGTTGAGGAATACCTGTACACATCTCTATTATAATTCCGTAATACTAATTCTGTATTTTCTACATTTTTGAAACTATACCATGGTCTAAACTAATGAGCTAGGATTTTTTTTTAAAAAAAAAACATTCTAGTTAGTTTCCAGTTTTGTTTTATGAATACCCAGATTGTGACACACTTCTAGACAGCTTTTTTTTAAAGACTGTGGCAGTATAAATATATACCATAGTTGCAGGGGTGGGATTCTACCAGTTCGCACCTATTCGCTAGAACCGGTTGTTAACATTCTAAGCAGTTTGGAGAACCGGTCGTTAGAAGAAATTACTGGCCTAATCCTGTAAGGAAGGCAGGAAGGAAACATTCTGGTGTTGCTTACAGAAACTGCCTCTCCGTTAACCCTTATTACATTCTTGGCAGGACTAGACTTCCTGTCTCTGGAACTTCTCTGGAGTTTTTCCCCCCTCCTTTGATGGTACTTTGCTTGTGTGGAGTGACCATTCAAAGTTACAATGGCACTGAAAAAAGTGACTTATGACCATTTTTCACACTTACGACTGTTGCAACATCCCCACAGTCATGAGAGGCCAGGCGAGGAGATGTGAGTGATATTGAGTTGGCCATGCCCAGCCAATAACATGACCACCAAGCCATGTCCACCACCTAAGCCACACCCACAGAACCAGTTGTTAAAATTTTTGAATCCCACCCCTGCGTAGTTGAGTTTACTTTTTAAATTAACCATATTGTTACAAAGATTTTATTAACAAATTTGTTTTTAGCAGTCTTTTTTCAGGTCTTTACAAATATATAGTCAGGCCATATTCTGTTGAAGACTTCATAATCAAAACAATTATACCACATAATATATTTCTTGCCAATAAAATGCAAATAGATTTTGATGAGTGCTGGCTTGCAAAAACCTCATTCGGCTTCTATGACAACACCCATGGTGTACATTGCTATAGTATAGATAATTCACTGACATTTACTCGTTGACTTCATTTACTATGATAACATGAATGGTGTATACTTGTTTCCCCAAAAGCAGAGTTGCTAATGGTTCTGTTATGAAAAGATCCTCTCACAGTGCCTCCTTTTTGTCCCCAAGTGACATCTACTATACTCTGCAGTTCCGTCTCAACACTCCTTTCAGGGTTGAAGCACTGATAGAATAGAATAGAATAGAATAGAATAGAATAGAATAGAATAGAATAGAATAGAATAGAATAGAATAGAATAGAATAGAATAGAATAGAATTCTTTATTGGCCAAATGTGATTGGACACACAAGGAATTTGTCTTGGTGCAAATGCTCTCAGTGTACTGGCTTTGTATGCACTTGTTCTTAAAGCTTGACTTTGTGCAGTCATAATTAGCCTCTTTGTCTCTTTCTTCAGTTTTCATGCTATTATTATTAGAACTATTCTCTTAACCATATTTCAGGCCTGAAAAATCTGTATTTCTTAATAATTTGATGAATTACTGAAGATATAGCTAAGAAATGCATAGATGTTTATTGTACATTGGTTAATTCAGAATCGTGCTAACAATGTTATTGATGCTAGTTCCAAATTGTGGAATTACAATACAAGATGAAACCATGCAGCTTAATATTCCAACTCAATTTAACAAATTGTTAAATTTGTTAAATTTAAACAAATTGTTCTCAATTTATATTAATTTTATAGATTTTAGAAAAAAGGAAATAGCATATAAATATGAATAGAAGATAAAAAAATAATTTTTGACCTTGTTTAGAACACTTGCAAATAATCTTATCCTTATTCCTCCATAAAAATTACATCCTAGTTCTCTTCCTTTCCTATTCTCCCCTTTTCAATTGGCAATTCCATAAATCACCAGTTCATCCTCCCAAATAAATTATTCTCATATGAGCATTTAAGAAATCACAAGTTTGGTGGACTAAAAGCAATAGTATAAAAAAAAATTCAATCAGGTACAAAAAAGAAACATTCAGAGAAGAAAGAAATTATGTAAAAATTCAATTGATCTTTTAAAAAACATCCGTTCAGGCTTTCAAAATCTCAAACAGAGGGCTAAGTACATGTGCTTGCTAAAGAAATGTGCTTACTAAAGAAATTCCATACAAGTTTCCTATGGAATTCTCAGTCAGTTTGCCTTACCAAACCACTGACCATTTCTTAAGGGTGGGAAATATGATGTCATCCTCTATTCCCACCAGCTACTGAGAACCTCATCTTTTTCTGATTTGAATTAAAATTAATGCTTTCTATCCCAGCAAAACCAATATTGCCCAGTTCATCTGTCCCACTTCATTCTATTGAAAGCACTCCACTCCAATTGGTTACTGTGGCCATGAAGGGAAGACTCTTTCCCGAAGACCACATTTTTCTGTCCTCCATGAGTCTTTTTTAGAGAAAAAACACCAATCACTTAGCCACTTCGCACTTATACTTACATATTCCTCTCCCACAAAAGGAAGATAAATTAATAAAGCTAATATCGGATTCTTAAAAATCAGAAATCAAATTGAAAAATCAGTATGAATGTCTGCAGTTTTTGGTTTTGATAGGCAAATGACTGCCTCTTTAAATAATGTAAAAATCTCTTTTGAATCCCTTTACCCAACCAGCATTTTCTATTGAAGCCGTGGCAAAAGAAAATAAAGAGCCACGGCTGAATCAGTTTTGTCCCTAATTGCCCCTTCTTCTGTTGTCCCACCTTTGTCAAATGAAAAATTAGAGGGTAGGATCTTTCTTCTTCTTTTCTCCACCCTGCCAATGTTACTTCGTGTTTTTGTTACTTTTTTTCAAGGATGTGTAAGATGTGGTTTCCAGATCACAAGGTGTTGTAATAAGATAATCTCTGCTTGACAGACTTGTTCACGCCACAATCTGTTTCCATATAATCTTACACAAACACAGAGTCATGTTCAGGTTGTTGTGTTCAGAAAACATTTTGTCCTGTGCTTTCCCTTCTCTTCACTTTCTTTAGGAAGAATCCTCAGCCAGCAGAAATTAATCTTTGCCAGGATGTAAAGTCTATTTATCACCTCCGTCTCATGTCCAAATGTAGAACATGCTAATACCTACTTCAACTCTGATTGCATGCTTGGAACAAAAGCATATCACAACACCGACAATTCTTGTGTGGTCATATAAACCTAAATGACATTTTGGTTAAATAATTTAACTATGAAGACAACAATCTGGCTGCAGCACATTTCTCTAAACAATGGTGTCATCGATACTATAGTCCCTTGCCAAGGGTAATGAAACAAACAATCTGTAAATTTGGAAAGCAACATTTATGTCAAGAAAAAGTCAAGGCAGTCAACTTGAGTCTTTTCCACTGCATAAGGAGGACTTTAAAGTCAGAAATTAAAGAAATAAGATAATGACAAATGAATATATCAACATTATTTACTGTTCATTTTGTGGTGTTCATGGTGGGTAACAATAAGAACTAAGCAAATGGTAAAACTGTTAAAACTCAGGATTTCTTTACAAAGAAAAAGTTATTTTGTATTTTTATATACTTGATCCATTAAAAATTACTTTTTACTAAGTGCATCATTTTATATGAAACCCAACATATTCGTTTTAGGGAGAGAAGGAAGATCCAGTCCATTTCTCCACATTATACCTATTTCCAACAAATTAATTGTAATCCACAATTGTAAAATTCCTAGGTCTGCAAAAATTGCTATTTGCATTTTATACCAGAAGGTAATTATTCAGAAGGCAAAACATTCATCTACTAACAGTCTTAGAACAAGAGAAAGTAAACAAGAGAAAGTAAACAAGAGAAAGAAGTGCATTTTAATGATTATACTTCCATATAGCATTAGTCAGCTAGCTTTAAATAAACGACACAGGATCTACTGGAATCCAGCCACATTTCTTATTTTGGAAAAAGCTGGTTGCCCAATGCCATTTACAGAGGAATACATATTTCATTTTTGCTCTTGGCATAGTTTTATCCCTAACAACAATCCTTAAAATGCAATCAATATAGCAAATTTTCTTGGTCATTTTTAAAGTTATTGCATATGTAATTTGCTTCTTACAACTTCCATCTGTGTACTTTTAAAGAAAGAACAAGCATTAGATCATTTAATAAGAAATTGACCCTATAAAAATCTGTATTATAATCTCACACATATTTCAAGTGAAAAAGACTTCCATGGAGAAATTTGCACCATAGATTAGAAAAATTGGTCCTACACAAGATGTAATTGATGATATTTTTTTGCCAGCTTTATACAACAATTAGCTTCACTCACAACTGCAATTGTGATGTAAAAATAGCTAGAGATTCTGCCAATCTAAAATTGGTTGCTGCAATCCATTGCAGATTACCCTTCCAAAAGCATTCCACTAACTTCTTGATTGCTTCACTTTAAAAACTCATTTATTTAGTTTAACAAGTGATTAGTTAACAAGTTATTAATTAACTAGGAATATTCCAGGAAAAAATAAAGATAGTGTACAGAGGAATGTCTCCTGGCTGCCTCTTGTTACTTAATGTACAGTACCAAGCAAATATCTGACTGTAAATTAATGGGCAGAATAGAAACACATGAAAATAAATTACTTCCTATTTATTTTTAATTTCATCATATTGATAGCAACCCCATTCCTAGAAGACTCTGAATGAGGAACAACAGAATTAAAATATTTTATAAAGTAAACAATAAGCAACTTCATAAAGTATAATTGTGGGGCCTAATCACAAGAGCAGAGTGGGAAAACACTAGTGGGATTATCTTATTAGGATACAACTCCTAATACATGCTCCGTGTTTAAAAAAAAAGATAATACTTGCCTTCAATTGCAGCCCCTGTGAATCAAACAGCTGAGGCATGGCAAACCACTCTGCCGTGCAAATCAAAAGTAAATGAAGCACAGGAAAGAGCTGGGGCAGGTGGGCAGGCCCACATGCTCATCGGAAACGGTTCGGAACAAGGGGTTCGCCCGAACCTATCCGAACCGGGAGAATCCCACTCCTGCTTGTAGGATTGAATTAGCTGGGCAGATGTTATGAGAGACATCGTCACTCAAGGCCTGCACCATGTAGATAGGGCTTTTAGGTAACAACCAGCATCTTAAATCACACCTGGAAGAAAATTATATAGGGCTGGAAGGCAATTTACAGCAACGGATTGTTGATATATGTTCTTTAACACCAGAATGGAGTGTGTGAAAGGGATAAAGAAAGAAAACAAATGGGAACTATTCAGTTTATAAGTTTCTTTTCAGAGCTTTTTTTTGTTCCATTTTTTGAGAATGGAGGTGACCATATCAACTCCTAACCTTCTCCAAATTGATGTCTTTCTTTTACATTTAACTGCAGAACCCAATATCAGCTCCATGTTACATTGGGATTGCTTTTGACTAGAAATGATAATTAAATACATTTGAGGTCATCAAATGTATTTTATTTCATTTCTGGATTTTACCCTGAAAACTCAAAGAAGCATAAGTGAGCAGCTACCCTAATCTTCTTCACACAATAATAACTCTTTCAGACCAATTAGGCTGAAAGAAAATAGCCAGCTGAAAGTCAGCCAGGGAGTTTCTGTGGTCATCTGGAGACCTCTTCAATCCCAGTCAGGCACTATGAACTAGGGTTATACTTATAGCAGCTAGCAGAGCCCTTGGATTGATATTTTTTTAAGAGAATGTTTGAAAATAATTTTCACATCGGCAGTGTCTGAGAATAATCATTTAGGTTGGAAAGAAGTGTCAAATTGTTACGACAAATAAAGAAACAGACTAAAAAAAGAGGTTCATTTTACTGTCTATCCAGTTTATTATCTGAAGGCCAATAATGTAATCTGAGAAACATGTTTATAAATATTCTAAACCCTCATGAATTTTGTGAAAAGAAAAAATAGCAAGGAACAGGCCCTCTCTCATCCTTAGACACGAAATGGGCATAACTCATGATATGAGAATACCACACATCCATCTGTGGAATAGATATACCAAAAATAACAATAAACAAAATTAGATCATTATTTTGAGGGCTTGGAAGCAATAATGTCAGCAGTCCTGCAGAAGCCAGAGAGCAAAGCAATTACCACACATCAGTGGTAATGGCTAAATAGATCAATAGATTCAAGACCTCCCTTGCTATTTGGGACATTAGTACCATCTCATGCATATCAACAAGAAATATATGGTATTAAACATTTATCAATTCTATGCATTTCTCTTTAGAAGTGGAGGTTACTCTATTCTTCAAATTTTGGACATTCAAATATTTCCCAAACGGTGCATATTTGGTTCTCATCTGTTAGGTATAACATTGATACCAAATATGGTTTGGGTGAATAAATATATAAAACTTAGATATCATGGTTTAAGTGCTTATCACTTTAAGCACAATGCAGCAGGAAATTAGCCGATTAAGGGTGCGGTTAGAAGTTACAATATAAGGAAGCATTAGAAGCTGGAAAGCGACTGTCTGTTACTGGCTGTAACTGTGTGCTGGCTGTAACTGTGTGCTGCTGTGACTAACTGTGATTACTGACTGTGAGTGCCTGTGACTGAACTGTTATTGTTTGCTGATTTACTGCGTAAGTCTACTGAATATCCAGCGTTTGTTTCTCTGGAAGTGAAACCGGAGGAGGAGAAGATATGCCCTCTTCTTGGACTATACTAGTGAGTGGATGGAAATACTGTGAATGACTTAATGGACTGAATGACAATGCTTAAACTGAAAAACTATTTAGAGGGTAGGATGCTTTCTTCTTCTTTTCTCCACCCTGCCAATGTTACTTCGTGTTTTTGTTACTTTTTTTCAAGGATGTGTAAGATGTGGTTTCCAGATCACAAGGTGTTGTAATAAGATAATCTCTGCTTGACAGACTTGTTCACGCCACAATCTGTTTCCATATAATCTTACACAAACACAGAGTCATGTTCAGGTTGTTGTGTTCAGAAAACATTTTGTCCTGTGCTTTCCCTTCTCTTCACTTTCTTTAGGAAGAATCCTCAGCCAGCAGAAATTAATCTTTGCCAGGATGTAAAGTCTATTTATCACCTCCGTCTCATGTCCAAATGTAGAACATGCTAATACCTACTTCAACTCTGATTGCATGCTTGGAACAAAAGCATATCACAACACCGACAATTCTTGTGTGGTCATATAAACCTAAATGACATTTTGGTTAAATAATTTAACTATGAAGACAACAATCTGGCTGCAGCACATTTCTCTAAACAATGGTGTCATCGATACTATAGTCCCTTGCCAAGGGTAATGAAACAAACAATCTGTAAATTTGGAAAGCAACATTTATGTCAAGAAAAAGTCAAGGCAGTCAACTTGAGTCTTTTCCACTGCATAAGGAGGACTTTAAAGTCAGAAATTAAAGAAATAAGATAATGACAAATGAATATATCAACATTATTTACTGTTCATTTTGTGGTGTTCATGGTGGGTAACAATAAGAACTAAGCAAATGGTAAAACTGTTAAAACTCAGGATTTCTTTACAAAGAAAAAGTTATTTTGTATTTTTATATACTTGATCCATTAAAATTACTTTTTACTAAGTGCATCATTTTATATGAAACCCAACATATTCGTTTTAGGGAGAGAAGGAAGATCCAGTCCATTTCTCCACATTATACCTATTTCCAACAAATTAATTGTAATCCACAATTATAAAATTCCTAGGTCTGCAAAAATTGCTATTTGCATTTTATACCAGAAGGTAATTATTCAGAAGGCAAAACATTCATCTACTAACAGTCTTAGAACAAGAGAAAGTAAACAAGAGAAAGTAAACAAGAGAAAGAAGTGCATTTTAATGATTATACTTCCATATAGCATTAGTCAGCTAGCTTTAAATAAACGACACAGGATCTACTGGAATCCAGCCACATTTCTTATTTTGGAAAAAGCTGGTTGCCCAATGCCATTTACAGAGGAATACATATTTCATTTTTGCTCTTGGCATAGTTTTATCCCTAACAACAATCCTTAAAATGCAATCAATATAGCAAATTTTCTTGGTCATTTTTAAAGTTATTGCATATGTAATTTGCTTCTTACAACTTCCATCTGTGTACTTTTAAAGAAAGAACAAGCATTAGATCATTTAATAAGAAATTGACCCTATAAAAATCTGTATTATAATCTCACACATATTTCAAGTGAAAAAGACTTCCATGGAGAAATTTGCACCATAGATTAGAAAAATTGGTCCTACACAAGATGTAATTGATGATATTTTTTTGCCAGCTTTATACAACAATTAGCTTCACTCACAACTGCAATTGTGATGTAAAAATAGCTAGAGATTCTGCCAATCTAAAAATTGGTTGCTGCAATCCATTGCAGATTACCCTTCCAAAAGCATTCCACTAACTTCTTGATTGCTTCACTTTAAAAACTCATTTATTTAGTTTAACAAGTGATTAGTTAACAAGTTATTAATTAACTAGGAATATTCCAGGAAAAAATAAAGATAGTGTACAGAGGAATGTCTCCTGGCTGCCTCTTGTTACTTAATGTACAGTACCAAGCAAATATCTGACTGTAAATTAATGGGCAGAATAGAAACACATGAAAATAAATTACTTCCTATTTATTTTTAATTTCATCATATTGATAGCAACCCCATTCCTAGAAGACTCTGAATGAGGAACAACAGAATTAAAATATTTTATAAAGTAAACAATAAGCAACTTCATAAAGTATAATTGTGGGGCCTAATCACAAGAGCAGAGTGGGAAAACACTAGTGGGATTATCTTATTAGGATACAACTCCTAATACATGCTCCGTGTTTAAAAAAAAAAAGATAATACTTGCCTTCAATTGCAGCCCCTGTGAATCAAACAGCTGAGGCATGGCAAACCACTCTGCCGCAAATCAAAAGTAAATGAAGCACAGGAAAGAGCTGGGGCAGGTGGGCAGGCCCACATGCTCATCGGAAACGGTTCGGAACAAGGGGTTCGCCCGAACCTATCCGAACCGGGAGAATCCCACTCCTGCTTGTAGGATTGAATTAGCTGGGCAGATGTTATGAGAGACATCGTCACTCAAGGCCTGCACCATGTAGATAGGGCTTTTAGGTAACAACCAGCATCTTAAATCACACCTGGAAGAAAATTATATAGGGCTGGAAGGCAATTTACAGCAACGGATTGTTGATATATGTTCTTTAACACCAGAATGGAGTGTGTGAAAGGGATAAAGAAAGAAAACAAATGGGAACTATTCAGTTTATAAGTTTCTTTTCAGAGCTTTTTTTTGTTCCATTTTTTGAGAATGGAGGTGACCATATCAACTCCTAACCTTCTCCAAATTGATGTCTTTCTTTACATTTAACTGCAGAACCCAATATCAGCTCCATGTTACATTGGGATTGCTTTTGACTAGAAATGATAATTAAATACATTTGAGGTCATCAAATGTATTTTATTTCATTTCTGGATTTTACCCTGAAAACTCAAAGAAGCATAAGTGAGCAGCTACCCTAATCTTCTTCACACAATAATAACTCTTTCAGACCAATTAGGCTGAAAGAAAATAGCCAGCTGAAAGTCAGCCAGGGAGTTTCTGTGGTCATCTGGAGACCTCTTCAATCCCAGTCAGGCACTATGAACTAGGGTTATACTTATAGCAGCTAGCAGAGCCCTTGGATTGATATTTTTTAAGAGAATGTTTGAAAATAATTTTCACATCGGCAGTGTCTGAGAATAATCATTTAGGTTGGAAAGAAGTGTCAAATTGTTACGACAAATAAAGAAACAGACTAAAAAGAGGTTCATTTTACTGTCTATCCAGTTTATTATCTGAAGGCCAATAATGTAATCTGAGAAACATGTTTATAAATATTCTAAACCCTCATGAATTTTGTGAAAAGAAAAAATAGCAAGGAACAGGCCCTCTCTCATCCTTAGACACGAAATGGGCATAACTCATGATATGAGAATACCACACATCCATCTGTGGAATAGATATACCAAAAATAACAATAAACAAAATTAGATCATTATTTTGAGGGCTTGGAAGCAATAATGTCAGCAGTCCTGCAGAAGCCAGAGAGCAAAGCAATTACCACACATCAGTGGTAATGGCTAAATAGATCAATAGATTCAAGACCTCCCTTGCTATTTGGGACATTAGTACCATCTCATGCATATCAACAAGAAATATATGGTATTAAACATTTATCAATTCTATGCATTTCTCTTTAGAAGTGGAGGTTACTCTATTCTTCAAATTTTGGACATTCAAATATTTCCCAAACGGTGCATATTTGGTTCTCATCATTGGCCTTTAAAATTTGGACACATTGCAGATGCAGCAACAACTGACAATATTTGATAACTGGCATTATCTGACATTTAATTTTCATCTGAAAAATAAATCTAACAACTGGCCTGCATCAGAAGACCACATTGAGCCACATTTGATACCAAGCAGGTGTGTGTCAATATGTGACATTAAACTGGCAGTTGACAGGCAACAAAAACCAACATTTGGCATTGCAGATGCCTCAGAATAGAACTTTGCCAATTTTATAGGAACTTCATGAATTAATTGCATCTGGACTTTGATGTCAACAGTTCCAGTCTATAACTCAAATGCCATGCTTCAGAATAAAAATATGTTTGATGCAATGCCAAAGCCTTCGCTGTAGGCAGTTTATTTAAAAATTTCCTGGGCACAGTTGTACCCTGACTATTTCTTAGGGTCACATGATACTTTTTGCATACACCTAACACATGATTTCCTATAGCTAAAAATTAATCAAGAAACTCTGTTATTTTAGCTACGGCAGTATTTTTAGCCCGAACATTTGTGGCTGTTACAGCAATAACTTAGGTATCATTACTCATTGTGGGATACATATTTCTCTTAATCCAGCAACCACTAGCAGAGGAAATACAATCACCAACTGGAAAGGCAGATTAATTGGTATAATCTTCCGACATTTCCTTGCTCTCCAAACATGTTCAATGTGATATACAAAGAAACTTTATAGGTCAGCACTGCAACAGGCAGCAGCGAATTGAGTGCCTTTTAACAGGGGACAAAATCTTCTATTAACCAAGATGTAGAAGATTTTTCCCCTCTAGGATGTGGTCATTGATGAAGATCCCTCCTTCACCCAGATGGTAAATACTATCAGGGGTGAGCAAAAGAAAATGCCCCTGAAAAAGAAGAGGAAGGAAGGTGACAGTGTTTTCAAAAGTCAAGCCTGTGATATACACAACCATATGTGAACTTATGAAACATATAAAGAATGGTTGCAGGGATTGAGCATGGCTAGTCTAGAGAAAAGAAAGACTAGGAGTGACATGATAGCAGTGCTCCAATATTTGAGGGGCTGCCATCAAAAAGAGGAGGGTCAACCTATTTTCCAAAACACCAGAAGGCAAGACAAGAAACAATGGATGGAAACTAATCAAGGAGAGAAGCAACTTAGAAGTAAGGTGAAACTCCCTTACAGTGAGAATATTTAACATTAATTAACAATTAACCAGTGGAACAGCTTGCTTCCTTGTTCATTAGAGCAGGGGTGTCAAACTCACATTGTTACAGTGGCATCACATGATGTATCGGGACTCCCCCCCCCTTTGCTAAACTGGATGTGGGTGTGGCCAGAGTGTGACACATCCAGCCTGCAGGCTGGGAGTTTCACAGCCCTGCACTAGAGGCTTTTAAGAGGAGATAGGCATTTGCCTGGGAATGTTTAGAATCTCCTGCTTGGACTAGAACAGGGCTGTCAAACTCCTGCCCTGCAGGCTTCATGTGTCTTGTGTTGGCCACGCCCACACCCAATTTAGCAAAGGGGAAAAAGTCCCAATATGACGCTGCCGTGGGTTTAGCACCCCTGGACTAGAAGATCTCCAAGGTCCCTTTTCCAACTTTGTTATTCTATTAACTAATAATGTTAAAAGCGTGTCATTAGCTCCCCACCAACTCAAAGGGGCAAGAGTGGGAGATGTGACCATTTATCAGAAAGGACCAAAGAGGATGAGACCTGTTAGGAATATAAGTCACCTAACAGTAATTTGGGTTGGAAATATATAAACTAGGATAGACATTTTAATACTGTATCTTTAAGAGAATGCTAAAACTGTAATTGGGTGTGGTTCTGAAAATGGCCATAAGATGGAGCCAGAAACCTGGGTTGTTTTGTCTCAGTGAGTATCTGTTCCTTCTGTTAGAGAGTGTTGCAGTTCCTCCTAATGACTTTTACTGATTGTTGATGTAAGTCTGTTACTGAACTGTTTTTCCATACTGGACTTTGATATTGGGATTATCCCTGAACTGAACACTGACTGCTTTACCTGTGAATGACTTGAACTGCTTATCTTGGACTTTGCTTAAACGTTTATGGGAAGTAAAAACCTACATTAACTATACAGTGTATCTATGTGCTGTGTGCGTATTATTCTTCACTGCTCTCACTACGTCTCCCTGTATGCGCTCATTCTCCTAATGGGGAATTACCTCAACAAGGCCACTAGCAAGGAAGCAAATTACCAGAAGGCAATGCAGTGAGGCTGTTATCCAATGCTCCCTCTCATCACCTAATCAGTCATGACTTCAGGTTGCTTCCATCTTTTCCCTGGGGGGAGGTAGGCATGTTTCTGAACAAAGCACCAGTAAGATGTCATCATCTTTTTAAGAATGCCTCAGGGGCGTATATTTGAAGCTCACAAGCATTCTTGGAAAGAACTATCTCTGAGACATAAAATCAGCGTCAAATCAAGCTGGACTCGTAGTGATTTCTGGTATGACAGCAGTAACTTCTCATCATTCATACACATATGGATCTATAGATAAGAATTATATTCTTTAAAGACAATCCTCTTTTCTTTTTTCCAATACAAATAACCATTTTAAAACAAACCTTTCAAAATTAAAAAAAAAAACAGTGCCAACAAAAAGAGGGGTTTTGAAAATATTTAGTTCAGAACAAGCACCTCCTCCTAAAAACCTTCACCTATGATTTTGTCCATAGATTTTATTCCATGGATTTATTTTGGGACAATATAGTCAATAATTTCAAACCTTAAGAATAAGTGCAATTTGAGGTTTGAGGCCAATTTAGATAACATTGCAAAATTATGTGTCTCAATGTACTTTAAATAAAAAATAAAAGAGTAAATCAATGTGTCTGTGGGTGTAAAAGACTTACTGGAATGATTTTTCTGGTTTGATCAGAAGTTGCATATTTGTGTGAGCAATTAGACTTGTAACGGCTACCACACATTTATTTATTGTATTGGCAATGGCTAATTTTGGAGACAAAGATAATTTTTTAATTAAACCTTCTCGTAAACAAGTTAGGTCACAGTCTTAAATGCATGGCACTGAAAACCAGAGCAACATATAAAAAGGAATTCTAATTCTAAGATGTACTATTAATATTGTAGTGTTCCTTCAAAATTTTGCAGAAGAAAATTTTCCCCCTTTCTAACCAAGCAAGCAAATAACATGGGTAAAAATGTCTTCTTTCCCCCTTGCTTTTTAAAACTCAAAATATTATTTTGCAGCTTTTTAGCTGTGTCAACATTTTCTCTGCATTATATAAGGAAGCTTGATTTCCCCTCCCCCATTGCAGGGATTTATTAACAAAGAACATTCCTTATATACTTTTCTGCTTGCAAAGATTTCCCTTTTTTGCTTATTCTTCTTATGCATGGGTGGTCTTATGCAGCTGTCTGTATTATTTCCTATATCTTTTCATAAGCAACTCACCCATCCTGACAACTTTGCTCCAAATGAAGATTGTTTATCCCAGGACTTTAACTGTGAATCACTTTAGTGTTTTAATCTGGACCATAGTGTTTGTATGTCGTAAATGTAATCTGCCACAAAATTAGACAATGTCGTATTTGTCACCAATGCCCACACCAAGACTCACATGCAAGACTCCCCACCTCTAAATGAAAAGAAACGGCTCCATTTAATGTATTGGTGTTAGTTGCATGCAAAGCTACAAAGGGCAGAGGTGGTATTCAGCAGGTTCTGACCAGTTCTGGAGAACCGGTAGCAGAAATTTTTCAGAGAACTAGCAAATAGCACCTCTGACTGGAGATTTTGCAGTATCCTTCCCCTGCCACGCCCACCAAGCCACGCTCACAGAACCAGTAGTAAATTTTTTTGAATCCCACCACTGACAAAGGGCCCACTCATTGGATACCAAGAAAGATAAACATATGGCAAAACTCTAAAGCTTTTTTATGGAAGCCTACTTGGGGAGAACAAATAATCCATTGTTCTGAGCATGAAAACATTGTGAATCTGGATTGGGATATCCTGTAGATATGGAAAAAGATCCAAGGAAACAAAGACTGGGAAGTAAAAGTCAGTGTTTTTCCTAAGACAGAGTCAAAAAGCTGAAGGTATGGAGAAGCTGCCTTCAGAAGAGGAAGATGCTTACAGAAGGAACAATGAACTGCTTTATCAGAATTGAGTAACAAAATCACTGGCTGACAGAAAAAAACAATATATCTTAATGTTCTTTCCCTACAACCAAATAGATAGAAGGTATTACATTAAATGGGATTAAAACAATTTGCCTTCCTGAGCCAGTAATTCAACAATTACTGACAACTTATCTTCCACACCTAGCATGGTTAAAAGTTTAGGTCAGAAATGACTGAGAAAAATAAGTTGGAGAGGGGAAAAACCCAGAAACAATTGCAACACATATATCATCAGGGTTATGAATAAAAAGTAAGCAGAGGTGTCCAGTAGGGGTATGAGAGTAGGAAAATGTCAAAATGGTGCCTGCAATTGTTTGAAACTCTTTTTATATGTGTTTTAAGCATTTATCTCTCGCTTTTTAAACAGAAGAACCCATGTTTTCTTACTTTAAAAACTACTATTCAGATATGAGCTTGAATGCCAAGAGAGAGAGAAAACAAAACAAAAACATTGTTTTGGTAGCAGAAACCCATGACATTCACAGGACAATTATGGACATTTTTCAACGGTGTTTTCCAAGCATTATTTTTGCTCACCCATTTTGGGAGAGGGAGGAAACTGCAACTCCACTTCTCACCTCTTCTTCCTTTCTTGGTGGACAGAACTCTGAAAGGTATCTGCTCCATCCCAAACCTTCTGAAGTAATTCTCTATCTCAAGAATGGGAATCAGTTCCTTAATCTGCTGGTCACGTCAGCTTCTACACATGTAATTGTCAGGCCATTGGTGGTAGGCCAAACTGAGGAACAAACATCACAAGAAATGCAATAACTCTATTAATACATGCTAGAGTAGCAGAATTCTAAAAAAACTAGCAGCATTTTCCCTTCCTCCCCTGTTATATGAAATAGAGTTGAGGCAAGACAATCTTTCTTTCTTACCTTTTTCGGTTTTCCCAGGCTAAACTCATGTTTTATCACCACATATTTTCTTCAAGGCCATACCTAAAAACTACTCCTCTGCAGGAATGAGGGAAGGACAGAATCTTCTCCTTTGCCTAAAACAGAATGTCTTGGAATAGCTGTATCTTCACTAAAGATTCCTGGTAATATAACAGATCCTTCTGCATCTTAACTACCATTTAGAGACTTTTTGTTTTCGGAAAACTTTCCCCCGACATCTTATCTGTCAAGAAATCCTTAGAAATGTGCTTCATGTTGTAAATAAGAAAGTTATTTAATGGAGGTATTAAGCCTCTTGTATCTTACTAGCAATGCCTTCTGTGAACAGAACATTAAAATTCAGACTGAAAGGTTTTCAGTGTCATGCTGTGGCTATATATTATTAGTCAATTGCAGATTAGATGTCTTTTAGGGATTTGTCCATCTAGATTATGGGTGTCAAATTCATGTCGTCGTCACGTGATATATCGGGATTATTATTTTTTTGCCTTCACTAAACTGGGTGTGGGCATGGCCAGCATGTGTTTCATCTGGCAGGTCGGCCATAAGATTGACATCCCTGATCTAGTCTGAGCTTGAGGAACCCTTAATAAGTTCCCATGGATTACAGTTTGGAAACTACCGTGCTAAATACCTTGGGTTGGAGTAGGCGTAATGGTGATGAAGAATTGTTCTGCAAAACTGTGTCTGTGGGTTTTTTGTTTTGCTACAGACCATCAAAGTATCTCATGAAACTCTGTTATGCTTATTTAATTTTAGCTCTCATCAGACTGGATCTCTGGAAAAAAAAATCAGCTAACTATCTTGGATTTACACAGTTAGGTGGTTGATACTGAATTTTGTTGAGTCTGGAGAAGTAAATATTTAGTCCTGGCTATTTTTATCTAAGCTGTAGCTGGACAAATGTCAGAATAAAGCACCAAAGCAAGGACAAGACCTGAAGGGAACATAGTGAACTTAATTATTCCATCCAAACATTGCTTTCTCTTCTTCAACATCGATGAGTCAGTTTTCCACACAGAATTAAACAGGAGCCACTCCATTTTTCCTCTTCATTTAGGCAGTGAGTTGATAATAATGCTGTTTTAAGTTGAACAACTCAGAAGATTTTAGTCTCCAGTGGAAAGTTTTGTTGTGAGCTCAGGTTTACTACTGGAAAAAAAGAGTGGCATAGCTACACATAGCAGCTTCTTAAGAAACAAAGCTATGTATTTTTTGCAACTGGCAGCCTAGGCTACTACAGCATTCAAAGCATTAGACATTCTGGTTCTCTGATGTGATCAGGCATGTCTGTTATAAAATCTCTGCGCAAAATCTGAAGTTCTAAAAACAAACAACTGATTCCACCAGCAGATGTGCAATATAAAATTTAAGCTGTGTAAAAGCTGAATTTCTGTCTCTTCTTAGCTGGTGGAAATAAGTGCTGATCATCAACATGAAAATAAAATGGATGCAAAAGACATTTCTCACAACCCCACTGCTGCTCTTTTTCGAAAGGCTCACTAGTGCTTCCATGAAGAAAAGTGGGAGTGCAGCTCAGTGGCAGAGCTTCTGTTTAAATTTTTGGCTTCTTTATGTGACCCTGAAAAAAAAAAAATCTTCCATCTGAAATCCTAGACGAGTAAGCAAGATTGAGTTAAAGGACCAGAGCTGCTTCCCAGTTCTAGAACAGTGACTTTCCTGACAAATCATGAAAAATTATAAAATATGTACCATTTGCTGTCTCCAAATCCCACAGACACAAGAAAATATTGTAATAGTACCTGCTAGGCTGAGAAATTACAATTACATCTTATGCAACAGGTCCATCTTCATCTCATATCTGGTGGTATATTTTGAAAAAAATACCATCAGATGCTCATCATGCTCAATAAGAGCTAGGCTAAAGGCTGAAATGCCTTTCGCCCCCCCCTCAAAGTATTGAATTTATATCTTATATGACTAAATAATTCTCCTGGAGTGCATTTTCTATTATCAGTCTATGTACATTGTCAGAGGAAGATAGATTATTATGGGATGCTTACAGACAACATAAGTGTTGAAGAAAGCTGTTGTGAACTAAAGAAATGTATTTAATAAAGATTCATTTGCATAGCAGGATCGTAATCCTGCACTTCCTATTGGCCCATATAATGGCAAGTTATGATTGGTTCATTCCGAGCAATCTGATTGGCTGTTGGCGGGCCGCGCCAAGATTCAAACACTATAACGCTATCCATTGGTTATCCGGATAGCAGCTTACTCTATAAAAGAGTGACTGCTAGCCGGGGGTATTTTGTCTCTGTTATGCTTGTGAATAAAGAGCTGAAGTTCAAGGTTTACAGTCTGGTCTCTGTTCATTAAACCCATGCCTCAAACTTAACACTGGCGACGAGGATGGGATACGGAGACAAAAGAGCTGACTAAACCCTACAGAGCACCAACCGAAGCACGTGGCTGAGAGCGCATCTACATCGGCAGGATGTCAGGTGGCGCTATACCACCCGCTCCTTTTGACCCGGAAAAGGAAAACTGGGAGTCGTATATGGATCGGTTTCAAATGTTTCTAGAAACCAATAATTTGAAAGACGCTACACCCGGAAAGAAGCGGGCGGTGTTCTTGACCCATTGTGGACCGGCCGTTTTTAAGATGGCAAAAGCGCTCGCAAAACCGGCTGAGGTGAAATCAATGGATTGGGACAACCTCAAACCTATCCTATGGGCTCACTATGCCCCCACCGTACCAACGTTGGTCCGGAGACACGAATTTTATCAACGGGATCAGCGGAAGGGTGAAAGTATTGCAGACTTCATCGCTGACCTTAGAAACCTGGGAGGCCTCTGTGGTTTTTCAGACCTAGAAGAAGCTATGCGAGACCGCATAGTTCTGGGATTAGATGACCACACAGTACAGAGCAAGATCATGGCAAAAGGGGACATCGATCTTGCAGATGCCATTGCAGACACTACTGCAGCAGAGGCAACCAAGAAGTCGGCCGCTCGAATGCGGAAGTCGACTCTGGATCGTCCCTCTCGATGGTTTCCTGGAAGACCCTTAAACAGCTGATCCCTGCCATCCGTCGTCAAGACCTCAGGACACAGAAAATCATCCTCAGAGATTACCAAGGGAACATGATCCCAGTCGTTGGAGTGAGTCAAGTCCAAGTATCTTTAAAAAATCGTGCCGTGTCACTCCCATTAACTATCGTCGATGGTGACCGGCCCAGTTTACTAGGCCTACAATGGTTCGCCCCACTTGGGATCGAGGTGGCCGGCATTCACCGGACCAGAAGTGATGATTGGGAAGAGAGCATCGTCCAAGAATTCCACGATGTGTTTTCGGACAACTTAGGCAAGTACAAGGGGACCCCTATATCCTTTAGCCTCAATCCAGAAGTAGCCCCTATCCGCCTTAAGCCTCGTTGGGTGCCGTTCGCCCTTAAACCCAAGATTGACGAGCAACTTGATAAGTTAATAGCCCAAGGGGTGTTGGAGCCTATTGACCATGCCCGTTGGGAAACCCCAATTGTAACCCCGCGCCACCCTGAACCATGCACTCCAACAGAGCGCTTATCCGGTGCCGGTGGTTCAACATCTTCTCCACTCCCTGGGCAGCGGGAAGATCTTCACAAAGTTGGACTTAGCGCAAGCGTATCAACAACTACCCGTTGATGCGGAAACCGCAGAGGCACAGACTATCGTTACACACTGAGGTGCCTTTAAATGCAACAGACTCCAGTTCGGAGTGAGTGTAGCCCCCGGGATATTTCAGAGTCTAATGGAGAGACTTTTACAGGGAATAAAAGGGGTTGTACCATACTTCGATGATGTTTTAATTGCTGCCCCAAATAGAGAAGAGCTTGAAAGGCGTCTCAGATTGGTTTTACATAGATTTAAGGACGCCGGTCTCAAGGTTAAAAAAAATAAATGTCAACTGTGCACTGAAAGGGTAGAGTTTCTCGGATACCTCCTCGATAAACAAGGTATTCACCCTACCGAAAACAAACTCAGGGCAATCAAGAACGCCCCAAGACCTAAAAATAAGACTGATCTCCAGGCTTTCCTGGGACTCATTAACTTTTACAACATCTTCTTGTCCCAGAAGGTGACCGTAGCTGAGCCCCTACATAGACTTCTCGACAAGAAAGCCACCTGGGTCTGGGGACATCGAGAAGAACGCTCTTTTCAAAAAGTGAAAGACTTATTAACATCCGATGCTGTTCTAATGCAATACAACGAGACTTTGCCATTAAATATTACGTGTGACGCATCACCATTTGGGGTTGGAGCCATTTTGAGTCACGTGTTACCAAACGGGCATGAAGCTCCCATTGCGTACTTTTCGCGGACATTATCGAAGGCTGAACGGAACTATAGCCAACTTGACAAAGAGGCTCTTGCTATTGTATCGGCCGTGAAGCGATTTCACGAATATGTTTACGGGCGGCCCTTTACTCTAGTTACAGACCACAAGCCTTTACTTGGCATTCTAGCAGGTGATAAACCAACGCCGCATATATTGTCGCCTAGAATGACTCGCTGGTCAGAATTCCTAGCAGCCTAAAACTACATACTGCAGCATCGCCCGGGGAAAGCCATTCCCCACGCTGACACTTTGAGCCGTTCCCCACTTCCGGAAACCGTCAGCGACCCAGCTCCAACCCTCACTACGCTGCAAATTGAAACCCTCAACTCGCCGCCACTAACGGCAAGAGATATCGCTGCCGGCACAAAACGAGACTATATCCTCGCAAAAGTTCTCAGTTGGGTCGAACGCGGGTGGCCAGTCGAAGAAACTGCCGCCACTTTTGCGCCATTCAAACACCGGCAAACGGAACTATTCTCCCAGAAGGGCTGCATCCTAAGGGGAGATAGAGTCGTCGTGCCAGAGAGACTACAGCGACTCGTGTTGCAAACCCTGCACGAAGGACATCTGGGCATCGTCCGCATGAAGGCTCTCGCTCGAAGCTACGCCTGGTGGCCAGGCATCGATAAATAAATTGAAGCCTGGGTAACCACGTGTAGAAACTGCCAAGAGGTCAGCAGCGCCCCACTGAGAGCAATTCCCACCGAATGGGAAACTCCTCGAGGCCCGTGGTCCCGCATCCACATTGATTTTGCGGGACCTACTAAAGGACACACCTTTCTTCTAACCGTGTATGCTTACTCCAACTGGCTCGAAATCCACAAGATGAAAAGCACGACTACTGACTCTGTTATTAAAAAACTAGATAGATTATTTGCAACACACGGTTTCCCGGACGTTCTAGTTTCCGACAATGGACCCCAGTTCACGGCCCTCACCTTCGAACAATACCTGGCGGACCGGGGCATCCGCCATGCCTTAACTTCGCCGGCTCACCCTGCGGCAAACGGTAGGGCGGAACGGATGGTCCAATTCGTTAAAAAGACACTACAAAAAATGGATCCTGGGGACATCGACACTAGATTGAACAAAATACTCTTACTACAGCACATTACCCCCCACAGTGTCACCAACAAGACTCCAGCCGAACTTTTAATGGGGCGGAAGCTTCGCTCCCACCTCGACCGATTACACCCGTCTTATTCGCTAGAGAAACCTTGTGGATCCAGCGGAACGTATCGCCAATTCAAGGTAGGCGACTTGGTCTATGCCAAAAACCTTTCTGGCGAACCGCTGTGGGTCCCAGCCACCGTAGTCTACCTCACTGGCCCTAGATCTTACCGCCTTAAAACGACAGACGGCAAGATATGGAAACTTCGATCTCGTTTACAACCCAATATCTGCGACCCCCCGGACTTCCAAACTCAAGGGGGAGGGAATACTGAGAGGGACAAAGGCCGTATAGACGACGACATAATCGAGGACAGACGGTCGCTAAACCGAATACTCGTGCCACCTGAAGAAGGTCCGGGATCGGGGCATCCTCCCCGCAGAGGAACCCCGTAGTGGAAACATGCCCGCCCGATCCAGGAGTGGACTTAAGGGACCCTGATAGTATCGAAAACAGCACCGCGGAATCAACCCCGTGCGAAGACGAGCCTTGCATTCCATCGAACCGAACATTAAACAAAAACCGGTGGAACAGCGAAAATCAAATAGGCAGGTAAAACGACCTGCATACCTGCGTGATTACGTCACCACGGCCGTCAAACGGAACCCAGGGGGAGGGGTGTTGTGAACTAAAGAAATGTATTTAATAAAGATTCATTTGCATAGCAGGATCGTAATCCTGCACTTCCTATTGGCCCATATAATGGCAAGTTATGATTGGTTCATTCCGAGCAATCTGATTGGCTGTTACGCGGCGCGCCAAGATTCAAACGCTATAACGCTATCCATTGGTTATCCGGATAGCATCTTACTCTATAAAAGAGTGACTGCTAGCCGGGGGTATTTTGTCTTTGTTATGCTTGTGAATAAAGAGCTGAAGTTCAAGGTTTACAGTCTGGTCTCCGTTCATTAAACCCATGCTTCAAACTTAACAAAAGCCATGCCCCACAAAGAATCAGTTGAGACCTCTTCTCTATTGTTTGATTATGAAGCTGCCTTGCTTCATGAAAGGTAACAGGTTAGTAGAGTTAATCCAATGCTAAAATACTCATTGTCATCGTTATCAACTGTATAAAACTTTGAATTATTCTTGTTCAAAACTCCAAATGGCTCCACAAACTTGTTTTAAAAGTGAAACAGCTATATTATTTCAATTTATAACTCTGAGATGTCATCTGGATTCTCCAGTAGCCAGAAAACCTCTTTGGGTTACTGAAACTGCTAAACAAGCCTCTAGGATAATGCAGTTTCTTGAGGAGATGATTAACATAATTTCTGTGCCTTTTCAAGGCAATATCAATAACTCCTAGGAACAAAGCACTTTGTTGAGATGAAACATAGTGAACTGCATATACAGAAAATGATGGATCCACAACTTGGGAGCACTATATTGGAGAAGGACTCAAGAGAAGATATTAACAAGGTGAATGTAAACCATGAATGTGAGATAGTTGCTAAAGGTGGTTATGTACTTTTGGGCCAGATTAGAAGGACATTCTAACTGATGAGAGTTTGGCCTGGCATACTGAGCACATTACCAGGAGGACATTAGCAAGTTAGAACAGATCCCAAAAAAGGACAATAAAGGTGATTCAGGGACTTAACAATAAGCTGGGAGGATCTGGATTGTTCTGCCTTAAAAAAAGATAACCAAGGGGAGACATAAGATCAGCAGGTTCTGACCAGTTCTGGAGAACCGGTAGCAGAAATTTTGAGTAGTTCTGAGAACTGGCAAATACGGAGATTTTAAAGTATCCTTCCCCTGCCACACCCACCAAGCCACGCCCACAGAACCAGTAGTAAACAAAATTTGAATCCCACCACTGATTCAAAGGTTACGACTTATCACACAAACAACCAAACAACAAACCAAACAACAACCAAACAACAGTAGTAAAAAAATTTGAATCTTACCACTGCATAAGATCAGTATTAAGTTACATAAAAAGGTATGATAGGAAATACAGTCAGAAACTATTTTCTGAAGCCACACAGTAACGTGAGTCAGAAATAATAGCTATGTGTTGCAGCATCCAGATAAATATAATCTAATGGACATTAAGTATAATGAAAAAAGATAATGAATATAATGAAACATAAATATATCTTATTTTTCAATATATATTTAAATGTAATGAAAAACATCCTGGTAGGAAAGTCTGTAGCATCATAGAACTATTTATCTATGGAGTTTGCAGGTTCTTAGGGTTTTCAGAAAGAGGCTGGGCAACCTCTTATCAAGAACGATATAATTGGGTGTGTTGCATATTGCAGAAGATTAACTAAATGATCCTATGGCCCCTTCCAAACCAACTCTATAAGCAAGGTGACCTTGACAGAGATTTGCAGGATTTGTTGTCTAGGCAAAATGGGCCAAAGCATTTTTAAAGGCCAGAATTAGATAACATACAAAACCAGTTCAAGCAAATCTCACCCTAAATCAAGGAAGTCTAAGAAAGAAGAGATGCAGCACATCAAACTTGAAAGGTTCTGTAATTATAACTAAACACAGTTTATGTTCTGTACAGTCATTAACATACTTGTAAACCCCGCACGCCGATTGGTCAAGACGCACGGCAAGCCGATTGGTCGAGCGGGCCGCACTGATTGGGCCGCAGAGAATCCCCCGCGATTGGTGGAAACTAATCGCGGGAGATTCAAAGCGGTGCCATTGGCCGCGGCCACCGCGGCCAAGGGAATAAAAGCCGCGGCTTGGATTGCAAGAGCCGAGCCGATCTAGGGACCAATAAAAGAGCTGAACTGAGTCACTGGCTAAGTCTCTTCCTTTGCGCCGGACATAACACTGGCGACGAGGATGGGATGGGATCCCTGAGCTGATACCCGCCGAACACGTGGCCAGAGGAACGAGACCGACGAGATGGCCAACATCGCCCCGCCCGCACCTTTTAACCAAGCTACCGAGGACTGGGAATCATACACCGACCGATTCCTCATGTTCCTCGAGAGTAGCAACCTCAAGGACGCTAACGGGCAAAAGAAAAGGGCTGTTTTCCTGACACACTGCGGGCCCGCAGTGTTTAAAATGGCAAAAGCCCTCGTGAAACCCCTAGATGTGAAGGAAATGGACTGGACCGACCTCGAGCCATTGCTCCGGAACCACTATGCCCCCGACGTGCCCACCCTCATCAAATGGCACGATTTCTACCGGCGGGACCAGAGATCCGGTGAGAGCATCAGCGATTTCGTGGCAGACCTACGGAACCTGGGAGGTCTGTGCGGATTCACGGATATGGACGAGGCATTACGGGACCGCGTCATCCTTGGGCTCAGGGACCCGGTCCTACAAAGCCGACTGATGGCAAAGGGCGACATATCCCTCGCGGACGCCCTTGCAGAGGCCACCGCAGCCGAGGCGACCCGGAAATCGGTGGCCAGAATGCGGAGACTGGACACCGGGGACCGAGCCGCAGCCTCCGAAACGAGCCCAACAGCTGAAGCGCGCCCAGAAGCAAGCCGTAGGGAAACCACCACCACCCACCACGGCGACCTCAACTCCAATTCCGACACCACGGACGAGGAGGAGGACATCCATCGACTCCAAACAGAACGAGACCGGCGCCAACAGTGGAATCGTAAGTCAGGACCCCAATGCGCTGGGTGCAGAGGGAATCACCCCCGGTTGGAATGCCGTTTATTCGACGCGATCTGCCGCCAGTGCGATAAGAAGGGCCACATCGCCCGAGTCTGCCGACGCAAGAACGCCTACAGCCCCCGGAGACGAGACAGCACACCCCCCAGACCAAAAGACCGCCAAACCGAGAGCCGCTGGACCCGAGACGGACGGGACCGACGGAACAGCGAGAACCGACTGAGGGAGGAAACCCACCAGACTGTCGTCATTGGCCATTCCTCAAGCACAGACGCCCGGAAGGTATACGTGGAAGTGGGCATCGAGGGCAAACCATGCAAGATGGAGGTGGACTCCGGGTCCTACCTCTCCATGGTTGCATGGCGGGAAATTAAGCACCTGGTACCAGAAATCCAAAAGAGAGAACTAGAGAGCCAGAAGTTAATCCTAAAGGACTACCAAGGGAACCGCATCCCGGTAGTCGGAACAGGACATTTCAAAATAAAATTTAAGGGGCGCACAGCAAGACTTCCCCTAACAGTTGTGGACAGGGACCGACCCAGCCTTTTGGGACTACAATGGTTTGTGCTGCTCGAGGTAACCGGAATCGACCACATCGCGGAGGCCGACTGGGAAGAACAACTTGCGAGAGACTTCCAGGAAGTGTTTTACAGCACCCTAGGCAAGTACCGAGGGCCCCCTATCTCCTTCAGTCTAGACCCCAGCGTTCCCCCCATACGCTTAAAGCCACGGCGGGTACATTTCGCACTCCGGCCTAAGATCGATGAGCAAATAGACAAACTCATCAAGCAAGGGGTGCTAGAACCAACCGATCACGCCTGGTGGGAGACCCCCATAGTCACCCCAATCAAGCTGGATGGGTCGGTGAGAATCTGCGGGGACTATAAGGCCACCCTCAACTGCACCTTACAACAAAGCGCCTACCCCGTCCCAGTAGTGCAGCACCTCCTACACTCACTGGGGGGAGGCAAGGTTTTTGCGAAACTCGACCTGGCGCAAGCCTACCAACAATTACCGGTCGACGCAGAAACCGCCGAGGCGCAAACCATAGTAACCCACCGGGGGGCTTTCCGTTGTAAGAGACTCCAGTTTGGAGTCAGCGTGGCCCCCGGAATTTTCCAGAGCCTCATGGAGAGACTCCTACAGGGAATCCAAGGGGTGGTGCCCTATTTCGACGACGTATTGGTGTCGGCAGCCAACAAAAAAGACTTGGAGGGTTGTCTGAGGGAGGTCCTAACGAAATTCAAAAATGCGGGACTAAAAGTCAAAAAAGAAAAATGCCAATTGTATACCGAGAGGGTCGAATTCCTGGGGTACCTCCTAGACTGACACGGAATTCACCCAACCGAGAAAAAAATCAGAGCAATCAAGGAAGCCCCCAGACCGAAAAATAAAACGGAACTACAGGCATTTCTAGGACTGCTTAATTTCTATAATGTTTTCCTGTCCCAGAAGGCGACTGCGGCGGAGCCTTTGCATAGACTTTTGGACAAGGCGGCCCCGTGGATGGGGGAAATGCGAGGAAGCCGCCTTCAACAAAACCAAGGACCTGCTCACCTCGGATGCCGTCCTCATCCAATACAACGAGACCCTACCACTAGCAGTCACGTGCGATGCGTCACCCTTCGGCGTCGGTGCCGTCCTCAGCCACACTCTCCCCGACGGAAAGGAAGCACCCATCGCTTTCTTTTCAAGGACCCTCACCAAACCAGAACGGAATTACAGTCAACTGGATAAAGAGGCCCTGGCCATCGTCGCAGCCATGAAAAGATTCCACGAGTACATCTACGGCCGGACCTTCACCATCGTCACCGACCACAAGCCGCTGCTAGGGATCCTAGCAGGGAACAGGGCCACCCCGAACATTCTATCCCCAAGAATGACAAGGTGGTCCGAGTTCCTTGCCGCCTACAGTTACCTGCTCACACACCGACCCGGTAAGACAATCACCCACGCAGACGCCCTGAGCCGCACGCCACTACCGGACCTGGACACCGACCCAGCACCCACGACGGCCACCCTTAGCATAGAGACTCTGCCCGATCTATCCATAACCGCGTCAGACATTGCCCATGAAACAAATAAAGACAAACGTCTGGCGCGGGTATTGCATTGGGTAGAGAAGGGGTGGCCCAAAAAGGACAACGATGAAGCATTCAGGACATTCCGGAACCGGCAAACAGAACTGTCATCACACAAAGGATGTGTACTATGGGGGGACAGGGTGGTTATTCCGGAAAAATTACAGGGAAAGGTACTGGAGTTATTACATGAAGGGCACCCAGGCATCGTTAGGACGAAAGCCCTGGCCAGAAGTTACGCTTGGTGGCCAGGGATGGACAAACAAATCGAGGCTTGGGTGGCCACATGCAACCGATGCCAGGAAACCAGGCCAAGCCCCCCCCGCCGCCCCAATCCTGGAATGGGAAACCCCCAGGGGACCCTGGTCCAGGATCCACATAGACTTCGCCGGACCCACAAAAGGACACACCTTCCTCATTACGGTAGATGCTTACTCCAACTGGTTGGAGGTAAGCAACATGAGAACTACCACCACGGAGGCCGTCACCAAAGAACTCAGTAAACTGTTCGCAACCCATGGCCTCCCAGACGTCATCGTATCCGATAACGGACCCCAATTTACCTCACTGGAATTTGAGAAATTCCTAGCGGAACGGGGAATACGGCATGCATTAACAGCACCGGCACATCCGGCGGCGAACGGGAGGGCGGAACGAATGATTCAATTTACGAAAAAAACAATCCAAAAAATAGAAAACGGGGAAATACAAGAAAAAATAAACAAAATGCTTCTTATACAACACATAACCCCAAACACAACAACCAACAAAAGCCCGGCAGAACTGTTAATGGGGAGAAAGTTAAGGTCCCCACTCGACAGACTGCACCCCACTTACAGCCCTGAAAAACCCACAAACTCCTCAAGCAAAAACCGAACATTCACACCAGGCGAGTCAGTATACGGAAAGAATCTCACTGGAGGCCCCCTTTGGGTACCAGCAACCATAACCCAAGCGACCGGTCCCCACTCATACCGGTTACAAACAACCGACGGACGGGCATGGAAACGACACATCGACCAATTAAGGTCAAGAACAACCACAGGGAACACAACCGACACGCAAACAGAAGCAAACCCCCCCATCACAAACCAAGAGGGGAGGGAAGACCCCAGGGACCAACCCCTACCAGAAATAAACCAAGCATACTCACCAACAAGCAGCCAGCTTGAAGCCTCACCAGGAAGAAGCAGCCAGGCCAGCTCAACCAGCCCGGAAAGACCAGGCAGGAGCAGCAACCGCAGCTCAACCAGCCCGGGTAGACCGGGAGGGAGCTGCGACAAAAGGCCCGGCTCACCATTTCAGACAGTTCCATCCACAGGGCAGAGAGCGACACAGAACCCGACCGAACCGGCTGGGAGCCAAGCACCAACTAACCTGCGCAGGTCAAGTAGACAAGTACGGAGCCCCGCCTACTTACGGGACTACGTTACGTAGGACCATACCAAGAGGGGAGGGGTGTTCTGTACAGTCATTAACATACTTGTAAACCCTGCACGCCGATTGGTCAAGACGCACGGCAAGCCGATTGGTCGAGCGGGCCGCACTGATTGGGCCGCAGAGAACCCCCCGCGATTGGTGGAAACTAATCGCGGGAGATTCAAAGCGGTGCCATTGGCCGCGGCCGCCGCGGCCAAGGGAATAAAAGCCGCGGCTTGGATTGCAAGAGCCGAGCCGATCTAGGGACCAATAAAAGAGCTGAACTGAGTCACTGGCTAGGTCTCTTCCTTTGCGCCGGACATAACAGTTTACTTTTACTTTTAATTTTCCTTTGCAATTGATTTTCTGGTCTGGTGTATCTAGTCACTATAGATTCTAGTGGGACTGAATATAATATTAGCCAGGTTTATTAAGTTGCTGAGAGCTCATTTCTAAGAAATATTCAGGAAGCTTCTAGTCAAATATTTATTAATGGCTCCATAGAGTGAGGAGGGTAGAAGGTAGGGATTAATGGTAAAATATAGGACTACCTGTAGAGAATAATTTTGATGCTATTTTCTTTTGAACCAGGAGAGTCATTATGCAGAAATAAAGATAGATGAATTTTTAGAAAACTGCATCTAAAAATTAATTTCAGGGGGAGTATTATGAACAGAAGTGTTACTAAATCAAAATACTAGATGAGATGTTTCTTTCATTAACAGAGTTGGAAGGGACCTTGAGGGTCTTCTAGACCCTCTGCTGAAGCAGGAAACCCTGTAACATTTCAGACAAATGTCAAAACCTCTTCTTGTGATGTAATGTAGAATTCTGACGACAAATTTTATTACTATAATAGCAATACACACACATACCGCAACACATTAACATATATAAAAGAGGATATTGTTCACATTTAATATCTAAAGCTACTCAAGACTAACTGGAATAGCAATATACATTCTTTGCAGCATTCTGTGTGTTAGGTTAAATTGGCTAGAAGTCCAGGTATGCATCTGAATGAAGAATGTTATCCATCTGGAGCTACATCTGGATTTGTATTTGGAAATACATTTTGTAACCACCAGTGCAATGAAGATAACATCTGCATTTGGTGTGTTTCCAAATAAGCTTCCAAATGCAGTGAATTTGAGTTTGAATTGTGCAAATGAATTGAATTGTGCATTTAGGTGATGTGGACTAGGTGATATTTTCTTTTGATTGCACCACCAGATATTAGGCAGGTGCCCTCTTGGTTGCATTCCAGAAATTGTAAAAAGAGACATTTTCCTTTAAAAAGCAGGGCCTTTTTGGCATCAATATGGTATTATGCCAGATTTGCACATAATCAATTAATAACCATCTGATCATAAAGCAGAATTTATTTTGCAAGGATAAACAAACAGGAGAAATCACCTCCTGTGATTCCAGCCTCTCTCCTGCAAGCCTTTTAAATAGCAAGAAGACAACTTCTATTGCCTTCACTTATTTGTTACCTTTACATCATTGCCTTCCTTTAAGAGATCCAGATAGTTTATATAGAACTCCAAACAATATTGTGGAGGTAAGTTGGGCTGAGATTGGCCCAAAGTCAAGCTGTGACTTTTCATGGTCAAGGATGGTCTTGAACTTGGATTCATTGGGTGTGAGTTCAACTCCTTAATCACCATACTACTCTAGCATCACCTATGTACTCCTTTTTGGATTATATTAAAAGATTTGGATTATATTTAAAGATTATATTTAAAGGCCAACCTGGTCCTCATTCCAGAATTTTTTTTTACATGTTTCCATCCATGTAGTTCAGTTTGCAAGCAAACCATTTGCCATTCCCTCTCACAAATTCTGGCTCTCTTTTAAGTCCCAAGCAAGGAAGAAGAATGACTTCCTACAAAGTATAGTATATTCAAGACTTTCAATGAATTGCAGGTTAGATTAGTACCACAGATAAAAAAGTTAATCCAGAGAGAGTGTGTTAAGTTTGGAGAATAAGGAGATCAGACATCTGACCAGTGACTTCAACTCTTTAATAATAACAGGAATCAGAATGGAACAGAGCAAAGCTATGGGCAGCAGTAACCCTTTTATAGGGTTAGCTGCTACCTTATTAACCAATGAACTTGCAACAGGTTCAAACTACTAACCAATAATAAGTGTTCCCAAAGTGGCCAATCAGGGTCTAGTTCTGGCCCAATCCCAAGTTGTTGTACAAGGACCAATCAAGTCTGCAGGTTTTCAACCCCTGATTTGCATTTAGAATATTAACTTTTATTGATTCACAACACCCCTCCCCCTTGGGTTCCGTTTGAGGGGAGCTGTAATAAAATCCTCAAGATAGGCAGGCCGCTTTGGTCTGCCTGGATGATTTCCGAGGCTCCACCGGGTTTTGTCTAATGTCCGGTTCCGGTGGAGCATTTGGATGACCTTTATTAACTTCTATTTCGCTGCACGGCGATTCCGTGCTGCATTCGCTGTGGTTATCTCTGCTACTCCGTGTTTCTTCGGGGTTTAGTAGTTCAGTTTCCCCCGTATTAAAGTTCCCTGGAAACGTCAACTCCCTTCCCGCTTCATGCTCCGGTGTTTCGCTGGGCTGTAGGGCCTCCGTTGGCCCGCTATTAATTGTATCAAAGTCACCCTCCTCGATGCTTCCTCCCCCTTGAGTTGGAGAAACCAGGGGGCCATGACCGCTGGGTGGTAATCTCGACCGGAGCTGGTCTATGTGGCGTTTCCACACCCTCCCATCGTCTGTAAGCAGGCGGTAAGATCTAGGCCCGGTGAGGTGGGTAACGGTTGCGGGTATCCATAGCGGGTCGCTGGAAAAGTTTTTGGCAAAGATTAAATCGCCTACCTTAAATTCCCGCCATTTGCTGCTGGAACCGAAAGGCTTTTCTGGTGCGAAAGCGGGGTGGAGCCGGTCAAGGTGCGATCGGAGTTTCCGCCCATAAGAAGTTCAGCGGGCGTTTTGTTGGTCACGCTGTGAGCGTGATGTGTTGCAACAAGAGAATTCGATTGATTTTCTCGTCGATGTTGCCAAATTCCATTTTGTGAAGGGTCTTTTTACGAATTGTACCATGTGTTCTGCACGTCCATTCGCCGCAGGGTGCGCGGGCGGTTAACGCATGGCGGATGCCCCGATCGGCAAGATATTGCTCAAAGGGCAATGCAGTGAACTGAGGGCCGTTGTCCGAGACCAATACGTCCGGAAACCCGTGTGTGGCAAATAGTCTGTTTAATTTATTAATAACTGAGTCTGTTGTAGTTGTGTGCATTCGATGAATCTCGAGCCAGTTAGAATAGGCGTCGACAGTAATCAGGAAAGTGTGCCCTTTGGTAGGCCCCGCAAAGTCAATATGAATACGGGACCACGGTCCCCTCGGCGTTTCCCATTCGGTTGGGCTTGCTTTAGGTGGGGCGTTGCTGACGTCCTGGCAACGTTGGCAAGTAGCGACCCAGGCCTCGATTCTTTTGTCGATTCCTGGCCACCAAGCATAGCTGCGTGCGAGTGATTTCATCCGCACAATACCCGGATGTCCCTCATGCAATACCGCCAAAACAGTCTGTTGTAATTTGCCAGGGATTACGACTCGATCGCCCCACAAGATACAGCCTTTTTGGGAAAACAGCTCGATTTGGCGGGCTTTGAAAGGCGCCCATTCAGGTGCTATTTAGTCCGTCGGCCACCCCCGTTCAACCCAGCGGAGTATGTGTCACAGAACTGGGTCGCGTTTCGTTTCAAAAGCAATGTCTCTAGCCGTCAAGGGTGGTGCCTGTAGAGCTTCTATCTGGAGCGTTGAGATGGTTGGGGCTGGATCCACAACAGAGTCTGGAAGCGGTGTTCTGCTCAATGCATCAGCGTGGAGAATTGATTTCCCCGGGCGGTGTTGCAAGGTGTAGTTGTAGGCCGCCAAGAATTCGGACCATCGGGTCATTCTGGGGACAATATATACGGGGTTGGTTTATTACCCGCAATGATCCCCAGTAGCGGTTTATGATCAGTGATTATGGTAAATGCACGGCCATAAACATATTCATGAAATCTTTTAACTGCAGCAACAATAGCTAAAGCTTCTTTGTCCAGCTGACTATAATTTCGTTCAGCTTTAGCTAAGGTTCGTGAAAAAAACGCGACGGGGGCTTCCGCTCCGTTTGGTAACACGTGGGCCAGAATTGCCCCAACCCCAAAAGGCGACGCGTCACACGTGATAGTGAGCGGCAGAGTCTCGTTGTACTGCATAAGTACTGAATCCGGGTTAGCAATTTCTTTACTTGTTGGAAAGCATGTTGTTCCCGTTGCCCCCAAACCCACGTTGCTTTTTTTGTCTAATAGTCTATGCAATGGTTCAGCTACTGTTGCTTTGTGGGGTAAAAAACATTATAGAAATTGATAAGTCCAAGGAACGCCTGTAGGTCTGCCTTGTTCCTTGGAGTGGGTGCCTTTTTAATTGCTCGTAATTTGTCTTCGGTGGGATGAATTCCTTGGCTGTCCAGGAGATATCCCAAAAATTCTACTCTTTCGGTACATAACTGGCATTTATCCTTTTTTACTCTGAGGCCTGCATTCTGGAATCTTCGTAAAACCTCTCTGAGTCTTTTTTCTAGAATGTCTCTGTTAGGGGTGGCGATGAGTACATCGTCGAAATATGGGACAACGCCTTTTATCCCCTGTAACAACCTTTCCATTAAACTCTGGAAGATTCCAGGGCGACGCTACCCCGAATTGGAGCCGGTTGCATTTAAATGCGCCCCTATGTGTTACGATCGTTTGTGCCTCAGCTGTGGTTGGGTCTACCGGCAATTGTTGATACGCCTGGGCTAGATCTAGTTTGGCAAAACTTTCCCGCCGCCCAGGGAATGGAGCAAATGTTGTACTACCGGTACTGGATAAGCACTTTGCTGTAGTGCGTGGTTTAATGTGGCCCGGTAGTCTCCGCAAATTCTTAAGGACCCATCATGCTTGATAGGCGTCACTATTGGGGTTTCCCAACGGGCGTGGTCGGTGGGTTCCAGTACGCCCTGCGCTATCAGCTTATCGAGTTGTTCGTCGATTTCAGGTTTCAAGGCGAACGGCACCCGACGCGGCTTAAGGCAATTGGGTGCTATCTCAGGGTTTAAGTTAAACGAGATTGGGGTCCCCTTATACTTGCCTAGTCCGTTCGCGAAAACGTCTTGGAATTCTTGCACGAGGTCTTCCTCCCAATCGACGCTTTCGGCCTTGTGGACTCCGGCTACAGTGATTCCGAGCGGCCCGAACCATTGAAGGCCTAGAAGACTAGGCCTGTCTCGATCCACAACAGTCAGTGGTAGTGCGACGGTGCGGTCCTTGAATGAGACCTGGAATCTGCGGGACCCGACAATGGGAATTCTGTTTCCCTGATAGTCTTTGATTATAACCCTTTGAGGGTTAAGGTCTTGGCGGCGGATCGCGGGAATGAGCTGTTGGAGCATTTTCCACGACACCATCGAGAGGGAAGATCCCGAGTCTACCTCCATCACGCAAGGTTTGTTTTCGATGGCGACTTTTACTCGGATTTTCCCGGCATCAAGGGATGTAGCGTGGCCTATGGTGATTGTTTGGTGGGTCTCTTCCTGCCGGTTTTCTTCGCGCCTGGTGGAAGTGGTGGACGGTTTGTTTCTGTAGGAGTGGTTCACTTTTTCTCAGTGTGTACCGAAGAATCCTGAAGACTGGCATTCGGCCTGTCGGGGTTTGGAATTCTGTTTGCTTCTGCAAACCTTTGCGATGTGACCTTGTCTCCCGCAATGGCGGCAGAGTGCGTCAAGGAATTTGCAGCCGGCTCGTGGGTGATTGGCTCCACAGCTGGCGCACGGTCGAAATGAGTGTTGTGTGGACTGGTCTCTCTCCGTTCGAAGTCAGTTGACCTCTTCCTCATCGCTGTCGGACGGGGACTCTAGGTCTTCATGGTGAGTTGATACCGGGTGTCTCTCCGAGTGAGGCGAGGTATCCTTTGCGAGTTTGCGTGGAGGAGCGTTGGTGCGGCACATTTGGGCTGCCGACTTCTTGGTTGCCTCCGCTGCCGAGGCTTCCTTAAGGGCGTCGGTGAGGCTGATGTCCCCCTTGGCCATAATTTTACTCTGGATCGTGCTGTCTTCTAGGCCCAGAACCAGGCAGTCCTGGAGGGCTTCTTCTAGGTCTGCAAATCCGCAGAGGCCTCCTAGGTTCCGGAGGTCTGCGATGTAATTGGCAAGGCTTTCGCCCTTCCATTGGTCCCTCTGGTAATATTCGTGTCTTCTTACTAGGGTTGGTACAGAAGGCGCGTAGTGAGCCCTTAGTAGCGGCTCGAGGACGTCCCAGTCCATTTCTTTTACCTCTGCTGGCTTGGCAAGTGATTTTGCCATCTTAAACACGGTTGGCCCGCAGTGAGTTAGAAAGATAGCTCTTTTTTTGCCGGTTGTTGCATCTTTCAAATTGTTGGTCTCCAGAAACATCTGGAACCGATCCATGTAGGCCTCCCAGTCTTCGGTTTCTGGGTTGAATGGAGCGGGTGGTACGGCACCGCTGGCCATGTTGCCGTTGATGATGCGTGTTCGACCACGTGCTCTGTAGGTTGCTCTGTAGGTTTAGTCAGCTCTTTGGTCTCCGTATCCCATCCTCATCGTCAGTGTTAAGTTTGGAGAATAAGGAGACCAGACATCTGACCAGTGACTTCAACTCTTTAATAATAACAGGAATCAGAATGGAACAGAGCAAAGCTATGGGCAGCAGTAACCCTTTTATAGGGTTAGCTGCTACCTTATTAACCAATGAACTTGCAACAGGTTCAAACTACTAACCAATAATAAGTGTTCCCAAAGTGGCCAATCAGGGTCTAGTTCTGGCCCAATCCCAAGTTGTTGTACAAGGACCAATCAAGTCTGCAGGTTTTCAACCCCTGATTTGCATTTAGAATATTAACTTTTATTGATTCACAACAGAGAGAATAAAGTAAAGTGAGAGAAAGAAGATTATCTGGCTAGAAATAATATTTTCCTAGGATAAGTTACAGACAGTGAAGCATTTGCTGTTCTGGTTAAACTGACAGCATCTCTTTTACATTAATTGACTAATATCTACAAAACTTTCCTCTGTGAATCCACTGTTGGCAGCCTTGGTTTTCTTCGCCCCCATGTTTTGTTGATTTTTGATTGGCTTGCCTGTCATCATCAACATCTGGTGATTTTTCACATGAAATAAAAAAAAACTAGAGACGGGAGACTAGATATATTTGGTAATGCTTTACTTCCACAAAACTTTTGCTTCAGCAGCAACTGTTTGAATCAAAGTTGAGAGAGGAAGCAGTAAAGGAGAAAGGGCTAACTTGGAAGAAATTTAATAATGCTTACACATTTGTCTAGGGGAATCTGTTCAAAAATGAAGATCTTTCATTTAACAGCAGGACAGATCTCTGTCCTGAGGAGGAACACATTTCAAAAAAAGCTAGTCTTTCAAATATTCTCTGGACTCATAAAGCCTTCTTCTGTGTTTTTCCTGTTTTAACATAAAAAAAACCATCCCAAACAAAGCGAAAAACAATAATCAGAAAAACAAGAAAGCTCTATGCCATTAGAGACATTTAAGCGAATTATGAGGGAAACAGTTTGTTCTAAAACAAAATGCACTTATTTATCAGGGTGACTGAATTCTTATGTGTACACCAATCAAATATTTGAAACAATGCCTCCTTTTCTAGCTAAAATGGAACACATAATTTGTTGATTGATGTCATGCCTTCCTAACCGCAACAAGGAGATGTCTCAGGAACATTTTTGTAGGTCATGTCCTCAAGATATCACCTATCATACCCAGGCCCACAGGGTATGTTATAGCAATCTAATCTGTTTTTAAAATGATCACTAAGTGAACTTTGCTTCAGATCCCCAAATCACCCTTCCTGTTTATGTAGTTGATGATGCTTTGTCTGTGAAGATGGTAATGATATATTCAGGGATAGGATCTTCCCAATTCCTGTTGGCTGCTTTAACTGCCTTGGGCAATCTCCTTGGGCATTGTTTCTCTGGGCACTGTTTCTCAGGACCATTCTACTTTTAACAATGAGAAAATCTGTTTTTTTCATGTTGGTCTATCTCGCTGTATTCCCAGGTCTCTTATCACATGGAATAGTTAATGGAATCAGAGAAGCAGTGAGCAAAAAGCAATATTTTCCCACTTCTCCTGCCACTACTCTCAATACTGATATTGATCAATAGCGTGCGTAACCTTGTAAATACTTAAGGAACAATATTAGTTTGCCAAGAGTGCTTCAGTCTGGAAGCCAATAGTTTTCCCCTTGCCCTAAAATGTTCAGTGTCAAGTGCATAAGGTTGATTAAACTGTATTCTAACATAAAAATAACAATATTATATGATTCTATGAATTTCGTCTTGCATAATTATTTAAGAATTGCTTAACCATATTTTCCAACTTTTCACATTCCAACTTCGATTTCATTGTTTTCCAAGTGGCAAAAGCAATCACACAACCACAAAGAAATGCCTTAAATCAATCCCATACATTCCCCAAATTTACTGAAACTCTGTATCTAACAATTCTTGACATTTTGTTTCAACTAATTGATAAAAGTCTTGTAATAATGATGTGTTTAATATTTTAAAATGACATTTTAAAATATTAGAGTGTTTCTTTTTTAAAAAAATTGGCAGTGTAACACAGGACTGTTCAGAAATTATAAATGAATCTGTATTTCTGTATTACTTTCAGGACAAAAAACTAAAAAATAATCGAGTCAGGAATAAGTCTTGATGTGGAATAAAGTAAACAGAATATTGACACTGAGATGGACTTGAAAGTGTCATCTATATAACTATCAAGCTAAATTTTAGCAATTAGGTCAGCAGCACTTTCCATCAATTAGAATTCTATTTACTTAAACTAAAACTTGATTAAAAATTACTTGTTACTTCAACCAACTGCCAAAGTAAAAACAAGCACAAAATCTCTTTGAAAGACAGTCGTGTGATTTTCTAGAGGGACCATGGTAATCAATAATCACTATTTTACTGCAACTTTTAATCACTAATATTTTAAAATTTATTAAATTCTGAATTAGTTATTCCACCACAAATTTATTTAGTTATTTATTAGATTTGTTTGCCACCCATCTTGCTTCAAGGCCTTAGAAGATTTATTAATCTACTTGTGACAAAAAAATTTTTTTCTCTTGAGTATTTTTTAGCTTGGCTATCTGGCTAAATCCCTGCAGTTTTCTTGGCAAGATTTTAGAAGTGGTTTATCATTGCCTCCATCCCAGGGCTGAGAGACAGTGACTGGCTCAAGATCACCCAGCTGATTTTATGCCAAGGGTAGGACTAGAACTCATGGTTTTCTGGTTTCTAGCCCAGTGCCTTAACTACTGCACTAAACTAGTTCTCACTAAAGATTACAGTATAATCTGTTTTGTGTCTTTACCTCCAATATAACAAATTATTATGGTATTCTTTGGAAGAATATGAGTTTCTTGATTAAAACACACACAAACACACACACAAACAAACATGAGGTTTTAAATCACTAATTTGTTTAAAACACCTGTTTCCGCTTAGGCTGTAACATTCCAGGAGATCACTCAAAATGGGGACACATAGAAACAAGAGATAGTCGTTCCCCTCCAAAAAATATTTCCATTGGTTAAGTTGAAGATTAAAAGATTAAAATAAAAACAAAGACTGTTGTATGAGTGAAACTATACAAAACACACATCAATAAGGAGAAGAAGAAAAACCTAACTAGAATAATTAAAAATACACTACATAATACAACCATAATATATGGGCCAAGTTGTGTCCCATGCAGTAGTTGGGGAACTGTTTTAGCCATAATCAGTTTAATCACTGCTGGATTTGCCAAACTGCTGTCTATAAAATTTAGTTATTGCTTGTGAACTCTTCTGGACAGTAGAAATGGGATAATTTGCCTGAGCTGTTGAAACCTGAAATACTATGCCCAAGTATATAAAAATTTATGAGAATCAATTTTCCACTTGTGCTTTTTTTGTTTTATCAAAAAATGTACTAAATCTTTTGATTCATCACAATTAATTATTAGTTGTTACTCATTACAGTAGGATGCCAGGGTTCTTAGTGCTCGCTTCATGCCTACTGAAGATAAAGAGGGAAGAAATGTATCGTCAGCATTTGGGAGATGTCTGCCAACTAATTTTGGTGCGCAGACACCAACTCTCTGAAGAGTTTTAATCAGAAAGTTGATTTATATATTTAAAAAACAGTGCTAGAATGCAGCCTTATTTCACTTCCTTGACAGTCTGAATAAAGCCAGAAATCTACCCATCCTATTTGCACCTTACTCTGAGACTGGTTTTATTGTATAGTTTATGAATTAGGAGCAAATGCCTTTTATCTACAGAGGATCTGCTCAAAATGTCCCAGAGTCTCTGCTGAGATATTATCAAAAGTTGCCTTAATAAAGGCTGCAAACTCCACCCATTCTTATTTGAATTACATGCAAGGTTGTATGGGAGTACATAAGGGATAGTGTTTGTATCACATTGGTCATTTATTCCCATCCCCACTTTGTAGATCTCTAAGTTATTGTCTGCTGAGTTTACTTTAGTGAGTTCAGGTTTAGCCTATATAAGTTTATGAGTAGCTCTCACTGATCACAGTGAAATTATTGATTCTATTTTTTGTGTTTGGTGCACTGAGAAGAAGAGGTGGAGGCAGCTATAAAGCTTAACAGGCTTTATTGTCAATTTGTATCTCAGCCACGGCTAGCCGCGAGCTTGAGGCAGCAGCTGAGAGAGAGAGACAACTGATTCCGTTTGATAGCTCCTTTTATACGGAGCTGTCAAACAGCTCAGCCAATCAGAGGCTTCTCCGGCTCCCACTTAAACAGCGGACTGGTGTGAGGACTTGCTGGTCACAACACTCCTTCCACCTGGAACTGCGCATGCGTAACTGTCCAGGTAGGCGGGCCGATGCCTCACTCGCCCTGATTGCCTTAGTTCTGCAGTCGGCGGCAATGGGGAAGGACCTGTTCCTGGCCTGGCACCTTCCACTTGGGGCGGTGTCATCTTTCCTCCCCGGGTGATCTTGGCTGGCTGCGGAAGGACCTCGGGTGTCGATGGGACTTCTTCGGATGGCGGCAAGTGGGCTCCGGTTGTCGATGTTGTGGCTTCCCAGGTAAGGCCTCTACAAGAGACCGTTGGATGGGAGTTAGCCTTCGAGGGGCTTTGGTGTTGTCCCACTCGGTGCCCACGGTCTTGGCTTCCCTCTGGACTGGACCTTTAGGGGCACTCAACGGCTCCTTAGCTGGTCCACATGCTGGCGCCACAGTCTTCCATCGGCCAACCTTGTCCTGTATGATTTGGGGCCTGTTTTCTGTTCTACCCACTCGGGCAACCATAGGGGATTTCCCACATAATTGCGGGAGTAGACTGGGTCCCCTGGCCTAAAGTCCCTCACTCCGCTGGATGAGTTGAGGGGCACCCTGGGAGCATAGGTAGGGTGCAGCCTGTCCTTCCCATTAATAGTTCAGCTGGGGTGAGGTTGGTCGCAGCACTCGGGGTGGTGTGTTGGATTAGTAGGTACCAGACTACCCTGGTAGACCAGTCCCCTCCCGCCATTCTCCCCAGGGCCTCTTTAGCTGATCTTACAGACTTCTCTGCCAGGCCATTGGAAGCTAGGTGAAAAGGGGAAACCAGGGCATGTCTGATACCTCTTTGGGCCAGGAATAGTTCAAAGGGGGAGGAGGTGAATTGGGGCCCGTTATCTGAAACCAGGGTGTCTGGGTACCCATGGGATGCGAAAATGTTGTCCAGAGCCCGGCTTACAGAATCTGAAGTGGGTTGATTTGAGGAGAACCAGCCCTACCCACTTGGAAAATGAATCTACCAGGATTAAGAAGTTTTTTCCTTGCATGGGGCCTGCTAAATCCACATGTACCCTTGACTATGATGTTTTGGTATCTTCCCACTCCCCTGGAGTGGCCGCTGGTGGAGCAGGTCTGGACATCTGGCAGATGGAGCAACTTTGAACTTTATTAGTAACTGCCTCATCCAGTCCTGACACATAGCTCCTTGCCAGAGCCTTCATTCTGTTGATACCTGGATGACCCTCATGGAGTACTTCAATTATACAAGGTCTTAGCAGGTGTGGAATAATTACATGGGGTCCCCACAGTAAACACCCCTTTAGCATGCTCAGCTCTGTCTGGGGTACCTTGAAGGGGCAGAAATCCACTGTATGGGTCTCCCTGGGCCACACCCTTCACACCCAGTCCATACCCTGGGATAGTTGTACATCTCTGGTGGTGGCGTAGGCGATGTCATCAGCTGTGAGTGGCAATTGTAGATCTTCCAGCAGGAACACTGAGGCTGAAGGGGCAGGATCAGTGACCAAAATGGGCAATGGGCATCTGCTTAGGGCATCAGCATGTGCTACATCTTTGCCAGGCCTATAAGTCAACTTGTAGCTGTAAGTTGCTAAGAAAATGGTCCATCAGGCCATCCTTGGGGAAAGGATTTGTGGGCTGGGCTTGTCACCTGCTAGGATGCCTAGAAAAGGTTGATGGTCAGTGATGAGCTCAAACTGGTGTCCATAGAGGTATTCATGGAACCTTTTGACTGAGGCCACTGCAGCCAATGCCTCCTTGTCTATTTGGCTGTAGTTGTGCTCTGACTTGGAGAGCGTTCTGGAAAAGTATGTGATAGGGGCTTCCTGGCCATTAGGCAACCTATGGCCTAGGACTGCCCCAATCCCATATGGGGATGCATCACAAACTAAGATAAGGGAAAGAGCATCACTTAACTGTATGAGTACCATGGATGAAGTGAGCAGGGATTTTACTGCAGTGAAGGAGGCCTGTTCCATGGCTCCCCATTTCCAAGGTGTCTTAGAATCTAACAGCCTGTGCAAAGGTTCTGCTACAGTGGCCTTGTGGGGCAGGAAAGAGCTGTAGAAGTTAAGTAGTCCCAAAAAGGCTTGCAACTCAGTTTTGTTCTGAGGCACAGGGGCCTCCTGAATAGCTCGTGCTTTGGACTCCACAGGGTGAATTCCCTTGCAGTCAACGTGATAACCTAGGAAGTCTATCTGGGAAGCTGCAAGGATGCATTTCTTTCTGTTTAATTTTAGTCCAGCATTTGAAAACACTGGATAACTTTTTGCAACCTTGCCAAATGTTCTTGTGGGCTGTCAGCAGCAATGAGGATGTCATTGAAGTAGGGATGACACCTTTGATATTGTATAGTAAGCATTCCATGATTGATTGAAATATGCCAGGGGCAACACTGACACTGAATTGTAAACACTTACATTTGAAAGCACCCCATGAGTAATGATCATTTGGGCCTCTGTTGTCTCATTGTCCACTGGGAATTGCTGGTATGCTTGAGTCATGTTCATCTTGGTAAAAATGGAGCTTTTACCCAGGAAATGGAGCAAGTGCTGTATGATTGGCACAGGATAAGCATTTGGTTAGAGCCCCTTGTTAATTGTGGACTTGTAGTCAGAACAAATTCTTTTTTTAAAAAAAAAACAAGTTTTATTAAAAGTTTCAACAACAAACAAATCATTACATATTAAATCTTTCCCTGTCTTTCTACAATAATTTCCCCAATATTCTCATAAAACACAAACAAACACAAACAAACATAAAAAAATCTTTTAGTAAAGTTCCTTGGCCCCAGTTACCTCTCTTTGCATGGGCAGCGCATATCACTCTTCACAATTCTATCTTATTTAATCCATCTTAATTAAATCATTAAATTTGTATCTTTTGCCCATTCATTATCCCTCTATCTCTTCTTATAATAAAAAGAATTTCTCCTGAAATCACTAATCAGAGTATGATGCCTTTCTATCCTCCCCCTAAGTTAGTAAAATTAACATTCAACATAACAAATACCCAATTTGGTTCTGCTTGGTACATTCTATCCACCAAAAATGTTTAAATACATTGTATCCTCCTTTCCTTCGATATTTTATTACATTTTAAAAATCAATCATTATTAAAAACTTCAACATTTTAATTTCTTATTAAATCTTAAACCATTCTAATTTACTATTTCAAATATAAATGTTACAATACCATCTTCTGTACCTTAGCAGAATCTTTCTTACAGAAATTTATATTTCATCCTTTGTCTCTAAAATAAATCCCTCTTCTCCCATCCAATTTTAAAGCTTTGAGGCTTTTCTCCGCCTTTCCCCTTTCTTTCTTCCCCCACCAAATCTTCCTACCCCCCCTTCTTCTTCTAACCTCTGCCTTGCTGGGATCCCTTCTCTGTTGTGTTCCTTTTTTCTCTTGTTTGCTATCATTATATTTACTTTGCATCATATTTTTCTCTTTCTCAAATGTTTTTTTAGATCTTAAGTCCTTCATTTTTCTTGCTCTCTTCCTTCCTTCTTCCTTAGATAAGTTTTGGGATTCAATGAAGATGGCGTCTTCGTCTCTTCCTTGTTGTTCTTCTTCCGTTTCCATCTGTTCCATTGTCTGTTGGTAATTGACCAGCGCCATTTCTAGAAATAGAAAAGCTTTTTCCATGCCATCTTTGCAGGCTGCTTTTGTTTGCTCATATTCATCCCTCAGGTCTTCAAAAATGGAAGCCATTATAAATAAATCTTTTCTTTTCTTTATTCCTCTTTCTTCTTACACCAACCAAATATTCCGAGAGAAAGGCAAAACAATCCCAAAATCCACAATCCTCAATAAATCCAAGCAAGCCAAAATTCCCCTTCCTCTTCCAGGGGTGGTATCAAACAAATAAAAAAAAAAGAGTCCAAATCTATATTTTAAAGCCTTATTAAAATTATATTTCTGTCCTCAAGTCTTCAAGGCATCTCCTCCAACAAGATCCAAATTTATATATTTTCTTTATCCTCTCCCTTCCGGCTTAATTCCGTCGGGAGGGAGAGTAAACTTTCCTTTCAGCACCACAAAATAGCCGCTTTTTTTTTCTCTTGTGGAAAAAATCATCAAAAAACCATCTTTTCCAGGAATTAAATTAGATAAATCTCAAAGCCCTGGGTTGACCAAGAAGAACTTTCACTTTCAATAACTTTTTCTTCTTCCTCCTGCGCATACTTGCCCGGCTGTCGACTTCTTTGTGGCGGCCATTGCGGACCGCCGCTGCACCGTCCTGGTAAAAGGGGGTTCTGCCGGCCAGGGAGGGGGTCTGCAACACCCCAAACCCTTCCTCCGGATCCCCTTACCTTCAGCTACCCCTGCAGGGCAGCCTTGCTCCGCACCCGTCCGGTCGGAGCCCCAAAACGGCTAGCGCGGCAGGGATCGCGCAGCTTCGCGAATCCCTACCGCTCGCGAAGCCGACAAACCGGAAACTTCCAGAACAAATTCTTATGAAGCCATCTTGTTTCAGGGGTATTACAATGGGGGTTTCCCATTTAGCAAAGTCAATTGGCTCCAAAACTCCTTGAGAATTCAATTTGTCAAGTTGAGTATCCACTTTAGAACGCAATGCCAATAGCACTCTGTGTGGTTTGAGGCATATAGGAGCTATATTTGGGTCTAGATTAAGAGAAATAGGAGTGCCATTGTAACAGTCCAGTTTGTTATTGAAAACTTCTTAATAGTCAGCAAGAAGTTGCTGTAGGTTGTGGGGGGTGACTGCATTTCCTCCAGTCACTTGTAGATCTAGTGAGTGGGACCAGTCCAAACCTAGTAAACTTGGCAGGCTCCCAGTTATGATAATTAGTGGCAGGTGATCCTGAAAATTGTTGTACTGAATATGGAACTTGCCTGTTCCGAGGACTGGAATGGGTTGTCCCTCATGGTCTCAGGTGTTTCCTTTTGAAGTCTGGTAGCAGATTCTTCAGTGTCTTCCAGGAGATGAGGGATAGAGATGATCCAGTGTCTACCTCCATCTGACAGGGGCAGCCTTCTAGGAGAAGATCAACATTAATTTTATTAACATTAAAACAATAAGGCAGTGACTCAGCTCTTGGGAATGCTTTCTCTTTGGATTTGAAATTTTTTGGCTGGTTCAGATGTTGAGATGGCAGGTTTGTGTTTCTTGGTGCCTGACAAATTCTAGCTAGGTGGCACTTTAGGCAGACTGCATTTCTAAAACAGCAAGTGGCTCTCAGATGGTTTCCCCCACAGCTGAGGCAAATCAGCTGTGGTGTCAGTTGTCTTCTATCGGTGGGAAGACTTCTCTGCATGGGCTGAGGTGTTCTGAGGCGATTTATTGCTTCTTCCTCTTCGAAGTCTTCATCTTTGAAGTAGGTGTCTTCGTAGTGAACAGCAGAGCTAGGCTTTCCCCCAGGAAGGCTGCTTGCTTTCTGTATTTTGGCTGTGGATAGATATGACAGTTCGGCGGATTGAGCCTCTTCGATCGCCTGTTTCAAGCTGAGGTCAGCTTTTGCCAGCAGCCGTCATTGTAGCTGAAGGTCTCTCACCCCACAGACGAGCTGGTCCAGCAGCATATCATCTAGCTGATCTCAGAACCCACATTGGAGAGCGGCCAAATGAAGAGCTGCCATATATTCACCCACAGACTCACCCTCCGCTTGGCTTCTTCGCCTGAAGGCATGGCGGTGGGTGATGCGTGATGGCTTCGGGGCATAGTGGTTACTGAGCACCTCCTGCAGCTCTTCCCAGGTGACAGCCTTGACTGTCTGAGGAACCAGCAAGGCGGTGGCAGTGTCAAAAATGGTGGCCCTGCAGAAATTCAGGAAATAGGTTTTTTCCTGTTTGGAGGAATGTCAGATAGGTTCGCAGCGTCCATGATGCATTTGAACCAGTTGATATATGATGTCCATGTCTTGGTGGTCGGCCAAAAAGGTGGGAAGTTCAGCGGTGCTGCCATTTCTCCGCTTGTTAGTGACAGCTCTAATGACAATTCTTTTTGTAGTGGCTTCAGCCATGTGGTGCTCTCTCTCTCTGCCTCAGGATTGCCTCAGTTCGCCAGCAATCCCACCTTCGTCGCCAGTTTTGTGTTTGGTGCGCTGAGAAGAAGAGGCGGAGGCAGCTATAAAGCTTAACAGGCTTTATTGTCAATTTGTATCTCAGCCACGGCTAGCCGCAAGCTTGCAGCAGCAGCGGAGAGAGAGAGAGACAGCTGATTCTGTTTGACAGCTCCTTTTATACGGAGCTATCAAACAGCTCAGCCAATCAGAGGATCTCCAGCTCTGGCTTAAACAGTGGACCGGAGTGAGGACTTGCTGGTTGCAACACTATTTACATCAGTGTAGATGCACTGTCTTATGTATCAATAATACATGCAACAAAAACCTTCAGGAAACTGTAGCTAACATAAACCAATTGCAACGTGAATCCTAAATCTATGGAAATGTAGAGAATGAAAGTTCTAAAATTAGTTGGCTTGATGTGGAACTGGAGTGATTTTGATAGCCTGGATTTTCCCCTTGTGGCCTCTAAAGTTACATCCACATTCCTTTCTTTAAAAAATATATTAAACAATTTCTATATATAAAACATTACCCATCTCTTTTCCTCATTAATGGATTAACAATACAGTTATCCAGAAAATGTTTTGCAAGAATATTCTTTACTGCTGGGACGGATAAGTTAGAAACACAAGAAAAACATCTGGGTGCCAAATAATCTCTGTCAATTTCTCTCTTTTTTGGGCAGAACAGTTGGGTTTTGAGAACATTGCTCAGGAAAAATACTATTTAAGTGAGATAATTTCTGTCTCACCAACAAGTAATTTTCTTCTAACATCAAAGATATCCATTGGAACTCATTGCTATTTTCCTTAGCAAGAGCAATGTACATGGCTTAATTTCTCTGCCTGATATTGCATATTCTTTTCTTTAACCCAAAACCAGAGGCCTGAAAGCCAAAAAACAAAACAAAAAAAAACCCCTTAAATATTTGTGGTAAGTTCCTGACCATATTGGTGATCATCTATGAAAAATTATCAGGTCCCAATATTTTATAACCAGGATGCCCAACACAGCAACTGAGACATAACTGACTGTTTCAACCTTCCCAATTCTTTAACCCACCTGAATTATTTTCATTAAAAAACAGATAGATGGAATGCTGTAAAGCAGAATAATAACCTTCTTACCAAAATGCCCTGGGCCCTTAGGCAACCTAACTAAAGGTGTTGGTTTTTTTTTTTTTTTTTTGGAAATATGCACAGATACCCAGAAAAGGGATAAAAGTAAGCAGGAATAATATGTCTCATTCTTTAAGGGCAACAAATAGTATGCTGATAAATCCATACTTTGCATTTGAATATGTCCCACATATGGCAGCCATTTGTGAATTAGAGAAACTTCTGCAAGCAGCCATTTTGCAAGACCATGACATATTTACAACATACCATCAAATGCTGAAATACAGCTATCAGTCTGAAAAAAAGATCATGGATGTCTGCGTATGGAGAAAGGGCCAGCTTGAAATAAAATAGTTTATACATTTAACAAACAGGGTGTTGTGAATCAATAAAAAAGTAACTAGGCCCAAATGCAAAGCAGGTTTGGAAAGCCTGCACACCTGATTGGTCCTTAAACAACGAACAGGGATTGGTCCATAACAAGCCCCTGATTGGCCAATATTAGGACACTTCTTATTGGGTATTAGTTGAACTTGTTTGCACATATTATTGGTTAATAGGGTAGCAGCCAACCCTATAAAAGGGTTACTGCTGCCCATAGCCTTGCGCTGTTCTGTTCTATCTACTGTTATTAAAGAGTTTGAAGTCACTGGTCAGATGTCTGGTCTCCATTATTCCCCAAACTTAACACTGGCGACGAGGATGGGATCCGGAGACCGAAGAGCTGACTGATCTACAGAGCAACCAACAGAGCACGTGGTCGAACACGCACTATCAACGGCAACATGGCCAGCGGTGCCGTACCACCCGCTCCATTCGACCCAGAAACCGAAGAATGGGAGTCGTACATGGATAGGTTCCAGATGTTTCTGGAGACCAACAACTTGAAAGATGCAACAGCCAGCAAAAAAAGAGCTGTATTTCTAACCCACTGCAGGCCTACCGTGTTTAAAATGGCAAAATCACTTGCCAAGCCAGCCGAAGTAAAAGCGATGGACTGGGACGTCCTCGAGCCTTTGCTACAGGCCCATTACGCGCCCACCGTACCAACCTTAGTCAGAAGGCACGAATATTACCAGAGGGTCCAGCGGAAAGGCGAAAGTCTTGCCAACTACATCGCAGACCTCCGAAACCTTGGAGGCCTCTGCGGATTCTCTAACTTAGAAGAAGCCCTCCGAGACCGCCTAGTTCTGGGCCTAGAAGACTGCACGATCCAGAGCAAAATCATGGCTAAGGGGGACATCAGCCTCACCGATGCCATTAAAGAAGCCACGGCAGCAGAAGCAACCAAGAAGTCGGCAGCCCGAATACGCCGCACCAGCGCACCGCTACGTCAACTCGCCAATGATACCTCGCCTTGCTCAGAGAGACACCCGTATCGACTCACCACGAAGACCTAGAATCCCCGTCAGAAAGTGATGAGGAAGAGGTCAACCGACTCGAACTGAACGAGACCAGTTCACACAACGCTCACTTCGACCTTGTGCAGGATGTGGAGCGAATCACCCACGATCCAGCTGTAAATTCCTCGACGCACTCTGCGCGCTTTGGGAAAAGAGGTCACATCACAAAGGTTTGCAGAAGCAAACAAAACTCCAACTCCAAAACCCGACAGGCCGAATGCCAGTTTTCAGGATTCGTCGGCACACCCCGAGACAAACTGAATCACCAATGGGGAAGCCACCCCTACAGAAACAAACCGTCCACCACTTCCACCAGGCGGGAAGAAACCAGTCGGGAAGAGGCCCACCAGACAATTACAATAGGCCACGCTACATCCCTAGATGCCGGGAAAATCAAAGTGAAGGTCGCTATTGAAAACAAACCTTTTGTGATGGAGGTGGACTCAGGATCATCCCTCTCGATGGTGTCCTGGAAGACGCTCCAACAGCTCATTCCGACGATTCGCCGCCAAGACCTCAACCCTCAAAGGGTTATACTCAAAGATTACCAGGGTAACCGAATTCCCGTCGTCGAGTCCCGCCGATTCCAGGTCTCTTTCAAGGACCGCACCGTCGCACTGCCACTGACTGTCGTTGACCGTGACCGGCCTAGTCTTTTAGGCCTGCAATGGTTCGGACCGCTCGGGATCACTGTAGCCGGAGTCCACCGTGCCGAGAGCAACGATTGGGAGGAAGCCCTCGTGCAAGAATTCCAAGACGTTTTCACGAACGGACTAGGCAAGTACAAGGGGACCCCAATCTCATTTAACTTGAACCCTGAAGTAGCACCCATCCGCCTTAAGCCGCGTCGGGTGCCGTTCGCCCTGAAACCTAAAATCGACGAACAACTCGATAAGCTAATAGCACAGGGCGTGTTGGAACCCACCGACCACGCCTGGTGGGAAACCCCAATAGTGACGCCTATCAAGCCTGATGGGTCACTGAGAATTTGCGGAGACTACCGGGCCACCCTAAACCACGCACTTCAGCAAAGTGCATATCCAGTGCCGATAGTGCAACACCTGCTCCATTCCCTGGGGGGCGGGAAAATTTTCGCTAAATTAGACCTAGCGCAGGCGTATCAACAATTGCCTATAGATCCGGCCACCGCGGAGGCGCAAACTATCGTCACGCATAGGGGCGCATTTAAATGCAACCGGCTCCAGTTCGGGGTGAGCGTCGCTCCAGGAATCTTTCAGAGCTTAATGGAAAGGCTGTTACAAGGAATAAGAGGGGTCGTACCGTATTTCGACGATGTACTCATCGTGCCCCTAACAGAGACATTCTAGAAAAACGACTCCGAATGGTCTTACAAAGGTTCCAAGACGCCGGCCTCAAAGTCAAAAAAAATAAATGCCAGTTATGTACCAAAAGGGTGGAGTTCTTGGGATACCTCCTGGACAGTCAAGGAATCCATCCCATTGAGGACAAATTAAAAGCAATTAAGAAGGCCCCCACTTCAAGGAACAAGGCAGATCTACAGGCGTTCCTTGGACTTATCAATTTTTATAACGTCTTTTTACCCAATAAAGCAACGGTAGCTGAACCATTACATAGACTCTTAGACAAAAAAGCAACGTGGGTTTGGGGACAACGTGAACAATACGCTTTCCAACAAGTAAAGAAATTGCTGACTTCTGATTCTGTACTTATGCAGTATAACGAGACTCTGCCGTTAACTATTACCTGTGACGCCTCACCTTTTGGGGTTGGAGCAATCCTGGCCCACGTATTACCGAACGGAGCAGAAGCTCCCGTCGCATTTTTTTCGCGAACCTTAGCTAAAGCTGAAAGAAATTATAGTCAGCTTGATAAAGAAGCTTTAGCTATTGTGGCTGCAGTTAAACGATTTCATGAATATGTGTATGGGCGTGCGTTTACAATAATTACTGATCATAAACCACTACTGGGGATTATTGCGGGTAATAAACCAACCCCGTATATATTGTCCCCCAGAATGACCCGCTGGTCTGAATTCTTGGCGGCGTACAACTACACCTTGCAACACCGCCCGGGGAAATCAATTCTCCACGCTGATGCATTGAGCAGAACACCACTCCCAGAATCGGTTGAAGATCCAGCCCCAACCATCACAACGCTGCAAATTGAGGCTCTACACGCGCCACCATTGACAGCGAGAGACATTGCCCTCGAAACAAAACGAGATCCGGTCCTGCAACACATCCTACGCTGGGTTGAACGTGGTTGGCCAACAGAACAACTATCACCTGAATGGGCGCCTTTCAAAGCCCGCCAAACCGAACTGTTTTCCCAAAAGGGCTGCCTCTTGTGAGGCGATAGAGTCGTAATCCCGGACAAACTGCAACGAACTGTTTTAGCGGTATTGCACGACGGACATCCGGGCATCGTGCGGATGAAAGCACTCACACGGAGCTACGCCTGGTGGCCGGGAATCGACAAAAGAATCGAGGCCTGGGTCGCTACTTGTCAACGTTGTCAGGACGTCAGCAACGCCCCACCTAAAGCAAGCCCAACCGAATGGGAAACTCCGAGGGGACCATGGTCCCGTATTCATATTGACTTTGCGGGGCCTACAAAAGGGCACACTTTCCTTATTACAGTCGACGCCTATTCAAATTGGCTCGAGATCCATCGGATGAACACAACTACAACGGACTCAGTTATCAACAAATTAAACAGGCTATTTGCCACACATGGTTTTCCGGACGTTCTGGTCTCAGATAACGGCCCACAGTTCACAGCATTCATTGTCATCAAGGCAACGTTTTATGATTAGGGTTAAAGGAAAGGGCCAGAAAAGTGCTTTGAAATTCTAAAGAAAGGGATTACAGCTCCACGTCAGCAACCCTAGAGACCAAAAGTACAGGCAGTTCTCCTTTAGTGACTGAAATTGGTTCTGGTGATCTATACTTTAAACAAAATGGTCACTAAATGAACAGGTAACTGAGAGAAAGGGGAAGAATTGCAAGAATTACCAGTTGCCTCTACTTAATTGAGATAAAATTCCCTGTACTGTTTCTTCTATCTGACTTATTGCTTTTCCCTTCCCTTTACAGGGCAGGAAACAAACTATCTTTTCCCTGAGCTGCAGAATTAAATACAGTTGCTTGCTTTGTAAATTCACACCACTGGAGAAATGGATAAGACTGTCCTTCCATGTATTTCAATTTGACTAAAGATCAATATTCACCCTCGGGACACAAACATTGTTGATAATCAGCTTGAGAAAACAAGGTGAAGCTCTGAGAATCATCACAATAAGAGAAGTTTCTATTCTGCATAGTTTATCAAGCTCTAAAAATGTTTTAAGGTGCAAGAAAATGCCACAGATGATGTGTAATCCTCGCAGAGAAGTTTGGTCTGCTCTTTTCAAGGCCATAACAATTTTTGCAGCTACTGCATGTAGCTTTTGAAAGCTAAATGCACATTTATTATTTTCATTAGTTTTTCTTCTTCTTCTTCATTTCTAAAATATTTCCCTTTGTTAGAAAAGTAATGGACACTTGCATACAGATTTTACTAGATGGCAGATAGGAAGTTTTGGTGCCAGGAGCTTTATGTTTAAGTCATATCCAGGTTAAATTGATTCAGCCTCCCATTTGACCTGAGTCTAATCAAGCTATTTTGTGAATCAGTGCACCCAAAGTTCAGCCTAAATAAGAAATCCAAATATGTTTACTACCTAGTCTAAATTGATTATGTCTCAGTTTTCTTTTTAAAAGATAGAGCAGAATTATACTTCATGCTGTTAAACAACCTAAAATAACAAATATTAATATTTGCGGATGAAAGGACGTTCAGAAGTGGTCAAGCTGATTATGGTACAGGATTTATATAAATGACTTCAATTCATTCATATACTCCCTGTATCTAATAAAAGGAACTATAGTTCAGAAACTATATAGACAATAGAGAGTTTTGTGACACTTAAGCCATAAGACTTTACTCCCCTACATCTGAAGCAGGAAGTTTATTCTGGGAGAATGATACCACTGCACCACCAAGAGCCATGGTGGTGCAGTGGTTGGAATGCAGTATTGCCAGCTAACTCTGCTCACTGCCAGGAGTTCGATCTTTACCAGCTCAGGCTTGACTCAGCCTTCCAGCCTTCTGAGGTTGGTAAAATAAGGATCCATATTGTTGGGGGCAATAAGCTGACTCTATGAACCTCTTGGAGACAACTATAAAGCATTGTGAAGCAGTACATATGTCTAAGTGCTATTGCTGTTGCTATCAGGACAATGTTGAAGCACGAGATAAATTGGCCTGTAGTCTACGAACATGTATTTACATTTAAGACATATATGTTGTTTTGTTTTTGATGCCACATTCTGGAAACTGTCAGCTAGGACACACTCATCTGAATACTGTATTTCTCTAGAAATACATCTAAACATTATCAATGGAATTTACAAAGCTACCTCTGATGAGCAAAATTGTTTACTCCCTATTAAAATGAGGCTCACTTTGTCTCACTTAATTTAAATTTAAGCCATTGCTAACTTCAGTGGGAACCTGAGCCAACAGTTTTGAACAGTATTTCAACCTGTTACATTGTGAAAATTCTGCATCAACGAAGAACACAATGGCATAGATTAACACAAATTGAAGTCACTTTGAATAACAAGCCATAGAAATCCAGTTATGAGTCCAATGGAATTTTATTACAATATAGGTGATAGAGTATATTTTCTACCATACTATAGGAAAAACAAGTTAGCTTAATGCATGCAGGCTAAATTACACTCTACTCATAATTTGGTTATTCAACAACTTCCTGGTATTTCCCAAGACTTGATCGACGACAGCTTTCATTTGCTTAAGAAGAGGGTAATCTCCATTTTATGGGGAAAAGTTTGTTAACAGATAGTACCTTTTCTCAGTACAGATACTGGATAAAACTAAAGAAGAGAGAGAAAAAAATGAAAGGAAGAAGAAAATATTTTTCTTGCTAAATGGAGGGGAAATGATTCTCTTGGATTCTCCATATTTCTTAAAGTGCAAAGTTCCCAGCCTGGTGTTACCAAGACATGTTTGGGGTACCATTTTTTTCATCATCTCCAGGTTGTATGTCTATTGCCATCTATTAGTAGCCAATTGGATCAATTCCTTGTAGTAAAAGAAAAAAGAAAATGAATCAAGGGCAAGGACACTAGAGGAGTCCCTGTATTATATTGTGAATATAATACAAAATATTTTCATGAAAGAAGATATATTTAAAAATTTTTATTAACAAATATAGTTTTAGAAATACATCAAGGAAATCAACGATGACTAAGACTGGATATTTTTGAGTCGATATAGACATTGAATGGGAGGCCTTTTAATTCATTATTTCTTTAAGAATTTTATTGACAAGAACTAAAATACAATCGTCTCCTATTAAAATACTGTTTCTTGCTTTTCATTTTTAGAAGTATATTTTATTTTCACAATTTTTGTTTAAAAAGATTTTTGGTCTTTGGGGAACCATCAATGAAATGGATGGGTCAATTTGAAACACCAAAATAGAAATGATATGCTCCTGTGAGAAATACAGCTTTTTCACAATAAATCAAATTAATGTTTCTTCATTTAAACTGTAAGAAGACAGATCAGATTTTGCCAATGAAAATACTTGTAGTCATTTCAATGGTTGTTTTAATTGGCAAAAACTGTCCAAGTAATACCCCATAATCTGTACAAAAATGTTATTGGGAACATTTGAAGTAGACATGCATGACTGGTGGGCCACATTCACCCCTTCTCCTCACTCTGTATGTCACAACTGCAGTGGGCTGAAACTGACAGCTTTTGGAGCATTCTCAGACCATGGACCATAGAAAGGTCTCTCTCATCACCATCTCCTTATGGGAATATCTTGGACTGAAAGCATGCCTTGATCTGAGGTAATGAAGAGAGGCAAAACATGAATGTGAAAAAAAAGGGAAAGTTGGCTTGGCTCTCTTTCAATAAAATTATGAGCCCTAAATTAATCTTTACATAAATCACAGTCAACTACATGTTAAAATGGTTAGGTCTGTCTAAGAGACATTTCTAGGATCAGTAAAAGGTGACTACAGGATTCTAGAACTACAAGGAGCATTGGACACTCAACTATTAGTCACAAAAATTGGCTCATATTTTCACCTTGCCTTTGGGGAGCATTTAACATTGGTAGAGAAGCCTAGCCATTAAACAGAAGAAAAACAGCAGAGAACCATTATGGAAACGATATCTATTATTTTTTTTGCATGTCATAGCCATGTAGTGGAAATTAAGATTTAAATTATTTCATAGGATGTTATTCTAGCCTAGAAAGATGTTTCCAGAGTGATGGTTGACCATGATATTGAGCAATCTTTCATAGCTTGTCCTCTTGCATTTGTCCTGGGATTTCCTATATGTAGAAGGCAGCATAGTTCGCCCTAAAAAGGTTGCCAATTCCATGTGTACATATTAATCAATATTATGCTCTACCTATGCTTGGATTTACTCATTCAAAATGTTAATTATACTATACAACCGTTTTCTAGATTACCTTCCAGCTAAGGATCTCTAAGAATATATATGAATATAACTATTGTGCAAACTAATATAGAAGTCTAATTCAACATTTGTCAAACTTCTTTTTAAAAAATTAAATTTTTAAAATCAATCATGTATTCTGACTTTTAAAAAAATGACTCTTATTGATCTCGGGGTAGCATACATTGGGCTAGAAATGTTTTTCAAAATGATATCCCAGTTCATACTGAGTCTGAAGCTCAGAGAAGTTCCTGATGCTTGAAATGTTTATTTGGCAAATCTAGTGCTGTAATTTGGCATTGGCTTCCAATGGCAAAAAGTTGTTGTGATATCCAAAGCATCCTGCAAGCAAAGTTGGAAGAGTTGTTGTTGTGACTCTCACCCTTTTCAGTCTGACTTGAAGACTTTCCATTTACCCTTTTTTCAACAATGTTTTGATCCAATTATCATACAAATCTCTAGACATTTCCCTGTTTCTGCTGTTCTTACCCATATTTTATTTTTCATCTTATTATTAGATTAAATGTTCTTCCAAACTCATTTCTGCATTTTGCATTCCTTATTGTCCCTTAGACTTCTGTTTGGGTAAGTCTTTTCAGTTCTCTTTTAGGCAAGACAGGTGATTGCTTTGTTGTTACTGCTTGTGGCTACCTTTGTCGTGCCTTTCCCAATCTGCAGTATCCTAGAAATGTTTTTACATCTCTTCTTTGTTATTAGTTAATTAGGAGTATAATTTCCTGCCACAGAGCACAGAGCAGAACACTCCATTCTCAAGGGAAGACTTTTGTCCAGAAAGTGGAGAAATTAGAATAAATAAGAAATGGTTCCTGTGAAACAAAAACTGTTTTCTCTGTACAGTATAGGACATTGGGTTATAACAAGTGCTAATATTAGCTGTCTTAAAACCTTTATAAAGGAGCAACACATGAAGCTCCATAGTAATTGTGGAATTTTATGCCAGAACTATAAACTTAATGATGAATGTCTGCAAAATGTTTTGCTAAAACTCCAAAATATTTTGCTCCAGTTCCATGTTCATCAATGCCTTTCCACTTATTTTCACAGTTTTCTGAAAGTAAGCCAGCTCAAAAGCATCGAAAATCTCCAGCTTGTCCCACACCTTATTCATTTGTCCCAGTCTGCAGTCCTAGGAATGGAGGGTTAACTAACTGACCACCCACTCTCATTCCAATTCAGCTAAATTCTGTTTGCATCCCTTTATGAAACCTAGCGTGTCAAAGTATGAGCAAATAAATTAAGCTTCCAACAATCCTCAAATGTCTGCCTCTGCAATGGTGGAGGAATAATATTTTCTTTAGGTTCACCCAACCAAGAATTGAATTTAATAAGTGTTTCTTTGCCCTGTCCAAATGTTGTGTGCTTCTCCTTTTATAAAGGCATATGAAGTAAATGGTTTTAGAACTGTAACAGAGACAAAAATGGTAGTTTAGAGTAAAATATCTGAGGTTTAAGTTTTCTTTCTCCAATTGTTTTGACATAAAAAACAGGAAGAAGGCGTGAAGGAAAGAGAGGAAGGAAGGAAGGACACCACTCTAAAGAACTGCTTTCTGTCTTTCTACCTAATTTCAAGTCTGATTCTGAAGGCTAAACAGAGCTTAGATATTTTTAGCTATAGAATATGTAAACCACAAAAAGTATGTAAACTTCATATACATATTTGCCTTTTTCAAAAGAATTCACTGCAGTAGGAAAAACATACTGCCCACAGAAAACTGGCAGCCTTGCAGGCCAGACTCACAGTCAAAATCCCTGGAATGTTTTTGCTTTGCATTCTAAAGCATATAGCTTTATAAATAGCATTAAATATTTTCACCTCATAGGTGTGTTGCATTTCCTTAAAGGTATATGTGCAATTTACCAATCTTCCATTTATAATTTCCTGCTAGCCTTAGAGACAGTTGACTGACCAAAGCCCTTTCATACATAAATGGAACTATAATGCCATTATCAATTTTTCAGAATATAATTTTTAACATTTGTCCTGAGAGAATGAATGGGTGTCAGGTCACAGTATATGCACCCCACATTACAAGGGATACAAAGGAATCTCTATATTAAAAGCCTTAGTTTGCATCGAACACTGTGAGCTGCTTTGGGTAAAACTGGACTTTAGTTATGCTTGCGGCCTACAAGTCAAAACATACAAAAACTGTCATTACAGTTAGCAGTCAAGCCTGCATGTGGCAAGGGTATGAGGTGGTATACCAGAGGTGTTATTCAGCAGGTTCTGACCAGTTCTAGAGAACCGGTAGTGGAAATTTTGAGTAGTTCAGAGAACTGGCAAACACCACCTTTGACTGGCTCCGCCCCCTTCTATTCTCTGCCTCCCGAGTCCCAGCTGATTGGCTGGGTCTTCTTTTGTTGCCCTGTACAGGAGAACGGAGCTGGAAAGCAGGTTAGTGGGGTGGGGAGGGAATGGGATTTTGCAGTAACCTTCCCCCCAGGAGTGGGGAGGGAATGGAGATTTTGCAGTATCCTTCCCCTGCCAGGCCCACCAAGCCACACCACACCCACCAAGCCACACCCATAGGAAAAAAAATTGAATCCCACCACTGGATGGTATCCTCATCTATAGTAAAAAATGTAATGTGAAAGCTTTGATTAATCAAAACCATGACAGGTAGCAGTGGTTAGTATCTACAGCCATGGAAAATTGTGGCTTGGAACATAGTGTGAGTGAATTAATTACAAAAAGATGGAATAAAGCAGCACTGTCTGCAATGGTTTTGTTTTTTTAAAAAATCAAGATAATGGTTATGGCAGTGCAGTTGAAGCCCTGCCCCTTTTTACATACAGACATTATCAGTGTATGTAAATATAAAGACACACATTCTGGTAGAGAGAAGTCCCCTGAGGAGATAGGCTCCAGCATGAGTCTGAAACCTCTGGTCCTGTTGACTGACACAGATTGGATCCTGCAACATTATCCTGGAACACATCAGTGGTGGGATTGAATTTTTTTTTACTACTGGTTCTGTGGGCGTGGCTTGTTGGGCGTGGCTTGGTGTGGCTTGTTGGGCATGGCAGGGAAGGATACTGTAAAATCCCCAATCCCATCCCACTCCAGGCGGAAGGTTACTACTGGTTCTCCGAACTACTCAAAATTTCCACTACCAGTTCTCCAGAACTGGTCAGAACCTGCTGAATACCACCTCTGGGACACATATATTTTGCTTTCATTCATGACATTATCAATCAGAGGTATACAAACAAAAGGGGAAGACTTCAGTCTTGGTACCACAACCACCATCTTAACTTTCAGGTCAAACATACTCTCCTCCCGCTGTCACTGGAATGAAATACAAGAACAAAAATATATCTGTATGTCTATATTCTATGTGTTATGTTTCTATAAACCTAAGGGCATTTATACTGGATTTCCTAGCCCAAAATATATGCAGGTTAAATTTTTAATTAGTTCCAGTTTTACACTAGCATTTTCTCTCTTATCCTGAAACAATGTTGGTTGTGGACGTGATCTACAATCGAAGATGTGCTTCATGATGCTGACATGAGTTGGGCTGACATGTACTGACATGAAAAAAAACTTTTTTTACACTTTTATACTGGTTGTAAGAGTTGAGAAATCTCCCAGTATGTTTACCATCTAATTGTTTATTCTTTTTATTTTACTTGAAAGGATCACACCACATTCAGTGGGAAGAAAATTTGGGGTTGATGCTTTGGAACTATTTATTTGTGACACAAATGTGTGAAAGTCTGTTTGTATGAATCAGATCCAGGGGATTGGAGACTTAGCTGGCAAAGAGTGAGCTCACTCCACCACCACCTGTAAGCCAGGAAAATACATTATAGTGCTAGATGATTAGCATGATGAAACAGGAGAAATCTTCCAGCACCTGTCACTGTTGCATGGACTATGTTTAAACAAGGGTTTTTCTGTCTTTCAGAAGATCACTAAACCCATACATAAAAATAAGGAGCTGACAGTCACGAGAGATGGCAGTTGTGAGGTGAAGTGGGAAAGATCTTTCCTTCTGCACCAAGCAATTATCCCCTTTTCATCTCCAGCAGAACAAATATAAAATAAATGTAAAGAAAGAGAATGTAGAAGCTGCCTAACTTTTGGACTGGAGTGAAATAAAATAATTACATTGCAGGCTATCAGACAAGGGTGTGATGTCACAGGAAGGGATAGTATGGGAAAGGGTGGTTGGTGACGTGTAAGAGGTGATGGATGAGAAAAATGTGAATAAGAGAATGATTGTTGTGAAAAAAAGGATAAAAATGTATATAGTTGGTTGCCAAGAATATAGCTAAGCATTGAATAGTTATGCAGAGAAAATGCATATGGTTTATAGAAGAAATAAAAATGGGCAAAGAGGATTAAACAAGGAATGAGTGAAATTGAAAATAAAAGTTATTAAATTATTTGAGATGAAACTAAAATGAGGGAATGCTGGAATGAGTATTTTATGGAGAGGTGTGTGTGTGTGTTTTACATACATATACATCCTTTAAAACATGTGACCAGATGCTTTCAAGATCCATCCTAAATATAGTCATCAAATAAAAGAAATACTGTATAAACTACAAATATGAATATCTACATATAAAGGATAAAAGTAATGTCTTCTTCAAGTTAAACTTAAGTCCTCTTGATTTTATAAGACCATATTCATGTAATTCTCTTGACAAAAGTGTTTTGCTAATGCCTGTTTTAGAACTTCCCAGTCTAATCTGTAGACCTTATAAAGGTCTTCCCACTAGCCTCAAGCATGCTTAGTTTCTTAGTTCTGACAGTCAGCTATTTTTTCCACTGGCTGAGGCACTTTAGGATAGAGAAACCTGATTCTGACACTGTACAAAATACAGTGCAACTTATGAAAGCTTAAACTGATGGGGGGAGGAGAGAGTGGATTTTCGGCTTTCAAAATATGCTTTATTCTTTAGTTTCTGAGGTCCATCAGTTAGAGCAAGGCTAAGTATTTGCAACATATTGGCCAAAGAAGTTGTCATCACTACCAAAAGCAAAATTCTCAAGTCCTTCACACAAACATCCATCCATATTCTGGTTTTACTCACATTTTTCAGTGATAGCTTTAAACCAAGGCCCTGAAGCAGCAAGTAGATTCCCACTCCCCAAAAGTGCCATTCAATTATACTAAATAAATGAGGAGCAAGCCTATAACCTTATTAAATTGGTATAATGTGGTTGTAGATTTTTCTTCTTCTTCTATTCAATTATGTCCAATTCTTGGAGATTGCCTGCACAAGTCCCTGCAGTTTTCTTGGGAAGGATTTTCAGAAGTGGTTTGCTGTTGCTTCCTTCCTAGAGCTGAGAGAAAGTGACTGCTCCAAGGTCCCCAAGGCCACCCAGTTTGTGCCCAAGGCAGGGCTAGAAGTCACAGTCTCCTAGTTTCTAGCCTGATGCCTTAAGCACTACATCAACCTTAACCCTACCCATAACATTAGGGAGGAATGTGGTTCTCCAAGCATATTAAGACCATTTACAGTCCACAATTTGACAATGGTGGGATAATCCTGGAGCAAAAAGCTCTTGCCATCTTTTACTTCACATCCCCAGCAGTATTCTTGCCAGGTGCCTTTCCTTGGTTGCTAGGAAACAATGACTGAATTGCTTAACATCAGGCCAGATATCACACAACTCGAAGCATTCTCACTAAAGTACTTCCTGGACCTGTTGCAGCACATTCTAACAAGCCAAGTTATTCTCCTTCACATTCTCTTTTTTATATCATTTCTTTCTATCTAAAATATTTTCAGATGTTCAAATTTCTACTGCAGCAAACTGTATGCATGTGATTCTGTCTAGGGCAGCGATCGCCAACCGGTGGGCTGCAGCCCACTGGTGGTCTGTGAGAAAATTTTGGTGGTCCACAGAGAAATGTCACCCCCAGAGTACCCCCCCCCAAGCAATTAATCCAGACTGCACAGGAACACAAGGCTGCACCTCCCACACGGCCCGCGGGAACCCTCCCCACCCACTCACTCCTTACCTGGCAAACTTGCCTGATAAATTGCTATTTTTCTTTTTTCCAACCATCAGCTATTCTGCTGTGCCGGGAGATTTAGATTAGCTAGAAAGCAGAAAATCGTTGGATTTCTTGCTTTCTAGCTAATCTTTAGATCTTTGGCTCTGCTTTTAAGTAGAACCAAACATTCCTTAGGACTGAAGCAGTGCAGACTCAGCTAGCTGACAGCAGATAGATAGATCTCTGAATGAATCTGTGATTCTGTGAGCAATTTAATCTGCCTGCCTGCTTTGCCTGATTTTGGGTAAAAGTTGCTCTTTTTTATAAAAAAATTCAATATTTATATACATTGTGTGTTGTGAGTTAATTTTGTGAATTTGCTCACTAGTAAATTTTATGAGCTTGCTTGCAAGCAAATTTTATGTGACAAACTCAGCTAGCTGATGTCTGATAGATAGATCTCTGAATGAATCTGTGATTTTATGATCAACTCAACCTACCTGCCCACTTTGCCTGATTTTGGCTAAAAGTTACTCTTTTTTTTATAAAAAATTCAATATTTACATACATGATGTGTTGTGAGTTAATTTTGTGAATTTGCTTGCTAGCAAGTTTTATGAGTTTGCTTGCAAGCAAATTTTATGTGACAGACTCAGCTAGCTGATGGCAGATAGATAAATCTCTGATTAAATCTGTGATTCTGTGAGCAATTCAATCTACCTGCCTGTTTTGCCTGATTTTGGGTAAAAGTTGGTCTTTTTTTATAAAAAAATCAATATTTATATAAATATTTATAATATTTACATACAAGCCATGCCCAGCCAGTCACATGACCACTAAACCACACCCACAAATTAGGCCATGCTCACAGAACTGGTTGTTAAGAAATTTTAATACCATCCCTCCGTGTGTGTGTGTGTGAGAGAGAGAGAGAGAGAGAGAGAGAGAGAGAGAGAGAGTGGGGGGGGAGAGGGAGAGGGAGAGGTTTGATCAGATCTCTCTCTCTCTCTCTCCCACCAACGTCAGCAAGCCACCTTCAGTCAAAATTCATATTAGTGGTCCCCGGGGTTTAAAATTATGAGTTTGGTGGTCCCTGAGGTCCAAAAGGTTGGTGACCCCTGGTCTAGGGGGCACGTTTGACTGCTGGAAACCTTTTGAATATTTTAATAGTCATGATATATTTTCAGAAGAAAAGAAAGAACATGCCAAGCACTGTCTTACATTTACACTTTGTAGACATAAGAGTGAATAATATGCCATTCCTATAGTACACTAAAGAAAAATCTGTTCTTTGCAGAGGCACCACATCAGAATAATAAAACTTTTTTTAAACATAGGCTCCCTAACAAAATTAACTACAGGAAGAATGTTATTGTTACTTAAGTTGGGATTGTTACACTTTCCCACTCTGATCCCCAAATTCAGCAGCTGAGTGTTCACTTAACATTTTGACATTTTGCGCTGGGACTTAGTCTGCATAAACTACTCTGTGCTCATATATACTGCACATCGTCTGTAATACTAAACCATATTAATAGTTGGCTGCTCAGGCCAAAGGGATTAAAATGATGGTGCCTGCATGCACCATCATGGCTGGTCATTCTATTTTCTTGTTAGAAGCGTGTGTGTGGGAGGGAAAATCATACACTAACCTGATGAGAAATGGTTTGTTTATTTTTAAAACAATAAAAGGACAATTCTCCTAGTATGAATTGAGTCATGTTTTGGAACCAGGATTGACAGTTTATTCTTGGAGCATAGGAGGTCATGCAAGACAGGTCAAGTTTTATTTTATTTTTCATGGTTTACTTTCTCTGCTAGGACTTCCAGTTCAATTATTATTATTATTATAGATGATCTACTTTAAGATCAAGAGGAAATATGGAAAACTGTGATGCTATCATTCTTCTATTTTTAATAAACCAAGAATAACCTTTGAAACATGTGAACAAATTATAATAGATTTGGAAAAGGAGAAAAGAGAGAAACAACTTGAAGCTGTTCTTTGCTAGCCTTTTCAGGTCAAATGTGGTTGCTTCTATTTCTATGGAAAATGTAGCCAAAGAGGTCATAATTACAGTGCAAGGCTACATTCTACCCCTCATTTATTTGCAATGAAGGAAGGAAGTTGCACATATGAGACCTAATTTTGGCCTAATTTCTCTTTTAAATAACTAGATTTACTGCTTCATATTGTCTTTCCAGAAAGCAAAGTAGTACTTCCAAAGAGCAGTGGTGGCTGATTTTCAACAACACCTTGATTCAGACAAAGGTTATGTGACTATCATCTATGGATAAACTATTAAATGCCAGGAAATAAAGTTCACCATCTGGTCCACTGAATAAATACCAGACAGAGTAATTCAAGTGCAGTTTGGAACTCCAGGCCAAATGGGGCCATGCTTTCATTAAAAACAAAACCCCAAAAAATAAATAATAACCCAGTGTTATGATTATTAGTGGATACAAACACTTACAGCAAAAATAAAAATGCAAAATGCTGTGGATGAAAAAAATCCCCTTCAGTCTTGGAAGGAGGCTAGACAAATCACTTCAGAAATGTTAATGGCATTAAAAAAAAGTTTTAGTGTACCTGATGGAAAGATTATAAAAGGTGAGAATGAGAAAATATTAGAGAGTAAAATATGGCCTTTTGAACAAGTTATTGAGAAATTCTCTTTTAACCATTTACCAAATGCATATCATTTATTGGCCATATAAATTTAGTTAATTGAATGAATGAATAAAATGTATGAATATGAAATACAAAGGCTATTACATATTTGTTCAACCAGAATGCATGATAAAACAAATAGGTTTGTATTGTGGGTATCCCTCCTTCTCCTAGAAGAATGAAATATTTTGAGGAATATTTAAAAAAGCAAACTATTATATTTCTCTAAATGAGAAATGGAGAAACATGTTTTTTTTAGAGGCAGGAAGCAGCCCCAATCTCCCTGTCTCCAAGCAGAAACTGAGGAGGCAGCTTTTAGGAATGCAAATTTGGTAATCCATTCAAGACAGGATATTTTGAAACAAAGGCAGAATGGTAGGATTAGAAGCAGACCCTCACTCAAGATCCAAAACAGGATGAAAACCATTAAGCCACAATAGGAATTGCCCAACACCCTTTCAGAACACCAGCCCCTTCATTGCACCATCCCAGAGCAGTCCAAACTTCTGGGAGATCAGATAAACAATAAGCCAGAGGCTGACCAGATTAGCTCAGACAAAAACCTAGGATTTGCTTATAGAGCCAGCTATGACCCCTATATAATCCATCCATGACCCCATAGGAATCTGACAACAGCCAATAGAATACATGTTCTTGCACAGGAACAGGAAGCTCAAATACAAAGCCCAAAGAAGGTATAAAAACCATCCACTCTCAACTCCATTTGGTCAGCTGCACCAAAACCATAAATGCTGGTGGTTTTGTTCATCATTAAACCATCTTTCCAATCAGCCTCCATGTTTCCCGTGTCTTTCTCCCAGCTTGGAACTGAACCAGATGGATATTTCTTCCCACAGTATAATGGAATGCATTGGATCAATATGAATGCAATGAATGGTTATATGCAACGAGTGGTTATATGACAGAAAATGATAACCAGAATGTTTTGAAGTGAATGTTAGTGGTATTGTATCATGCAATGAGGAATATGGACCCAAGACTTATAGAATAAAAAACCAGAGTAGTTATGTTTAGGAGAAAAAAGAGAATGAGCACTGGAAATTTATATATAAATGGGAGTAAACAAAACCAAGGCAGTGACTTAATGCACCTTGGTCAAATGGTTACTAAAGGAAGAAAAAACAAGTAAGAGGTACAGATGGCAGTACAAAGGTGATGGTTAGGTATGGTCTTTTACAAGAAATGAAAGAATGAAGGAAGCAAAATGGCTAAGAAAGTACTTACACTCATCTTTTTTAATGGCAAATAAAAGTTGGGTCTGTCAGGATACTTGTAATGATAGGTTTAAAACAGTGGGATTGGGATACTAAAATATGTACAATAATGATTGTGGATCTCTGACATGTAAGTGTCAGTATACAAGAATAAAATATTTTGAATTGGTTTAATTATTATTTATTATATAACTAGAGCATAGTGAAACTGATTTTGACTTTTATTGTATTACATCTAATAGATTCTAAGCGAACACAGCAGAGTATCAATCCTCTCTTGGTGAAATTTTGCATTACCACATATGTGTGCAATGCTTTGGAATGGACACTACTGTCACTTTGTGTTCAGTATCCCATAATCAGAGGCATATATTTCTTATATTTCAATTTATATAATTTTTTTTCCATTAGGGATTGGATATAAACCCACTTCTCTACTTGATGGAGTGTTAATACATGCAGGATCTATTCTATAATATATGCATTGTCCTTTTTCAGTCTGTATATTCTTGAGATATATGAACTACAATTCCCAGAATTCCTCAGCCAACACAACTTTTGCTGAAAATTCTGCAGTTGTAATCCACACATTTGCAAGAAGAAAGTTGGGACTAGACTGACATTTAGGTTGGTATCAGTATTTCAAACTTATTGTATAAATTAAAAATAGTTCATTAACATCAGACTAAAGAGCAACAATCGAACAGTGTATCCTGGGCAATTAAAAAATAAAAGCAAAAAAGTTTTCTTCATTGTTGGATTCTTTAAAAATAGTTACATCTCAAATTTTTATTTATTTTTGCTGAACTGAAATCACATTCTATGTACTAGGTTTCTGAAAAAAAGCGAACTCCCAAAAGTCAGATCTTGTCTATTCCATTAGAATTTAAATGCATAGATCTTTTAACACATTTAGATTAGATCATCTCTTCCTTCTCCTCCTTTACTTTTTGTTACCCTCAATTCTTCTAAAATATGATCTCCCTTCCCCTGCCAAAAGAAGAGAAAAACAAGAAACCCACTAAAATTATTATTTTGGTGAGTTGTCCTAAAAATTTTGTCCAAGCTGCATTTTCTCTATTTGCTGCTTTTCCTATATTAACCTGTTTATAAATTTCACATTTTCTGGAATGGGCCACTCAAAAACATTGTTTTGATAAAACTGTTGAGCCAGAAAGTACAAGTGAAGCTTAGAGGCTGCTTGCTCTGTGACCCCAAGTTCATTCTGTGTTGCTATAGCATCACTCCTGAGAAAATGGGGCTGGCTCTTTTTCTCTTTTCAATGGGCTTTTGTCATCTGTTGAATTATGTCATTAAAATTTAAATACTACAGGTTTAATGGAGGATTATTATGACACCCTCACACATTCTTTCTGTTGCTATGACAAACAAACCCAAGAATGAGCAGAAACATTTAAAAAAAAACACTCCTCAAAGAGTAGTCCTCCAGAACCACATTAATACTACTAATATATTTGGGGGAAAGAATGGCTCCCATTGTGGTTATGATGACTCCTCTACCAAAAGAGGTACAAACTGGGACAGCCTTTTTTATCATTGATAATAATTGGATTTATTTTCACTCATTGCCCCTTGTTTGAAAACCACTAAGAGTCATCAGAAAAAAAGTGGGCTTGTAAGTTAAATAAATAAACAAACAAATACATCACTTTTTCTTCCTTTTGGGGTAAGAAAAACTATGCAAAATGTAGAAGTGTACTGCGCAAACTCTTAAATACCCCATTTATATTGAAATTAACTTTTGTGTTTCTCCTGAGATACACAGGGGGTACACAATTTCCATGTTCATCTACAGAGCTGTTCTTGCATCTTTGGGCAAAAATTTAATTATCATAGCAGACTAAGCCCCAATGTACATCTAGCATTTATACTTTGCACATCTCCTTCATCATCTTTTTAAACATCCTAGCAAAATACTTCAGGTCATCTGCTATATAATAAATAATAAATATGTATGTCACCTTACTTTCAGAAAGTCTGGGTGGCCCTCAACAATGAAGCAAAGAGATAACAATAAAATGAATAAAAAATTTAAAAAATAAAGATAAAAAGATGGCAAGCACAGCAAAATGAGGGATATCATTCTTCATTAATAAGCAAAAAATGAGATTCAGACCCATGGGTGCTCACATATGAATTCTGCCCAAAAAAATACACACATTGATCAAACACAGAAAGGAAAATCTCTTTTCTGGAGCAACTTTCAGTCACCTTATCCTTATCCTTGGAAAGGAAAAAAATAGATCAGCCTATAAAGTAGTGGATGTAATGATGAGTGTGACCACAATTCTCAGAATACCTATGTGCTGTGAATTCTGAGAATTATCATTCAACAAACCCTAAGGTCAGATGCAGGGGTGGGATTCTACCTGGTTGGACCGGTTCTATAGAACCAGTTATTATGATTCTGCCCAGTTTGGAGAACCGACAAATTGTGCCACTGGCAGGGCCCACCCCTCCCTTTCCCACCCACTCTCTCCTTACCTGGCATGTGCGCCATCAAACTTGCCTGCTAAATTGCTATTTGTCCTTTCCCCCCCCCCCGACCATCAGCTGTTCTGTTGTGCTGGGAGATTTAGATTAATTAGAAAGCAGGAAATCGTTGGATTTCTTGCTTTCTAGCTAATTTAAAAGCAGAGCTGAACCTTCCTTAGGACTGAAGCTTCTGTGTTTCAATGCAGACTCAGGCAGCAGATTGCAGAAAGGTAGATCTCTAAGTGAATCGGTGATTCTGTGAGCAACTCAATCTGCCTGCCTGCTTTGCTTGATTTTGGGTAAAAGTTGCTCTTTTTTAATCAAAAATTCAATATTTACATAAATATTTACAATATTTACATACAAGCCATGCCCAGCCAGTCACGTGACCACCAAGCCACACTCAGTCAGCAAGCCACACACACCCAGTCACATGACTACCAAGCCACACCCACAAATTAGGCCACGCCCATAGAATCGGTTGTTAAGAAATTTGAATCCCACCCCTGGTCAGATGTAAAAAAAATAAGGGATGATATTAGAAAACAGAAAACAGTTCAGTGTGATTTATAAGAGGACTACCACTGGAAAACCACAATCAAAGGATTTGAGCTGACTGGCCACACCTTCATGTCTTGGGTCTGGTCTCCAAATTTCTCTAATATTGACATTTCTGATAAAAAGGAGGAATTATTAAGTATATGGAAAATGATCATACTAATCGTGATTTAATGTTATATAAATGCATACTTTTAGAGGCTAACATAAATAGATATTTATTTGGATATTAGAAGAGAGAGATACCATTACATAATTATGTATATATTCTGTAGTATTTTAATCACCATAGTATAATCTTTCCGTGTAATATTTTCACAATATTCTTCTTTCTTGCATGACTGAAGATATATAAAATTCACACTCATAAATTGCACCATCGCTAGTATAACTTTATGTTGAATGGCAAGCATTATCTCCTACACAGTGGAAAGTAAGTGTGAAATCACATATGTAAAATTTTTCACAGAAGAATCCATTAGCACTGGTGTGTGAGCAGCTAAATGAGAAGGTTAATTGTTTATAAAGTTGCTTCTGCTCAACAGGAGGTGACGAGTAAATTTCCACATTAATCATTCTTGATTTGCTTCAGTTTAGGAGACATTGCTGGGTTACAGCAGGGGGTGGGTGCACTATCCTTCAAGAAGCAAAATATAACAGACTGGAAAGAATGACTCAGATTCTGTTGATGAATCATTTGTTTGCAGGTGACCTCTGCAATGAACAAGAATTTTGAATTTTACCTGTATATGAAATTAGATGCTATTATATTGCTATTATATTCTTCAAGGAATGTAAGACTTTCACATCAAAGGACATAATTGAGCAAAAATGAGAGCTAGTACATGCATTTCATACTTTGCGGTTGTGTGTTCCAAATATTTTTTGTCCTCTGAGACTTCACATCACTCTGCCTTTCTAATACAATAATAATAATGATAATGTACCAAAATTAACTATCACAAGACTGGAAGTCAGTTCTGGAGCATGTCATGGGATGAAAAGACCTTTTTTCCCCATAGTAAATTTAAGATAAAAAGCCTTGGAAGGAGAACCTTCCAATTTAAGAATCCACTTTAGAAGAAGGATTTCCTATATGATATGATGACTCAAAAGAGAAAGGTCAGCAGCATTTATTGCTTGAGTATATTGTGTGAATCTCACCAAGTACAGTTTATCTATATGGTAGCCCAATCTGCAAGCCCAATCGGTGGAATACTTAGTTTTAATATCTATTTTTTTCTTCATTATCAGATGTTCTTGGATTTGTAAGAGTGGCTAGTAAAAAAAAAAGAGCCAAACACCTTTCATACAAAATAATACTACAAAATATTACATTTTGTTCATGTGTGTTTATTTTCATAACTTCATTACTTTGGCATTGTAACATGTTTGTAATTCTTTCTCTATTGCTAATCTATCTGAATCAGAGAAAGGATTGGCCTCTAATACCAACAGATGGCTTGCACATCATGCCACACATCTGACTTAGAATACTGATGGCTTCTTGATCTACTGCATTTAATTGTGGCATTTATTTGCAAAGTTCAGCTAATTGGGCCACATTAGGATCTTGAAAACTGTAATGGGTCTATTGAGGCACTCCAAAGAAGATATCTTCCAGTGCAGAAATCCAGAATTATCGAAGTTCTGTTTAGAAACCATCAGAGATATGCCTATTTCAAAACCATTTAATTCATAATATTGATCTGAATTAAATATTCACTATAACCGTGATGGCGAACCTATGGCACGCATGCCACAGGTGGCACACAGAGCCATTTTTGCTGGCACGTGAGCTGCAGGCAAACTTACCTAACTGCGATTGTGCGTGCCTCACAGCTGTTTTTCAGCCTGTCATTTTCGGCCTCCCAGAGGCTTGAGGAAGGCCTCTGCAGGCTTGGCAGGATGAAAAATAGGCCCGTTTTGTCACTTCCTGTATTTACGGAAATACCGGAAGTGACTAAATGGGCACATTTTTCGGCCTGCAAAGCCTGCAGAGGCCTTCCTCAAGCCTCTGGGAGGCCAAAAAAGGCCTCAAACAGGCTGCAAATCAGTTGTGAGGCACAGTGCAGGCAAGGGAGGATTGCACGCACATGTGCAGCGGGTGTGGGTGCTGGCACGTGAGTGCACGAGCGTGAGCACACACACAATTTTTGGCACAAAAGCCCAAAAAGTTTAGCCACCACTGCACTATAACATAAACCAAAATAAAGCATCGGTTGAGCGGAGATAGTGAAATGCAAGTTCTGCTTTCAGTGATGAATGGTTTAGTACAACATGATAGAGCAGCCATGCAAAATAAGTAATAAAATTCATTCAAATACCATTGATTTTTAAATATATCTTATTGGATTATTTTGCAATGCCTCAGATTAATTCCAGATTTAATCTCCATTTGCCCAGCCAGACAACATTATGTTTTTGAGTGAGCTTATTAACTTTTCTGTTCCCCCAACCTCTCCAATTTATGGACAGCTGGACATTAAATTTAAATTCCTATTCTTGTTTTGCTTAAAATTTAAGCAATAATTCATGATAATTCCTTTCAGTTTGAAGTTTTTGTAGAATGAAGGATGAGGCTCTTTTTGTGGAGAAAAAACAAGATGTCCTATTTTATTAAGAAAAGGATTATGAGGAAACTCAGAATCATTTGCTTCCACCATTCCAATGTGTTTGCAGTTGAAGTGGTAATATGAGTTTTTATTTTTCCTCAGAAATACTACAACTAATTTGAAGTCTACACTAGAAGTTGGAATGTGTCACACTCCATACGTCTCCTTTCATTTCCCTATTACTTTAAAACTCTGCACCATCAAAAGATGGCACCTATGTTTTAAAAGAACCCAGCTGGGACATCCTACAGAACTTGGTTTATGGAATTCTTTCTAATTTTGTTTGTTTAAATTCTGCCTTTATTATTTTTTATACATAACTCGAGGTGGCAAATGTTGTGGAGCAGCAGAATAACCTGAGGCAAACATGGATCGAACTTCAGCTTTTACTTTATTGTAGCAATAAAGGGTTGCCGCGGCTGCCGCGCTAACAAGGTAGCCAGCCGGCAGACAACAGCTGATGCCATTTGACAGCTCCCTTTTATAGCCAGCTGTCAAATGGCATCAGCCAATAGGAATGGTCCATGTTCCCACTGGAAACACAGACCGGAGTGAAGACTTCAGCTCAGTCTTTTCCGAACGCCACACTCCTTTCCCCTAGAATGGAGCATGCATAGTCCTTCATATAACTCGGGCTCTTGCGCAGGCGGCCAGATCTTCTAAGTCCTGATGAAGCTGCTGCTGGAAGGAACTTTTCTGCTTGCTGGGCAACTTCTGGTGCCGACGAAGCTGGCGCCTTGGCTTCAGGCGTTTGTGGGCGAGGGACAGATGGCTATTCAGGTAGGCTTGCATTCCTGTCAGTTCCGTGGGAAGTTTCTTTGGGTGCCAGCGGTTTCTCTGTTGCAGGAACGTCTTGAGGGCCATCTGCAGATGCACTCCAACGCCTTCTAAGCTGATCGATATGGCGGCGCCAGATGCGCCCGTCTTGCAGTTGGACCCTGTAAGACTTAGGACCAGTTACCGCCACAATTTGCCCAGGCATCCACAAAGGGTGTCCCGCATAGTTGCGGGCATAGACCTGGTCATTCTCAGTGAACTCCCTTGCCAGGCTTTTTGACCCTAGGGGTGTGACTGGGGCATACTGCGAATGGAGTCTGTCTAGGGTGGTCCTCAGACATCTACCCATGAGAAGTTCAGCCAGAAACCTATTAGTGGTGGCACAGGGAGTTGTGTGCTGGGTCAAGAGATACTTAGCGAGCCTAGAGTGCCAATCTATAGGCCCAAACTTTGCCAGGGCCTCCTTAACTGATCTGACTGCCCTTTCAGCCAGGCCATTACTGGCAGGATGAAAAGGAGCTGTAAGTGTGTGCCTTATTCCTAGGTTGGCTAGGAAGTAAACTGGGGGACGTTATCACAGGAAGTAAACTGGGGGACGTTATCAGACACGATGGTGTCAGGGAGGCCATGGGTAGAGAATATCCTTGATAGAGCCTTAGTGACAGCTTCTGAAGTTGTGGAGGTCATCAAGGTCAGTTCTACCCATTTAGAAAAAGAATCAACTATCACCAGGAATGTATGCCCATGAACGGGGCCAGCCAGATCAATATGCACCCGGGACCAAGGGGTCACAGCATCTTCCCACCTGCCTGGAGTGGATGTGGGTGGAGCAGGTCTGGTAGCTTGGCATGGCTGACAAGCATTCACCCAACTTGTAATCTGAGCATCCATGCCTGGCCACCATATATAACTGCGAGCCAGGGCCTTCATCCTGACAATGCCGGGATGGCCCTCATGCAGGACCTTTAAAACTGAGTCTTGCAACTTGGAAGGGATAACTACCCTCGTTCCCCAAAGTAAACAGCCTTGCAAAGAAGATAGTTCTTGCTGGCGAATTTTGAAAGGCACGAATTCAGGGGCATAAGGAATTGCCGGCCACCCCCTTCCCTCCCAGTCAAGAACTTGGGCAATTACCTTGTCCCTGGAAGAGTGGGCAGCGATATTGAGGGCAGTGATGGGGAGTTTGAGATCGTTGATCTGGAAAACAGCATTAGTTTGGTGCAGGATCCTCCACAGGAACAGGCAGGGGGCAGCGACTAAGAGCATCAGCGTGGCATAGACTCTTGCCAGGTCGATGAACCATTGTATAGGAATAGGCAGCCAGAAATAAGGTCCACCTGGTCATTCTTGGAGACAAAATCTGAGGAGTTTGTCTTTCGCCAGACAGAAGGCCTAACAGAGGCTTGTGATCCGTGATCAACTTGAAATAGTGTCCATATAGAAACTCATGGAATTTTTTGACAGAAGCAACTGCAGCCAAAGCCTCCTTGTCAATTTGGCTGTAGTTGCGCTCAGCTGGGGAAAAAGTTCTGGAGAAAAAGGCAATGGGTGCCTCAAAACCGTTAGGCAGTCTATGACTTAAAACAGCACCTATGCCAAAAGGAGAAGCATCTGCTGCTAAAACTAAAGGTAAATGTTCATTAAATTGTATCAGGACAGCATTGGATGTAAGTAATGATTTGAGAGTATGGAAGGCATGGGCTTCCCTAGGTCCCCAGTGCCAGGGGGATTGCTTGTCCAAGAGTCTGTGCAGAGGCTCTGCAATGGAAGCTTTATGAGGCAAAAAAGGAAGCGTAAAAGTTAAGAAGTCCTAAAAAGGCCTGGAGCTCAGTTTTGTTAGTTGGCGTGGGTGCCTCGTGAATAGCCCTTACTTTGGATTTGATTGGGTGAATACCAGAGGCGTAAATTCTGTATCCCAAAAATTCTACCTGTGGGGTGGCAATAGTGCACTTGTCTTTCTTTAACTTAAGACCATGCTGTCTGAAACGATCGAGGGCTCCTCTGACTCTTTGCAGTAACTGAGGCTTGTCAGGGGCAGATATTAAAATGTCATCAAAATATGGAATTACACCCGGTAATCCTTGAAGAAGTCTTTCCATTAAGGATTGGAAAATTCCTGGGGCCACACTTACGCCAAATTGGAGGCACCTACATTTGAAAGCGCCCCTGTGTGTTACAATAGTTAGTAGTTCAGTGGCTGTGTCATCAACAGGGAACTGTTGATAGGCCTGTGACATGTCTAATTCAGTGAAAATGGTTCCTGGCTCAAAAGAATGTAGTAGGTGCTGGATAACAGGGACTGGATAGGCACTGATTTGTAAATATTTATTCAATGACGTCTTGTAATCTGTGCAGATTCTTATGCTACCGTCTTTCTTCAGGGGTGTCACTATTGGGGTTTCCCATTTTGTGAAGTCCACAGGCTCTAATACACCTTGTTTAATTAATTTGTCAAGCTCCATGTCTAATTTGGGGCGGATTGCAAAAGGTACCCTTCGAGGCTTTAAATGGATTGGTACTGCCTGAGGGTCCAAGTTGAAAGATATTGGGGTTCCTGAATAACAGCCCAGCCCCTTGCTGAACACATCAGCATAGTCATGAAACAAGGTGTCCACTTCAGCATTTATAATAGAGTGGATTCCGCTTATATGGAGGCCAAGGGCAGGGAACCAGTCTAACCCCAACGGGCTAGGGAGGGCACCATCCACTACCACTAAAGGCAAGTGACCTTTAAAATTTTGAAATTGTACAAAAAACTTGCCTTTTCCGATGACTGGGGTGGTTCTGCCTTGGTAGTCGCATAGGGTTAACTGGCAGCCGTGAAGCTTCTTCTTAGCCATTCTGGGAAGTAGTTGTTTCAAGGTGCTCCATGAGATGATGGACAGTGCTGAGCTTGTGTCAACCTTCATCCTGCAAGGCTTCCCTTCTATAGAAACAAAAACACTAATTTTGTTAGAGCCTTTGTTAGTCAGCTTGGCTTGATAGCAGGTAAAACAGTCTTCAGCTTGTTTTTGGAAATGTTGGGTTGTCTGAGGCTTTTGGGCAAAAGTCTTTCCTGCTTGACAGATCCTGGCTAAATGAGCCTTCCTTTGGCATTTTAGACAAATGGCATTCCTGAACTTGCAGGATGCCCTGAGGTGGTTTCCCCGATAGCTTAGACAAATGGGCTGATGCCGTGGAGGTAGATTGGGGTTTGGCCTGTTTTCCCCTTGACTGGTTTTTTTGCTGCCTGAGGCGATTTACATCATTAGCCTCTTCATAGCCTTCTTCTGAGGAGGCTTCATCGTAATGGATGGCTGAGCTGCCCTGGCTAATTGGATTTCCCTGAATTTCTGCTGCTGAAAGTGCTGATAGTTCAGCAGCTTGAGACTCTTCAATTGCTAATTTAAGGGTTAAATCCCCTTTAGCCAATAGACGCCTTTGTAGCCTTAAATCCCTGACTCCACAAACTAGTTGGTCTAATAACATGTCTTCCAGATAGTCTCTAAACCCACAATGCAAGGCAGCTGTTCATAGGGCAGCCATGCACCCACTAATAGTTTCTCCCTCAGCCCAAATCCGTCTCCTAAAAGCATGACGCCTGACAATTTGAGATGGCTTAGGGGAATAGTGGTTGGAAAGAATTTCCTGCAATTCTTCCCATGGAACAGTCTTAATTGAACGTGGAGCCAATAATGCCGTAGCAGTGTCAAACACTGGCTCCGCAAAAACTTAAAAAGTAGGACTTTTTCCTATGGTCGGAAATGTTAGCAAGGTCTATGGCATCTAGGAAACAGTCAAATTGGTTTCTGTAGGACTCCCATGTTTCCTGTTGGTCTGAAAGGCGGGAATGCAGGGTTTGAAGTCATCTCGACTCAGCGGTGCCGGATCTTTCGAGGAAAGTTGAAATTCGCGCTCGCGAATAGTGACAGTAGCTCTTAAAGTGACATTCAGCTCGGTAGTGACTTTGGCTCTTTTTGTAGTGACTTCGCTCAGCGATTCTTTGCCTGGTTGCCTCTTATATGTATCCCGCCCGCGTCACCAGTGTTGTGGAGCAGCGGAATAACCTGAGGCAAACACGGAGCGAACTTCAGCTTTTACTTTATTGTAGCAATAAAGGGTTGCCATGGCTGCCGCGCTAACAAGGTAGCCAGCCGGCAGACAACAGCTGATGCCGTTTGACAGCTCCCTTTTATAGCCGGCTGTCAAACGGCATCAACCAATAGGAATGGTCCGTGATCCCACTGGAAACACGGACCAGAGTGAAGACTTCAGCTCAGTCTTTTCCGAACACCACAGCTAACTTAATTGTTCCTCCTCACAGCAACAGCCCTGTGAGGTGGCTTAGAAAATAGGATAGGAAAGTATGTCATGTCATTAATTAGAGTGGATTTTTTAAAAATTATATATAAAACACAACAAACTTGTTCATGTAAGAGGTGTTTTTGAACATTTTGAAAGTTGAAAGTTTTGAAAATTGTTTTGTATTCAATTCAGTACAAAAGCAGGTAGGGCAAGGACAAATTGGATTCAATTTAAATTACTTCTTTTAGATACAATTGGTTATGATTACTTCTAGGTAAGGGGGGAAATAACTGAACTCAGTCACTTCTTCCCATCCTTTCACATTAAAACATTTAAAACATTAAGAGGGCATTTTTGGAGAAGCTCTAGGGCAGGTCTGTCAAACTCATGTTGTCATGGTGGTGTCATGTGACGTATCGGGACTTTTTCCCCCTTTGCTAAGCTGGGCCTGGGCAACGCCGCCTACAGTTGGACTTAAGTGTAGTACACAAAATTATCTGCTACAATGTCCTACCAGTCAGTGACTACTTCATCTTCAAACACAACAATACAAGAGCACACAACAGATACAAACTCAATGTAAACCGCTCCAAACTTGAATGCAGAAAGTACGACTTGAGCAACAGAGTGGTCAATGTTTGGAATGCACTACCTGACGCATCCAGCCTGCAGGCTGCAACTTTGACAGCCCTGCTCTAGGCCCTTGCCAGGTTGTATAGGAGTTAGGTGGAGAGAGCTGGTCTACCTGTGTTTAATTACTCCTTTGTTTTAATGTGTCTTCAGAATTATGGCCACCACTTTAGATTTTCAAGAAGGCCCTTATCCTAATAGCGGGGAAATGTCAACTAAACCTAAATAAATAAATACATTATTTTAAAAAAAATTCCACTGCAGATCAATGGTATTGCAATTTAAAGCACCTGAAGAATAATGGGACCAGAGGTGATATTCAGCAGGTTCTGACCAGTTCTGGAGAACTAGTAGCGGAAATTTTGAGTAGTTCAGAGAACTGGCAAATCTTGCCTCTGACTAGCCCCTCCATCCCCATCTCTTCTCTGTCTCCCGAGTCCCAGCTGATCAGCTGGGTCTTCTTTGGTTGCCCTGCCCAGGAGAACGGAGCTGGAAAGCAGGTTGGTGGGGTGGGGAGGGAATGGGGATTTTGCAGTATACTTCCCCTGCCATGCCCACCAAGCCACACCGACAGAACTGGCAGTAAAAATTTTTGAATTCCACCACTGAATGGGACACTCTTCTTTCCACAACTGCTTCCTATTTTGCACATAGCTCAAAATTTCTAAAGATTCAGTCTGCAAAATCCTGAGCAAAAAAGTTCAGTCAAGTTTACTTTACTTTATTGTCATTGCACCTCGTACAATGAAATCTAACACCATCTTCAGTGCACATCATGACCATGAAAATAAACACAAACACACATCCTTCACACTTCCACACATTGAATTGAAACCCCCCCAACACCACACCAACACTGCACCATACAGTAGAATTCAATGGAGCTACTGCCCTGGGATAGAAGCTGTTTTTCAGCTTATTTGTCCTTGTTTTTATTATCCTGTACCATCTGCCAGATAGTAATAGTTCAAAACAAAAAAAAAGGGGTGCCCAGGATGAGATGGATCTTTGAGAATGTTTTGAACTTTCTTAAGGCAGCAGGAGCTATAAAGCTCTTCCAAAGAGGGGAGAGGGCAACAAATGATCTTGTGGGGAATGACGTTAACAGTGCTTAAAAAGAGCCTCTGTGGTGCAGTGGTTAGAGTGAAGTACTGCAAGCTACTTCTGCAGCCAGCTGCCTACAGTTTGGCAGTTCAAATCTGACCAGGCTCAAGGTTGACTCAGCCTTCCATCCTTCTGAGGTGGGTAAAATGAAGACCCAGATTGTTGGGGGCAATATGCTGACTCTGTAAACCGCTTAGAGAGGGCTGTAAAGCACTATAAAGCGGTATATAAGTCTAAGTGCTATTGCTATTATACTTGGTATCATGTATTTCCAAAGCACTGCCAGTTTATCCGTGCGGTCTTTAAAGTATTTTCCAAACGTAGTTAACTAGGTGTCATCTATGTTAGAGTACATTTATTTACCACCCTAGGTAAATTGAATTGAACTTGATCCTTGATAACTTTATAGACATCTCCTTGTTGTTTTCTTAGTGGCAATACAGAAGTGGCATCTTTCAGGATTATTTCTATTTCCCAGTTCAATCTACCACTGGAATTTCTTGATGGCTACCCCTCCAAGTTCTTACCAGGTTCAACCTCAGCTTTTAAAGATCAGACACAGTTAGCTAGGCATTTCTTATTGCATCTAGATCTCTGTATCTATATAGAAAACACAGTCGGCAAAGTGAGAAGGAAGTCAATCCTTAGTAGAGTATAAATCTACTCTACTAGGCAAACTAGTGTAAAATTCAATACTATTGATTGCCTTTGAGGAAAATAAATGCATCTTTTCAGTTGAAATCAGGAAAACTAATTCAGTTGGACTGTGCCTAATTTTATTCATGAAGATAAATTAATCTATTCATGGGATAAAGCATTGTAGGAAAATCCAGGAAAACAGGGCAGTGCAATAGCAATGGCACTTAGGTTTATACAGGTAATCTTCCACTTGCAACTGCAACTGAGCCCAAAATTTCTGTTGCTAAGTGAGATAGTTGTTAAGTGAATTTTGCCCCATTCTTGTTACATTCTTGTTAAGTGAATCACTGCAGTTGTGAAGTCAGTAACACGGTTGTTAAATGAATCTGGTTTCCTCATTGACTTTGCTTGTCAGAAGGTCACAAAAGGGGATCACATGATCCCAGGACTCCGCAATCGTCATGAATATGAGTCAGTTGCCAAGCATCTGAATTTTGATGACATCATTATGGGGACGCTGGACCGGTTGTAAGTGTGAAAAATGGTCATAAGTCATTTTTTCCAGTGCCATTGTAACTTTGAACAGTCACTAAATGAACTGTTAGAAGCTGAGGACTATTTGTATACCACTCTATAGTGCTTTACAGCATTCTCTGAGCCATTTACAAATGTACATTAAAATTGGTTCTAAACTCTATTGTATACTTCTTGTCCAATCATTACATAAGGTTTTTTATGTATATCGGATATTTGAGTGAGTCCAGAAGTATTTCACGAGAAGACTACTACACTCCTCTGCTCGCAACAGAATACCGAATATCTCAGGCTTAAGATTTTGGGCTTGGACAATCTTGAACCATGCCGCCTACAGTTGGACTTAAGTGTAGTACACAAAATTACCTGCTACAATGTCCTACCAGTCAATGACTACTTCATCTTCAAACACAATAATACAAGAGCACACAACAGATACAAACTCAATGTAAACTGCTCCAAACTTGATTGCAGAAAGTACGACTTCAGCAACAGAGTGGTCAATGTTTGGAATGCACTACCTGACTCTGTTGTTACATCCTCTAACCTCCCCACTCCTTTAACCCTCAAACTATTCACTATTGACCTCACCCCATTCCTAAGAGGTCTGTAAGGGGCATGCATAAGTGCACAATCATGCCTACCGTCCCTGTCCTTTTGACCCCATTTATTCGTACCTATTTCCTGTATTCTTACTCATGTTTATACCTATTGTCTTGTAAGTGATTGACAAATCAAATAAATAAAAATATATAAAAAGTATTAAATATTTCATAAGTTAATGCTATTCTTTGACTACAAAAACAGCTACAAATGGTTTCCCTTTGGATAGATTAATAGCACTAGATTGTTTAAAAAAACCATGACATTTCCAGTCTGACCATTTATATTTGCAAATATCAAATAGACCCCCTGAAAAACAAGTCTGGGATTGTTTTAAAATATTAATTCTGCAGGAAATATCACTGAAGCTTACAATTTTATGGTATGTTGACATTTGAAGAAAGAAAGGCAGTGTTGAATCTGAAGACAATTAAGAGGAAGAAATAATTTTGAAAGTTTGCAGCATAACTGGCCAAGAGGTTTCAACTAAATTAAATTAATGACTTCAGTCTCAAATGTGGTATTATGGGATAAGCATAAGGTACCATTTTGGCAATGATATTTGCCCTGATCAGTGATCATAATAAGTTATTAACTTCTTTTACTTGGATAAAAATTGCATAATTTATGTCTGTGCTTTTTTGTACTCTTTCTTTCTTTACTAAAAATATGCAGTTTTGTAAAATATACTTTTATTGTAAAAATCTACTTTTTATTGACTGATACTGCTAAGTGCATATTTGAATAACATGAACACATCTAATGCCAGAGTTAATGATACAAGATTTCAATGAACGTTGTCCTTACCAGACCTCAGGGTAAGACAGAATGCGGCTAAGGGTTGATTCGGCCCCCGGATATCCAATCATAAATATTTTTTTGAGGTAAATATTTTATGAGAACAATAATAATGATCCCAAACATCTCACTGCATCACCACCAGCTTTTGCAAAAAGCCTCCTTCTGAGACAGCTGTGACCATTAGGAACATAGGGCTTCAAACCAGCATTCAATCAATTTCAGGATGCGATGAAGTCTGAAGGAATATTGTAAAAGAACTGAAGAAGTGTTGATAAACCTTGTCACTGTCATTTGGAAAGCTTTAATGCTAAATTTAATTTTGATTTTTGGTGGGGTCTTTTTTCCCCATGAAGTCATATTAATAATATTATGTTAATACAGGAAGGAAAAAATGTCAAAATAAAGTGTTATTTCTTAGAATGTTTCTTGTACTATTTAATAAAATTATTCCCTTTCTGTGCAGTTTACAACCTAAATGTTGAAGAGTAATATTACTAAATTCTAAGAGAATGTAGACTCAGTTGCATGATTTTCACTGGAAAATTTAGATTACACAAGTCTTGTGTGAAAATAAAACTTGCAGTTTGAAGTAGTACATTGTATATATGGACTGTATTAGGTAACATGCTTGTTCACATATGTTCACATTATTGCCTGATACTGGGAAGAAACACTGCAGTTCTGTATTTTGTTTCTCAACTTGCAATGTCTAGAATACTTATCTATAACAAATTGGCATTTTCTCCTGTAGAGAATAATTAAGTTATTCTTGTCAATTGAATAGCTGCTTCTTGCATAACCTATTCTAAAAGTTGGATAAAATTTAAAACTTGGTTAGAGTTACATACAAAGAAAATTCCATTAATTGACAAAGTTCTTGATCTTTAGAACAGTCAAATTTAATCATGTCAGAATTTTAAAAAATAAGAAGCATATATTTTTAAACAATATAGTTCTTCCAATTTCAAATAAAGAACATATGTACCAAGGTTTTGCCTGATACGAAACAAATTTCATTGCACTGCATTTACTCTGCAAATGTTATATTATGATTCTGTTCCCTTGGCACCATCCACTGAGTTATATGTCAGTGACTACCACATAATTGCTCAATTTACGTTATATAACTGTACTTGTGTGCTGGATGTAACTTTTCTTTTTTACAACATACACAGCAGTGAAAATGCTGTGGCTGTTAACCTTAATCATCTGTGTTTTTTAAGAACGCTCAGGAAGATACAGATTCTGTATAATCCCTTCTGCCTTAAATGGATGTTTAGTTTTGTTTTCCCTTTTTCCCTTTCCTGTCTGCAAGTTATTTCTACCTAAAAGAACTGGTACTGTAAAGTATGTGAAAGACTACTTAAAAGCAAACTTTATAGGTATAATAATATCCTGGGGCTTTGGCTTAAATTTGAGACAACTTTTCAAACAAATGTGAGAAAGAAGAAAAAGAAAACTTCGGAAGTAAAAGATCCTGTTTTTAGAACTTTTTAAAAAAAACAATTCACACATTTAAGTTATAATCCTCAAATGATGTTTTGTATGTTATGAAATCTAATAGTAGAAATACTTGAGTTTGTTTGAGTACATAGTCATCTCTTAGCAATCACATAGACAGGCCTCCTCTGTCCCCTTCAGATCTTCCAATGCATCTATTGCTGCATTTAATAATTGAATCATCCACCTTTCTGCTGATTCTTTTCCTCTTCTTGTTCTTTCCCCCCTTTTTTAAGTATTTATTTATTTTATTTATTTATTTGATTTGTCAATTGCTTACAAGATAATAGGTATAAGTATAAACATAGTTATGAGCACATGAAATGGATACATATAAGAAAAATAAAAAGAAAGAATAGGACAGGGACGGCAGGCACGTTGGTGCGCTTATGCACGCCCCCTACAGGCCTCTTAGGAAAGGGGTGAGGTCAATGGTAGACAGTCTAAGGTTAAAGTTTTTGGGGTTTGGGGAAGAAACCACAGAGTCAGGTGGAGTATTCCAACATTGACCACTCTGTTGCTGAAGTCGTATTTCCTGCAATCAAGTTTGATGCGGTTAACCTTGAGTTTGTATCTATTGTGTGCTCTTGTATTGTTATGGTTGAAGTTGAAGTATTCATTGACAGGTAGGGCATTGCAATGTATGATTTTATATACTATACTTAGATCGGACCAAAGGTGGCATAATTCTAGATTTTCTAGGTCTAGAGTTTCGAGTCTGGTGTCATAAGGTATTCTACAACGAGTAGAGGAGTGGAGAACTCTTTTTGTGAAATGTTTCTGGACTTTCTCAACTGTGCTAACATCAGATACGTAATGTGGGTTCCAGACTGATGAGCTGTATTCGAGTATTGGTCTAGCAAATGTTTTGTGTGCTCTAGTTAGTAGTGTGATATTACCAGAGAAAAAGCTACGTAGGATTAGGTTAACAACTCTTAATGCCTTTTTGGCAATGTAGTTATAGTGGGCTCCAGCACTTAGATTATTAGAGATGAGTATTCCAAAGTCCTTGACAGAGTTTGGAAATATTATATACTTCTCATGGGGAACTAGGATTCTTCATAATGTCTCCAAACCATAACAATTTGAGGCTGAGCATTTTTGCCTCAAGTGTGGATTGATTTATTCTATGATCTATTTGTTTGCTTTCTCAGATATCCATGCTCTTCCCAGGAAAATTCTCCAAAACTAAAGTTCAAGAGACTCAGCAGTCTATCTGCTTTTTTTCAAAGTCCAACTTTTACTTCTACAGATGTTTCCCTTGTAAATCTGTTTTTGCTGTTTGGGATTTTCTTTTCCTGAATGGGAATAACATCAACCAGATGTCCTAGAGGCTTTAATCTAGTAATAAATCATAAACATCATTAGTACTTCAAAAGATCCTCAGCTCTTTCTCAGATGCATATTGAGAGCTTTCTAAAATATGGGATCCATTGTTCTGTACTAGGTTATCAATCACTTTACATTACATTTACATTTACAAAACATTTATATTGTTTCCTAGTATGATTTGATTGCTTATTTGTATCCTTTGACTACTATTAAGTGTTATACCTATGATTCTTGACAAATGTATTTTTTCTTTTTCTTTTTATGAACATTGAGAGCATTTGCACCAAAATAAATTTCTTGTGTGTCCAATCACATTTGGCCAATAAAGAATTCTATTCTATTCTATTCTATTCTATTCTATTCTATTCTATTCTATTCTATTCTATTCTGTTCTGTTCTGTTCTGTTCTGTTCTGTTCTGTTCTGTTCTGTTCTGTTCTGTTCTATTCTCTAATGTTAAAACACAGGGTTTATCATTGCCTTCCTCCTGGATGAAATAATGCTTTTTCCATTGTCAGTAAAATAATCATATGCCTCCATTATTTCCCTGCATTGCTGTTGCCTGGTTTAACTGCTGTTTGCTATCGTTGGACAGCTGGATGACATTGAGGCCATGGGTTTATCTGCTGGAAGCACATACTTTTGGCATACACTCCCAACATTTTTTGTTCATCCCTTCTAGACCAAATCCATGATGGACACAGGATAGTGAGGTCTGAGGGAGAAAAAAAAGCTTGGTCTTTTTTTAGACTTTATTAGGAATACAGAATGGTAAATTTAAAAAAAAGATAAACATGGGTGTTTGGCTTTAAGAAAAGATTTAGGTTTTAAAAGAGGGAATGATAAGAAAGAGGGAATGATAATTAGGGCCACCTAAGATGGTGATTCAGCTTCAGAGAACTTGGGCGCATCTTTTGAGCACATATAGACTAAAAAAACAACATAGAAATATATGTAGACTAGATTGCTTCTTGTTTCTAGAAAATAACCGCATAATTTTGCATGTGTGGTCTTAAATTCTTGATTTGTGAAAGCTAGGTGTTTCATCCAGAGAAAGTCAAAAGACAATTACAGTAAATTCCTTCCTTGCTGTTTAACTACAAAGGGAGAAGAATTGCTTTTCCCCAGGAATTAAACCAACTGGCCCTCATAAACCTGTAACATAAGGGAGGGATTAATCTATGGATTAGCTGTGGGTACATTCTGATCCAACATAAATCTCTAAAAGGTTGTGTTTCTTGATGTATTTTTAAAGTACTGCAATATACTACTACTATGGCTGGGTATATATATAAACAGAAAAGGTATAAATTTAATATTTATATTTATTTGTAGCAATTGTATATAAGTAGAAGAATCTATGTACATAGACTCTTTCTTTCACCCTTTGCAAAAGACTTATAATTCTCAGAAACTTCTGAGACAAGCCCCTGCAGTTTTCTTGGCAAGATTCTTCAGAAATTGTTTCCCACTGCCTCCTCCTTAGGGCTTGTAATGAGTGACTGGCCCAAGGGCGCCCAGCTGGCTTTGTGACTAGAGGGGGACTAAAACTCACTATCTCCAGGTTTCTAGCCTGGTGCCTTAACCACTATACCAAATTGGCTCTCTCAAACTTTTTAATTTGCAGGAAGTTTCTTCTGGTGACAAAATCTGCTTATTAAAATTTCCCAGAACTCCTGATCAAGAGGAAAAAAACAAAACTCTAGCAATGGGAAATTGGCTGTGTTTGGTCCCCCCCCCCCACTTTTTTTTCTTTTTGTTTGTCACAGAATCTATTAAATTATCATGGAATGATAGTTTGTAAACCTCCAGCACAGTTTCCCAAGCTGCAACAAACTGCCATTACTGCTTCTTTGGCTATTGTGGATTATGTCAGAATCCTAACTGGTAGAGACAAAAAGAGAAAGGCAGGTAGCTATTCCAGTTTGCATCTGCAGCAGGTCCATATAATGAGAAGCTGAAGCATGGAATATATAACCTGTTGATGAAACTGGAATGCATAACTTTGGTAAGAAATTTATCCAAGCCATTAAAACAATATACCACGAACAAACTGCAAAGGTGATGGTGAATGGAGAATTAACAGAATCCATAGATATAAGAAAAGGGACTCTGCTGTTTGTGCTAACATTGGAAGTCTTGAATAGGAATATCAGAGAAGAAAAAGAAATGAAAGGAATGAAAATTAAAAAGGAGGAGTATAAATTGCAAGCTTTTGCAGATGACCTGGTATTTATATTAGAAGACCCATTGGAAACAGCACCTAAATTAATAGAAAAAATAGAAGAATATGAAAAAGTAGCAGGTTTGAGAATAAACAGACAAAACAAAGATATTAACAAAGAATATGTTAGCAAGACGAACGAAAGAGTTGGAAGAAATTTTAAAAATACAGGTCACAAACAAGGTTAAATATTTAGGGATTCATATTACACCAAGATGTAGTACGCTGAAGGAAGATAACTATGTTAAACTCAAACAGCAGATTGCGACAGATTTGATGAAATGGGAAAAATTGCAACTATCATTGATTGGGAGAATATCCACAATTAAGATGAATATATTGCCTAGAGTTTTATATTTATTCCAGACAATTCCTATTCGATTAGGGAAAGAGTTTTTTGAAGATTTAAATAGAATTGTGTTGAAATATAGTTGGCAGGATAAAAAAGCAAAAATAACATTAAAACTGTTACAAGATGCAAGAATAAGAAGAGGGTTTGCCTTGCCCAATTGAGAGCTATATTACCAGGTGACAAGTTTGATGTGGGTAAAGGAATGTGTTTATGTTTTATTTCCTATTTATGTTTTGGGTAAAGGAATGGATAAAACTAAGGAACAGTAGATTATTGACTTTAGAAGGTCATGACTTGCTGTTGGGATGGCATGCCTTTCTCTGGTGTAAGGGAACTAAAACACAGGGGTATTCAATTCAAATCATTATATTTATATTTTTTGTCTGTCCTGTTTCAATTATCTATTATCTTTTCTCATTAAACAAAGTTTCTCCTGTAGTTACTGATTGGAGTATGACGCCTTTATATCTTTTAAATTTATCCATTTAACTCTTATTTAGGCTTCAATATATACCCTAAAGTTATAATATTCAATATAATACATAACTTCCATTCGGATTCTGCTTGGTACATTCTTAAAATACACACTATATTCTTAAAAAAAGAAAAAAATATAAATATATGTAATTAAAACAACACATTCCATTCCAATTCAATTCTATCATTAATGTTAATATTCATTAAAATCTTAACTTCTTTAACATTACTTTTAACATTACTTTTCAATTAAATATGGGAACAATTATAAGCTTTCCATAATTAATTCCCCCCCTTCACTTATATTTTATAAAACATTAACTAATTAAAATGTTCCCATCCCTTCCTAATTCAATTTTCTCATTTATTTTATTTCACTTATTTTATTCACAAACATTTCACTAAATTACACTAACTATTTTATCCCTCATTTTAATCATACATTGTTTCCAATTTTCTAAAGTTATTTCTATTACTAATATAACAATACAATCTTATTTACCTTTACAGAATCCCCTTTTCAGTTAAATTTTCACCCATTATCTCTAAATAGGTCCTGTTTCTCTATATCTTGTTCCGGTCCTTTGTAACTTCTTTTCCTTTCCTTCTTCCCTCTCTTCTTCTCTCTCCCCTTTTTACCCCCTTGTCTCTCTACCTCTATTTCTCTCTTCTGTATTCCCCTTTTCTGTTGCTTTCCAATATTATACTTATTTTTCGAATTATTTTTCTTTTCTTTGGTTGTTTTTTTAAGTCTTAAATTCTCCATCCTCTTTCCCCCCTTTCCTTTTTCTTCCCCACAGAGAGTTACTTGTTCATTAAAGATGGCTTCTTCTTTGTCCCAGTCTTCTTGTTTTGCAGACGTTTCTTGTTGTTTCTCATAGTTCCAAATCTCCATTTCTAAGAATTAAAAAATGAAGCCAAAAGAACCCTTCCCTTCTTGTGCATCTTCTTTGTACTTTTTAAGTTACATTTTCAATTCATCCAGAACTAGTGCCATTGTATAAATTTTTAAACAACCACGCAATTAATTTTAGTCATTCAAATGCAATAACCAAGAATCCAAAGATCACCAAGCAATCCAAATACACACAAGCTGTTTCTTTTTGCTCTTTTTTTCACTTTCTCTTCTTGGGGTTCTACTGTTTAGTTACAAAGTTTCAGTTAAAATGTATCTTTTAGAAGTCTTGTTGAAGTTTTACTGTAGATTCTTTTTAATTCCAGGCAGTCTCCTCCCTCTTTCCAGCCCTTTTATTCTTTTTCTCTCCCTTTCTGCTTATGAAAAAAATTTTTTTAGTGTCCAGAAATCTTTATTATCCCTTTGACATTTTGTTTTATTTTCAGCTTAATTGCCTGTTGATGTCAAAGCGGATTTTTCCGATTTCTTATTTAAGTCTCTTAGTTGTCAGCATAGGGAAAGGGAGAGAAGAAAAAAAACCCAAACCTTTCCCTTTTCACTTTCCTTCGCTGCTTCCAACTCTTCTTTGGGAGCAATGTTATTTTTTTGTAAGTTTAAATTCCAGGGTACCTTAGTTGTTGCTTTTGCAATTTAACCCGGTCAGCCAAAACTTTCACTTCTTATCTTCCTCCTGCACATTCTTTTCCAGTCGAGTTCTTTTTTGAGGTGGCCATTTCTGACCACCGCTGCAACCGCCTTCGGGAAAGGGAGTAATGGCCAGCTGAGGAGGAGAGATGTGGCTCTCCTCAACCCTGCTGGCAGTATCCCCCCTCTTCACCACCTCTATGGGGTGGCTTAGCCCCGAAACCAGCCAGCTCGGGGTGCTCCAGTGGTGAGCCCAGACCGAAACCGCGCACGATCGCAGATCTCTGTCTGTCGCCAAAGGAACTCAAACCGGAAGCTCGAGAGGCATTGTTTTTGAACTGAGAGAAGATAAAAAGACAATACTACTTTAAAATTCCAACATGGATATCAACTATTGAAGCTTTTTTAAATCCAATAATATATAAAAAGGAACAAACAGTTAGATATGGTGAGATATTGAATGAAAAGGGTGAACTTAAATCTATGCAAGAGTTGGAAGAACAAGGTGTAAAAATGAATTGGTTTTTCTATTTGCAAATACAATCTAGGTTTGATAAAGACTCTAAAGCAGAAGGTATTTATGATAAGTTGACTGATTTAGATAAAATTTTGATGGGTACTGATGAAAAAGTAATTTAAAAACTTTATGGACATCTATTAGAATTTAAATTGGAGGAGGAACAAGTTAAAGAAATGAACATTGCTTGGGGGGGAAATTTTGGATATGGGATTGATTTAGAAAAATGGCAAAAATTGTGGTCTCAAAATTATAAAATGACAATGTCAACTGCATATAAAGAAAATTTGTATAAGATGTTTTACAGGTGGCACCTACCCCCAACGAGACTTGTGAGAATGCTTAAGAATAAATCAGATAAATGCTGGAAATGTCGTCAGATACCTGGTTCATATTACATATGGTTCATATTACATATGGTGGACATGTTTGGACGCAAAGAAATATTGGACTAAAATCCACACATGGTTGGAAGAAATGATAAAACAACATATAGACTTTAAACCAGAGGTCTTTTTATTGGGAGTCATACCGGACATATACAATAAAGAATTGAAATATTTGATTGTAAACATTTTAACAGCAGCTAGAATTGTATTTGGGAAGAACTGGAAAAATGACAAAATACCTATGCAGGAGAAAGTTATTAAAAAAATTATGGACTGTGCTGAAATGAGTAAACTGACATTTGAAATGAGAGAACAAGAAGACAAGCAATTTTATATGATATGGGATTTGTTCTATCAATGGTTGGATAAAAAGACATGGTAAGGTAACAGAATAGATAATTTTGTTATAGAAGTTTAATAGATTGATACAAAATATAATGTAGACATATATAACCATTGGATGGTAGAATAATACAATATTGATGGAATAAATACAGATAATTAATAATTGATAAACAGATAAGCATATGTTAGTTTGACAATGTGAGATTGATATAAATTGTGAACAATGATTATGAAAGGATCACACAAAAGATTCTAAACCAACTGACACACTGTATGTACAAAATGGAAGATGGTTTTATGTTTTTTTTTTAAATGTATTGTCTGTGTATGTTTGTCTTAAAATAAAAAAATATATAAAAAAAAGAAATTGAATGAGTGAGTGAATGAATGAATGAATGAATAAAATTGTTCTGATTCTTCAGAACAATGTTAAATCTTTTGATCTACTCCGGCAAGCCTCCTCTGTGCCTTCCTATTTGGCAAATCTGTGCCTTCCTATTTGGCAAATCTGTGCCTTCCTATTTGGCAAATCTGAGGATGTTTTCCTCCTTTGTAAATTCAAAACATATGACAATTATGAAAAGAAAACCCAAACAAACAACAGCTGTCTATATAAGACTACGCAACTCTCTGTTGGTTCAGGTAATTGGGTGACAATTTGTGATCAGTGTATATCAAATCTATAACAAAAAAGTGATTCGTATACTTTTTTCAAATTAATTTTATAATGTATGATTGCATGTTTTGTTTGAATCATTTCATTTTCTAATTTAGTTTTTAAAATTATTGCCGTTCATGATCTTCCCACTGGATGCAACAGACCTACCACAGACTTTCCATTTTCTTAAAACAGGTCCATAGTTGGCTGTTTACTGCACAGCTTTTTTGTCTGAATGTGTTTCTTCAACCAGGCAGTTGGACTCAACTGGCTTTGGTTTTCTAACTAGGTTGTAACTAGTTTGTAGACAACATCTGTCCTGTGCAAAACAGAACATTTATATTTTTTTAAAAACGCTTTGTGGTTAAGAAGCATAAATGGCTTTGAATTTGCTCCGACATGCTGTTGAGAAAGAAAACAGTTTTTCTTATTTTCAAACCATGACTTCTCCACACATCTGCCCAACAATTCAAGTGTGTAATTGTACACTGTTAACAAAAATTGCTTCTTAGGAAATCAGAATTATTTTTAAGTTCTGGTACTACTTTTCAATTACGTATGGTTTATTCTTTTTGAATGCCTTCCTTTTTATATGCGGGACATGTAAGGCAAAGATGTGTATTTAGAGAAGAGCTCTCCACAGAGGTGATATTCAACAGGTTATGACCAGTTCTGGAGAACTGGTAGTGGAAATGTTGAGTTGTTCAGAGAACTGGCAAATACCACCTCTGACTAGCCCTGCCCCCATCTATTCTCTGCCTCCCAAGTCCCAGCTGATCAGCTGGGTCTTCTTTTGGTGTCCTGCACAGGAGAACGGAACTGGAAAAATTAGTTGGGTGGGGAGGGAATGGGGATTTTGCAGAATCCTTTCTCTGCCATGCCCACCAAGCCACGCCCACAGAACCGGTAGTAAAAAAAATTGAATCCCACCACTGGCTCTCCATTTCAAAATGCCCATTTTTTTCAGCAACAACAGAAAATATATAACAGACTAACTTCTTCCTTTCAGTGACTTTATTTGGGGAGAAGCAGCAAGGCCTGTAACCAGACAGTTGTTCCAAGCAATAGGTACTCCAGCATGCAAAGTAAGTTAAGCTATTGACATCTTATTCTGGAAAGAAAGATATATCATAATGTTTCCAAGATGGTCTCCACCTCAAAACACTGGAAAACACAAGAGAGAATCACTTGGATGTGTCAATCTGTGTGAAAGGTGGCAGCAGTTGGGAATGTAAGTAAACATTTCCATGACTGCCATTGGAAAATCTTCAGGCATTGATGATTCCAGCATTGGCAATGTGTCCATTGCTGCAGAAGTCCAACAGACTTTGTACAGATTGGCTTTCAGAAAGCTGTGATTAATTTTGTGCTGAACCCCATCTTCCAGTGTTGAAAACTTTGTTTCTCTACAAAAAAAAGGGGGGGATTTTCTGTTTTTCCACATCATTGATGGGGGTGCATTGCTAAACAATTAATTTTTTTGATGTCAAACAAAATTTAATTGTTACAAGGCTGCTGTTCTTTTTACATCATCCTACAGATGTACTACCTACCCACATTTCCTGGTTTGTAAAAGTCTATGGGAAGATATTTTTTTTGATGGCTTGTACTAGCATTTAGGGGAAGTATCAGAGAGTAAGTAAGGAGGACGTTATGTTAGAGAGATCTTCTTGCATACATTTCATTACCCAAACTAGGTAACATCATCAATGTTAGTCCACTCATTTCAACCCTGAGCTACAACTATTCTCCTTTATTGGCATCTATATTTGTCACTCATTTCCTATCTAACAATACATATTGTAGAAGGATTCCCATTGGTATAGTCTGAATTTTTCATCAACATTTTTTTCCACCGAAAAATACTATTTGTAGTCGATCAAATTGAATTGAATGTTAGGGAGAATAATCCTTAATTTTGGTTCAGCATCAGTTAACATCACACATTATAACTGAGCTTTTGTAGACACAAAAACAGGCATGCACACACCCATCTGTGCAAAGTAGGGTCAGCATTTCACACAACCCAATCACATAAAAACATAAAAAAGGATGTGGATACATAGAAAGTCTGTGCCATAAGTCAATATCCAGAGAAATGTAAAACATACCACCATGTGTTTCTTATTGCAGTTACATCCTGCATTTCCTTGGAAGCTCAATCATACAAGTAAATTTTGTTTTTTCCAGTTTAATTCATTCAATAACACTGTGAACTAAGTTGAGTTCTCATGACTGCATATGTGCCATAAGTCCAAATTATTGAAAGTTGAATTTTCCAAAAGAAAATTCAAAGGAAAAAATTGAAAAGCAAAGTATGAATAAGTAAAAGGAGTCCTCATAGATTTTATTCTGCTAGTTATTGCCGAGTATAGGAGGAAGTGCTCATCTCCATTTCAAGGCCATTGAGCCAGTACTGTCTGAAGATATTTCTGCAGTCATGTGTCCAGCATGACATCATGGAGAGCTATTACCTTCCTACCAAAGTGGTACCTATTTATTTACTTGCATTTGCAGGCTTTCAAACAGCTAGGTTGGCAGGAGCTGGCAAGTAACGGGAGCTCACCCATTGCATGGCGTTTGGGTCCCAAACCTGGGCTGCTAGCTTTCCAGCCAGCAAGCCCAGCATCTTAACCACTGAGCCATCACGCCATCATGAATAGAACATGGAAAAACTAAGCAGTGTGACATTCCTGGCGCTCTGTTAAAAAGAAGAAAATTAATAAATTAATATATAGTATATCCAGTATACCATATAAAATATTTTAGTATACTTTTTTTTAGTATATTGTTATATTTTTCAGCAGTTCTTAGAAAATTCTTTGGCTACTGAGCAGGAGAAACAGGCAAATCTATCAAACTTTAGTAAACTTTGAAAATATCCCTTGTTTCGGATAAAATTAATTCTTGCTTAGTTAGGATGAAACTTGGTTGGAATTAAATTTGTAATAGCAACAGAGACTTTGACCAATTAGTCCTCTGTGTTGTGGCCCGCCAGCGGCTGACGGAACTGGCAGCAGAGTTGGATAGCGGGGAGGTTGGGGAGGAACCTGGGCCAGTCCTGGAGGCTGAGGAAGGCTCGGATGAGGGCTCTGCATCAGAGGCAGAGATGGGGCCAGGGCAGGCTGGCAGTCATCAGCTGCCTTCAGGCTCCGACAGCAGTGTGGCAGGGGAGCTTCTGGAACTGGTTCCCAGTTTGCGCATGAGCAGAGCTGCAGAAAGGAAGGAACAATTAAGAACTCAGGGTCGATGTGGGAGTAAGGCCACAGGTGGATGATGAATGGCCTTCCCATAAGGATTAAAAGAGGAGCAAAGGGGGAGGGGGCTTTTGCCAGGAATGATTTGTTCATTCATTCATTTGTTCCAGCCTCATGAAGATCTGTCTGTGTAACCTAGAGACTCTGTCCAGCACTTCCCTATCAGCACTGCATGTGAAAATATTTACCAGGCAGCTTTCCAAGATAGATAAGGTTTGAGCTAATAATTCTATCTTTGCAAGACTGTTTGCCAGGCCATTGGCTGAATGTGAATGCAATAAATTCACACTCATTTAATAAAAGAGGTTTTGCCAGGACCCAGAGTTGCTTTTTGGGGAAGCCGAGGACAGAACACTCTGCATGTTTTCAAAATAAATTCGCAACACTGTCACTTTATAGCTCAATAGATCTGAACTTCATAAATATAGTCCTTTCAGCTTCAGTTGAGTTCCACTGATGCCTGGATCAGAGTGAGGCATGGTAAAACAGAATGCTGTTCTACCATTTTTGAAAAGAGAATAATGAAGGCACCGTCATGGGGTAAAATTAGCAGGCAGATCTTTACCTAAGAATGAAAAGTGCCAGATATGCAGGTTTACTACAGTCATGCTTTATTAAGAGTCTATGAGGTCTTGGTCCAACATGCAAGGACATGTTAAGTTATGTTCCCAGGTAAGAGACCCATACAAGCCCACTTATCTAGTTAATTTCACACAAGGAATTTCCAACAGTGCAATTGCATTGGCTAATCCTATCTGGTTATTTAGACATTTCTAAGTAAGTGGAAAATCCCCCAAAAGTTCACCTTTGCATATGCATATCATAATAGTGACAATGTCAACTTTCATAGCATGCCAAAGTTCTAAAGGAATAGAATAGGAACTGAGTTTTGTCTAGGAATGGAACAGAGCAAGTTCACACCAATCTGCTCTTCCCCAAGTGAAAATCAAAGTTATTGTGTTCCATCTCATTATCAAGCCAGATTAAATGCACACTGAAGTTGACAATATTTAAGAACAACGATGGAGAATGCAGGACCATGATGGTTATTTTAAAAAAGCAAACAGCATGCTAGAGTCATGTGAAATACTCAAGAGAATACAGAATAACAGAGTTGCAAGGGATCTTGGAAGTCTTCTAATCCAACCCCTTGATCAAGTAGGAGATCTTATACAATTCTGGACAAATGGCTGCCCAATCTCTTCTTGAAAACTTCCAGTGATGGTGCACCTACAACTCAGGAGGCAAACTGTTCCACTAGTTAATTGTTCTTGCTGTCAAGAATTTTCTCCTTAGTTCTAGGTTGGATCTCGCCTTGATAAGTTTCCATCCATTACTGTCCTCAGATGCTTTGTAGAATAGGTTGACCCCTTCTTCTCTCTCCTCAATTTTGGAAGACTGCTACATGTCATCCCTTCTCTTCATTAGACTAGACATATCCTGCAACTGTTCGTCATATATGTTTTAGTCTCCAGCCCCGTAATCATCTTTGTTGCTCTTCTCTGCACCTTTTCTAGAATCTCAACATCTTTTTTTGTATCGTGGTGACCAAAACTGGACTCAGTATTGCAAGTGTGGTCTTACCAAGGCAAACAGTACTAACACTCCACATGACCTTGATACTAGCCCTCTGTTGATGCAGCCTAGGACTACATTTACTTTTTTGACAGCTGCAGCACACTGCCAGCTCATATTTAAGGGATTGTCCACTAGGACTCCTAGATCCCTCTCACAGTTGCTGCTGTTGAGCCATGAACTACCTATTCCAATGCTGTGCGTTTAGTTTTCCTTGCCAGAAAAGGAAAACTAAACAAGGGAAGAGAAAATAAGAAGGGAAAAATAGAACAGCCAGTATAACATAGACATTTTTGCACTGGGGAACTGATAAAGACCTAAGAATATCTAGATCTCATAAATCTCAATTATGTTGTTCTGTATAGTTAGGATTCTGTTGAAAGATACTCTGGTTAATCTTGGATGGAAAAACAGGGTAATCTTGCAATATATGTTTCATAACTGCTATTTATTGGTGAAAATGATTTCCAGAGAATGCAGAATGAAACAATGAACATGGTTTAATGTTTTAAATAATGAAAATGGCTTCCCGACATAATCTGTTGATAGATAGCTGGAAGGAGTGGAAGTTAGTGGATTTCACTAGGCAGTATGTTAACAGCAGTCCTGTACTCATGTTTAATATCACTGTGGTCAAAAAGGAAAGGAATGCAAATTAAGGCCATTTCTGAATGAAAGTGGTTGGCAAAGCTCACTGGAAAAATACATGCAAACCACATCAATGATAATGTACATAAGATCTCCTTCCTCAAGCTTAATGAGCAAGGCAGGAACCACAGCAAAATAAACTTCCTAGTAAGGAGATATTTTAGTGCCTGACAACAGTGGACAAACATGATCTATATGAGTTGAGCCAGGTGTTTCTATATTATCTGTGATACTGGCTGTTGGATATTTTTATATGGGAGGGTTTCTGAGGGTAACATACTTGAGCAGAGTCCGGACCTACAGAGTTAGTGAAGGATGGATCATCCCCGTAGCAATCTTTGTTTTAGATCCTCAGTGCATTTAATATTTCTTTGGGGAGCTAAAATATCTTCCTATTCTGTGGAAAATGCTGTGGAAAATAAGCAGGAAAGTTGCAAAATAGGATGTCCTTGATATACAGGCCCCTAAATGGGCCTTAACAAAATAAGGCTGTGTTTTGTCGATTTTAAAGTACTTTCCAACATTGGGAGAGGAATAAATCTCCTTAAGCAGTGTAAGTTCTCCTGAGTTCAGTGCAGATAGGTGTATATAGAGTTAATGAATATTAGGGTTCAACTTTTCAACTCTCAATGTTCAAGGTTTAAATTTGAGAATTTAAAAAAATTGCAATTTGATGTAAAATTCTATCTCATGTAAAAAAATAACTCTTCTGTGATATTAAGAAAAAAGCATTTCTGTTAGGGACATTCCTATTTTTGTCATGGTTTGCATAAGTAGTTTGAATTCTATATTTTACTAATATCCAGCCTGAAATGAATCCAGCTGCTAAAGATTGATGCAGCAAAATGGCATTGGAAAATTAGGATCCAACCAGTGTATATTGCAAGGTTCACATTGCTTGTAAAATACTTGTAAGTCCTTGATGTAGTATGGGTAGCTCTGCTGTGGGTTGACTAAAATCTGCAAGACTTTTCCCTATTTGTTATGGTTCAGGAAAAACTTTTGGACTGCTTTCAAGGAAGTCTACTGTTCATAAGTCTACCATCTTCTGATGCTATCTTGACATACCACCAGCAATTATAGCATAATATGAGTACTTTCTAAAAGCATCTTATTCTTGAAAGACCATTAAAACTACTGGAACATTTTTTCCCCAACTAGAAGTTCAGAGAACAGGCCACCCACCTGAGTAAGAAATTTAAAAAATAATAAAATTATGTTGAAATCAGTCAAAAATGCCTACATTCTGCCCACCCCAGCTGTAATCATAAGCACCCTACCTGAATGCATTCCCATCGTTGTTATTTTTGTAGGCAGATGAGTTGAAATGAAAGTGAATAAATAACTCTTTAAGCAGGGTCGTTTTCAAAGAGGTGTTTCTTTCACCGTGGTAAGTCGCTCCCTAAACACCCACAAAGGAAAGCTCTGTTGGAAGGAACCACACAGAATGGAATCCACATTCTGTGATATTTTGATTCTCCAGGGAAGGGGAAGGGGTGAGCTACCCCCTCCCCATGTTTCCTGAACTTTTTCATGAGCCCTCAAATGTTTGTATAGTCAATTTCTAGCCCTTTGATGGGCATCTGTCTTCATTCTGCCCTGCTCTGCAGCATGGTTAGAATCCAAAGAACATCACAATCTGAACACTGTGCCAAGGGCTACTAAGTTTGTGTTTTACAAACATCAACTGGTCCCAGCTCCTCCTCACATCTATGTCTTATGGCAGAAGTTTTCAAACTTTTTCAAGCTGCCAAACTCAGACCCCTGATCTGAATGATATCTTTTTCATGAAAGAGCTAGCCCTGCGCTTTCAATTCGTGTGAATCTTTTTTCTCTCCCTTTCGTCTCTCATAGAACTCTTCTAAGTTCTTTTGGAGCCCCAGAGTTCCAGAGAACATAGTTTGAAAAATCCTGTCTTAACTTACCCACTTTACTAAACTAAAGGGATCTTTGTTTCACAAAAGTTAACATTGTACATGGTTTGCTCTTCAGATAGAAAGATTGAAAATCCCACTGGCCATATTTAACCTCTTTGGCACGATTGAAACTATCTATTTTAATCTTGGCTGTTGATTATATATAATGTACAGATTTAGTTGTTGCACCAAGGACATTCTGAGTTGAAATCAGTAGCACATTTTCATATTCCTACATGAAGCTGGGTTGGTCAACTCAATACCAGTTTTTGAGAAACATCACAAGAATGGCTTTTTAGCACTGGACTTGTTGAATGGATACTTCTTCAATGGCCCATGGAATTGTCCACCTCCCTCTGAGGATCCATGAGGCCTTGTGTTTCTCTTCATTTTTGGCTACCCTACAGAGCAGCTGAGTTATTCTGTTCCCTCACATAGCTGCTTGCTTGCTTTGTTTTTCATTGTTTCATCTCCATGGACAGCAAACATGGAGAGGTGAAGTTCAAAGATGGGGCTGGAGGCCAGCTGCCTGCTGCTTTTTGCCCTTCACATTGTCCAGCTGGAGGAAGAATTCACTGGCTTGGTGTGGGAACTGAGTAGATGTAAATAACGTTCAGAGCAGTCTTGCGTGTTACCTCATATTTGTGTTTGTTGCAACATTGCTGGAAAGAGCTAGAGTGGGAAAAAAAAAACGGGTGATGTATCCATAGTATGCCATTGTGGAGCAAACAAAAAGTTAGTGTCAGTCTTAGGTTTCTCAAGAGGAGCACTGAATACTTCCCATTGAATGAAGCATACAGTTCACTTGCGACTATGGTTTCCCTCTATTCAGGCCTGTTTCTTAGTAAATGTGTTTGCAATTTGCAACGTCTGAGATCACAGGAATGTTAGAACTCCAGTAAAACAATCTTCAGATACCATGTCCTCAACCATGCATGCTTTGTTCCATTAATGCCTGGATCTTATTGCTTTCATCAGAATAATGGAGTTTGTGTCATGAGACCATGCTGCCCCTTTGATATATGCGTACAATGTCACAATGCATACGTAATAGAAGCAGGGCTTGTGTGGCAATGCTGCAAGATCTATTTAGTCAACCCAACTCCTCTTGCCATGTCATAGACTCTGCTGAAAATAAGATGGCCCAATTTCTTTGCAAGCAGTAACTTTACAGGCCTCGCTGCCAGCATGGTAAAAAGGATGATTGTTGAAGTAGCAAGCTGAAAAACAAGATACTTTCTTCTCACGGAAATGGCAGGACAGCATATCAATGTAGTTTCAGCATTTTTAAAAAGGACAATAACTCTAACCCTCTGTTTTACAGGAAATGCATATAATAATTGTTTTTAAAGCTAACAATCAACTATCAGTTCAGAAATCAAAATATCTTCATATCTTCTTGGGATAAATGGGCTGTGAAATTGAAGATGGCAGATCTATCCAGTTTAGTTTAACCTACAAGTAGTCCTTAACCACAATTGGGACCAGAATCTTGGTTACTAAGTAAAATGGTTATTAAGCGAGATGTTCACATGACCTTTTTGTTCAACCACTGTAATCCCAGCAATTCAACTTGCAGTCATTGAACAATTGTATTGGCTATTAAGCAGAGCTTAAGGGTGTGTCGGGGGAAGAGAATCCTCGAGAAGCTGAAAATCCACCCTACTGAAATCCAAGCAGGAATTTTTAGCCCTTGAGTAGAGCGACACTTGCACCCAGCTTTCTAGGATTTCCCTCCCACTCCACCCTCTGAGGCACCCCATCCTCCTTTCCTTACCATGGATTTCAACTATCTCTTGTCCCTGAGGGCTGGATAAAAGAGCTGCCTGCCAAAGGATTTCAGCTTCTGCCTGTTTGGATTGGAAATCCTCCTGAAAAAGAGTTGCCTCCCCAAAGACTTTGAGCTTTGAATTGTGTGTGTTGCCTAAAGCAGGGGTCTCCAACCTTGGCAACTTTAAGACTTGTGGACTTCAACTCCCAGAGTTCCTCAGCCAGCTTTGCTGGCTGAGGAACTCTGGGAGTTGAAGTCCACAAGTCTTAAAGTTGCCAAGGTTGGAGACCCCTGGCCTAAAGCATGACATGGGCATATTATTAATAATATTATTAATATTAGACTTTCAGATGTTCTCTGCGTGCTTATGAGGCAATTTAATGCAGCATACAACTATATTACCGCCTTAGTGAAACAGCTGAATACTCTGTTGGCAAGATATATTGTGGCATGAAAGGTTTTAGAAGAATTTGTTATAGTTTTCTTCAGACATTTTCTGATGTGTTCTTGTTGGCTTGAGAGCTATCTGACCAATACAAGAGCAAAGCTGTCCAGAGCTTATATACTGGATTATAGAAAAGAACAACTCTTTTCATATGTTGGGGTTGGACTGTTTTTGTAGCCAAAAGTAAAAATTACTGAAAAAGCCCCCTCAAAATATACATGCTATATTTCAGATATCTCCTGTTAAGGAAACATTGAGAAAATTAATGACCCTGATTATCTTAAAATAGTATTTAAAAGGGTAGCTAATTGAAATAGGTAAACATATGAGCCACTGTGGCACAGTGGTTAGAGTGCAGTAGTACAAGCTACTTCTGCTGCAGCCAGCTGCCTACAATTTGGCAGTTCAAATCTCATCAGGCTCAAGGTTGATTCAGCCTTCCATCTTTCTGAGGTCAGTAAAACGAGGGCCCAAATTGTTGAGGGCAATATGCTGACTCTGTAAACTGTTTAAAGAGGGCTGTAAAGCACTGTAAAGCGGTATATAAGCCTAAGTGCTATTGCTATTGCTATATGGACAATACACCACCCCTCCCACAGATGTATTCCTGTTTCTTTTCAGAGTTGGCAGAGAAAAGGGCATTCTAAACAGCAGCTTTTTCATTCATTCATCACAATAGCTACACTGCTAGATGTCTCTCCATGGGTGGCACGAGAGTCGGAAGTGAGAGAAATACCAAGATGTGTAAGAACAAGACAGCAAAAGTCCAGTTATTTACTGTACTTTAAGCTCCCCACAGAAAGTAATAGAATGACTCTGAAGCCCCTGCTTAAGAGATACAGCAACATATGGCAAAAGGCTGGTCCCTAAAGCAGGAAATCTTGGTGCAGATCTTCCAGTTATAGTAAATCTCATTCATACTAACCTAAGGGCTGTGTGCTGTGCCAAGAAAACAAATATGCAGCATTGCCCTCAAAGGACATTGTGCTGCTTGGGAGATTCAGCTCCAAAAGTAGTGAGCATGCACCTTTTTCCCCTACTGACCATTAGGGGAACCAAAAAAAAAAAAAAGAGGATGGTTTTTTTTCTTGTTTATTTAATAAAGCAGAACATAGAAGAGAGAGGAAAAAATAATAAAAGGGAGCAAACAAAAGAGAAAGAGAGAAAAAACAACATCATGACAATAAGAGTAATCGAATTTTAGTGCTTCTCGTGCATACACACATGCATGCACACACTCACTCACACACATATAAAAGTTTTACATAGTAGTTTCAATAAAAGATCATTATATTTTATTGTAAGTCTGTGTGCATCAGCTACATCTACGGGCACTGTGTTCATAAGGCACAAGTAACATCAGGTATTCATTCCACAGATTAATTGGCATTATTAATTTGCTCTTAAAATGTTAAAGTTGAAGAACTAACCTTTTTGCATAATGATGTCATGAAGAATCTATTTCTGTGTCCAACTGGCCATTTCTTTGTGGGAAGGATGTACTTGAAAAAAAATATGTGCGTGAAAACATTAAACATTGTCTCAAAGTCAAATTAATAGATGTAATTACTTCTTAGAGGGATGCGGTGGCTCAGAGGCTAAGACGCTGAATCAGAAAGGTCGGCAGGTTGGTGGTTCGAATCCCCAGCACCGCATAACGGAGTGAGCTCCTGTTACTTGTCCCAGCTTCTGCCAACCTAGCTGTTTGAAAGCATGTAAAAATGCAAGTAGAAAAATAGGGGCCACTTTGGTGGGAAGGGTTCCTTGCACCTTCTACGTTTAGTCATGCCAGCCACATGACCACGGAGACGTCTTCAGACAGTGCTGGCTCTTCGGCTTTGTAACGGAGATGAGCACCGCCCCCTAGAATCAGGAACGACTAGCATGTATGTGCGAGGGGAACCATTACCTTTTACCTTTTAATTACTTCTTTCCTATTATAACTTTAGGTTATTGCCAAAACACATATTTTAATGAAGCATTATTCCTACATGACTGGTTGTTTTGTAACCATTTGGACTTACATGGGCCTTGAAATGGATTCTTTATAGCAATTTCTGACAGAAACTAGCACTGGGTGGCAAGTGACAGGTGATATTTATATTTTAACACAGAAAATGAGAAAATTAATCAGTATCATCCACTAATTAATTCACTATAAAATGATGCACTATTCACTACTTGATTCACTATAAAGATTCATCCAAATCTTCTATAAACAAATTGTTTATTAATTTGCAGTCTGGATTATCCCTCGGCATCAATTTAGCATGAGAAAAAGGATTAAATATAACATTTTTCTAAAAATAATATACCATAGTTTTCAAACCAACAGTAATACTGGTAGGAGATACATATCTATCTATTATATTTTGAATTTCAAATAGACCAATTGGCTAAAGGTGTTTAAATATTTTAATAGAGTTTAAGAAACTGAATTTACACTAAGGAAGGTGTCCAAAATTTGGTATTAATCAAAGAATGTACATAGAGGTAGAATTCAGAATTCTGAAAACTAAAACCACAGGGAAGCAAAAACATGTCATTTTTCTTAATAAACCTTACATCTCCTTTTTGATAGCAGTTCTGGTTCCTTATTATACCAAAGCTGCACTGTATGTCTTGCTGATAGTAACAACTCACATCCAAGTGATTTTTCTTCTTCTCCAGCAGCCCTACCTTCCTTCTCAGGCTTCTTAGCTGGGTCACCTTCTGGCCCACTGAAGAAACTTTCAGAGGAATGACCACAGGAAAGGAAGGAATGAGATATATTCCAACTTTATTCTGTTCAATTAAGAAAATATTTATGGGACATTTGCATATTATCTAAAGCACAGGTCAAGGGGAAGTGGTGGTGCCACAGATGTTGTAGACGCATAGCAATCCAAGACTACATGGCCAATACTGAGGAATGCTGGGAGATGGAACACTTTGTTTTCTTCTATAAATCTCCTGGAATAATCATCTGCATAACAATTACACACTAGCATACCTTTTCTTCAAATCTGATAAAGGCCAGGAAAAAGTGTCCAACATCAACTGCCCTCAACAGAACACTGGGTGGATTTTGATGGCTCTTTTTGGGATGGGGTGGGGGATATAAAAAATAAAATAATGCTGAAAATGAGAATGCAAGATTTTTAGGAGATGGCTTTCCTATTTTTATCCCTAATCCCTCTTCACCCATCCACGACCTGTTCAAAATTGCTAGGGGAAAATATCTTTGTTTTTGCCTCTGCCTCTTTCTGGTTTTCACAGTATCCTTCATGTTGACTGCTAGGAGAGCGAGTTGTGGTTCCCTACACAAAAAATATCCCCCCCACACACACACACACCAGCATTACTGGTATTATTTTTTTTGAGCACTGCCAAAAGGAGGGGTAGAAGTACCTCCTGGTTCTTCTTACAGCAGTAATTACCCATCTAAAAGGTACGCTCTACAGCAGTCCCAGAAGTAAACCCACAGTAACCTCTAATACGTCAGCTGTCCCCTTTCAGAAAAGAAACAAGATGTCCTTTGTGGATCTTTAATTGATATGTCTTCTGTACAACCTTTTTCTAGAAATGAATGAAAGCCAAGGAAAAATATTGATGAAAACTTTTCTTATGCTGATTGTTTTGCTACCTTGAAAAGTAGGAGGAGAGAGGAAAGAAAAAGGAAAGGCAAGACCCAGAATACCTAAAGTAGCCAATCAGCTCATAGAATCTCTTCTGGGCATGGCAGAATTCCCTCTTCAATGTGGTCACTATAATCCAGAGAAGGAATGGAATTTGGTGGCACTCACTTTGGCAACGTTAATTCCAAAGGGGCACAGATTCCAGAAAGAACAGGAAAATATTAGTCCTATTCATGATAACTATCCTTGCCCTGGCAATGTAGGGAGCTGAAAACACAAGAAACTTACTGTGAGCCTGTGTATCAACAGATTTGTTCTAACCATCCTCACCTTACATTTCAATCATAAAAAGTTATTGTTAAGATCCATGGATTTATAATGGCATTCTATGGTGATGTTGCATACTACTCAGATGCCTAAAAGAATGGTAATGATTCGAACTCCAGAAAATTTTCCTTGGTCTTCAGAGAGGAGAACCATCATGCCTAAAGAGCCGTAGTGGTACAGTGGTTAAAATGCAGTATTGCAAGCTAGCTCTGCATTCCCACTGCCAGGAGTTCAATCCTGACTGGTTTAAGATTGACTCAACCTTCCATCTTTCCAAGGCTGGTAAAATGAGGGAGTAATATGCTGACTCTGTAATTTGTTTAGAGAGGGCTGGCTATAAGCCTGCCCTCTCTAAGCAGGGACTTATAGCCCGACTATGAGGTGGGCTATAAGTCCAAGTGCTATTGCTATTGCTAATCATGGTTAGAGCATGAAAGCCTTTCAGGTGGTTTTCAAAAGAAATCATTTGAACCAGGTTGGCAAGAGTGTATTGGGAACACTTATGCAGGGAATATTCTGCTATTAGAGTATTGAATAGAAATAAAACCCAGGTCCCTTTTGAAAAGATCATAGAACAGAATGCAACAATGGAGAAGAAGCTCTTGAAAGGACTTATTTCTCTCCAAATCCTTTTCCTATTGGTTATTAAATCTAGAAAGGGCAAAGTTTGGACCTTTGGCATATCAGAGAAAAATATGCAATTGACCAAGAAATAAATGTAAAGCGGAAATTGGATCTATGTTTGCAAGAGTCAGTTCTTTCAATTTCAGCCAAGTATACCCTAAAAAGCAAACAAACAAAGCAGAGTTACATCTTTTTTTTGTGAACTTGGCATAAAATAATATGCAAACATACAAGTTATATTATGTATATTATATATGTGCTATAAATATGGCCAAATATGCAGATTATATTAGACCTATGCTATAAAGTAACCGACAAACATCAGAGAGATATTTTGGAGAGCAGCCAACAAGCTGAAAAAGCCTGATTCATGTGTCACACTTTTTGATGTTACAGTCACTGTGAACGTAAGAAGCTGGGCCTAAATGCCCCTAAAATTCAATATATAAGGAACCCCTTCAGCTTAGTGTTATCTTTCTTCATTCATTAAATGAAAAGGTAACTGCTCACCAACCCAGACCACTTTCAAATTAAAGTCCAGTGTATTCATATTATGTATGATACATGTGCGTCACTTGCAGAGCCAAGTGAAATAGTTCAGATGGTTTGTCAATGCCTTTCAACCAAGGCCCATGATTTGTATATGAACATGGCTCACAACAGAATGTCATATTTCTCAGCAAACATCGAGTTCCAGACACCAAAGGATATTCTCTGTCAACCTTCTGCGATGTGTACCTTGAAAAGCTGGCAGTGGATAAAAAGTACGTCAGAAAATTTCCTTTTGGCTGGAAGCTGTAAGGATCTGAGGTAAATTGCAACACTGTGATCAGAAATAAGGAATGTCTTAATTTATAAACAAACAAACAAGCCATTTAAAAAGTATCATAGCAACTACATTCACGTCAGCTTCACTGTCTGCTGTCTGAGGTGGGGACTTACCCACCTCAATCAAATCTTCAAAACCTGACAAATTGCTTTGATTTCTTGAGCAGAACAACTACTTTCTCCATCCTGGCAGTTATTATTATTGCTGTTGTTGTTGCTTGTTATTTCCCATTAGTAATAGTTAAAAAAAAAACCTACACACACACAAGAATAGAAGAGAAAGATATTTGTGTGCTAAAATCATATAAAATGTGATATTTAATTGTGTTATTTAAATGAGTTGCTAATACTTTTAGGTGGTTGGTAACTTGCTTACAGAAAAAGAAGAGAGTTTGTGCTTTTTCAAAATGCCAAGAGCAGTTCAGTGCTGAATGAGAATCAAAGAGCGGCGTGTTCAAGTCCACGTTCAACATGGAATTTCCCTTGTATGCTTTGAGTCGCTGTCTCTTGCTCACTATAGCAATTCTAACAGAGGTGTGGTTATTATAAAGAAACATCACTTCACACTTGTGACCCCCACATTGGTGAGCCCCTTCCTCATAATTGCCTGCAAGATAGATCCAACAGAAAACATGCTCAGATGTGCTAATCCCACTTTAATGTACAGTTATATTAACAGGATCTTGCAAATCTGAAAGTACATTTCTCTCTTCCATCCATCCCTGTTTTTAACACCCCAGAAAACTAGGGAGGGCTTCTTCAGAGTCACTTAGCCCTTCCACGTTCCTCTTCGTGGGCTCAGTTGCATTTTATCTAACTGTTCCTTTGGCTGTGTCTTTTTGTTGTTTTAACCTACAGTAGTTATTCCTGCACACCATTACACTGCCTGAGACAGAGTGTTTCCTTTGTCTAATGGTAGATAAGCTATAATACAAAGAAGTACCATTGACTTGAATTTAGGCTTTCATGTTTCCTTCAGATTCTAAAGTTAGCAAATACCCAACAAGCCCCTTAGAGGATGGTTTGGTGGCTGTAAACAGATTGTATCCTTATTTTATTTATTTATTTTATTTATTTATTTTGATTTGTCAATCTCTTACAAGATAATAGGTATAAGTATATACATAGTTATGAATACATGAAATGGGTACATATAAGAAAAATAAAAGAAACAATAGGACAGGGACAGTAGGCACGTTGGTGCGCTTATGCACGTCCCCTACAGGCCTCTTAGGAAAGGGGTGAGGTCAATAGTAGACAGTCTAAGGTTAAAGTTTTTGGGGTTTGGGGAAGAAACCACAGTCAGGTAGAGTATTCCAGACATTGACCACTCTGTTGCTGAAGTCGTATTTCCTGCAACCAAGTTTGGTGCAGTTAACCTTGAGTTTGTATCTATTGTTATGGTTGAAGCTGAAGTATTCATTGACAGGTAGGACATTGCAATGTATGATTTTATATACCATACTTAGATCAGACTGAAGACGGCGTAATTCAAGGTTTTCTAGGTCAAGTTTGGTGCGGTTAACCTTGAGTTTGTATCTGTTGTGTGCTCTTGTATTGTTATGGTTGAAGTTGAAGTATTCATTGACAGGTAGGACATTGCAATGTATGATTTTATATACTATACTTAGATCGGACCAAAGGTGGCATAGTTCTAGGTTTTCTAGGTCTAGAGTTTCGAGTCTGGTGTCATAAGGTATTTTACAATGAGTAGAAGAGCAGAGAACTCTTCTTGTGAAATGTTTCTGGACTTTCTCAACTGTGCTAATATCAGATACGTAATGTGGGTTCCAGACTAATGAGCTGTATTCAAGTATTGGTCTAGCAAATGTTTTGTATGCTCTAGTTAGTAGTGTGATATTACCAGAGAAAAAGCTATGTAGGATCAGGTTAACAACTCTTAATGCCTTTTTGGCTATGTAGTTACAGTGGGCTCTAGCACTTAGATCATTAGAGATGAGCATTCCAAGGTCCTTTACAGAGCTTGGATCATCAACAAGGTCTTGACTATTCAGCTTGTATTTTATTTTCTGATTTTTTTTGCCAATATGTAGGACAGAGCATTTATTTGTTGAGATTTGAAGTTGCCATTTGTTTGACCATTCTGATACATAGTCAAGATCTTTTTGAAGGGTAGCAGTATTGTCTGTGGTATTGAACAGCTTTACATCATCAGCGAAGAGAACGCAGTTGCTTTTAATGTGATCACAGAGGTCATTTATGTAGAGTATGAAGAGAGTTGGTCCTAGAACACTGCCTTGGGGGACACCACTGTTGACAGATACAGAATTTGATAGGATGCTCCCAATTTTGACCATTTGTTGTCTGTTTGACAGGAATGCTTCTATCCAGTTATGCAGTTATCCGTAAGATTTTATTTTTAGGAGTAGTTTGTCGTGTACCACTAAATCAAAGGCTTTACAGAAGTCTATGTAGATTGTGTCTATTGTTTTGCCCTGATTGAGTTGTGTAGTCCATATGTTTTTGCAGTGTAAGAGTTGTAGATTACAGGATAGTTTTTTTTCTGAAACCAAATTGTTTATTAAAGAGTAGGTTGTTTGTCTTTAAGTGGAGGATAATGGATTGGTTAATAATTGATTCCATGACTTTACAGGTGACGCAGCATAAGGAGATTGGTCTGTACTTTTCAACTAGGCTGTGGTCTCCCTTTTTGAAGATGGGGATAACCGTGGCTTGTGACCATAGGTTAGGCAAGGAGCTGGTCCTGAAAGATTTTTCAAAGATTATGCTTAGAGGTTCTGCTATGGCAGTGGATAGCTTTTTTAAGAAGTAGGCACATATTCCGTCTGGTCCAATAGATAGAGATGATTTTAGATTACACAGTGCTTTTTCAACATTGTCTTCTGTAAAATTGATATGTATTAGATCATTGTATTAGATCATTGTAGTTGTCTGTGGTTCGACTAGGAAATACTTGGCATGATCCATTGCTGTTTACAAATACTGAGCCAAATAATGTGTTAAAGAGGTTGGCTTTAATGGTGTCATCGTTGCAGTCTTTAGCCTTAGATCCTATTAGGGGTGGGATGGACCTTGAGTCTTTTAGTTTGTTGTTTACAAAATTGTAAAAAGCGCGGGTGGAATTGGTGCGTAGAAGGTTTTCCTCTTGTTTAATGTGATAATTGGTGCATTCAGTCTTTATCTGGTGGCATAAATTTTTGTATCGGCTTTTGAAGTTGGCAACGTGACCAGATTTGTTTTTCCGCCAGAGTGATCTCTTTTTGGATTGAAGTTTCCTTATTGTTGTGGGTAATCTGCTTTTTTGTTTTGTTTTGGGAGTTGTTATTGGTACATATAATTTGATGACTCTTTTGACTTCAAGTAAAAATATGTTGCAATGGTCTTCAACAGTATTGCATCCAGTGAATAGAGATTGCCAATCAAGGGATGAGGGATCATTGTCTATAAGATCATAGTTGCCTTTTTTTGAAGTTATAATTGGGGATTACATCATTGTGATGATTTTTGTGTGGGCGTATGTTGAGACAAAAGTCAATCAGATTGTGGTCACTGTTGGAAAAGGGTTCTTTAGTTTATATTCCGTAAATTAAATTCAAACTATTGCAGAAGATGAGATCAAGGCAGTTGTTAAGTCTAGTATTGTTGGTTACTAGTTGTTCCAGTCCCAGATTTGTAACAGCATTGTAGAAGGTTGCATGTATGGGTTCAGTTGTACATTCCTTTAGGGTCCAGTTAATATGAGATAGATTGAAGTCACTAAGAAAGATAAAAATGTGGGCAGGATGTTGTCCATGTTAGTAGTGAATTTAGCTTGTTTACATGTTCGATGTCATAATCAGGTGCTCTGTAACATAGTAAGAATCGAAATGTGATATTTAAGGACAGTTCACAGACGATGGTCTCAGGAAGAGCAAGCTCTTGGGTAACTTGAATGTTTTTTAGATGTAAGGACTTTTTATACAAGATAGCAACACCACCTCCTCTACGGATTTCACGATCTGCTCGTTAAACATGATAGTCTCTTACTGTGATAATGGAGTCAGGGAGAGATGCATTGAGCCATGTTTCACAGACAAATATGATGTCGAATTTAGCCATATTTAGTAAGAGGAGAAATTCAGGTATTTTATTCACAAGGCTTCTTGCATTGAGTTGTAGTTGGAATTGAGGTAGTTAGGGGCGTGCATGCCTAGTCTTGGGTGATTGCCTTCCATACTTCCACACTGGGAAACAAGATATATATGTTGGTATGTGATATATACTGTATATATGTGCTATGTATTTATGTACAGCAACACTTGTATTATGCTTTTATGTATGCCATATACTGCTCACTTCCAGGCATTTAATGAGGTTTACGAACAATACAATTACAAACCCAATCCATAAACTAATAGAATGCCAACCACCCAATTTCAAGTCTATGATCCATATCTTTTCCTGTGTGTGTAGAAAGAGGCCTTACCAGACCCCAGGGTAAGATTTTCCATAACACAGAATAATTTCATGAAATTATAATTAGGAAATTCTGTTGTAGTTCAGTTGTTCTGCATCAAGATTTGCTGGTTATAATTCATTAGCAGAATAAGCATAATGCTTAAATCTAGGAGAATAGGAATCATATCATATGCAAATGATTTTTAAAATAATGTCAATCTACATAGAGGTTTACCAACAGGTGTTTTTCCATATGGTGGTGGGGAAGTTTGGATAGGCCAAGTGCCTAATATCATTGGAATGGTTTCAGTCACAAAGCTCATTTAACCCCTGGTGGACACAGCGGTGATATGGGTATCTGTCTGTGATCTATGTGATAAGTAGAATGGCTATTTCACAACATACCAGATGTGAATAAAATTGTCTAAATGTAATGCTGTTTAAAGGTGAAGGATTTAGAAAAGTGAAATCCTAATTCTTGTTCTTAAGTTGAAGAGCAATTCTGCTCTTTGTGCTCATCTACTTTCCTTTTCTAAAGAAGAGACTGCAGAAGATAGCAAAAGACCTGCAAACAGAAATAGAATAATGGTGGCCAAAGAAAACAAAGGTAGTACCAATATTGGTAGTAATAGGTGCCTTGCGTGCAATCCCAAAACAACTGAAGCCTTCTTGATGTCAGCACTGACAAAATCACTATCAGTCAATTGCAAAAGGCAGCTTTACTTGGAACAACTTACATTTTACGACAATAACCGTTAACACCATCAAACAAGAACATCTGCCTATCCCGGGTCCTTGGGAAGGACTGAACGTGTGGCTAAAAATGCCTGGGTGAAGAACCAGGTCTTCATACTTCTTCTAAACAACAGCAGAATGGGGGAGCATCCCAATTTCACAGGGAACGTTGTTCCAGAGATTAGGTGCTGCTACAGAGAAGGCATGATTCTGGGGTCCCAATAGATGACATTGTTTAATCAAAGGAACCCAGAGCACACCAACTTTGTAGGTTTTAGTTAGCCGGGCAGATGTTATGAGAGACATGAAATCACTTAAGTAACCAAGCCTGTGACATCTAGGGGTTATAAGTAACAACCAGCACAATACCTTTAATCAGGGGTGGGATTCTGCCAGTTCGCACCTATTTGCTAGAACCGGTTGTTAACATTCTAAGCAGTTTGGAGAACCGGTTGTTAGAAGAAATTACTGGCCTAATCCTGTAAGGAAGGCAGGAAGGAAACATTCTGGTGTTGCTTACAGAAACTGCCTCTCTCTTAACCCTTATTACTTTCTTGGCAGGACTAGACTTCCTGTCTCTGGAACTTCTCTGGAGTTCTTTTTCCCCTCCTTTGCTAGTACTTTGCTTGTGTGGAGTGACCATTCAAAGTTACAATGGCACTGAAAAAAGTGACTTATGACAGTTTTACACACTTATGACTGTTGTAGCTTCCCCAGAGTCATGAGAGGCCAGGCAAGGAGATGGTGCCTCAATATGAGTAACATTGAGTTGGCCACGCCCAGCCAATAACATGACCACCAAGCCACGTCCACCCAATCACATGACCACCAGGCCACGCCCACCAACTAAGCCATGCCTACAGAACCAGTTGTTAAAAAAATTGAATCCCACCCATGCCTTTAATGCTATCAAATATCAACATCTACCTATCCCTTGGGAAGGATTTGATAGGTGTATAACAATAACAATGCTAAATTCAGCCTGAACTTCTGGCTGACTAAGTGATGAGCAAGAACAACAACAACAATAATATTGCAACATTTATTCCTGGGAATGCTCCTTGTAATAGTGAGAATGGAATTATATCTCATCAGTTAAACTCAATTATTGTAGGTTTCCTCCCCATAAAATAATTCAATAAATAATTGAATATATTCATTATATTCAATGCATAATTTAATATAAATAATTCAATGCATAGTAACTGTAACAGAGATATATGTCAATAGAGATGCTCTGTTAACATGTATTCTCTGCACATTATACATGTTAACTGATACATAATATGTTACAGCATATTTGAAACAGAGATGTAGTAAACTCTGCACATAATCATGACAGATACATTTAAATTAATTACTCATTCCTCAAGTGAAGGCATTAACAACACCATGACAGCAATACAATTCAAAAATTAAAGGTCCAAAGGACACAATATATGCATTGTTTCTATCACCATACAATATATCAACATACAAAACAAAGTTGAATTTATCACCCTAATATTATCCGCTACATTCTGAAAGTCTTGAAAATTAAATGATCCAGATAATACAATCACTTCTTTCTCTTCCCTTTCAGTCAGTCAACAACATGAAAAAAAGGAGGAAAGAAAATGAAGAAAGAAAAAGTTTGCTTGTGTCCTTTCTGTATCTTCTGAAAAATACGATGTGTTCCAAAGATCTGTTTGCAGTTTTGCGTGCCGCCACCCTATCTCAAGCAATGTACCTGCTTCATGATCATTACTGCATACAAACTTTCTATTCATAGTTTTCCTCGCTGGTATAATTTTTGGAGGTTATGCTGGAATTTCCTTCTGTGGTGTATGGTAATCGTTCACCTGAGGGCTTGCTCCAAATAAAAGTTTACATTCCTCTAGCATCTCCTTTCAGATGCAAAGGCATGAGGTATGTGGGTCTTTTATTGAATAACTGTCCATATTGACATGTTCCAGGGGCAAAAGGAACATTGCGTTCTTACTTTCTGCTGGCAAACAGGAATGCCCAACCCTATTTCCTCTCATAAATATTTTATAATAGACTTAAAAAATATGCCAGTCCTCCCCACTTCAGGTACAAGAACTAAAAAAGCTTGGAATAATTCCCCCAAGTGACTTGGGCCTAGCAGTGGGAGGTCAACTATAGCAAACACAATCTCCTCCAAAGACTGAGAGGAGATCGTTTCTTTTGAAGGCTATTCCAAGAGATCACGTGGTGATTGGAAGCAGTGGAAGACCTGAGTATTTTTGAGAAGACTTCAAAGGTATGAAGAGGGGGAAGGATGTTGCAAGAAATGTCCAGGTGTGGGGATCTCTTTGATGTTTCTTTAGCTAATACATGCAACCTTCCGTAGTATTTTTTTTTAATGTGGTGAAGTGTGACAGTAATTTGCATGGTTATGATGCAAATAAAAGAATAATAAATAATGATGAACTTACGCATCTATGAACAACCTAGTTGTTCACTGATATGCAACCACAAAAGGAGCTTTTCTTTTAATCATGATTCATCTTGAATCATCTTGAATTATTACTGCCAGGGGAAAAATTAAAACATGTCTATAAATACAAGTACATAATTTCTGTCTTTTCAGTAAACAATACCTTTGTCTTGTCAGTTAAGAAGACAAGACATATCATTTCATCCCACATCTCTTGAGAATTCTCTATTCATATCTGTTATTAATTCTGTTATTATTTTTAATGTTTGATAGGCTTGCTAGATAAACCTTCATCTGACCATAAATCTGTTTCAAGAAGCTAAAGTGACTATGCATAAAAGATGAAAGTATTTGTGGATTCTTCTAATTGAGCTGCAAGTAATGGGAATTATCTTTTTTTTAGTTGATTTATATAAGACATTTTATACCATTACAAGAAAGTGGCTGTCTGTGTGGCTGTTTGAAGCACTGCAATGGCTTTCAGAACCAATAAACTTTTAATTTGCAAGGATTCTAAAAGATCTGAGAATGAAAAAAGAAACTTCATGTGCTGCATATGCAAGTATTCAGACTGAATTATTGCATTTGGTACCTTTAGCTATTATGGCTTTATTCACAGCAGCTAAATGTTTTCTTCTCAAATCAACAGAAAAATTAAAGTCTTCATAAAAAAAAGTACTGTGTGCAGTCCATTTTTAAAATGTTACTAACTACTAAAAATATTTTTCATGAACTAAATGTATTTGTTGTAGCTAACATTCATAGCAGTAATTATACAGATGAAAATCTCCTTTGTCAGATGTTTTGCACTTGACTTCATTTCTTCAGAAAACAATGAAGCACATTCAAATACAGATTTCCGTTAAGGTTACTATTGGACTGCAGTGATCCGCCTAAAGCTTTTTTTGCTCAGAAACCAGACAGGATAATCAGCTATCAGGATAATTCCATCAGTCTTGAAAAATGGAAATTTATAATTAATTCTTAGGAAGGTTTTTGTCCACAAACATCGAGTATTACAGTAATATGACTATTCAGTAACTATACTTTTTTTGGGGGGTAGGTGGAACAGAAGACGATGAAATATTATTTTGTTATAATATGAAGTATTTGCTATAATAGGAACTATGTGATTATTGCACCACAGTTACTTCTTCTAAAAACCTTATAGTATTGATTTATGTCAGGGGTGTCAAACTCATGTCATCACAGCAGCATCATGTGATGTATTGGGACTTTTCCTCCCTTGATTATTACCGGGCATGGGCGTGGCTACCGCGTGATGCACCTGGCTCATGGTCACAAGTTTGACAGCCCCGGTTATTGTCAACCCAATCTAACTAGCATTATAATTCATTTATGCATTGTCTCTCCAATGCAAAACCATAAGTAGTAAAGGAGTTAACTACAGGTACGTCTTGACTTACAACAGTTCGTTTAGTGACTGTTCAATGGCATTGAAAAATGTGACATATGATCATTTTTCACAGTTACAACCTTTGCCGCATCCCTGTGATCATGTGATCAAAACTCAGGTGCTTGGCAACTGGTTCACATTTATCACGGTTGCTGTGTCCCAAGGTCATGGGATCACCTTTTTTGACTTTCTCATAAGCAAAGTCAATAGGGAAGCCAAATTCACTTAACAACTGGCTGACTAATTTATCAACTGCAGTGATTCCAGTGGTGGTATTCTACAGGTTTGGCCCGGTTCTTCCATACCGATAGCGCTGAAGTTCACATGGCAGAGAACCGGTTTGCTCTGAGGCTCTCCAATGCCCTGCAGTTGGGCCCACTCACCTGCCCCTGCTCCTAGGTCCTTTTTAACCTCTCAACTGTTTGGCAGGGCAGAGCGGGTTGCTGAGCTAAACAACTGAGAGGCGCAGGAACTTAGTTTTTACTGTTTTAATGCATGCGCAAAGTGCACATTTGGCACGCGTATGTGCACGATTGAGTGAGTAGCGTGAGGCGCACGATCCTATCCCTGAAGCCACACCCACCAAGCCACACCCACAGAACCAGGGGTGGGAACTTTTGAATCCCACCACGGAGTGATTCACTTAACAACTGTGGCAAGAAAAATTATAAAAAGGGGAAAACTCACTTAACAAATGTCTCACTTAACAATGGAAATTTTGGGCTTAATTGTGGTCATAAGTTGAGGACTACCTGTACTGTCATTCTGATTCCAGGTTAACATTAATACAATACAGTGCAATTTTTAAAGTGACTATCCAGGATTTTGTACCCTAACCATAAATGTTTTGGCCAAAAAATGACATCATTAAAACTAGGGGAAGAAAAACTTTCTTTTTTCTTTTCTTTTCCCAACTAATGTTCATTCTTTACTCCCTTTGCATTTCTAGGTATTAGGGGGGGGGGGGTAAAGAAAATGACAAATATCAGGACTATAATAGGTCTGTGATACCATCATACTAAAAGGCTTTCATAACAAGAGGCATTATTATCTATCCATCCAGCTGTCCAGTGTCAAAAGATCAAAACCCACTCAGTGACCGTATTGTAGCCTCTGCCTCTAATCTGCTTGGCTAGATGACAAATCCTTGTTCTCCATTGATAGATTGCAGATCACAATCTCATTGTGCCACAACCCAATATTTTAAACCCACAGTTCAGTCAGGAAAGGTTGGTTTCTAGTGGTGCTGAGTTCTGTTGGAATTCATAGCATCAATTACAGTTGTTGTTACGCATCTTATTGCTTTTCCTTATTGTTAGTTGCCTTGGGGGTATAAACCTGCAGAATGATCAGAGGTGGTATTCAGCAGGTTCTGACCAGTTCTGGAGAACTGGTAGCAGAAATTTTGAGCAGTTTGGAGAACCAGTAAATACCACCTCTGACTGGAGATTTTACAGTATCCTTCCCCTGCCACGCCTACCAAGCCATGCCCACAGAACCGGTAGTAAAAAAAAAATTGAATCCTACCACTGAGAATGATGTTTGGAAAATATAAGATACCTGTGGTATTTCTGGAAGCAATAGTGAAGCCAACTGAAAACCAGTTTGGGTTTGTTGTGAAAACATGTCTCCATATGCCTGTCATTCTTGTGGACTGTCTCAAGAAGACATTAAACAAAGCTAGCCTGTGACATGGGTATCATGAATATAGAGTTCCACTTCATTACACTACTTTCTTTTATTAGCAAAATAGTCACCTTTTGAAATAGAAGAAAGCTGGTCTTTAATATGGTAGTGCCAGCCATGTGTAAAATGCTGTTTTTCAAAACAGGGGTGGCTTTCTCCTCCTGTTTGGCATAACTTTCCTTTTTTACTTTCAAGCATCAAAAAAAAAGATGTTTACCTTGACATGCTCTGATGCATATCACAGGTTAAAAAAAAAATAGAGGAGACAATCTTCTCCGTCCCTTAAAATTGACATCTTTGACAAATATGGGAGAGAAAAGAACTGGGAGAAAATTAGTCTTTATGTGTAAATGCAAAATGAAGATGAGATAGCCGTAAGAAGCAGCTCCTTTCTGGAAGACATAACATTTAAAAAGATTATTTATAATTAGACATTGAATGACCATCGCATTACATCCATTTTCCATTACGAGTGAAAGTTCATGTTTATTGTTTGCCCAGTGAAACTGTGGAATTTCCATTGACAGTATTTAGGAAAAAAAGCTGTCAGGAATGATTTAAATTATATACTAACACCTCATCAGTTCTGGGTGGTTTTACTAAAAACACCTTTTCAATGTTAACATTGCTAAGTTTGTTTTTTTTTAAACTACAATCTTTTAAGCTCATTGGTTTGTGATTATATATTTTTCCAAATGGGATATTCCAAGTCCTGAACTGTCAAGAGATAATCTTATTCCATTTCTTGGATATATCAACAGAAGTATAATTTCTAAATAACTGGATTATTTAACTGTTGTACTTTATTCTACGTTGACCATATCCCGCTTCAAGTTCTATGTCCAATTATGGGCAGCACAACTGAAGGATTCTGAGAAATCCAGACAAATTCAAAGAAGGACAATCATGGTGATCAGTGAAGTAGAAACTTAACCTGAGAATGGTTTGAAAGCTGGGGATATATTTACTTTATTTCTAGGTTTGAAAAAGAGGAGGTTCAGATGAATGTCTCACAAAAGAAGGCCTGTTGTCTTGCTCCAGGGTGTAGGACTCAAAACAACAGTTTTAAGTTAGAGAAAGTCAGATTAGAACATTTAGACAAATCTATAACAATAAAGAAAGATTGACGTTGGAACTAATTATCCATAAAGATAGTGGGCTCCCCTTCACTGGATTTGTAAAAAGAAAATAAAGCAAAAATAAGTGGGTGTTTATTTCAAGAACTGAATTATATTTATGTGAGATAAATCTTCAAGGAAGTTTTTCTGAAGCCATATTAGCAATGGTGAGAATGATTAATGTCTTGCTGCCGAAAAGAATATTTTCTACATTTTTTTAAATTGGTATGATTACACCATAACTGAAAAACAATGTATTAGTATTAAAAAATTGAGCAAGTTTTCCAAATCTCTGGTGACTTCTGTTTATCCATAGTTTGCACAATTTTAAAGGTTTTTAATTGCTGTTGTTTCTCCAGCAGCTGTTTTGCATTTTTGTATTTCAGTGAATTAAAAATACTTTTTATTACACTATTCAACTTCCGGGGGAAAAAATGGCAGACTGAAAATGGCTCCAATGAAAAGTGGAGCTGATGACTGTGGCAGAATGAAGAGCTAGCAAGTAAACTGGCTCTTCAGAATTCCTTTCCAGACAAGGAGAAGACTGAAGATTGCCATGAATTCTCCAGACAACTGCTTCTCATGAGGAGATGGCAAGGTAGTAGTCTCTGAGGGGGTGTAAATTTCTGGGAGATTAGGGAATAGCCACAGTGGTGGGATTCAATTTTTTTTACTACCAGTTCTGTGGGTGTGGCTTGATGGGCATGGCTTGGTGGCCATGGCAGGGGAAGGATACTGTAAAATCTCCATTCCCTCCCCACCCCACTAACCTGCTTTCCAGCTCCGTTCTCCTGTGCAGGGCAACAAAAAAAAGACCCAGCTGATCAGCTGGGACTCCAGAGGCAGAGAATAGATGGGGGTGGGGCCAGTCAGAAGTGGTATTTGTCGGTTCTCCAAACTACTCAAAATTTCTGCTACCAGTTCTCCAGAACTGGTCAGAACCTGCTGAATACCACCTCTAAATAGCCATCTTGTTCAAACCGCAGGCAGTGCCTTTGAAAGGACACTAGGTTTGCATACTTTCTTTTCTAATCACTTTCATCAATTTCTTATTAACTGCCTTTCAGCTATTAGGAATCTTTGGATCAACAAGTTTTACAGTACTGGCTGATCATCCTTCAATCCTTAGTGAAAGGAGTTTTAACGACAAGTTTAAGAACTTTAAACACTGTTTTAATAAACAGCAAGGGGGTGATTAAAACTTTACAAACAGACTAATGGCCAGATAAATTTGAAATAAATTTTTAGAATTAATTATAGAGAGTCCTTTCCATGGAGAAATCCTTTTGTTTTGAATTTTCCAAAAACAAACATAATAGAATAAGACCTTAAAAACTGGACACCAGAGGAAACCAGAGGGAAATAAATATTATAATTAAAGGAGGAGAACAGTCAAACCTGATTTACAATTACAGAATGAAGCAAAATATTTTAACATTAGGAATAAGATGAACAGCTAAGAGAAATAGGTATGTTTAGCCTATCAAAGATAAGGCTTAGGGGAGACATCATAGCAATCTTCCAATATTCAAAGGGCTGTTACAGAAAATAAGGTGTCAATTTATTATCCATAGCACTTGAAGATAGTACAAGGAGCAATGGGTAGAAGCTTGCCAGAGGGAGATCCAACCTGGAAATAAGAAGAAATTTCCTGACAGTGAAAATGATTAATCAGTGGAGCAGTTTGCCTCCCAGAGTTGTTGAAGGTTTTCAAGAAAAGATTGGACAACCATTTGTTCAGGATGATATAAGGACTCCGGCATTGGGCAGGTAGTTGAACAAGAAAACCTTCAAGTGCTATGATTCTATGATAGCAAAAAGATACTTTTGAACAAATGAGCCCAGAAGTTAATTTTGTCTTCCTCTATAGATTGTTTTAAAAATGTTATAGAAGAGGAACAAGTTTTATCTGACAAAACTGATACTGAGTTGAAAGTGGATGTACAAATGGCAGGCTATAAGAATCACATGGAAAAAGATGTTATACTGGACATAAAAAGAAACAATCTAATATCTTAATAATTTAAAGTGATATACAAATAAACTAAAAGTGAATTGGTTAATTTTCCTATATTGGATTTACAACGGAGGCTTGTTAAAGTTTTGAAGAGTTTTGTGAGAAGAGACAAATTAAAAATGAACTCAAATTCTATGACATAAAGGGATAAAGAGCAAGATTGTGAGAAGTAAAAGGAAGGAATATAAAGTTGGTTTATTCAATCAAGTTAAAATAGATATGTTTGTTATCTCTGAAAACCCTTAATGGACTTTTGCTGACATCAGAATGGAAAGAATAAATCTTTAAAGGCAATGTTTCTCAGCCTTAGCAACTTCAGGATATCTGGATTTCAATTCAATTTCCCTAACCAGCATGTTAGTGGATTCTGGGAGTTGAAGTCCACACATTTTCAAGTTGCCAAGGTTAAGAAATCTTAAAGGATTTGCTTCTAGATAAGAAATGAGATATGGGAAGAAGAGATCTTCTGTTGTATTTTAAGAAAAGGTGATAAGTTAATAAAATTGTTTATCTTTGTTGTAATGAAGGTGGAAGCAACATCTTTATATATTTCTTTTTCTTTATCGTGTTCTTATTTTTCTTTCTTTTCTCTTTCTTCTTTCTTTTCTTCATTTTCTGCATTTTCTTTGCTTTCTTCTTCTCTCGGGGTTTTCCGTCGGCGAGGCTGTGTCTTGGCGCTTCCCGCCTCTCTGTCTGCCGTATGTCGGCGCTTGCGATCTCAGGGGTGGCTGCCTTGTTTTTTTTGTTTGTTGAAAATTCTGGCGGTGGGTCCCTGGGGGGCCATGGGGGGAACCATCGAGCGGACTGCCTCATGCCGTGGGGTGGGCACGGAACCGCCGGCTTCTTCTCCGCGCGTCGGTAGGGTGAGGCCGCCGACCATCGAGTTCGCATCTCCATTGTCTGGTCTGCTTCTTCTTTGGTGCGGCCAGCACTCGCGCCGTTGGCCACCGGGGCACCACAGGTTGATTTTGCCCAGGGCATCGGCTCTCGTCACAGAGGCGCCGTGGGGGACTCATGCCCCCGCGTCCGGCGCCACCTCGTTTGGTAGGCCTTCTCCCAAGAGTAGTTCCCAGGTCTTGAAGGTGGAGGCGCCCCGCCCGTCCGGTGGAGCCTGTCGGGGGGGGGGGGGGGGGTTGTGGGGTGGGATTCGGCTCTAGGTCAACCGGCCCCGACTGCTCGGGCGGTCGGCCCTGTTGACAGGGCTCAGCGCCTTGGGTTGGCCAGAACACTCTCGGCGGAAGGCCATGGGGGGGGGGGTGTCTCACCAGATAACGCAGTGGGGAGGCAGGCCCTGGGCCGCGGTGACCCTCTGATCCCAGCCCGCTTACGGCTTTTGGACTCGATAGGGTGGACCCTTGTCGGTAGCTCGGGGCCGTGCGCTGCAGAGATCGCGGGGTGGTGGGCCGTTTCAAGTCCAAGAAGGGGGTGGGGGATTTTCTCTTCTGGAGCCTCCTCAGCATCCGCACGACGAAGATGGATCGGTGGGGGTCTGTGCCGCCTGGTGCCGTGTCCTGTCTTTTTGATCTATTTTTTAGTTTGCATTGTTGAAATGGTGATCTTTAATAAAATCAACACTTAAAAATGCTTTTAACTATTATCTGTTGAAAGCCTCCTTAAAGGACAGCAGGATTTTGAATGTTTTACATAAATAATAAATAATTACAGAATTCCTGTGTTTTTACCTTCATACTTGCAGATTCTTTTGGATGCCATTGGGTGTGTTGAACTCTGAATTAAACTACGAGCCTTTATTGAAAGGATGTGCTTGGTGCCTTAATTTTTTTTTAAAAAAACTAGAGATAAGATAATGAGGAAAGGCTAAGGAAAAAGAGACTTCAGTGGTAACATTAACTTTAGGCAGAATAAGCAGATTGTTTCAGGAAGTAGGTGAAGATAACATCATTCTGGAAATAAGGAGAAACTTTCTGACAGTGAGAACAATCAACCAATGGAACAGCTTGTCTTCAGAAGTTGTGGGAGCGCCATCACTAGGGACTTTCAAGGAGAAATTGGACTGCCATTTGTCAGAAATGGTGTAGGGTCTCCTGCTTGAGTGGGGGGTTGGACTAGATGACCTACAAGGTCCCTTCCAACACTATTAATTTAATCTAATCATTCCCATCTACAAATTGTTTCTTCATGATGCAGAAAGATGAAGGATCACCTGGAAGGATCCTACTTTAGTAGTATGCCCCAACCTTTTCAGCTCTTTAGAGGGGATGGTTTTGTGCACTGGTCCACCACTTGTGTGGCCCGGTTTCCAATGGGACATAGACCAGTTCTGAGCCAAGGACCAGCAGTTGGGGACCCCTGATGTACAGTATACAGAGCTGGAATAACCGAAGATCCATCCCTTTGGAACTGTTCGTGCTAATTATGCCCAGTTTCCAGTGGCTCTGAAAAGTTCAGTACCTTTTGATAAAGATATATAGGTAATTGAAATGTTATCTGTTGTTCATGTCTCTCTCCCTGTTCTTGCTTGCCTTTTGTTTCATTTTTGTCAGTTAAGTGTTTTGATATTTGCTGAAGTTGAATAAATACATTTCTGCTGGCTGAGCTGGGTGACATGATGAAAAATGTATGAAGATGTTGTAGTGCAGGGGTGTCAAACTCAAGGCCTGGGGACCGAATCCAGCCCACTCAGTGCTTAGATCTGGTCCATGGGGCTGCCCTAGAAACAGTGAAGGACCAGCCTGTGGTCCCTCTGCCAGCTAAAACAGAGCTCAGAAGGGCCACATGCGACACTCCTGAGCTCTGTCTTCTCTGGCAGAGGGTTGCAGGAGGCCGTCCCAGCCAAAATCAGAGCTTGGGAGTCCATTTTCTCTTGCAGAATGCTCAGTCCACTACAGACATCCCCCCAACATGAGTGATATCAAGCTGGCTATGCCCCCCCACCCCGCCTACCTGAGGTCAAACACAACCCTGATGGGGCCCATGATGAAATCAAGTTTGACACATTGGCAAATGCTGCAGGTACTTGTGTCAAATTCAGGTCGCAGGTGTAAGGTGTGTGATGCTAGCACTACAAGTGTATTATTATTCTGGCATCATAGCAGTTTGATGTGGACAATATTGGCTCAATAACATTCAGATGTGGAGCATTTTAGCAACTCATTTTCTCTAAAAGAAGCAGCTTTGTCACATTCACCTCAGAGAAAGTCTCACACCACTGCTATTTAGATAACACTAAATTATCAGTAGTTAGGCAATTAAAACTGTCCAGCAACCTACCTTTCATAATAGATTTACAAATATATGTACTTATATATTTACTTGGCCTCCTAGTCAAGATCATGTCTGCCTTTTTGTTTGTCTGTCTGCCTATCTTGCAACCAACTTACTTACCTACTACCTACCTACCTACTTTCTTGGCTTTCCAGCCAAGATCACATCTGGAGCTTACCTTATAGTTCCTGGGATATAAAATGCAAATGCATATAGTCCTGTTTGTAATTCAGGTTAACAGTCAAAGGTTAAGGAATCAGAGGTAAAAAAATAGAGTGAAAATGTATATTCATTTGATCAAACACAAAGAAATGCATCTGCTAAGATCAAAATAGGAGACTGGTACGGTAGGTTATGGTATGAGCAAATATGGTAAATAATAATACTATTGTTTCCTATATCACATTTTATGACATTCAACAAATCAAAGAATTCAAAAGTAGAACTGTTTAAACTAAACAGAGAATCTGAAACAGAAATGAATCTAAAATTACCAGTAAAAGTGAGTTCATGTTTTCTCTGATGTCTAATGATAGTATAGTGGGTAAGCAGATGGAAGAATCACTTGTTCTTAATTTAATGTAAACATTCCAGTTTATGTTTTGAACCTTTAAAAAATATATATGTTTAAAAACCACATAGTAGAATCTTCAGCAATCAGGGAGACATTCTGTAATATTTCTATCTCATAAAGAAAAACTTGCAGCATAATGTCAGAATTACTTCTGGCCTCCTTTAATTTTCTCATATTATTTCCTCAGCTTCTTTGTATGTGAGTACCACAATCCTACTGTTTTAATCAACTGAGGTAGAATCACTATATCACTAGCGCCCTCCAATGGTAAATCTTGATTTTTTCCCCCCAAAGTGAAGATTTTGTTCCCAAATTGGTTCTAAGTCACCACTCTCTCCTTTTCATCAGAACTCTGCCAAACACCTTCCTAGACACGATTAACAAAATGATCTCCTTTAAAAAAACACTTTTCCTTTTTTCTCTCCATATAGAGCTTTCTCCATATAGCTTTCTGATAGTCATCAGGCATGGTGGAATCTTCCTAAATTAAATAAATTATTCAGCCATAAGCAAGCCACAATCTACTTTTAACATTTCATTGCTGACTCCATGTATGTATGCAGCCTTACAATTTTCTTTATTCTTACAATATTTATAACATCTTTCCCTTTTGTAACACTCATAACCAGAACATTTCAACAGGAAACAAAATCACAGAAATAATCAGGTTAATGTTCAAAATCTGGCAGATTCAATGCTAATATATAATAAAGCCTTACTGACTGCCACTGATATCTGTGATATGAAATGGTACATGGTTTATTATCTTATCACAGGTTGCTCTTAAAAACTCAAGCATGACATCCATTCATATTTTTTCTAGGTTAAACTATGGAAATTTATCTGAATCTTATTGTGGATCTAGGAATGAGTCGGCCATCTTGATCCCAGGGTAATCTAGAAAGAAGGACTAAAGGTGACATGATAGCATGTTCTGATATCTCAGGGGTTGCACAAAGAAGAGGGAGTCAAATATTTTCCAAAGCACCTGAGGGCAGGACAAGAAGCAATGGGTGGAAACTAATCAAGGAGAGAAGTGACCTAGAACTAAGGAGAAATTTCCTGACAGTTATAATGGTTAATCAATGGAACAAGTTGCCTCCAGAAGTTGTGAATCCTCCAACACTGGAAGTTTTTAAGAAGAGTTTGGACAACTATTTGTCTGAAATGGTATTGGGTTTCCTGTCTAAGTAGCGGGTTGGACTAGAAGACCTGTGAGGGCAGAGTCAAATGCATCATTAGTCTGGAGTCTCTAGGACCCTGAAGGATACCTAAGTCCAGTCCCTCCTTGATGTCCATTTATTCTTATCTGTGCCTTGACCATTATTAGTTGATCAGATACTTGCATAGTCTTCCAGGAATAAATTTGCAGTGCTTTTGAAGTCCTGGTTTCCTGGTCCGGAAAATTATACACTGCTCAAAAAAATAAAGGGAACACAAAAATAAGACATCCTAGATCTGAATGAATGAAATATTCTTATTAAATACTTTGTTCATTACATAGTTGAATGTAGTTGACAACAAACTCACACAAAAATTAGCAATGGAAATCAAATTTAGCAACCAATGGAGGTCTGGATTTGGAGTTACACTCAAAATTAAAGTGGAAAAAAACACTACAGGCTGATCCAACTTTGATGTAATGTCCTTAAAACAAGTCAAAATGAGGCTCAGTAGTGCGTGTGGCCTCCACATGCCTGTATGACCTCCCTACAATGCCTGGGCATGCTCCTGATGAGGTGGCGGATGGTCTCCTGAGGGATCTCCTCCCACACCTGGACTAAAGCATCCCCCAACTCCTGGACAGTCTGTGGTGCAACGTGGCATTGGTGGATGGAGCGAGATATGATGTCCCAGATGTACTCAATTGGATTCAGGTCTGGGGAACGGGCGGGCCAGTCCATAGCATCAATGCCTTCATCTTGCAGGAGCTGCTGACACAATCCAGCCACATGAGGTCTAGCATTGTCATGCATTAGGAGGAACCCAGGGCCAACCGCACCAGCATATGGTCTCACAGGGGGTCTGAGGATCTCATCTCGGTACCTAATGGCAGTCAGGCTACCTCTGGCGAGCACATGGAGGGCTGTGCGGCCCCCTAAAGAAATGCCATCCCACACCATTACTGACCCACTGCCAAACTGGTCATGCTGGAGGATGTTGCAGGCAGCAGAACGTTCTCCACGGTGTCTCCAGACCCTGTCATGTCTGTCACATGTGCTCAGTGTGAACCTGCTTTCATCTGTGAAGAGCACAGGGCGCCAGTGGCGAATTTGCCAATCCTGGTGTTCTCTGGCAAATGCCAAACATCCTGCACGGTGTTGGGCTGTAAGCACAACCCCCACCTGTGGACGTCGGGCCCTCATACCACTCTCATGGAGTCTGTTTCTGACCGTTTGAACAGCCACATGCACATTTGTGGCCCGCTGGAGGTCATTTTGCAGGGCTCTGGCAGTGCTCCTCCTGTCCCTCCTTGCACAAAGGCAGAGGTAGCAGTTCTGATGCTGGGTTGTTGTTCTCCTACAGCCTCCTCCACGTCTCCTGATGTACTGGCCTGTCTCCTGGTAGCACCTCCATGCTCTGGACACTACGCTGACAGACACAGCAAACCTTCTTGCCACAGCTCGCATTGATGTGCCATCCTGGATGAGCTGCACTACCTGAGCCACTTGTGTGGGTTGTAGACTCCATCTCATGCTACCACTAGAGTGAAAGCACCACCAGCATTCAAAAGTGACCAAACCATCAGCCAGAAAGCACAGGAACTGAGAAGTGGTCTGTGGTCACCACCTGCAGAACCACTCCTTTATTGGGGATGTCTTGCTAACGACCTATGCTTTCCACCTGTTGTCTATTCCATTTGCCACAACAGCATGTGAAATTGATTGTCAATCAGTGTTGCTACCTAAGTGGACAGTTTGATTTCACAGAAGTGTGATTGACTTGGAGTTACATTGTGTTGTTTAAGTGTTCCCTTTTTTTTTTTTTGAGCAGTGTAGCATAAATGAAAAAGAAATAATATTGAGTTTTGCTCTTCGTTTCAAAATATCACTGTAATAGGAAAACAAGACTGTCTGAAGAAAATCTAAACACTCAAATGTCTAAGCGGAAGATACCATGGCAACCAGATTGGTCATTTCAAACCACTTACGGTACATAAAGTTCCCTGTTGCAGGTTTACACAAGGAATACTAGTGAGCAAATATTTATTTCCTAAATTTGGGTCATGGTGAGAAATATAAATATTTTTCATGTTGCTTAGGATCAAAACATACAGTATCTGTTTTCAGGATTTGTTCAGTCATGTGAACAATGTACCCAATATTTAATAGCTACTTTCTAAAATAATGGATTTTTCTGTTACTTAAAAAACCGAACATCAAATTAGAAACTCCTTTTGCTAGGCTTCCTAAACACTTTGGCCCTAGGCCAAGTCCATTGATTAATTAGGTTAGATTAAAACAGGTCTGTCAAACAGGCAGCTCGTAGGCCGATGTCTCACGCACAGCCCATGCCCACCACGGCTCATCAAAGCCAAAAAAAACCATCATGCTATGTCACGTGACGTGATCAGGTTTGACACCCATGGATTAGAAGATGAGAAACAGGTTACACATTTTAATGACTTTTCTCTCTGCTGAATCTTTTTCTGACTCTTAACTTTATCACCATTCTATATTGTCATCCTCTATCAATGCTCCCTCACACATAAGAACATTTGTATACATGGGTACTAGCACTCCTATCATTTATTCACCAATTCATATAAAGATACAATAAGTATTTCAAAATTACCAATGTTCCAGCTAATTCGTGCCATCAGAATGGACCTCTCCCTTTGCTCCCTATTCTTCTCCTTCTTGTCTGCAAAAACATAGGGCTATTATTTCAGTGTTGGTTGTGCTTCTTGCTTTGAACTCTATGCAGTATTTACTTAGGGGACAGCTATGTTGCAAACAGAGTGAGCTCCCATTACTTGTCCCAGCTTCTGCCAGCCTAGCAGTTCGAAAGCATGTAAAAATGCAAGTAGAAAAATAGGGACCACTTTGGTGGGAAGGTAACAGTGTTCTGTGTGCCTTCGGTGCACAGAAAAATGCAAGTAGAAAAATAGGGACCACTTTGGTGGGAAGGTAACAGTGTTCTGTGCGCCTTCGGTGTTTCGTCATGCCAGCCAATGACCACAGAGACTGTCTTTGGACAGCGCTGGCTCTTCAGCTTTGTAACGGAGATGAGCACTGCTTTCTAGAGCCGGAAACAACTATGTGTGTAGAAGGGAACCTTTACTTTTACCTTTAACTTGCAAACATCCTGAGGTTCCCTCCTTGCAGCAGAGACACATTTCAATAAAAAAAGGAAATTTTCAAGAATGTGTTGTATGTGGCTATGGAGAGGGCTAATCAGTATAATTGTATCCTGCTAAACATAATTAAAACAGTCAAGTTCAACTGTGACAATTTAACCAAGCAACAATATATCAACCTCGCATAAAGTCTTGACAGTTTAAATGTTTATGACTTCCTAAATAGAATTAAGAATACCGGCTCACTGGGGCAAGCATGAAGAAGCCAATTAAAATTATCTAGAATCAGACACATAAAGGCTATAAGGACAAGGGTGATTTATTAAGGAATTAACATGCTGTGATCAAAAGCAGGCACCTCTCAACTTTCTTTCCTTGTGGGAGAGGAAAAGAAAAGGCAATCAAACAGGGTAAAGGGAAGAGTTGAAGCATATCAGCATGAGGCTCTCCAAGGGGAGCAAGGGGATAAATGAAGTCTCATGTCTATTAACATAATGATTGAAAAGCTGCAGCTTATATTCTTGCATTAGACATTGTGGTGCAAGTAGGAAATGTAAGGGTATGTGGGAATATGTATAAATGTCTCAGAAATCTTGAAATTAAATAGTCAAAAAATTAAGATAGCTGTGCTAAAGGGTGAGAGGCCCAGTTCCCCATTCAACAATGGGATGATATTAATATGACTATTCTATTAAAACATTTCTGCAGCTTTTGAAATATAAAATGCTGGGGATGGCTTTTCTCAGAAATCAAAATATCTGATATGTTGCTGAACTTATGAAATCAAACCATTTATTTTTCTATACTAACTGCAATCACAACACAGTTCTTTTACAATTCCCGCTCCCATCTGAAACGTTTCACAATACAGCTGATTAAAAAAAAATAGACTGATTTGGAAATAGCAACTGCTGAAGTTGAACAATTATTCACACTTCCATTTATGTATTTTACCATAAGGTGGCAGCATTCATTCACAAAACAGTCATTTATAACCTATTTGCAATGAGTTCTATCTCTGAAGCTAGAAATTTGTGTAACAAGAAAGTGAATGTATAGTGTGTATATAAGAAGTAGAACTATGTATTGATAAAATATAGATAGGTAGCAATATGTACCATCCATATCTATGTCTATATGCATATCTCTCTCTCTCTCTCTCTCTCTATCTGAGAGAGAGAGGGAGGGAGGGAGAGAGGAGGAGAGGGAGAAGGAGAAGGAGGGAGGGAGAGGGAGAGGGGAGAGAGAAAAAGAGGGAGGGAGGAAGAAGGTAAGAGAGAGGGAGAGAAAGAGAGAGGGAGGGGAAGAGGGGAAGAGAGAGAGAGAGAGAAAGAGGGAGAGGGAGGGGAGGGGGAGAGGGAAGGAGGGAGAGGGAGAGAGATTTTAAACTTAAAAAAATTAGAGAAAGTTTGATCTGAGAGAAAATGCTGGCCCAAGGTCATCCAGTCAGCTTTTATAACTAGGGCAGAACTTGAATTCACAGTCTCCCACTTTCTCATCTTAACCATAAGACTAAATGGTAAGATAGCACAAGAATCTGCAGTTTTACTTTATGCGTGTGTTACATTGTAAGCTCTGAATTCTTGATAATTGTTCTTATTAATAATTTAAATTGGATTCCACTCCTGCTGTAGCAGAGAGGATAATTGATTTATTATATGCCATCATCATCATTATTATTCCATTCCATTCTTAGCAACCACACAAGAAGATTTTCTCCATGAAGGTCTGTCACCTAACCTGGTCTTTCAACAGCAAATACATCTACATCTGTACTGTAAATGAGTCCATCCATTTGCTCTCCTCCTCCTCTTTCGCCTTCTCCTTTTTATCTTTCCCAACGTTAAAGCCTTCTCTAGGTCTTTACATGCGGCACCCAAAGGTGGAAGTGTGACACAACTCAGTATTATTTAACAGGCTTTACAGCAGGGGTGTCCAACCTTGGCAACTTTAAGACTTGTGGACTTCAACTCCCAGAATTCCTCAGCCAGCTTTGCTGAGGAATTCTGGGAGTTGAAGTCCACAAGTCTTAAAGTTGCCAAGGTTGGACACCCCTGCTTTACAGCCTTGCAGAGAATATGGACTTGAGTTGTAAGGAATAGCTGTTTTTATTCACAGTTATGCATATTACATAGCATGAATTATTATTTCAGGTATTTTCCCCCTTGACTCTATGGTGTAAGGCATACTGAATACTTTTTTAATTATGTGATTTCATAATTAATGAACAGTTGACCTGTTAACATGTGGTAATATTCTTTAAAATGTAGTAGTTTTCTTGTACATCTGATTTTGACAAACTGAAGAAAATTTATGTTTCCCTGAAAGAATTAGCTACCTATCTTTAAGCAATATTAATTGAAATATTGTCTTTTATTACAGAATCATAACAGATGATAATTGACAAGATGAAGAAAAGCAAACTAAAATTCTTGGAATTAAAAGGTTCGTTGAAAAAAACCTCAATATATCTAGTAATCCTATAAAAGTAAAATATTGTTAACCATGGTTTTAAAATGGAATCCCTGCCTTCAAAAGCAATATGCTATTAATTACTGATGAGAGTTAAGCACCTGCGTTGCTTATTAGTGAGATAATCCAGAACAAAGAGAAAATAATGACCCTATAATTATCTATTAAGGCCTGCATTCCAATTACCAGCCTTCTGTGAGGTTCTAGGTTCTAGCAATTACCAGCCTTCTGTGAGGTTCAAACCAAGAGTTTTGAAGACCTGAGAAATTAGGCAAAAAAGTAAAAAAGACTGATTCATTTTAAAATGAAATGGAAGAACCCTGGTCTTCATAAGAAAGTTTGCTTAATAATTTCTTTTTAATCTTGCTTTATGTATGAAGAACTGGATGGATAAAAACATTTTCAAAGGAAAAAAGACTCAATGCCAAGAAAAAATGGGAAAATATTAGGAATTATGTAAACTTTTTTTTTTAAAAAAAAAAAACTTCTAAATAGGCAGGAATGGTAAATGTAGTCTTAGTTTTATCTTATTTAAATAAATAATTCACTTATTTTGTCATCTGCTCTCTATAATTCAGAGTGATGACCTGTGCATGAGAGCCTACCAGGTTTGAAATTCTTCTATCATCCTTTCCATGGAAGTAGAGTGGTCACTTTCAAATAACTAATTGCATTGCAATCATAAATCCCTTCCCTTATTGTTAGTTACTACGGTACTATAGATCCAGCAATTTGTAATAACATAACATGGACTCTCAGCAATCCATTATTGTTCAGTATTCTTGAGAACTCTTTAAAAAATTGCATTATTTTGTTGAGTGTACAATACTCGTGGCCTCTTCAATTCCTTCAGTTTGTTCTTCAGGAAGAATTCATTAGGAGACATTTTTGATAGTTCCCATGTTTCTAATGCCACCAGTACCAGTCAACTATTAACAAAGGTTAGACAGTATGTGATTATCTCTCTTCTTTTAAAAAAATCCACTAAGCCAATTATCAGATTTTTCTTTCCATTCCAAGAAAATAATGGAAGTTCTGGTCTCATGCCATGGAGACAGATTATGTCACACTGCTTTACCAAAATAACTCTGACAAGACTTTTTGTAACATATATAAATGCACTACTTGAGACAAAAGGCTGCTTGTTCTGATTGGTCATCCATCGAGGTTAAATGCCAAGATAGAAAACTGACCTAATCAGATGTCTTTGTGTGTGAGTGTGTTTTGTGTGATGAAGACTTCTTTTCCCAAAGAGGAAATAAAACGAACAATTACAAATATATTATAAGAATTAATTGCCATTCAGCAGTTGTTGAGTTGAGCTGGGGTAATAATCCCCTTTCTAACCAAACTTTGCAGAAAAAAAATGTTTTTCCCAATATTTTAAAATGATTTTTCCAGAGAGTAAGTTTCCTATGAGAACAGAATCAAAATTTTATTTCTTTCTTTAAAACACCCAGAATATCTAAATACTTTCATTGTTGGAAACACAATAGATTTCTGACTATAATTAGGACAATATACTTGCCAAGATTTTAAAAGTTCTAAATAATAACTCTATTTGTAGCCACAGTAATACATATTCAATCTTTTCATTCTAGTAGAAAATAAATAGATCCAATCAGAAATCAGAAATAGAGAAATGCCTTTTTATTATAAGCAGCATTACGGTTTTATGGGATGCAGTCTATGCCATTAAAAAAATTATCACTAGTTTTTCAATTTCTCTGAAATAGTGTAAGAGAAATTAACATCTCTCTCTCTCTCTCTCTCTCTCTCTCTCTCTCTCTCCATATACATTATACGTTTACATATACACATATACAAATGCATGTAACAAATATAGGAGCCAATATTTTTATACCACTCCATAGGAAATCCAAAGGAATGCCTGAACAGCTTGAAATCCTAATTAGGGGAAAGGGGCAAATATTAAGGTAAATTGTATACCGCCCAGAGTTGATCTGTGAGTGAGATGGGTCATCTCTAAATGTTTAGATAGATAGATAGATAGATAGATAGATAGATAGATAGATAGATAGATAGATAGATAATTTTTGAATATCCATTTCAAACACAATCATACCTTGGCAGGGTATATCTACTTACCTATAGGAAAAAGAACTATGGCCCTTAAAGAAGAAAATAAATTCACATTTGTAAATTGCCAGATTGTGAAATCTAAGAGAATTCCAGTTGAAGACACCCCCAATGCTTCTGAAAACCAGTGATCAGTTAAGAGTGCATCAGCACATACTAAATTCTTTCTGAATGCCAAATTATTATTAAATGAGAGCTGCTATGACCCAGAGACAGAGAGGTATGTTACAGAAATATTGACATTTCAGTTGTTTTACAATTTGGTCCTTTACTTGGTCCTAATCAAAATAATTAGGCAGATTTTGAAGTATTTTCCAACTTTTGGGCTGGGAATTTGAATTCTAAATACCTAGAATTGGAAGGAACTTTTCATGCCATGAGGTCCAAAACTCGATTTGATGCTGGAGTCAATCACCCCAAGAACTTCCTACCTGAACACATCATCCAAGAGCATCAGTTCTGTAGGTTACATTTTAAAAATGCTCTTATTTTTAGGAAGATTTTATATTCTTCAGTCAGGATCTGTCTTAAGTAGTAGTCTTTGACTTACTAAAAGTAGTCCTTGACACTTGGGACCAGAATGCCAGTTGTTGAGCAAAGTGGTTGTTAAGCAAGATACCCACATGATATTGTTCAATGACCAGGATGCCAGCACTTCCAGTTGCAGTTATTTATAAAGTAGTAAAGGTGGGATAAAAATCAAACAAACAAACAAATAAATAAGACTTAATTTCCGTAGAGGGAAGATATTTCCAGAAACATGTTCTCCCTGATTTAACTCCTTTGGAGTGACACACAATTAGTTGTATTTATATTGTGTTGTACTTCATCATTTACATGAGTTCCAGCTTTAAAAGTCATAAAATGCATCACTAGTAGATGTAAAATATTAAGCATAGCCACTAAACCTGTACATCTGATACCTTTTCCCAAAGAGCAACAATTATGATGTCATACTACATCACTAATAGATATCTAAATTAAGGAAAGAAAATTTCAGAGAGACATAGAAGGCCCAGTACAGACAAAACAGAACAATGAACAAATGCATAATTTGATGCCTTTCAAATGTGTGTACTTTACGTATCTACAGCACAGGAACATAGTAAAAATCAATCTCCAGAACTATTTACCACTTCTATTTAAAAGACTAGGAATAATTTACATGCCCTGTTGGGACTGACAAAATATAACCTTATGTCGTTTTGTAACTTGCAGGTCTCAAAAGCAGAGGCAAAATAAGAACAGACTTCATGATTAATAAGGTTACATAGGTAAAGTTTAGTTTATTTCCTTGGTATCTAAATACAGAGCAGCTTTTAGAATCATAAAGTGATATGCCAGAATGAAACAAATGAAACTATATATTGACTAGTTTACTGGATGTTGCAAACCAATCGACCTTATATACATAAAAGACTATGCTTTTGTAATACTTTGTTTCAAATGAGATGAACACGGTATTTTTTTAAAAAATTAGTTTATTACTATGTAAAAAAAAATCTACAAGAGTGACAGTGCAAACATTTGAGGACTTGCATGGCACAGATATCACAAGTGAATATAATCTACAATTGTACAAAAGGCTCGTGATTCCTTGAAGCTGAGATAAACACTACAATCAACACAGTTGAATATAAATTGGCATTTAACCAGGAAGATGAGCTACATATAATTGGCTCTGTAGTATAAGGTCTTTCAATTTCAGGTGGTAAAGCCATCATTCCATGAATCTGAAATATAAATGAAATAAAATAGCTACTTATTTAGACACATGGTTAATTTGAATTTAGCTTCCCTCTCTTCTAATACATTTATGCTACACTTTTCAGGTAGGCATTATCCTATAAATATCAACAATTAAATAATATAAAAAAGAATACATAGCAATGATTAATAGACAATTGTTTACTTTTTTTCAATATGATTAATGCTATCACATTAGAAGGTGTAAGAGCAGACAATTGCAGGGAAGGTAAAATCTGCAAGAAGGCAAGCCTAGGAGGGCAAGTGAAGCCCTTCTCCTTTACTTGAAAGGAAGAGTTTAAGGTATTAAGTACATTTAACCTGGAGAATAGAAGGGTTTGGAGAGAAAGGTGACACCTGTCTTCAACTATCTGGTTTGCAGGAGACAAACAGAGCAGAAAGATTGGACAAGAAAGAGCAGGTTTAAATTACAAGGAAATCGATTTCAGTGGGACATCGAGAAAAAAAATCTAACAGTAATTGCCTCAGGCGGTGCTGCACTTTCCTTCACTGGTGGTGCTTAAGAAGAGAAAAGCATACAAGCTTGAAGATGTCATTCTCCCTGCTTTCATTTCTATATAACAAAACGGACAGAACTGCCCTGTCATCCATAGATATTTGCTATTTTTACAGACATTTGTACTGCAGATTATAAGCCACATATTACCCATTACATTTTTACAGTATTTACATATCTTAAATTTTCTCTGTTTCATTATCTGTGGTAAACATTCTATCAAAATACACAATTCATCTACATGCTCTATTGTTCCATTATTTAAATATAACATAAAATCATTTACTCAGTTTTATCTGTCAAACAAAATTATCTTGATCTTTGATACATTAATTTTTTAGGTCCACATACCTTGTTAAACCATAGGATCTACTTAGCATTTGCCTCACATGAGTTCTCAGTCTCATTACAGTTTCATTTACATTATTCTGTCTTTTAAATATGCACATATTTAAATATGCACATGTTACTATGATACAACCTTTATTTGGAATGATTTTTGCTGATAAATAAAACTGTTAATTCGTTGTTTTAGAATGCACATGCTCTACAATCCATGCAATTGATCTCACAATCACAAAGAAAAACAGAGAAATCAACTTACAGTCCACTCTGCATTTTCTGTCTTGGTACACCTTACATTTAATGGTAACTTAAGAACATAGTCATTATAGGAGTGACCTTGTTCTCTGGACCATTTGAATTTGTTCATTGCATCCACGAAAGACAGATTTTTGTATTGTTTTGGACTCTTGATAATGAATGGCCAGGTTCTACATATAAAAGAAAAATACATTTCAAACTGTTACTGAGAGTTTTATACTTATTGGAACTGTTCAAGATGTGACTGCTACCTTCCCCCTTTTATATTTTTCTACCTAACATCTTTTCTGGTGGTTTGGAAAATGTATCCTTCAGAAGTAGATTTCCTAAATACATGGGAGAATCAAGATGGTAAAAGTTTACAAAAGCTATAACATGCATATTGGGCATAGCCCTAGATTTGTTCAGATTATGAAGAGCATTCATTTTCAAATTGAAGCATAATTAATCCTCCCCTTCCCAGAGCAATCTGTTAGTAGGAGTTATGCAAATCCTTTATCAAGAATAGTCCTATAGATATCGGCTCAGAAATCTCATAACATAGTGTATACTATCATGTCCTATGATATTGCAGGAAGACAGATAGAAGAAAAAAGAAAAGAGCAAAAAAGCTAAAAAGGAGAAAGGAACCCCACAGCAAAAGCAGAGATGTAAAATTCAATTTTAAGAACAATGCACAGCAAAAGAAGCATTTGGAAAAAAATCATTCTAGATAGAACTTCTCAAGTTAACACATTATAATTTTTTTTAAAAAAAATAAGTACATTTATATAGACCTCAAGTACCTTTGGACAGGTTGCACTTTTTCTCTTTGTTAAGTATATTACTTAATAAAATAGATATGCAGACATGTCACTAAATTAAATTAAAGCATTAAGCTTTACTTTAAACTGCAACTCATGAACTTTGGAGGAGTGCAAGCTTGAACTATTACTATTTTTTTAAATTTATCTTAAAAGCAACATTTCCTTTTTTTTTTTTTTGAACTCCCTAAACCATTTGTCTTTTCTTGGGTCAAATGTGCATTTTTGTTAACAATGGTATAAATGTTCCTTTTGGAGAGCAATTCACTTATTACCCTGTCTACTTGCAGAGATTAGAAAGATTAATTGTAGGCTCTAAATCAGAACATGTGTTTTTTCCCTTAGCTGTCAGGAGAGATTATAAAAAGACAGAAAAAGTCTGCAAGTATTATTCTCTGAGGATGCAGCTCTCTGAAAGACTTTGTGCCAATCAGTCTGTAGTACGAGGCTCTTGGGAACAGTAATATAAAAACAGCTGTAAGAGTCAACAGTATATTTTATTCTTGAGACATAAAAATATTAAAACTTTAAATAGTTAAAGAAGCACTGCTGAGTTTCTTGTTGTTGCAGCTACTAGAAACTTTCATCATATAGTCCAGCCAACATTTATTATATAGATAAATCCTGATGGATGTACTTCCTCTGGCTTGATTCAGAATAGACAAAAGCCATTCAACAAACATACCAGCCTATCATGGATATTGTTTCCATTTTGAGCCTGTTCCAAAGTAAAGGTCTTTTTATATCCCATTCATCAGAAATCAGAATGAGGTCTGTTCCTAACCCTTCAGGAAGCTACTTGATTAATGAGACGCCCAGTTCCTACTACTCCTCTTCCTCACCCCTGGCTTGTGGCACAGATGCACAAACTGTGGTCCAGGCCCATGACCAGGGGAAGGCCTCCATGTCTCCACCACCTATTTGATTATGAATATCCACCAATTAATTTTCTTAAAGACAGACTATTATCTTTTAATAAATGCAATACATTCAGACGGATAATCCTTCCCTAGAAAATAATATCAAGAACAATTTTCAGCATTTATTCAAATGACAGTGAATACAAGTATTCACCCTGTAGTATGCTTACTTACCTCACTGGTCTGTAAATTTGTTTAACACCAATGAACTGGAGTTGCTCCATTAAGTCAGGAATACTTTCACACCGAGTAAGATTTATTTTTGGATAATACACAAGATAGGATAGGCACATTTCGTTTCTGGTGCTAAAACCACCCTGGGAACAGATAAACAAATCAACAATGTAAGCATCAGAAATTACTTCTGAGCTCAGGCTTAAAACTGCCCAATGCTCTTGCTGTTTTCTGCATTTAACTGTGAGTGCAGCTATTATCTCTATGAACAAATGGCATACATCTAAAATGACAGCCAAGAAAAGAACAGCATCAGCATCAGCATTGGAAAGTAACACAAAAATGATACACAATTAAGAACAATATGAAATTATATGTGACTAAAGAAGCTAATTTTAGTATAGTCAGTAGCTTTCTGACATTGTCTGGAGATTCAGTTTCTGCCTGCATGAAAAACTATATAGTACATTTACCAGCATTTGAAATAACTTTTGCTTAGCTTGTACAATTCTAATTCTCAGATTCGGCTGGTGGCATTTTTTTATGTAAAAGAAATTCAAATGTTATGAGAGATGGGATAGCACCTTACAGAGAAACAAGCAGGTATTATCTATGCAGAAATCTTGTTTTGCTTTCTTAAAGTTTATATATGCATTATCTCAAGGGAAATAAAGTTTTATTTATTTATTTATTTATTTATTTGATTTGATTTGCCAATTGTTTACAAGATAATAAGTATAAATGTATACATAGTTGTGAATACATGAAATGGGTACATATAAGAAAAATAAAAGAATAAGAGAAACAATAGGACAGGGACGGTAGGCACGTTGGTGCGCTTATGCACGCCCCTACAGGCCTCTTAGGAAAGGGGTGAGGTCAATAGTAGACAGTCTAAGGTTAAAGTTTTTGGGGTTTGGGGAAGAAACTACAGAGTCGGGTAGAGTATTCCAGACATTGACCACTCTATTGCTGAAGTCGTATTTCCTGCAATCAAGTTTGGTGCGGTTTACTTTGAGTTTGTATCTATTGTGTGCTCTTGTGTTGTTATGGTTGAAGCTGAAGTATTCATTGACAGGTAGGACATTGCAATGTATGATTTTATATACCATGCTTAAGTCAGACCGAAGACGGCGTAATTCAAGGTTTTCTAGTTCTAGAATTTCAAGTCTGGTGGCATAAGGTATTCTACAACGAGTAGAGGAGTGGAGAACTCTTCTTGTGAAATATTTCTGGACTTTCTCAATTGTGCTAATATCAGATACATAATGTGGGTTCCATTCCTTTTAACATTCCTTTTAAACGGAGATTGTGTAAGACAGCATGGAATCTCTGCCTTAAAACTAATTTAGAACCCTTAATGTGGAAGCATACTCAATTTTTGAACATGGGGAATAATGATAATTTTTAAAAAAAGAAAATCACAATGTTCATCTTTCACTTAGAGTAGTATATTTAAAGGAATATTAAATTCCAGTAAAATTGCAATCCAATCTGAATCTACTACTGTGTTTCTAGTGCATGCTGGCTAGGGAATTCTGGGAGTTGAAGTCCACACATCTTAAAGTTGCAAAGATTGAGAAACACTGGTATAGTGGTTCATTTATTCGATTTTATTTCCTCAAAATTTGATCTTAATTAACTTGGCACCCTAGGCATCTTTCTCACTTATTTGAATGGGCAATTCCTAAAGTCTCCAGTAGTGAAGGAATCTGTCATGCTACTGTTGACCAACCAGAAGAACCTGGATGAAATGAAATAGTTCTAAATTTACATAAAAAATCAATCTTATTTCTTAAAAATAATGCTTATATGTTAACAATATCCAACATTTACTTTAAACATATTAATGTGACTCTATTTTTATTCCACAACAAGCTGGATCATAAAATTTCTTACCCAGGTCATATCCGTTCGATTGAGGGTGCTGTAGCGACATTCAGTGACTAAATTATCTCCCTAAAATGCAATGTCAAGAAATACACTCTTACAAATTTGAAATTGATGTGAGGAGATTCCTGCCTCTACTTCACATTTTACTTACTAAGCAAATAATAACTGTTAACAGTAACAAAAACAGAAAATACCCCAAGGAGAAATATATCCTTTAAAGAAAATTAGATAAAAATGTTGGAGGGGGAAAACAAAGTAGATATAAGCATATGAACTTTTAATTTCCTGCTAGATCATATTCATAATAGATGAAAGAAGTGTTTCATCCTTTGTCTACTTGTCCTTTAGTTCTGATCCTTCTTCAGTTCTTTTTCTCTCAGAAAGGGTAAATATGTATGTTACGCAAGAGTGAATATGGGCATTTGAAACTTTGAACCCCAAAATAACCCAAAACAGTGACAATTTGGCCTGAAGAAACAGAAAAATGGCAACAAGGCTAGGAAAAAGAGAAAAACAAACATCATACAGGCAAGATGGTCCTTTCTTCTTTCAAATACTGAAATTCCTGGAAGTTAAAGTCAAATTCATCATCATAAGCCAGCAGTTGTAGTTCACTGCCTTTGCGGAAATGGCGCATCCTTAATGCTCTGCCAGCAAGATGTGCATGGAGAAGAACAGCAAAGACATGGATCCCGGTTGGCTTCTCAGCATCAAGAGCCTGGAAAAGACCAATGAGAGAATATGTTCAATATTAGCAGAACACATGGACTAAGGCTGGTCAGTGTATGAAGGCAAAAGCTGCTTCAGAAGAGAACAGAGTGGCACAAAAGTAACTTGTCTGAAATCAGCCAAACGTTTTTTCCCCAGGAATCATGCTACAGCAAAGAAAACAGCAGTGTGGTGTTCAAAAAAGAAGCAGCTGATTTTTTAAAATATAATTTTAGTGAAGAAATCTTTAAGAAGATAAAAACAATACAGATATTAGCAAAGAAGCAAAGAAAATAAGAAAGAATGGTGAATAAGAAAAACTATAGAAAACAGACAGGCAAGGAGGGAGGGAGGGAGGGGGGGAGGAAGGAAGGAAGGAAGGAAGGAAGGAAGGAAGGAAGGAAGGAAGGAAGGAAGGAAGGAAGGAAGGAAGGAAGGAAGGAAGGAAGGAGGGTGAAAAGATTATAAAGAAACAACTTCTGACCTTTTTGGCAGTGGTTATAAATGCATTTATATTTTACCTCTCTCCAAGATTACATATAATGTCCTTCTTTCTATAAGCTACTCTTTTTAATCCTCAAATTGAGTAAAAACTTTTTTCAGCAAAAAAAATAATCCATAAAGTTTTCAGTTCCTGATTAAAGACGCAGCTGGTTTAATAAGTTGAGGGAAATGCTTACATGGGCATCCTTGCATGTGAGTACCTTTCTGCCTTTGAATCCAAAGTGTTGATACTAAAATTTTAGTCTATATGTTTACAAGGTCTTCACTTGTAAAGGCTCTTCATATTTGCAAATAGAATGTTAAAGTATTTACTGAATGAGTAGATGTAATTCAGTTCTGGCTACCAAATTTTACACAAGAACAAATGTACGACAATTTCAAATGTGAAACAAATATTTTTCAAATGATATAAAATTCTGTATCTTAACTAGAGAAGAAGGTATGTGTAGATTTATTGAGCAATATTCACATGCCATTTGAAGCACCCTCCTACATTGTAGCATCAGACACAATCATTTTAAATCTGGCTTTCCTAAAATGTCCTCAATCTGTGCAAATACCACAAAATATCAGTTTTTAGGGTTAGAGGAATTAAACAAACCATGTCTTACATCTGCTTATTAGGTCTATCTGATAAATCAATTCCATAGTCTATGATGTTTCATTTTCTCCCACCTACTCTTCATTTAAAACACATGTGGGTAAGATGGTATTGGACTCTAACTCCTATCATCTCTAACCACATGAGAAATAAGTCCCTTTGGTTTTCATTTTTCAAAATGATAATGTCCATTCATTGTTTTCAAATTTCTTAGATGGAAGCTCCCCCACCAACACAAACTAGCAAGCACTTTTAAGCAACAGAACACAGGCACGCACATTTGTTCCTGGGTTCCTAATATGATTTATGCCCCTTTAGAGACATTCAACAGAGAACCTTCTCATTGCTTAAGCTAAAGAAAGCTTAGCTAAGTACACAATAATATGCTTTGATTTAAACAATGAAAATATCATAACAAAGCCTACTGCATTTTACAAATATAAAAAATGTTAATCATCATTTGTGTTAGGCTTAAAAAAAAGATTTTTGAGGCTATTTATAATGGTTCAGTGACAATAAAATAAAGGAAATAATTTTATCAGTGTTTGAATAAGCAGATCTAATTTTTCCTCAATGGAATGAATTGCCTCTGATTCGTAGATTAACAATGGATGCTCACATGCAAATATTGAGGGAACATCTGAGCAAAAATATACGCACAGGAAAAAGTATATGAAAGAACAAATTTTGAGAGTTTTTTTTAAACAGGAAGAGTAATGCAGAAATTGGATATATTATAAAATACATTTATGAGCATCTATCCATTTTTATTGACAAACCAAAGAAACTAAATGGCATGCTCAAACATAATTTGCCTGTTCTTATTTGCTATTTTCCAAACCAGATTGGCATTTTCAATTGATGGCACCATCGCTGTCCCAAATCTCCTTCTGAAAAATTCCAATTGTTGATCCATGACCACTGAAATAATGCATACCATTTCTTACAAACAAAGACACTTAAACTGCCTATTTTCAATAAAAGGCACAGCTACAATAGTCAGGAAACGTACTTCTTCTAGACACTCCAGAGTGCAGTGGCCCTCCGACACGAATTCAGGCATGCCTGGTGGGATGTTGTGGAACAGGCTGACCCAAAGCCCTGCTTCAATAACTCCAGCATCGTATCTCCTTAAATTTGCAGTATAAAATAGCCTCAGTCCAGAATTATCAATCATCCCTAGAAAGAAAAGAGCATCTGCTCGTTATAACTCAGCATAAAATACCCTATTGGTTGGATTTACTTTTGGAACCTAGTTGCCAATTTGGGCCATAGCTATAACACAGAGAAGGAGGAGTTAAAGTTAAGATGGATCAAACAACAGGTTTTTTTAAAAAAATGCCAATGAAGCAAAAAAATAAATAAAATCTCAACAAAATCTCAAGAAAGCAGCAAATTAAAATGAAGGTCTCAACTTTTTTGACCAGCACAAACATTTATGCTCAGTTTCATGCCTCTGTTGGGGCTTTTCCAGATGGCAGCTTTCTAATAACTTAGTTATTGTACCGTTCTTGTGAGAGGTCTTTCAGTGCAGAAACATAACTCTGCAGGCTTATCTCATTTGTAGCAGTCTCCAAGAACAAAAACACACAAGAATCATGAGAAATTAATTTCTGTTTTGTCCACTCAAGTTTTGGAAATCTGGAAATTTGCTCAAGCAGGAGAATGTGACTTGTGAGCTGCCTTTGAGGGGGAAAGGGATTCACTGTCTGCTGTGACAGAGATCTGGGTACAGATAGTTCAACAAAGCAGAGAAGGTGACACTCTTAACTAAAATATCCCACCACTGTTCAAGGGCAAACAGAACAGCCAATTCTACTCTTAAACAATAACACGCCTATTTCCATAGCATAGGTGTTAGGTAATGCAGCATTCAGTCCTATCCATTTTCCCTCAAAATGCTCTTTTTTACTATATAGCATAAACATAAGCATCTGTTATAAACTATGATAATGGGGGGGAGGGGGGGAATGAAGGCATGTATGCTACATCTAATGATTGGCTTTTTATATTTACATCCTAGCACTGGATGGAAAAACATAACATTGATATGCATCATGACATCCCAAGGCATAGTTCCTCTACCTGCACTCCCTGTGAACAGTTCAGTACAGTTTCCAAAGAACTCAAACGCAAATGAAATGATGGCTTATAACAACTTTTATAGTTGTGTGGGTGAGTGCCAGTTTGGTGTATTGAACACTAGATGGATTTTTCCATGTTGCTATCCGAAAAGAAAGAAAGACTCAAAGGCACAAAAGTAAACAAATAGATTTGTCAGATTGTGGAGCCTAAGGATAGCTAGCTAGCTTAAAAAAATAGATAAATATTCCTGCCTTCTTTTGAAATGGAGGCTCAGTACAAAAGTAATGATTTTAATCTTAAATATCCTACTTAAAATCTTCACGTCTAGATTTATGAATATTGACATTAAGGAAATACAATTACATTAGATGTAGATAACTGGCAAGATACATGTTTTTGTAAGATACACATTTTAACAGGTGAGGAAACATACCTTCCACATATGAAGGATTATCATAATGAACTTCCATTAGCACATATTGAGGGTCTAATGCTGTTCCAATGGATAAGCCAACATGAGGAGGGTAGATAAAACCCTGAGATTGGAAACATATCAACATAAGTAAACAGATTCAACGGTATAAACATTTAAATCTCATTTTAACTATATATTTATAGCTTTACTGATATAATTTTATACAGAAAACAAATCTCCTAGAATTGGCTCATATCACAGCAAGCATATGTTAGCAGCAAGCATATATGTGTTTTTGGGTTTTTCACCCTGAGCACATATTTAACTCCAGTTTGGTAGATTTATTTATGTTATACTATTATATGTTAGCATTTTTATATTATATGGACATCCTTTTCCATCATTCAACAGAAAACAATTGGCAATCATGCATTACTATTCTTTTAAAACTAATTTATTAAATGGTTTTATACAATAATAAAAACAAACCACTTAAAGGAAAAGAATAAAGAAGAATATAAAATAAGTGAATAAACGGAAAAGTAAATTGAAAAGACAATGAAAGAGCATTACTATTCTCCTTAAAAATGTAATACCTGTTGCTAGCAAAGATGAAAATTAAGGAACAGTTTTCTGTATCAAGGAAAAATACTAAAAGAGCAAATACAGGGACAAGGAAAACTAAGCGTATTAAATATTTTTAACATTATTCAGTTTTGACCACCCACTACAGGTAGTTCTCAACTTAAGACCACAGCTGAGTCCAACATTTCTGTTGCTAAGTGAGTCAGTTGCCAAGTGAGTTTTGTCCCATTTTATAAAGTTTCTTGACACAGTTTAATTTAGAAAATTTATCTTGCCTCCTATTTGCACAGGACAACTGAAGGTGGCTTATAGGAATATAAAAACATTATACATATAAAAATAAAACTAATAGAAGAAAATAATCAAAGATTAAATTAATAAAATAATATAATAGCCCTTCACCCCAGCCACAACACATCACACAAGCCATTTAATGGGCTCCATACCACTCTGAGGTCCCCAGGCCCGCTGGCAGAACCAGGTCTTCAGTTGTTAAAAGAATCATGGCCATTATTAAGTTAGTAACACAGTTAAGTAAATCTGGTTTCCGCATTGACTTTGCTTGCTAGAAAGTCACAAAGGTGATTATATGATCCTGGGACACATTAATATATGGCCAGTTGCCAAATGTACAAATTCTGATCACATGACCATGGCTATGCTACAATGGTCTTAAGCGTGAAGAATGATCATGTTACTTTTTAAAATGCCGATGTAGCTTCAGTCACTAAGCAGATGGCAGTAAGTTGAGGACTACCTATATATAATCACATCCAGCCTAACTGATTATTATATTGGTGCAGTAAAGCAAAAGGTGCAAATATTCAATTACATTATCACTTATGCATTTGATTTTGTTTATCTTTCAAAACATCAAGTTTGCTCCCCAATTAAAATAAGGAAATAATAGTTCTATAGTCACTCAGCTAATAAAAAAAAAACTTTAAAAGCATTTATTGTAAAGAATGTATTCAACCTTGTGCCAAATTTGGCTTAATTTAAAAAAATAAGCAGGGTGCCTCTAGCTAGCACTCGGCTGTAGAAACCACTTCAGAAGTTCAGAGCTTTTGGCTAAACTAGGAACTCAAAGAGTCCCGAAAGAAGAGAATGGCAAAATCCTGCCAAAAATTCTACTACCCCCACCCCCCACCCCGCAATTATGCAGTCCCAAAAATTAAAGTATGAATTGAAGGAATCTTTACATTAATTGATAGACATTTAAACAAGAATTTATCTTACCTCTCCTCCAATAGCCCAAGCAAAAATGACTGTTTGACAGGTGAGAAATGAATCTGGCATGTTTGGGTGATAGCACTCATGGCCATAATCCAAAACACTGTCATTCAGACTGCTACTACACTGATAGAGAAGAATATGGTGCACTATGCTCTCATGACCCTTCTGAATGAGTGGTTCAACCTGTCGATATAATAAGGGAATATTAGAAGCATTTGAAGCATGTCAATTTCTAATTAAAATATTAAGTCATTCACTAATTATTTTCAATTATAATTTTTCAAAATGCTTAAATAATTTTATGAAGAAGTCAAAATGTAAATTGTACAAACATCCTTGTTGTTCAGTCACTAAGTCCTATCCAACTATTTGCAACATCATGTACTGATGCATACCAGCCCCCCTTGTACTACATTGTCTCCCATAGTTTGCCCAAATTCATGTTCATTGAATCAGTGACACTATCTAAGTATCTCATCCTCTTCTGTCCCCTTCTCCTTGGACCTTCAATCTTTCCCAACATATCGGTCTTTTCTAATCTATCCTATTATCAAGTTCTCCTCCATGGGTTGGCCAGAGTGGGGGGAAGAGGACAGATGCTTCCTGCAGCACCCTGCTGGCAAAACAGGGCACGGGGGGAGCATGAGATCCCCCCAATGCCCCATTTTGGCCAGCAGAGTGCTGTAGGAGGCTGTGCAGGCTGAAAACAGGGCGCGGGGGGCACTGCAGGCCAGTCCTTTGCTATTTCCAGGCTTGCCCCACGGGCCAGATTAACCACCCCATGGGCGGATTTGGCCTGCAAGCCTTGAGTTTAACATCCTTGATTTAGACGAAGGCCTCCCAGATCTTTCAGTTTGAACTGTCTGAACTATTAAGGTTTAAAATTTGCTTGCTATGTAGGCAAAACAGCACTGCAATCAGTGTTTAATGCTGAGTATTTAATTTCTAATTGCATCTCAGTATGGTATTATTTTCTAATCCTTCATTCTCTCCTGTATAAAATAAAATGTGTATGAGCCAAGAGAGAGAGAGACAGAAAAGAAAAAGAACAAACTTAGAAGAAAGCTGCAGTCAAGCTGCCATAAAATGCATGGTGCTTTTGTTACTGAATGCTATGGTGGAGGAAATATAAACAAATCCACCCACACATGATGTGAAATAGAATTTTTAAAGGGTGAGAATCCAAAAGAATTCAGAACTTCTAAACAAAATAAGAAAGGAATCAGTGTAAAGGTTATGGGAATGTTCTACTGATCTCTGCTTGAAATAAATGGGACACTTGTCCAAACTTGTGCAACAGCCACCTGCCTCTTTAGGACACTAACACTTGTTATGCTTTTCGCCACAATCTCAAAAAAACAAGCATTTTCAAAGTGATGACTCATTGCTAAAGTTGGCTATTCATACGCTTTCATTCCCAGTTCCTTAAACATCAAGATTCTAATAATTATTCATCTGCTTATATCTTTATTAAAAGGAAAATCTCCTTCCCTCCCACCAATGCAAAGGTCTTATGAATAACTTTCTTTTTTTAGATCATTTTGTAGGTTTTATAAGTTAGCAATATTGATTGGTAGAATAATCATTCTAGATAATAAATATATTAATTATTGATAATTATGATAATAAATATATGAACTACTTGGGAACTTGGGACAAGTAGTAAGAACCAAACTTCCTATCTTATGTTGCATGCAAATATACCCAATTTTTAAATGACTTGCAAAAATGGAGAAAGAAAAAGAGAGAAACAGGAATTTTCCAGCAAATACTACTATAAAATCTCACAGGTCACTTTAATAATCACTATTATATGTTATAAGGGAACATTATTCATATTCATCTTTATCAGTTTTTTTTAATTAAAGAACCATTATCTAGGAAAACTTTGAATAACATAAGAACATCTATCTATTCTTTCTTCACAGATTTAAAGGCAATTCAGTAGCAGCATAGAATGAATTAGAGGGCAACAGAAAGGCAGGTAGCTCTCACAAATTTTGGTTAGCTGTGTGTCGACTGTTACTATCAAACAATACCAAGCAAAGCAACTCTTGCCTTTTACCTAATTCATATCTGGGTTACAATTGAATATCTCAAATGCACTTTTCATAGAAGCACTTGATATATTAATCTTATATGCATTTCCAGTTTGTATCACATGTAGAATAAGCCATATGAAAAAAGAAACTTGAGGTTATCAACATTGGACATTCTCCAGGTTATATTTCTGAACTGCTTTTCTGTTTTCAATCATATATCCAAATTAGGTTTTTGGGGACAAATTCTCTGCATTTAGAAAGCAATGTTGAAAGTATTCATAATTCCCCAGGAAAGTTTGATCTAGTGGTTAAGGCACCAGGCTAGAAACCATGAGACCATGAGTCCTACTCCCACCTTAAGTCATGAAAGCTCATTGGGTAGCCTTGGGCTAATCATTTTCTCTCTCAGTCCTCCACATTTAAACATGTGGAGGAGAAGTCCACTGAGGAGCATCAGATGTATCACTCTGATTAGATTCACAAAAGAAGTGGCCAATTGGGTGACATCAGCCCAATCTCAATAGGTATTTCATTTATGCAGAACAACTCATCATACTGAATTGGAGCAGCTTGCTTCCAAAGAGAGATGCACTAATTGAGGCAGATTACCATTGATTTATGTATGGTTGATACAAAGCAGTGGTGGTATTCTACTGGTTCAGCCTGGTTCTGCCGAGCTGGTAGCGCCGATGAGCAGCAGAGACTGAATCAGTTCTCTCCGACGATCTGCTGTTTCGCCCACCCTCCCACCTGGGCTCCATACTAACCTTTATTCCCTGCTCTTGAAGCGCAGCTGTTTTGCACAGCACAGCAGATTGCCGCATGTCAGCTGCTGAAGCGAGAGGCAGAGTGCAGGACTGCAGGAGGTGACTTGGAAAGCCTCTGTGCCTGCGCAAAGTGCACGTTTGGCACGTGCATGTGCGCAAACTATGTGCAGTGTGCATGCGCGCAAAGCGTGCCCACCAAACCACACCCACTGAATCGGAGGTAAAAAATATTGAAACATACCACTGCTACAAATACATGTGTAATTTAGGTAGACAGTGACCTAGCAGTCCCCAGATTTCTCTCTGTATTATCCTTCACCTCTTTGAGCTATTTGTAATATGTACAACAGGACCTTCAGATGGTAATAAATATAGTTTTCTCCTCAAGTGCACTTCTTCATTTTTTTTTAATAGGATGGGCCACCATAGAGGACAGGTAGGCCTTGACTTATGAGTGCCACTGAGACTGGTCATAAATCATTACAGTTGTAAATAGAGGTGCTCACATAACCAGAACTGATTTTATGACCTTTTTGGTAGGTGTCTTTAAGTGAATGCAGCAATCTTGAGAGGAGGGAAATGGCATGACTGTTTACAACAGGCGGGAAGATGCCATACTGGCCATAGCCATCATAAATGCAAATGATCATTAACTGTCCAGTCGTAAGTTGAGGACTACCTGTAGAACATTCACTTGTAGTCTCTACAAACTTAGTCTCTACCCACTAAGTGGATGACATAATTTACATGTGTGTAGTTCATGCATATTCACAGTTGAAATAATGGTAGAAATCAAACCCCACATTCAAACCCCATTTTTGGCCTTCACATCTACATTAGGCCTGATTTTAGATTTACAAATAAATTACTAGATTTTCCATCCCCACATAGACAAACCCCCTCCCCATTTTCTCAGATATTCAAAATAAAACATTGACAACCGGTCTGTCCAGTTCTTGGATTTCCAGTCTTTGAAAATCAAACCGCTACTTTTTTTTTATAACACTACCCCTTTATCATCTCAATTGATGATGGCATGTATTCATATGGAAGACCACTGATGTGTATATTTCAGACATTTTTGTAAATATATTCTTAATTTATGCTTCTAGGATCTTCCTCTCCTTTCTGATTTGTGTTTCATTTGAACTAAAGCTCAAACTGTGTATGATTTCTCACTGAAATGTTTTTGAGCCTGTATCTGCCTTCTCAGTAAGCATGTTTTCAGAAGTAATTAAGACCTTTGGTTAATTAACTTGGTTTTCAATGAGAAACCACTTACATTCCTGATATTTACCACACATGAGCTAGGATAGTTGACAGAAACATCAATTTTAAGAAAGTAAGTCTAAAAGTGTTTAACTAGTGTGCTCACACAGATTTCCAGACCACTTAGTATACAAGAGGCAATGTTGATAATGACTTTGGTGGCCTGTAACAGCCATGTCATTAAAGATGTTAAATGACGTTATATAGCACAGATAAGTTCAAATCTAGCAATGAATGTACATGTGAAGAAAAAGTAGGAGGAAGTAAGTGATTGCAGCAGGGCAATTAATTCATGTTTGAAAATTATCAAAAGAAATTAATTAAAATTTAGGAAGCGACGAGAATGGAAAGCATAAAAAGAGGACCTGTGTACTGTAAGATCAGTATATTCCTGTTTTAAGTTTGAAAATGCAGAGCCAGAAATTCTGGAAAGTGGTTCAACCCTTGGGATGGAATGAATGCTTCTCACTGTTTTTTTTCCTAGGGTTTCATGTGTGTGCACAATTCTTACAGCACTTAGTAGAACACATACAAATTCAAAGCCTGTTCACCGCTAACAATTTTATGAATGTTAGTACTCATGTTGCTGTTTGCATTATCAGTCACTCTTATTTTGCAATGAACCACTTTTCAACCACTGATGGATTTTTGTGAATCAACTCACTTGCAGCGAACACAGGAGTTGATGCAGTAAGTGAAAGCTGGCCTAGAAGTCGATTGGAAATAAACATAGAGAGGCCACAATGACTACCCATTGATTATCTGCACATCACCAGTGATCAGTCTTTGAGAATGACATTTTTAGTAAGAATAATGCAAAGGACACCTATCTGAAAATCATGTTTACCCAGAGTGTTTTCTTGCTTGCAGTAATCAGTTACCTATAGTAGTATTTGAATACATTTTGATAATCTTGAAAAAAAAAAGCATTTTAGCACTGGTTTACCTACTGTGAAATACAATTATATATCCAATTTCGAGGGATTTGATGTTTCTTGCAAAATGAACAACTGAATAGCACAATATCTGTTTTATACTTTATTGCTGCTCATTGATAACCTGCATCTTTAAATATATAAGAAATATATACATGTAATCGATATGCACAATGGAGAGCAAAACCACTAAACAGCAAGCCACAAATATAATGCAAGCATTGAAATTCTTATTAAAATCCAGGGAATCAACCAACTTACTTTATTCCATTTCTATCAGCAAAAGCAAACACATGTCTGCTAACAGTACAGAGGTTATTTAAGAATTACAATTATTGGCCACCTCAGAAGTTTAAATGGTTTAAGCACTGATCAGTTGTATAGATTATAAATGGAAATTTGGGGGTTTCCTGATGTTGGTAGGGTATACAAGGGAAATCTCATTCAATCAGTGCCTTTGCATCCCGGGATTTATGTCATTGAAAGAGTTACCCCAGCTGCAAAAGAGTCATCCATAAAATCAATGGTTCCCACAAAGCTAGGGTAACATACAAGGGCCCCCTATTCCAGCTGCATTTACATCAGAGGAAATTGATCCATATCAAGTATACAATATATATTACATGATTGACTGCCCACTAATCTTCTCACAGGGAGAATTCTAAATAGCTATTGTTAGCATTATGATTCACCCCAAAGCATTAAAAAGAGGGACAGTCGTGGGTTTTTTTCCCGTTTTGCTCCTTTTCTGTAATTCAACACTACAGTTGGCATCATTGTACATTTAGAAGAAATTGTTAGAGATGCATGCTCACAAGCAGCAATACGGATAAGGTAGTAAGGCAAAAGAAATGCAGAAGCAGAAACTAAAAGAAGAAAAAGATAAAGCATGCGGAACACAGTCCAGATTTCTTTCTAATGCTTTGCCACCAATGGCCCAAGGTTGATGTTTACATTTCTGTATTTTCCTTTTTGTACTGAAGAGTGTGTTGCATCTCTCAGTGATGTTGCATCTCTCCACCTGTTGTATGTCTGTTCATGTATGTATGTACACATGGGGAATGTATGTATGTACACATGTGTAACACTGGAAAGGAGGGCTGAGAGAAAGGAGTTTAGAACTGAGCAATTGTCAACAATCTGAACTATTTCCCCAAGTGCTTTTCTTATATCAGGGTTCTAAACCTTTTGCCATCATAACTATCTTTAGTGAAATCTTCATATATACATCTCTCTCCAAAATTCAAACACCAAAAACAAACACAAATTAACAATGAAAACAATACAATGAAAATTTTGGGACAGGTGGATTTACTATTAAAGATTATTCACACTTCTCCTAGACTCTGTCTTCTTGTGAGGTGAAACACCCCACAAGAAGAGAGACCCTGCCTATATATCTGCATGAGAATGTTTGGGATTTTTTCCCCGTGCAACCTCTGCTCATTTTCTAACTAAATCATTCATTTGCTAGGTTTTTGTCCACCATACCAAATTTGGTCCTAATTTATTCTGTTTTCAATGGGTTGTCCTGTTGAGGGACAGGCAGGACCTAAGACTCTTTATAAAATATATTTCCACTTCTTTTTATTGGGTTAGAAAGAATAAAAAATAGAACCTATGGATAAGAATGAGAAGGATGGGGCAACGGTGGTGCACAAGGGAGGCTAGGGAATAGCATTTGCTATACTAAAGGCCCAAGTACTTTTGAACACCTACCTGAACTAACTTAATCTCAAAAAGAATCCACAGGAGCAGACTAGATTGGAAATTTAAGAATAATTTCCAAAATCTGAAATAAACCCAGTTTTATATTCATGTCAAACAAAATATATGAATGACTCCATGATTTCATCAGAATTCAAGCTACACTCATAGTCCAGTTTATTATAATGTGGGCAAAAATGCACTGAACAGTAAAGAGAAAGGAGAGAATTAACTGAATTAGAAAAAAACAAAGTTTTGTGGCATTGCATGAAGGCAAATTATCCACAAGCAGATGAAAAAGTAAATATTACAAAATGAAACAAAAATCATTTTAATTTTTAATGTATCAGGAAGTAAACTGGTCACAAACAATTTGAATTGTGTAATTGATCTATTAGTAATCTAATCTAAAAGAAAATTAGTTTTCATCCATGTATTTTTTCCATGAGGTTCATTTGTACTAGATATGAGTTTAATGAATAGACTAAGAAAGAATAAATAACATAATAGAAAGTTAAAAGAAAATAAGATTCTAGTGATTTCTCTGAGGAATAATAAATATTTGCTATTTCTGAAACTTTATCTAAATAAGTGCAATTAGCATGGTTAAAGGTAACAGCATAGGACTAGGAGCAATTATGCTATCTGTTGATTTTGGAAATTTACCAGATCTAAATAGATTATCAATTCTGGTAAGCAATGTAAACTTTGTTATATTTTTGTGATCAGATTTTTCAGTCATGGCATTTGGACTACAAAATTAAGTTCTTGATAAATGCCTTTTGACTGAATCATATTTTATATGTTTTTCTTTTTTTTTTTAATCAGAGAAAGGAAAATAATTTGTTTCTTGACTTGAATCACTCAATCTGGAATCATGTGCTAACTGAAAAAGCTATTTGAAAATGATCTATCAAAATATTTCCTTGAAATTTGCATTTCTCATACACTGTGTCTCACATTAGAATGAAATTAAGATTTTGCTTTCAGCATCCATTAACATTAAAATATATATATATTGATTCAACAAGGTGATGTAGACTGACGAACTAAATATAATGAAATTATTTTTTTAAAACTTCTTAAAACAGAAAACCAATAAAACTGTAATTAAAAGTATAGATTTCAAATCATTCAGTTCCCATTTATTTTAAAGACTTTATGAATTTTTAGATAGTGTATGTGTGGACATGTATTTAAATGTATATATATTTATGCAGATGTGTGAATACAGAGGAAAATAAAAATCTTTCAACATACAAGCCTTATGTGCCAAAAACACAATACCTTTACTTTTCCAGAGTGAGCAGCACATCCCGAACAGGAATTATAGCTTTTAAAAAATGTTCATACAGGTATTCAGTTGATTCCTATGTATCCATTCCATCTTAATGAATTGCATTTGTCTATATCTATAAGCATCATGCAATTATACCTTCCATGTTTTTATTTAAATAAACAGAGAACCAAGAAAGAGATTGGAGAAGCAATCATCATATAGCAATTATGAATTACTTTAGAGAAGAACAATAAGCTCTCCAATCATCAAATGAAACTAAATCAAAGGCAGCATTTTAAAAAACGTTGAGCTGAGTATGTAATGTATAGGCTTGTACTTTCTTGTCTTTTAGAACACCTAGGGCTTTAATACTGTGTGTCAGCAAAAATAATATGCAAGGAATTTTGCCTCTGGCATAGGTTATGTAAACAAAGCAATATGATGCAAAACCATACTTAACCACAAATCAAATTTCCTTGAATATAGAGAGCTATTGGCTACTTTGTGAAGACTGCATATAGCTCAGATCTAAATTTGTAAAATTTCATAATCTACTAAGAATTATTTATTTACTTAGCAACATCTTATCTTGGGGCTGTTCATTCAAAATGAAAGCATATAATTAAAATAATTCTGAAAGGTATCTTATATCTGGTTGAATCTCATGTTTCTCTCCTCTTTTTTGCATGCTGGTAATGGTTCATTAATTTTCTATTCCTTAAACCATTGTTGCTGAAATAAGGAATAGTGGCATAATGCTTTTAATACTGTATAAAAAGTTTGATTCTAATTTAAAATCAACTGACAGTGAGAACAATCAACCAATGGAACAACTTGCCTTCAAAAGTTGTGGGTGCTTCATCACTGGAAGTTTTCAAGAAGTGACTGGACAGCCATCTGTCAGAAATGGTATAGGGTCTCATGCTTGAGCAGGGGATTGGACTAGATCAGGGGTATTAAACGGGCCAGATATGTCATGAGCAGGCCATGCCCACCCCAGTTCCGTGAAGGGGAAAAATATTGCAATATGTCATGTTACGGCAACACGTTTGACACCTGTGGACTAGATGACCTTCAAGATCCCTGCCAACTCTGCTGTTCTATTATTATTATTATTAATATTAAACTATCAATTGTTATGAGTTACTAAAGAAGTGATAATGAGGATAACAATAGCACAGTTCATTAGACTTAGAATTCTTATTAGAAATGTTCTGAAAATAAAACTAGGGAAATAACTGTTTCAGCAACATTTCAGCAACACCAAACACCAAATTTTTATCCAAATTAGAAAAAGCTGTTGGTCGCTAGCATTTTCCCAAAATATACCAGTTCAAATTCTTTAAAAAAAACATCTTTAGCTAGGATTCAAGACTACACCAGATCATTGGCATGACATAAGAACTGAAATCTATTGCAACAATGCTGATTGCTTCACAGATCAATAAATATGCTCTAGCTCTTAAAGTATATTTTTCCAAGTTTATGTGCTAGTCACATCATGAAAGAAATAGAATTACAAACAGAAAGTTTTGTATGCATCACTAGCTAGATCACATACCTTTATCACATGATGCTTTTCATGCAGGATAGGTATCTTAAACATTTGACACCAATAGGTTGTATCTTGTTCTGGTATAGCCACCTGTCTTAATAAAATGGAAAGAAAAGATTAATACAATATGAAGTTTGTTTTTCCTCAGACAATTCAGCATATGGTTGCTTTTGTGGTGTGGAGACAATAACTTGGTCCTCAACACCAATAAGACCAAGGAGCTTATAGTGGACTATAGAAGGAACAGATCAGACATCCAATCCTTGCTTATCAATGGAGACCGAGTGGAGCAAGTGGCCAGTTTTAAGTTTCCTGGTGTTGCCATAAAAAAGGACCTGACCTGCTCACATTGCAGCACTGGTCAAAAGGGCCCAGCAGAGATTATACTATCTGAGAATTCTCAGAAAACAATTGAATGAAAAACTGCTGGTGACCTTCTACTGCTGCACCACAGAGAGTATCTTAACTTACTGCACCTCTGTATGGTTTGCCAATTGCACAGTGGCAGATAGGGCAGCACTCCAGAGGGTTACCGTCATTGCCCAGAAGATCATTGGTTGCCCTTTCCCCTCTTTGGAAGAGTTTTATAGCTCCCACTGCCTTAAGAAAGTTCAAAACATTCTCAAAGATCCGTCTCATCCTTTTTTTGAACTATTACCATCTAGCAGACGGTACAGAATAATAAAAACAAGGACAAACAGGCTGAAAAACAGCTTCTATCCCAGGGCAGTGTTGGTGTGGTGTTGGGGTTTTCAATTTAATGTGTGAAGTATGAAGGATGTGTGTTTGTGTTTAGTTTCATGGTTATGATATGCACTGAAGATGATGTTTGATTTCATTGTACGAGGTACAATGACAATAAAGTAAACTAAACTATACAGTTCTGTCCCTCTTTTACTGATACTTAACCAAAGTAACTTACGTTTTGGTTTGCCAAGTCAAAATATGGCAATGAGGATGGGATTACAGCATTCTTCTCAGGGTTCAATAAACGAAGACTCTTTGTTCCACGATTAGAACCGTGGTAATTTTGACCTCCATATTTAAAGTCTTTGTCGTGATAGGCCCATATCACTCGTACTGTGCTTTCCTGGAAGAAAGGAAAGCTGCTGCTGAGTTATGTAAAGAAAAGTCTAATCTTATGATCACAGCCTACCTGAATATATTTTCCACCTTGCAAGGGTTTGGAGACATATGGCCCTGCAGATGTTGCCAAATTAGAGTTGCTTGTAGTTCAGCATGACCAAAGCTGAACAACACTGGTTCAGAAGTTCAGAAACTTCACATTTCAAATCCTGCTGATCACACTTCTATATTAATAGCAATAGCACTTAGAATTATATACCACTTCACAGTGCTTTACAGCCTTCTCTAAGCGGTTTACAGAGTCAGCAATTGCACCCAAAAATCTGGGTCCTCATTTTACCCACCTTGGAAGGATGGAAGGTTGAGTCAACCTTGAGCCTGGTGGGATTTGAACTGCCAAATTGCAGGCAGACGGCAGTCAGCAGAAGTAGCCTGCAGTACTGCTCTCTAATCACTGTGCCACCATGGCTCATATTAATATATGTCTTAAATGAATATTGTTTTAACTCTGAATGAGATTATTATTTCCCCCTTTTTAATTTTACATTTTGCTTTTGTATTTTTACTGTAAACTATTTTGATACAAATGTTGATTTACTATAGCATACTGTACACAGGCCAGTATGGCTGTGAGGCTGTTATCTAGAACAGCCTTCAAAGGCCCTATAACTTTGGTTCTTAACTTGCCACATCATCTATATATTCAAATTCTGTCCCAGAAAGTTCCTCAGCCTTCAGCACAGTTTTCTTGTCCAGTCATTTCCGACTCTAGTGAACTGTGCTCATCTCCATTTCTTAGCCAAAGGAGCCACATGGTCATGTGGTAAGCATAACAATACACCAAGGCACATGGAACACTGTTGACTTCCCACCAAAGTAGTACTTATTTATCTAGTTGCATTTGCATGCATTCAAACTACTAGGTGGGCAGGAACTGGGGCAAGTAAAAGGAGTTTACCTCATAGTGCAGCGCTGGGGTTTCAAACCTGGGTTGTTAGCTTTGCAGCTGGCAAGCTCAATGTCTTTAACCACTGAGTCATCATGCCCCCACAACAAAATAAACCCTCACTGAATTACAGATCAGAAGGGACACATTGTATCTACCGTAATCAGTACATATAGCAATACAGACTGTTTATTATGGCATAATCAGCATAATGATTAGACTGAGAATGAGAAGCTAATATTTAAGTTCTCTCTCTTCTTCATTCTTTTTTCTAATTTAGGTTCATCATTAGGTTTAGCATTTCCCTTTACCGTTAGGCTCTTGTCATTTGGGTCACAAGTATGAAGCTGCCGGGTGAAAGCTAGTATTGTGTGAGTATTATTTTCCATAGCATACTCCAGATGGCAATCCTGCTGAGAATCTTTTTTCAGTACTCTGTCTGCATTTGTGAAGCAATCCTGTTGAAGATAGAAATCAAAACATTATCCTGCTGCTCTTCTTTTTAAATGTTCTGAACTCCACAACCTTTTCAATTTTGTGGGAAATAATGTATAAAGAACATGTTATTACTCTCCAAATAAATATGTTACATTAACCAATGAATGAAAATCTAATTATTTTTTATTCTACCCTTTGGATTTTAATTAACATTGCATAAATTCCACATTCAATAAGTGTGATATAATAAAAGACCCTTACTAAAGAGGTATCTATTTTGCAACCATAAGGGTATTAGTGGACATAGCAAACATATATTTGAAAAAAATATGATCCTCAGGAACAAAATGTATAGGTAGTGTATCTCTGTATTACACACTTTCAACATGAGTTCATAGTGATTTTCTCTGGCTACTTCATAATATATACACTAATTTTTGTGTACTTTTTATTGTATTTCTCTATTGGATGGTGGGTAAAATCAAGAAATATATTTCTACTGTAACTCTAAATCCATTTTCTTAGTTCCCATGCACTTACTTATAAGGGAGTAAGCATACCACTTATTGTGATCCTAATATATACTCTCTAGAGAGGAAACATTAAAATAGAATATGATATACCTCCTCATTTTGTCAAACCACTATAGAAATGTTTTAGAGTCTCCCTGCTGTTTCAAGGACAGATTATCCTAGTCCTCATTGTACCAAAAGATATTATGAATAAGCTGTGTTAATAATGTACTATCATTAACCTCTTCACCTCTGAATTCTGTGTTATAAAGTGCAGCTGCTTTTTTGACCATCCAGTTCACCACAATTTCAGCAACTTGTGATTGCCATTCCAAAAACACATTCCATTGAGATTAGGATGATAGTATTGCTTAATATTCTTTCTAAGACTTTTCTAAGAATGTTATGCAATTGTTTCTAGTTTGCATAGGGACCACACAGAGATATAAAATTTGCAAATGTTTTAAGGAGGCGGCAAAGTTACTCTTTAAAGGAGTGTTTTCTTTTTAATGGAAATTTGAGTAAAATTAAAATATATCTATTTTTTATTTTTAGATGTAATTAAAAGGATACTGCTGTAAACTCCCAAAGCTTTTAAGCTAAGTGGAAGACAGTAATAGAAGACAAGATTAATACCTAAAATCAACAGAATGGAAATCTATGGGAAAGATGAAATTTCTAGCAGCTCTTTGTGGTAAGGAATTATTTTACTTTAAAAATTGTATTGCAAGCTTATTTTTATAAGAAATAATGTGATATCTGTAGTAATCAGCAGTTATATGACACTACTGATTGGTAGAACTCTGGAGACACAACTGTTTATTTTGTTTGAAATTTAGCCACTTCTTTGGTAAGGAACCAATTTATGTGGGTCTATTTTTAACCTACCTATAATTGGACAAAACTAAACTCAATTTATATATCATCTTGAATGGAATATTTATTGTCACCACCATTTTGGTGCTCAATAATATGGGTATCTTCTGTCCACGACATGGCAACCTGGGTCACTTCATTCCAGATATTTTGAACAATTCTCATTCATTGCTGTCTTCATTTTATAGGCTGGAAGATGAAACATCTGGAAGACATCGGGCTGTCTATTTTGTGAGTCAGCTATCTCTATTATGGTAAAGTTAACATGTTGTGTAGTAGTTACTGAAATCAACCTATATACACACATTCACATACAATCACACCCTTCTATAGGCAATTCTAGGCTGCTGGATAGAATGAATGGATCAGATATGTTTCATTCAATAGAAGTCATTTAGAAATTGCAGTAATACACAGTAAGATGATTTTACAGATCATAATTCTGGTGTATAATTTCTTATAGATGAACGCATTGAGGCTGAATTGCTTCTCACATGCTGTGACCCTGCACTTGTTCTCTTAAAAAGGATTTGCAGTTGATATGGTTTCTGATTACTGCTATACAAAATGGCAGGGAGTAATTTCTTAAGGATGTAGCAAAAAGATGCAAATAAGTTTTATTTTATCCCTAAAAAAAATGAGAGCACAGCTGCAGAAGAAACCTTGAGGGAAAAAAAATGACAGCTGTCTTCATAGGCCTGAACAGGTGTTTTATACAGAGAAGAAATCCTCTACATCCATGCAACCTACAGTAGATTTTGCCTTCTTTTAACAATGAACTCAGTAATAAGAAAACACTGTTTAAGGCTCTCTAGCATAAAAGCGTACCAAGTTTATCTGAGACCTTGATTAATGCAATTGTATGTAGCATGCAAGCTTTTATGCTAGCAACATTTTAATTATTGGAATGTACAGTGACTGCTATGCTGGGTATGGAAGCAAGAAACCTTTATGAATGTAAAGAAATCTATGCAGCATCATACTTTTCTCTATCTCTATAAACCAACATTCTTTTTTGCAAGGGTGAAGCAGATCCTAAGCTCATAGCAGGGTGTAAACTGAACTGCTTCTTTCTTGTGTTTTCCAGCAATTGGTGAGTAACTCTGGTATCAGTAGTTATTTTTAGCTTCTACAACTTGTAGCCAATAGTGTATTTCCATGAATATAAATGAATGTCTATGGAGATTCTCAATCATCCAGATCATGGTTGACACAAAGGTGCTTTTCAAAAGGCAACTGGACTTTCTTGATTCCTCCGACACACCCGGAAACGTTTTTGCTTCTCATCCAAGAAGTTTCTTCAGTTCAGGTCTTCAGAACTGAAGATGCTTCTTGGATGAGAAGTGAAACATTTTCATGAACATAAATCCATTTTAACTTTATTGAGATTTAAACCTCACTGTATAACCTGGCAATAAATTTCATACTTAATACATAAAGAAATGTAAAATAATTTGTTTTATTTACTGGGAATCCTCCATTCAGTTTCATATGTTTTTACATTCCAGTATTTTAAATCAGATAGAAAATTTGTGCATGCCAACTTTCTCCACATTGTGCAAAAGTGTATGTATCTTACTTATCCGATTTTTTAAAAAAACTACTAAAAGTTTTTGAGAATGTAGGATTTCTAACAGAGCTAAATGTCCATTGAATTGTTACTGGGATTTTACACATTTAAAAAACCTACCAAAAATATAAATCATATATGTGAAGTATAAATGGAATGTACATAATTATGATAAAATATGCATACCTTTTTCATACTGATTTATCAAACAACAGACTCTGTTCATTGAGGGAAAATCCAAATTGTGGGTTGGAGACTGAATGAAAAAATAATCCCATCAAAAACCTATTTGTTGTACTGAACATTCTTTGGGCATGATCCAGAGCCTCAGGTGATGGTAATGACAATGGAAAACTGAAGTGTACCTACCGGCATGTTGTCTATTCCATGAGAATAAAAATCTAGTCAAGTAGAAGTATTTATTTATTTTATTCAATTCTACATCATCCATCTTACCTAAGTGACTCTGGGCAGTTTGTTTCAGTTGTTACAATGCATTCTACGTATCGTTGCTTCTGAAAAAGTATTCAAAAATTCCAGCTTGCCCTAAATACAGCAATTTTTGTGCTAACTAAAAATTTCATATGGGGAAAATAAGTTATCTCAATTGCAGTGACTTCCAATTTGTTGCCAGATAGAATCCAAAAGTCAAAATATCTCTAGTTGAGCTTGATAGTTTAAGATTAACAGATTAACAGAGTTGGAAGAGATCTTGTAGGTCATCTAGTCCAATCCCCCACCCAAGCAGGAGATCCTACACCATTTTTGACAGATGGCAGTCCAGTCTCTTCTTGAAAGCTTCCAGTGATAAAGCTCCCACCACTTCTGAAAGCAAGGTGTTCCATTGGTTGATTGTTCTCACTGTCAGAAAATTTCTCATTTCCAGGTTGAATCTCTCCTTGTTCAGTTTCCATCCATTATTCCTTGTCTCAGGTGCTTTGGAAAATACTGTAGCTTGACCCCTTCCTCTCTGTGTCAGCCCCTTAAATATTGGAACACTGCTATCATGTTTTTCCTAGTCCTTCTCTTCACTAGACTAGCCATGCTCAGTTCCTGCAACTGTTCATTGTATGTTTTAACCTCCAGTCCCCTAATCTTGGTTGCTCTTCTCTGCACTCTTTCTAGAGTCTCAACATTTTTTTTTATAGTGTGGTGACCAAAATTAAATGCAGTATTCTAGGTGTGATCTTACTAAGGCTTTATAGAGTGGTATTAGTACCTCACTTGATCTTGATTGTATCTCTCTGTTAAAGCAATTTAGGATTGCATTGGTTTTTTTGACTGCCGCCGCACATTGTTCATTCATAATTAATTAGTTGTCCACTAAAACTCCAAGATCCCTGTCACAGTTACTGCTATTAAGCCTTATTTCACCCAGTCTATAAGAATACTTTGGGATTTTCTTGCCTAAGTGTAAAACTTCATTAAGCTGGTCACTTAATGAACACAATCATGTGACTTTCTTGGCAACAGTACAAAGTACCTTATTATTGTCCTTTTCCTGGACTAATCCTCTACTCTATAGCACTGATCTTTCAGGATAGCCCTCCATATCAATCAGGTCAACTTAGGTTTTCATAATCCTAACCAAGAAAACTCTCTCTATATGTCTTTATGTAAATCACCAGAAGTGAACCTCAACCAAAAAGCAATTTTACATTACTTGCATTAAATAGTGTTTGTGGTAATGACATTCAAACCACTGAAACATCTAAAACCATGATATTTGAAAGGCTGCTTCTCATTTATGAATTGGCCCTTGTTTGTTCAACTTCTGAATCAACATGTTTAAAACTATGGAACAGGCCTTTTGGTACCAGTACTTAAATGTGAAATTTGTTTAATGAAAAGCACTTTTCATGTCTTTCTTAACAACTTTCTGGAAGTTGGTTAAGAGTTTCCTTTTTGGCATACATTCAGTCTATAATCTCTCTAATTAAGAGTATATATATATATATATATATATATATATATATATATATATATATATATTTGTTCTGCTTCTGTTATTTACAATAAAACTGCTAGAAATCTGTAGAGAATAAATGATGATATTCAGAGTTTTATTTTACATTTTTCCTAATAATCCCCAATTCAGAATTTGCCATTTAATTTCACATTAGATTGATTTTTCACTGAGCAATCCAAATTATTTTCTGTCATTAGTTACTAACGAACTACACTTCTTGCACATATTTTCCAAAGTGGGCATCGTTTGCTGACTTTGGATATCATCATTTTGAAATATTCTTTGGAAGTTTTCCACTGTCCATTTCTAAAACACCCTTAATTACTTTATTTCAATGTTACATGGATTTTGTTTTAATGAGCCAAGAATATTTGTTATTGATTCACTATTAATGAATAGTTAATTATCCTGAATAGAACTATATGAATGAAAGCAGAAAGATTTAAGCCCATGATATTTATTTGATTATAGTATTAAAATATTTTGACAGAAAAAAGCCTGGCCTCTAATAATAGATTAGCAGATAACTTTTAAGATTATATATGTCTATAATCTAAACAAGTTACATACTACTGACATTTTCTTATACAATGAAAGTTCATTTAATGGATCTAAAGAAGGAAAGTATGGCCATTAAATCTGAGTTTACATAACTGTTGCAGTTTTTTTAAAGTTTCAATTTGCATCATTTTACATAAATGATGTAAATTAATGCAAATAATATAAATTAAATCAATTGCCAGGGCAGAGTTTGGAAATCATTTATTTATTTATTTATTTTATTTATTTATTTGATTTGCCAATTGTTTACAAGATAATAAGTATAAGTGTATACATAGTTGTGAATACATGAAATGGGTACATATAAGAAAAATAAAAGAATAAGAGAAACAATAGGACAGGGACGGTAGGCACGATGGTGCGCTTATGCACGCCCCTAATCAGTTGGACCATAACCTCTTAGACATGATCAGACAAAATAAATAATGAAAAGTCTTATGAACCATTCTGATGTTTTTCTATTTTTTCTATTTTTAGCATAACAGTATGCATCAGACTGACTTTTTCTTCCAGTTAATTATGCAAATAGAATTCAGGGTATGCAAATACAGCTTTACTCTCTGCTTCCTTCTGTGTTCAAAGGAATGTAGTGAATTGCCTTGTGGTCTAATTGGTCTGCTACTATGAAATTAACTTTCTCCTCTGCAACATTATTGCTTCTGTTAACATGACAGCCAAACTTAAAATGTAGCTGCAACTAAACTCCCCAAAGAGTTAATCAAGGGCTTTAACTAAACTTATATGGCAGCCTTTCACAGCTATTACAACTGTGAAATTCAGACCTGCTTCTCCCCCTGGTTATCTGCATCAGATAGACAGAATTGTGTCTTCTTTTCACTCCAGATATCTACACCAAGTAGATAGAATTGGGTCTTTTTCTCCCTATGGATGCACAGCTTATATGAATTCTTCATTGTGTCATTCTCCTCTTTAGTGATCACCATGGAACATGCAGTAGCTTTCTTCAGCAGACTGGTGTTCCTTAACTTGATCTTTGGTTCTTCTCTGGTTCTGAATCCACTCAAGTTAGCTCATTTCCTTTCCCTCCGTGAAAAACCTTACCTGCATTTCTCTCAGTCTCTCCCATAAATACAGTTTGTATGTTTTGGAGAGCATAAATAGAACGGTAGGTGTTTACATTTTCCATTCTGTCATAGATCTTGGTTATTTCTGGGAGTGGGATCTAAATACAAATTTCGCCATTACATCCAAAATTCACTACAAGGATGTCTGGAGAATCACAATTTTACTATTAACAATATTACAAATATGAAATTCTATGTAGTTCTAATATACAGTTCATAGCGGGTAAGGGACTGATGCAGAGTATTGAATTGAATTGACAAGAGAAAGAATTGAGTGATTAAGGAATGTCATCATATTTAGAAATATACAAGTTGGATACATTTAAATTAAGCAGAAGACAGGGTCTGCCTTTGGGGCCAAAATGCCCAAGATCTCACACAGGTTAAGAATGACCTGTGCATACATTGTATTCCATCTGTTCTTCAAACATTATGTGCAGGAAAGCATAACAAATGATGACTTCTTCCAGAAAGACCTTTGCACTAGCAGAAAAAAAAAACCCAATAGCTAAGCAATATTAACATGCCTTAGTTGGTGCTTGGTTGTAAATATTGCACGCCTTTGGGGAACGCACTGAATTTTTAAGAATCTTTTTTTAACCTCACGCTAACATGCCAGAAAAGATTCCCCAAAATACAGTGAGTTTCCCAAAGGCGTGCAGTATCTACAACCAAGTACCAGGTGATATTTAAAATGTGTGCCACTGTGACATTTCTCCTTGTTCTATCTTTCTGTTTCTTTGCTAAAAAATTATTTGTCAAGAGTATGTTTAAAAAACAGCAAAGAGTTCCATTCACGGCTTTTCACTATTTAAAATCCAATTACTCCTTACTAACATATCAAAATGATTTCCATGCGTATACTGTATTTGATAAGCAGATGTTCTTCATTTGGGGTACCAGCAAACTAGTGAGTGTGATGAGCATAGCATTTTTCATATACTAATGAAGAGCTATTCACAAAATAATCCTCAAATGTATTTTGATGTTAAGAGTTCAACAGAAGGCCCTTACAATGCAACCTTCTTAAATAAATCACACAAAACCCGCATTCATAAAGAAGGATTACTCTCTGCAAAATGGATACTGGGAGCTACAGTTAGGGATGCACAATTCCAGACCAGAAGAAAGAGGATATGACAACTAAAGAGAAGGATAAGAATTGAGCTGCTCAAGGAGTTTGCAAGTAAGGCCTAAAGGCTTTTTAATAGTAAAATAAAAAAAGATGCAAAGGTTAGAGCTGCCTTAAGCGTTCTTGTGGCAAGTAGTCTGTAAAAAATTTACTTTGGCAATATTGCATGTATAATATAACTACAAGCCTGAACAAATTAAGCAGTTTTCTCTGAGGCAGTACGCATATTTATCCAGCCAGCATATTTCCACCACTGCAATGTTGAAGGTTGGATTCTCCATACTTTAACCTCACCAGTCTCTATCATATAATGACCTTAAAACGTGCTCCTGATTGGCCTTGTACAGTACATCGTTCTATAAACTTCCACAGTATTTTCCTGTTTGCTCAACTCTGTGTTTTTCTTTGTTATACGGTTCACAAATCTATGAATCACATGTTTGACAAACTCCTGCTGTTGAAACATGGATCTTACATTTCCCAAGTCCAGTAGTGCTAGGTTCCACTCTATATTCCAGAATGCTTATCATTAATAGGTCATCCTCTGCTCACCAACTCTCAGCCATACCTTTGAAGTGTGTGTCAGCCCTTCAGAAAGACCCTTTTTGTGTTTCAATCTTTGCAATATAATTGAACCCTTCAACCTGATTGATCTATTTGCAGGAGGCAACAGAAGAATCTTTTAAGTTGTACTCCATCCTAGCAAATTTTAAAGCAGCAACCTCAGAGACTATAGTGACAATATAAAAAGGCCATAAAAAGTGTTATGTTTTTATCAGAATCTTTGTTGATACCTAGAAAATAGATTCCTTTTAAAAGAACATTCTGGCTTGTTTATGTAATTGGTATATATCTATTTGTGTTTCTGTATGTGCATCAACTATATTCTTCTCGTGTAGCAACTCATTATATGGTCATAAATGACCAAAAATTACCGACACTTATACATATTCATGTATTTATGTATTTATATCCCATCTTTATTATTTTTATCAACAACTCAGGGCAGGAACCAGTGGTGGGATTCAAAAAATTTTTCTACCGGTTCTGTGGGTGTGGCTTGGTGGGCATGGCAGGGGAAGGATACTGTAAAATCTCCAGTCAGAGGTGGTATTTGCTGGTTCTCCGAACTACTCAAGATTTCCACTACTGGTTCTCCAGAACTGGTCAGAACCTGCTGAATACCACATCTGGCAGGAACATACCGAATATTCCTTCCTCCTCATGTTTTCCTTTTAAAACCCTGTGAGGTGAATTGGGCTGAGAGAGAATGGCTCAAAGTCACCCAGCTGGCTTTCATGTCTAAGGTGTGACCAGAACTCATGGTCTCCTATGGTTTCTAGTCATATTTCTGTACTAACTGACTTTAATGAAAGGAAAAGTCTCTTCCTCCAGAACCAGCATTAATATTGGAAGGAAAATATTCTCTTCTATTAGTAAATGGAAGAACTTTTTTAATTTAAAAAGATAACTTGCATCTCAGAAATATAAATTGGCCTTCTCAGTGATATAGATATTTTATTTCAGAATTGATATAACCTGCAATTACCTTGAGCCAAAGATCTGCCTTTTGTTATTCTACCGAAACAAGGAAAGCACCACAGATATTGATGGCATTATAAGTAGCAATTGCAACTAGTTGCTTGGCTTAAGGATAGAAATAAACATATAACTAAAGAGAAAATGCGATTAAATATTTAAAGAGACACTATAATCAATGCCCATTCTGAAAACATCTGGAAGCTTATTGTGAGCACTCAGTGCAGAACTGAATCACTAAAATAAATGGACTGAAGAACCAAATTTCACTGCTGCATTGTATCAGTATCTGACTTTCAAATGACATTTCTAAGGAAACAGCATATATTTTCCTTTAAAAGTTAAATTTTCACAATAGAATTTAGTTTTTATGCCATAGGTCTTTTTAAATGGTCTAGCTTTTGAAGAAGCTAGTACCTGATGTTCAGTATTTTTTTTAGGAATCATTAACATCACTGAAAATATAGATACATTCTCAGATGCTAAATAGAAAAATTGATTCATTAATGCCAACTACTATACATCTTAATTCTGTTAGTCTAAGGTAGAGTTGTCATAGAGCTAGGTAGACAAAATGCTTGTCCAGGTGGTGCTTCTTGTTAGGATTTCTTGTGAGAATCTCACTTTTTAGGAATATATCCAATCAATCAGCTCTTCCCACTTAAAGCTATGAACAAAAATATGTATTTAATTATTGCATGGAGAAAAATATCGATCAAAATACATAACCATCCAACTTGCTTTAAGGTAGGATCAAGTCAGTGTTAGTATGATTCACTCTTTCTGGAAGAACTTAGCTGCTAATTGAGCTATAACCACAGATCATTGCACGAAGTATGGAATTGGTCTGAAGTTGCATCTATATTTGCTACTTTTCTGCCTAGAATCATTTAAATAAATACTTAGAGATTACATGGTACTTTATAGTATGACCTAAAAGCAAAGGTTGGACTAAATGATCTTTGTAGTTAATTCCAGCTCCACAGCTACAATTCTAGGATATTAAATTATGCATTAATTCAGTCCACGTATGTATTTATTTATAAGTTTCATTTATAAGTTTGAATGCTAATTAACTATTAAATGGGAAAGGCAGGCATTATTAAGTTAATTTGCCCTAGCCCTGGAGCCACTACCAGAGACTTGGCAAACAAAAGTATTTTGAATTGTTGTGCAAACACCTGGAAGCGCAAAGACAAATATTATTAACAGTACTTATGTTCATCTGCTACTTCTAAGAAACATGCACATGAAGATAAAATATATGTCAGCTTAATGCTAAAGTGTGTAATTCAAGATGCTAAGGTAAGGCTGAAATGCATCTTTACTGACTGAAAATACAAAAGGGACACAATTGTTGCCTGTAGCTATGTGAAATGGACAAGAAGCATTCCTGTAATTGTGGCTTTGCTAGGTGGCATGCTGGTCACATTGCAATTAGACTTAGCCAAGTCTGAAAGGCATCACTGATAAAAGGAAATGATAAAAGAAGCCAGTTGTTATTGTTAAAAATTGCTTTCACTCTTTCTCTGTGTCAGGTAGCATGGGATTGCAAGATCTTGCCTGCAAAGAGAGAAAGAGAGAAGCAGAAGCAGGGGAGGAGGGGGAGGGAAGGAAGGAATGAAGGAGAGAGAGAAGGAGGGAGGGAGAGAGAGAAGGAGGGGAGGGAGAAAGGGGGGAGAGTCATCATAATAGTCAAATGTAGCAGTTGTGTTGTCTTTTTATTGACCGTGCAAGAAACTTATTGGATTTGCATGCGTGTGCTTGTTCAAATGTCTCCACTCGAAATCTGCTTGACACTAAACAAATAAACGTACTGAGGGAGGATGCTGGACCTGCCGACAAACTCAAAGTCGGAACGTCGGAATTGAAGGATGTCCCACTGTTCCGTTGTTCGCTGCTCTGAGTCCAATTCAAGTATTAAGCTTTACGAACGAATTTCAGGTGGAAACAGGAGTTTATCTCTGAATATACTCAAAATGCTAGCAGGGTATAATAATAAATAAATAAAAAACCACGACCGAGCGGCTGACTCTTCCTTCCCGGCTTACGCTCGCCTGGAGAAGAAGGAGGTTGCCCTCTCCCTGCCCCCCACGGCTCACCTGCAAATAGGGCTTGCCCCGGTCAAGGCCGCCCACCACCATATCCGCCGAAGCCATCGCTCCTGTGGAGGAGAAGCCGAAGCCCACGTAGCCCCGAGTGCGCACCTCCAGGCGGAAGGCGATGGTGTCGCCCTGGTGCGCCCACGAGAGCCGGTAGCGGGACGAGCCGTCCAACATGGCGCTGTGCGGGTAGTGGCGCCCACCGGGCACGGGCGGCAAAGCCCAGAAGAAGAGGAGCAGCAGCAGCGGCAGCCGCCAGCAGCGCATCTTACCCTCCGCGCGCGCTCCAGGACGCAGAGTCGGACTTGGCGCCAGCGCGCCCTTTACTGAGCGTCCGAACTGCGCTTCGGCTTGAAGCTGCCGCTCTTGCCGTCGCCGCCTCTTCACGCCTCCCCAGTCGCTGAGCCTCCTCATTGGCTGGGGGGTGGGGGTGTCTCGCCAGGCCTCGAGGGCTGAGGCGCGCCTGGAGGTGGAAACCTAGACGTGAAGCGGACGGGGTGGCGAGCGGGAGCCGAAGGACTCAGAAGCCTCCTTCTGAGAGGGGAAAAGCGGGCAGAAGCTGAAGCTCACCACGGGAAAAGCTAGCTGACTGTCCTCGATTCTGCAGAGAGTCAGCATCTTGTACAACAATAGAAGCTTTTCCCCCCTTCTCCCGGTCCTGACGCTGGGACCTCTTTCCCAGTTGCTGAGGAAAGGCTTTATTTTGCTTCTTAAAGCACAGTGCAACGAGGGCATCTTTATCATTTTCCTCCTGCACGTCGCGCGGGCCATAAGCCCGATCCCCGAGTGAGGCGCCCAAGTAATTTTGGCACCCGAGGCAGAAAATCCTGCAAGCTCTTCTCCTGTTGCCTGGCAAGCAAATAATCCAAAAAATTAAAAGCCATTTTCTGCCCATTCAAGGGACCGAGGCTACCTGCCACTTCGCTTTGCTGAACAATCCTGTAAAAGAATGGAATTAAGCAGAGGGGATGGGGGGGGGAGGAAACCAGGAAAGATGGGCTGAATATTTTTCTTTTCCAGAGCTGGGTGAAAGATTCAGGAGACTCATTGCCTCTTGAAGACAACATCAGTCTTCATACTGAATTATAACAGATTAGGCACCATAACAGATAAACGGAAGGGACCTTATAGGTCATTTAGTCCAACACCCCCTCCCCACCCAAGCAGGAGACCCTACACCATTTCTGACAGCTAACAGTCCAGTCTCTTCTTGAAAGCTTCCAGTGATGAAGCTACCACAACTTCGGAAGGCAACTTCTGTTCCATTGGTTGATTGTTCTCGCTGTCAGAAAATGTCCAAGTCTCAGGGCTTACAAGGAGGTGTATGACTGTCAGAGACAGGGGGAAGAGCCATAGCTTGTGGCCATGGCAAATGTTTCTGAAGAGCCTTTCCCTATTTTTTTTGGCTGTAAGGGTGACAAAGGAAGAAATACACTTTCAGACTTGCAATATTCTATTAATAAAGTGGAATTAGGTCATCTGGGTTTATTTCCTAACTGGAATATCTCAGAAGGTTGACAGAGAGGTTCAAGGGCTCAGCAGAAGCACAGCAAGGGCCTGAGTGAGATGGAAGAAGACAATGTAACATTTACTGTAAAACTTCCCTAAGTTTTGTGCTGCAATGAGAAACTTTCTTCAGATGTTGGGTGCAGAGATTTTGCATGTGAGATTCTTCCTGTGGAAATCCAACAAGGTGATGAGCAGGTTGGGGCATAATCAGTGTGATTCAGAAGAACAACTTTAGTTAAAAAAAAAAAAGTGAAATAAAAACCCTTTATACCTAAAAGTGAATCAAATCATGACCACTGCTCATGTTTACTGGCTGGGCTATCATCCAGACTGTTTACCACTGTTCTAGCATTGAATCAGCCATGAGGTAAGCTGCAGTCTGGACAAGTCACAGCATATCGTGCAATTACACAGGGTGGAAGCATTTCTTATTTTGACATTTTATGCTATTGTATCTTGAGAGCTAAAGACAGGTCATAACAGAGTGAAATCTGCATCCCAAAAGATTTAAGTAAAAATCCTGTGAAAAATACTGATTATGCATACTCATCTTAACTGCTAATTAGGTACTCATTTCCAACTTTAATTATCTAGTAAAATGGACACCAAAGTGGTTTATTCATCACCATTTATTCTATGCAATGTGTATAAAATATATGACAATCTTAATGCAAACACATTTTAAAAGAAATTTTAGTGTAACAGCACTCTGAATAATGTTAAAGTTTAAGAGTGATGAGAGTTCAGACACTATACTTGACTACTGGAAAATTCAAAGGATGAACTCAAGCAAAGCAATGTTTATTGCATAAGATTATGTGATACTGCTATAAATTTTATGCACCAGAAAGGGCTGCTATGTATAATCAATTTTTACTCTTTAAGATGTAGAAGTTATTTATTCTTAAAGTTATTTTTCCAGTCATTCAAACAAATGTTGAAATCATAACTGATAACATCTTGGAAAATTTCTAAAGCAAATGCTGAACCCAAGGGCTAGCAAGCTGTTGAAATTCACAAAAGCACCAATTGTGTAATAGAGGTGTAGTTTTGATTAGACCAAAACTCAGCTGCAACCATTGCTTTTTCCAATGTCTGTTGCTCCACCAGACTAGAAGTAGGATTTTCTTTTCTTCTTCTAAAGACCATCAGGATCAATTGCCTTGTTAGAAGAAGGAAGAAAACAATATCTCTGTCACCACATTAAATAAAGCACATTACTGAGTTACTATTCTTACAATAACGTTCTGTAAATCTTGCAGCTGAATCTAAGAAGTTGCTTTAGCCTATCCCACCTAGTGGAAATTGGACTGTCTGGAAGTGGCTTTCCAAGATTTCAGTTTAGAGATGTGAGTGACAACATCATATTTAGGCACCATGGATATCAAAATAATAACACCAAGATTCTTCAATCTTTATGCTTTGGGGGAGTAATGTTAAACTTAGTACTCAGGTCTTGTCTCTACTGTTTACTAGTACTCTGGCTCATATAAGCAAGACCATTAAAGAGAGATTTGTTTTGCTTTCAAAGGGGAAACAGGAGGGATTCTTGTGATTCTACTTTTGTGTAAACATTCTCTATATTTTCATATTGGTCCTGGTTAATACAAAGTGTTTTTTTTTAAATTAAGTGACATGCCCAGTTTTCTTCCTCTATAATGTATTTTTCAGTTCAAGTTAAATTACCTGGTCTTTTTCACAGTAATTAATTTGTGTGATTGCTCATGCAATCACATGATATTAAAGGGGTGGGTGAACACTTATACTTCTTTTCTTGCTGTCTCCAAAGTCTATTTCAGTTAAGCTTATCATACACTTCCAAATTGAACAGGTTCAATTTCAAGGAACATTTAATGTTTTAGAGGTGGGTGGAAGTGGTGGGGAGAACAATTACTAAGACATCAAGAATAAAGGCATTTTTGGCAGAAGAGTCATAGACTAACCAAATAAGTATGGAAGAAAAAATATACACCTCATTTGAAATAATGGATTGTTGATATAGTTCAATTCAACGTTTGAATTATTCTTTTTCTACAAAAGGAAAGGAAATTTTCTTGCAATATAATATTTTTTAAAAGATCTATTTATATATTACAATTATAGTGTCCTGACTCTAAGCAGTTTACAATAGAATTTAAAAACAAAGTAATCAAAAAAACTTAGAGAAATCAAACTCAATGTTTGTTCAGACAAAATTATCTTAACTACCTAGCTGAAGACAGATAGAAAAATACTAGGTCCATTTTCAATGCATGAAAACCACAACTGAGAAGGATTGCTTTGAGATTTGATTATGATTGAATTATCCTAAGGATGGGATCTTGCATATACCCATTGGCCAGGCATATTCTATCTGGACAAAATGATTCCTACAGAATATAGAGCCAAGGATATAGATCAAAACCAGTGCTTTGAAATGTTAATAAAATTTTCTGGTCCTTCCACCTGTTGCCATCATCATCAACTTTAAAGTTATATTATATTGTAAATATCAATAAATACATATATATCTTTTTTCTGCTAATTAATTGGAGTAGTAAAATCTGTCTACTAAACCATGGAATTTAGAGTTACCAAACTTATTTACCCCAACAGAATTGGATGGCCTCCAAATAAGTTCAAGCCAGTTTTGAAATTAGGACCTAAACACAAATATGTATGAAGTATCTTTTTTTTATTTTTAAAAAAACCCTTTTAAATTCATCTCTGCTTTTGTTTCAGCTGGTAGAAGCATTTTATCGGAGACTTAGAACACAAGTGTAAGAGGTCTCTCAGGCGTTAAAGCTGGCCTGGGTTTAAATGTAGAAAAGGCGCTCCTTCTATACTGAAAGAAACTTTAGAAGGAGATGCCCAGGAAATAATCAGAAATCAAGCTGACGTGAAAGAAATTGTACGCAGAAAGCTCCAAACAAACTTTGTTCATTGCCCTAGTTAACATGCTTGCAACTGGATATCTGATAATAGGAAATATTATTTCTGATGTAAGAATTTTGCACATCAAGAATAATGTCTCATTTTATTTATTACAGGCAGAGAGAAAGAATCATGTAGTCCTTTTCTTTCCTAGTTTTCATTATAAAAGATCATTATGACAGGCTATTACTAGGAAAATATCTCGACACACTCTAGGATATCTAGCTGAGTTATTCTACCATGGAAAGTAAGGTATTTTTGACTTCCCAGCATCATGCAGAAATAATAAACTTAATCTTTGCCCAGTCCTGAATTGTAGGTCATAGCTGCGTAACCATGCAATCATAATCAAGAGTAAGGTTTTAACAGAAACATCTCTTACTAAACCAAACCAGCCAAATCTCTGGGTATAAAAATGGATTTGCTGGAGAAAAGGAAACAAAAGAAAGCAGAAGAGTCTTCCAAATAAAATAATATAGTCAGTTGGATGAATGAGTTACTTATTATTATTTGCATTAATGAGATCTTGGATTTAAGTGCATGTTTTAAGAGAAGGGAATAATCTGTAGTTGAATAATGGGCAGGATATACAAGTAACCAATCAGTAGTGTCATAATAGAAATAAAAAAGGGAAACCATTGCTTAGAAAAATAAATCATGAAAAGAAGACAGTTCTTAGAAATCAATAGGAATTCTTCTGTTATGTACAAGATTCAAATATATACATGCCAAGTGCTAGAATTGGACACAAAATCACAATTTTTCAATTTGTCTTTAGGTTTCCATTTGGAAATTTCATAAACTGTGCTGTGTAGACATTTTCATCTGAAATATTTCCTGTTCCAGGTCCTCACAACTTCCTCTCAAACACCTTCATCCACAGCTCATAGTTCAATGGAGCAGATGTTCTGAACATGTTTCTGAAACTTGAGTGTCCCCTGAGCATTTCAAAGAGCATTGCCTTCAAGCCAGCAGGCTTTTTCCATGCACTTGTTTCCTAGATCTAAAATGTGTATTTCCATCAGAGGCCTATGTGCTAATTTGTTTAGATGCTAGCAAGCCTTGCAGAACTGTATCCACTGAAGAGGGAAAAGATCTCTGAATAAAAATGAAAGGTGCAAACTTCAAGATAATGAAGGGAAACTCTTTAAAATATGGACTGGATTAGAATGCTGCTAGAAGTATGAGCAATGCAGAAATCTGGGGAATACGTTTGACCCATTAAAGAGGATATATTGAGCAGCCACTTAAATTTAAATAATCAAAAGATATTCTGAGTTCATTTATCCATTGTAACCATAGTTTCTAGAATACACTATACACATATATTTGAGGCATAAGGAAATTGTGCACACAGAGAGAGACATATATGTCTCCATGTAAGTATGCCAATATACACAACAATATATTGCTACAACTTTAAAAGCACAGCTATAATGATGTGGGAAAATACCCGAACAAAGCTGAATACTGTAGCAACGTTTCGGCAGAATCTCATCTGCCATCATCAGGCTTCTGTATATTGTTCGTCTGTGAACCATACATGAATACCATACATATAAATACCTGCAAAAACTTAAGAAAACAAATATATATACATATATATAGTTCCTCATGGAACTAGCAGAACACTGCTTAACCAACACATATTTCATATACAAAGGACAAAGATACAAGCAAATTGAAGGAGCCCCTATGGGATCACCATTGTCACCCGTCATTGCAAACCTGTTCATGGAAGAATTCGAATCCAGAGCCCTAGCTAATGCCACCCACAAACCCAAACTTTGGTTAAGATACATCGATGACACATTTGTGATTTGGCCCCATGGAAAAGAAAACCTAAACAATTTCCTAACACACCTAAACAGCACACACCCCAAAATCAAGTTCACCATGGAAACGGAAACAAACAAACAACTACCATTCCTAGATGTACCGTGTTTCTCATAATAAGGCCGGGCCTTATTTTTGACCCCAAAAAAAACGGCTGGGACGTCTTTTCGGGGTGACTTAATTTCCCCCTCTTGCATCCTCGGGTGGGCGGGCGGCCACAGCTTGGATGTTCGGGAGACCTTCCGCCACCGTTAATTTCCCTTCCCCTTGCTGCCGTGGCGTTACAGCAACGCCGGGCGTTTGGCGCAGCCACGTGCAGCCAGTCAGGGCTCCTCCCTGCAACCGGAGCCCTGAGGAGACACTTTTGCTTCAGGCGCTCCTGTGGCCGCCTTCCCTTTGCCTTCGATGGTAAAGTGAATTATTTTAAAACCTCCTCTCATCCCATCAGGGCCGTGCGAGCTGAGCAGAGCCGGGAAAGCAAGCATGGGTGTTTCCTGGTTCTGCCCAGCCCGTGCGGCTCTGCCGCGACCCTGGCGGGATGAGCAGAGGTTTTAAAATAATTCACTTTACCTTCGAAGGCAAAGGGAAGGCGGCCACAGGAGTGCCTGAAGCCAAGTATACCAACAACAAAAGGCAAATCCTCAAGGTGGGCTGGAGGGAGGTGGCTACGTGCCCCCGGGCTGCTTCAATGCAAGGTCCTGACTTGCAGCATCCTGCTGTTGCCGCCGCGTCCTTTTCGCCGCCGCCGCCGCCTCCCTCTCTGACTGCAAAACTGTGTGCTTCGCCAAACGCTCCGAGCGAGGTGAGCTCTTTCTTTCATACATAGGGGGAAGACGCCGGCGTGCTCCGGCGGCTGGCTCTTTTCTCTAGCCGAGGCTGACAGGAAGTGCCTCCAGGGCCATGGCAGGCAAGCCGCGGGTGTTTCCTGGTTCTCCCCAGCGCGCACGGCTCTGCCACGGCCCTGGCGGGATGAGCGGAGGGCCCGGGCGGGGAGGCACTCGTTGCCTTGGTGACATTTCGGGTGCCGTTGCCGCCGCGTCCTTTCGCTGCCGCCTCCCTCTCCGACTGCAAAACTCGTATGCTTCGCCAAACGCTCCGGCGGGCGAGCTCTTTCATACATAGAGAGAGGGGGGAGACGCCGGCATGCTCCGAGAGGCTGGCTCTTTTTCTAGCCGATTCTGACTGAATCTCTATCCCGCTCCTTTATCCTCACGGCGGGGTCGGCAGCGACGCTCTCTGGTGCGGCCACCTCAGCTTGCCAGCCTTGCCCCGCTATGAGGGCGATACTGTGACAGCCGCTGCTGCCGCACTCCCTTCTCTTTCCTCGCCTCTCCTCCCTTCGCGGCAGGAGTGTGCGCGCCTGCTGCCACTGCCGCCGCTCCTGAGGCCATCTGGGGCGGGCAGGTGGGAAAGCAAGCAAGGTGGCTGCGCTGTCTTCTTTTCCCTCAGCGAAGCGCCGCCGCTTGCCGCCCGCCACCACCTGCGACGGGCGAGGAGGTGGCGGAGGCACCCGAAAATGTCACCAAGGCAACGAGTGCCTCCCCGCCGGGCCCTCCGCTCATCCTGCCAGGGCCGTGGCAGAGCCGTGCGCGCTGGGGAGAACCAGGAAACACCCGTGGCTTGCCTGCCATGGCCCTGGAGGCACTTCCTGTCAGCCTCGGCTAGAAAAGAGCCAGCCTCTCGGAGCACGCCGGCGTCTTCCCCCCCTCTCTCTATGTATGAAAGAAAGAGCTCGCCTCGCTCGGAGCGTTTAGCGAAGCACACGAGTTTTGCAGTCGGAGAGGGGCGGCGGCGGCAAAAGGACGCGGCAGCAACGGCAGGATGCTGCAAGTCAGGACCTTGCATTGAAGCAGCCCGGGGGCACGTAGCCACCTCCCTCCAGCCCACCTTGAGGATTTGCCTTTTGTTGTTGGTATACTTGGCTTCAGGCACTCCTGTAGCCGCCTTCCTTGCCTTCGAGGTAAAGTGAATTATTTAAACACCTCCGCTCATCCCGCCAGGGCAGCGGCAGAGCCGTACGGGCTGGGCAGAACCAGGAAACACCCGTGGCTTGCTTTCCGGCTCTGCTCAGCTCGCATGGCCCTGATGGGATGAGCGGAGGTTTTAAAATAATTCACTTTACCATCGAAAAAAGGGAAGGCGGCCACAGGAGCGCCCTGAAAGCCAGTGTCTCCTCAGGGCTCCGGTTGCGGGAGGAGCCTGACTGGCTGCACGTGGCTGCGCCAAACGCCGCAGCATTGCTGTAACGCTATGGCAGCAAGGGAGAAGGGAAATTAACGGTGGCGGAAGGTCTCCCGATATGAAGTGCTCCACCAACGCAGGCAGCACCATATCCGGGCATGCAACAAAGTACTTCCTAACGGCAAGCCTTCCCCCCCCCATTTCACATGTTTAATATGGGCCTTAATTTGGGGGGAGGGGCTTAATTTGATTTTATGCCAATAAATCATGCTGGGGCTTTCTATTGGTGGAGGCCGTATTGTACTAATCTACAAAAAAACAGATGGCACACTAGGACACACCATATACCAGAAGAAAACACACACCAACTGCTACCTCAATGCCCAATCCCACCACCACCCAGCACAGATAAACTCCGTGGCCAAAACACTAATCGCCAGAACCAAATGCCTGGCAGACAAGACACACATAAAGACTGAACTATGCACCCTGACTAAAGTACTGACAGCTAATGGCTTCCACAAAAGCAAAATCACCGGCTTGATCCACAAAAACACACTGAGACATAATGGAAATCTAGAAGATGAACAGACCTATGGAACAGCTGTCCTGCCCTACATAAGAGGTACTACAGACAAAATCAGCAAGATACTACACAGGCATCACATCAAGACTGCCTTCAAAACAGAAACCCCAAAGATAAAACAGAAACCCCAAAGATAAAATTGATCTGAAAAACCAAGGCATATATGAAGTCCCCTGTGCATCATGCCCTGCCACATACATTGGACAGACCAATAGAAGAATATGTACCCGCCTGGATGAACTCAAAAATGCAGTAAAAAAGCTGGAACACACTTCCTCACTAGTCCAACACATGAAAGCAACAGGTCATAGCATCGACTTCAATGGCAACAAAACCCTAGCCACTATAGAAAACCCCAGCCACAGAATTATCAGAGAAGCCATAGAGATTGAAAAAACACCCAAAAGCATGAATAGAAGAGATGATTCCGCCAGACTGTCAATTATTTGGAAGCCTGCACTCACAAACAAAAAAATCTCCACACCACAAGCCAGGCAAACACCTGGGCACAAACAGACCCACTCTGATACCTCCAGCTCAAACACACCTCAACCAGGCACCCAGATGAAACCTAGCTTCCTAATAAATGATAGCTGTCCATTTACTCAGAGCCAAGCCGCACTAAAAGCCTCCAATACAGGAACACAATGTTGCCAGCCAATCAAGACAAAAAAAGCCACAAAACAGACAGAAGATATTAGAAACACCAATCAAGCAGAAGACAGCAAACTCCAAGACCAATAAACACAGACCAAGACTCCCAACCAATCAGGATTAAGAAAAACCATTCTGGCACAGCAGTAGGCTAGACCCAAATTTAAAACAGAAACGGCTGTGAAAGTCTGACTCACAGATGAACCCAATACAGAAGCCTGATGATGGCAGATGAGATTCTGCCAAAATGTTGCTACAACTTTAAAAGCACAACTATAATGACGTGGGAAAATACCCGAACAAAGCTGAGTGCCATACATATATGTATGTATGTATGTATGTATGTATGTATGTATGTATGTATGTAGATAGATAGATAGATAGATAGATAGATAGATAGATAGATAGATAGATAGATAGATAGATAGATAGATATAGATATAGATATAGATATAGATATAGATATAGATATAGATATAGATATAGATATAGATATAGATAGATATAGATAGATATATGTAAGGTTCCCCTCGCACATACATGCTAGTCATTTCTGGCTCTAGGGAGCATTGCTCATTTCCGTTACAAAGTCAAAGAGCCAGCACTGTCCAAAGATGTCTCCGTGGTCATGTGGCCAGCATGACTAAATGCCGAAGGCGCATGGAATGCTGTTACCTACCCACCAAAGTGGTCCCTATTTTTCTACTTGCATTTTTACATGCTTTTGAACTTCTAGGTTGGCAGAAGCTGGGACCAATAACAGGACCAGTTACATGGCGCTAGGGATTCAAACTGCCAAACTGCTGACCTTTCTGATCGACAAGCTCAGTGTCTTAGCCATCCCCCCTCTCCCTCCCTCCCTCCCTCCCCACTCCCTCTCCCCTCTCTATATATATACATACATACATATACATACACACACACACACACACACACATATATATATTCAGGAGGTGTATATGTATCTCTATATATATATTCAGATATTAATCTAGATTTCTCCATATATATATGTGTGTGCACACATATATGGAGAAATCTAGGTTAATTATCTGAAATATATATGTTTCAAGATTTTTTTATATATACTGTATATATATACTACTGAAGGCAAGTAAATTGGAATTAGTCTGCCACTAAGACCTTTCCCCCCAATCTTTCAGTCATTTATTTACCTCAAAATTGCCTGAAAATAATATGTCATTGCTATTCCAAATGGAAAGAAAAAAGATTGAGGTTGAACACCTCTGCCTTTCTGAGTAAGCAATTCAACTTTTAAAACATTTCTTTTTGGTAAAAAAAATTTTCCAGATATTCAAATTTCCATTTTTTTTCTCTATCCACAAGGAAGAACAGATGTTCACCTTCTGTCACGGAACATTTTTTTCAGGTACCTGAAGATAGTGTCATACTGTCCCAATTCAATCCCATCTTTTCAAGCTTAAACATCACCAGTTCCTTCATTCCTGGTGAATTACGTAACCTTGATCAGATTTCTCCAACATTCTTTATACCAATTATAATGTAGAAAATCATAATGTTTTTGGTTGATTTTTTAATGGTATTATTTAGATATTTTACTTTATTTAGATATTTATGTTTTACAATAAATAATACACGAAATGAAAAAAATCTATAAAAAGAAGAAAAAAAATCTAAACAAAAGAACTTCCCATCTGCCTTTTTCTGTAATTTTGCTAGGTTTTTCTTGTAATTTGTATGCAATGTTTGTGCATAGATGGCAGTGGAAAAATAAGAATCTTCAGATCTCTGGGTGAAAGATTGATGAAGCTTCTACCATCCCCAGTTTTTCTACCTCTCTTCATATCCCACCTCATCTTAAGAATCATGTTCAAAGGCTGCCTCATTTCCATTAACAGGGTTGTCTTCCAAGGACACTACTGAGAAGGGGAGCTCTGTCTGCCTTGGGAAACAAGTATTCTAAAGAAAGATTGCTACAAAATAGGAATATTGCTTGGAGCATGGCAAATGAGTTTGACAGGTATAAGACTACGCACGAGTGTGTGCATGCAAGTACATATCCATCCATCAAAGGCACAGGCAATGTTCATCCTACCCTGTTTTTACCTGTTTAACTGATAATATTTATGGCAGGAGAGGAAGAGAAAGTTTAGAGTTGCTGTTGATTCTTCCCCTTTAAATATATGTCTGAAAGTGCCTGTATATATGGAATCTGTAATCTTACGCATACTGTAGTGGATATTTGAATAAGTAGAGTTACTGAATGCATGGATATCTTTTATAGACTCAATGTACGTATGTATGGGACTTTACACATCTTAAATTTACTTGAAATTCATTCACTCATTAAAAAAAACAGATAACACTAAAAAAGTAAACACAAATCACTCCTGAATATATCATGAGGCTGAGATACCTTTCTTTGTATTAATTAATAACGGCTGAGTTTTGGCCAATCAACATGACAGTATTTTGTTCAGAATACAACCTGAAACAACATGTACAGACTTCAGCTGGTTGCTTTTTCTTTTTACAGGCTCCACTTATAGTTCAATCTGTAATTTTGCCATTTCATAAGTATGCCAATCATTTGGGTTAAGATGCACAGCAAAATAATCATGTAGTTTTGTTAGGAATGGCAAAACCTAGACAATTTGCTGGGCATTACAGATGTGGAATCATCTAGTTTGTGTGTGTGAGTGTGTGTGTGTGTGAGAGAGAGAGAGAGAGAGGAGGAAGAGGAGGAGGAGGAAGGAAAAGAAAGAGAGAAAGAAAGAAAGAAAGAAAGAAAGAAAGAAAGAAAGAAAGAAAGAAAGAAAGAAAGAAAGAAAGAAAGAAAGAAAGAAAGAAAGAAAGAAAGAAAGAAAGAAAGAAAGAAAGAAAGAAACTTCTCTGTGTAAGTGGGAAAAAGTACATCTTGATTTCATTCTTTTATTTCAAAATGTTCAAAGACAAAAGCCTTGCCAAGAGAGCATACACATATTACTTTCCCATGTTAGGGCTAAAAGTTTCTTAAAGCTTTTGCTCTCTAACAATTACTTGAGGAATTTTAAGTGGAAAAATTGCAGGCAACAAAGGGTTAAGTAATTATAGCCCTCACTATTTTTTTTTTCTGTTCCAGATGGCTCTCAAGTTGCTGCAAGTTTGAGCAAAGAAATAGCCAACCTTAGTTGTTCATTCCCAAAGATACATTATGTGCTCTAAAATATTTCATTTGGCTTGAGATGAATGATGATTTAGGATAATCTTCCTCAGCCTGGCACCTTTTGTAGGTGTTGAAGTACAGCTGTCATAATCCTCATTTAATAGAGATGACAGGAGATGTTGGCAATGTTGAGGAAACCGGAATAGGGTGTGGGGGAGGGGTGCGAGAGAGAAAGTTTAGGCAGTTCTCATTGCAGTGAACTGTAAGCATCTTCCACAGCTTTGAAAGATCTACTTTAGATACAATCAACGATTACTACATTTTCCCTGCTCAGTTCTTTTAATGGACAGAGCTAGAATCAGAAAAAGGAAGGCTTTAATTTTTTAAAAAAATATTTACAGTAAAATTTAAATTAAAAAATATTTTAAGTCAGTTATAAAAATCTGCCAATCTGCAGAACTGCCACAATTCTGTTGTAGAAAGCCTGAATTTAAAAAAAAATCATTTTGACATATAAAGATATGCAAAGGGTTTTTAGAGAGATTGAAAATAAGGAAAATATTAGATTAAAGTTACCCACAAGACATATTTATAAGAATAATAATGTATTTACCCAAAATATAATACTCTTTGGGAAGTATTATAGCATTAAATATATACTTGTTTCTGACCTCTCAACTTATGTAGTATAAACAGTCACACCCTTTGTTTTGGGTTAATTCATATCTCTTCTGTAAATGGGAGAGAAAAAAACTGAGTAGAGCTAAGGCTGAAATTGTATGTTTAGCTGAAATAAGCTCCACTAAAATTGGTTCTAAATAAATAGAGTCAGTGTTATATTGTAAGCAAAACTGAAAGTGATGGGAAAGTACTTGTTAAAATTTGTGAGCAAAACAGGTGATAGAGATGCCCCATTTTTTATAATCTCTGTCTTCTTATATTTACCAGAATACTAGATCGGACAAAAGTAAACATGTAACTTTATAAGATGAACACCGGTTTATTTTCTATACAATCAGACACCTTCGTTGATGAGGAATATCACTTGTGTTGAAGGCTGTAACTGAAAAGTGAATAGGGAAATCTGAAAGTGAGGAATGAACCTATTTAAAATTAATGGACCCTAGGTCACACGTGATACCCCCAGAGAACTGAGAAGATGTAAGCATGAAACCTGGTCTGCTGTGAAAGCTACTCTGGGTTAACATCATATCATGTATTCATGACAGGAAGATTTGTAATTTATTTATTGAATAAAGCTTCCGAGGGATCTTTAAGATCTACCACTATGAAGAACAAAGTCCATAAGACGACCAAAGCTGATTGTCTGTCTGGAGGGTTTCCTAGTCCAAAAATGGATGAAATTGGTGCAAAGATGAATCTCTTCTTGGCCACAACTACCATTTGCTCCTCAAGCATGAATTCAATCTGGGTCAGTGGTGGGATTCAGCCAGTTCGCACCACTTTGGGAGAGCCGGTTGTTAAGTTTCTGAGCAGTTTGATGAACTGGTTTTTGAGAAGAAATCATTAGGACAGAGAACCGGTTGTTAAATTGTTTGAATCCCACCACTGATCTGGGTGTGTGGTTGTGGAGGGAGCACCTCTAAAATTACAATTTTGGAAGCCACTCAGTCTTACTGGGATTGTGTCTGATTCTGTTTCTTCCCATTCAGATCCCGTAATCTCAAAATATCCAGCAAGACTTTGATATGGGATTGTGAGATCTGCTCCCAAAGCTTCAGAAAGTATATTCAGGTGTATTTTCTTAACCTAGCCAAATTCAAAAGTTAATATTTGGGGGGAATTTGAATGGATGAAAATAAACATACACTGTCTTCAGCCATCATGCAGCAGATCAAACTCCAGAGAACAACCATAGAAAAAGCAGAACATTATTTAAGCATAGGTACAAAGGAAGGAGGATGATATGCAATCTGCCATTGTATTGTTGGAAGAAATATCCTTCTGGGTTCAATTCCAAAGGGGGGGGGAAACACTGGAAACATGGAGGCTGTTTGGAAAGATGGTTTAATGGTGGACAGGACCACATGGCCTGGAGCTCCAAAGTGAAAAGGATGATCACATGCTTCAGGATGTTGGGTGAAGGAAAAGAAGGGAGGTCTGAGATGCTGAGAGTCCCTTATATACCCTCTGTCGGGATTTGAATTTGAGTTTGTATTCTGATTGTTTGTCAGACTCCCATGGGGCAACTCTGTTGCCTGTCCTGATTGCCAGGCTTGGTTGTGGCTTGATGATGTAATGAAAGGACTTTGAGCAATTCCTATTATAGCTCTACCTGGAGATCTTCGTTATGTAAAATATTCTGGCCCAGGCCTTAATGGCCCACCCATTAACAAAGGTGGGGGTGAGCTTTTGCTTCTGAGGTGAGTTTCTGCTTTTGAGTTTCTACTCTTTTGAGGGGAAATATTCTGCCTTTTTAATATTTCCTAGGATATTTCATTTTTCTAGGAGAGGGGTGGGTGCTAACTTCCTACAGTATATCAGGAAAATATTTACTCTGTTATTCCAACTGCCTATTGCTTTGAAATTGAAGAAGCAAAAGTAAAAATAATTTTGGCCTCATTCATCCATGAAAACAATCTGGGCCACCAATTGCTATTTGAGTAAGAACACTTGTTATGGGAAGATCAACCTAGTCCAAAAGCCAATTTTAAACCATCTGGTTCTGGGGTTCAGGAATTCATCTCCCCCTCTTCTCCTTCCCTATATCTGCTAAATACTAAGACCCAGGTGTCTCCTAAAACAACTACATTGTATATCGTGAACTCAAATGTAAAAATCTCTAATTTCCTGGTAGAGAGCTTGACTTCCATATAATAACATCTGGCTACTCACATCTTAGAAATCCCCCAAAGAATGAAATTGGTCATGTGAAACCTACCTCCTAATGATCAATTTTCTAATACGTCTATTCTTTTTAATTTCCAAGTCTGATTGGAAGCTTAGTTTCTTTTTCTCTCAAACTCTCTTTGAATTGCAATGAGCCACTAAGCAGAAAGAAAGGGTGAGAGAAAAATTAGTATAATCAAACTAGAGAACAATCTTGAAGAAGAGTACTGTAAGATTGTTAGTCTGATCCATTGGAAAGGCCCTTCTCTCCTGAACAGTTCTATTTATTGTTAGTCAATACTATTGATCTACTATATTCCATAGGAATAAGGAGTTTTGCCTCCAGAAAATATAACTCACCATGCTAAGAATTTTATATTGTTCCTATTTTTTCAAACAGTAAGCTACCCAGAATTATCTGGGAGTTTTGAAATTGCTTGAGGGAGGGGGAAGCCACTATGTAATGTGTGAGGTAAATTAGATGTTATAATTTAGCCCACACAGAATTGCCAATATTACTTTAGATATTATGACATGATAAACACTGATTGAAAGACAACACAAAGAATAATGGCATTGATTAAAAGTGAAACACAAATTGAGGAAACGTAAAGTTCCCCCTTAATTGAAGTTTCTGTAAGCTTCTGACAGAATAACCTTAAATTATTAGTATTTTAAACCAAACCAAATAACTACATTCACAAGGCCTTGAAAATTTTGCTTTGGGGCAAAAAAAAAGTAATTTGGTTGACATAAGTGGCACTTATGTCAGGCACACTGGTATGGTGGGAATGGCCTTGGGAGACAGGGGAAAAAGCAGCAGGCAATTTAGCCCACAGAAAGAATTGCAAATGTCTCAGAAGTGACCCTCCCTATTTCTTGGGCTCTCAAGGTAATAGGGGAAGAAATGTACTTTCAGATTTCCAAAATTCTATTCATGTAACCTTGCAATAAAGCAGAATTAGTTTATCTGGGCATGCTTCTTATCTGGATTGCCTTGCAAGATCAATCATAGGTGAACAATCATAGGCTGCTTCATCCCCAAGAAGAAAGACAATTTAGCTCAGAAAAGCAAAGGTGATATTTCTAGGGTGCACTGGTGCACTGAATATGCCTGCCCATAGTGGAATGAGGGGCCAGCAAGCAAAACAAGCACTTTAAAATCCCTCTACTATAGATACCGATAAATGTATGCAGCATGAGCACAGATGTCTGCTTCTTTATGCAACTGTTTTGAAAACAGGTTGCAAGATTAAAGAAATAAATCTATCAAAAGCATTGGATTGGTTAGAAAACACAATAATAGATATTGTTAGCATAAAAGCTTAACGTTTTGGTGGTAGACATTAAAACCGTAAAAGAAGAAAAACCAATCACAAATCCTGAAAAATCTCTTGTGAATCAAAAGGGGGGGAGGGGAAATGAGGCAAATGTCCACTTGTATTACTTCCAAATGTTTTCAGCTTCAGGCAGAGACATATATAGAGATAAATGGTTTCCCCAATCAAATAAAGCAGGTCTTTATTTCTCATGATAGAGGAGGAACTGGAAATGAGGGAGTAGACTGGCTTTTCTTTGAACGTATGTAATGATTGGCAGCTTCTGCTCGATGGGTTTGTTGAGGCCCAACTTTGCAAAACCACAGATCCTTCATATGCAAGTAAAGGTAGCATCCACAATACAGTCAGTGTGGGAATTGATGAGCAATTACACGCTGGAGTGGCAAGGCTGAAACCAGACCTAATACAAGTTGAGTCCCAAATCTGAATTCTGGGGAAATTGTAAAGATCGAGTAAGGAAACTGATTTTGCCATCCACTATGTTTGCAATTATAAATTAAATTTTATTTGTGGTTAACCCATTTCTGTAACATGCAAATGAAGATACCTTCAAAAACTGGGAAATAATTTCCTCTTTCTGACTCAGAATTTGTTCTCAGTTTCCAAACTTCATAATTCTCCCCTGTAAGTACAGCAGTCAATGTTGAATGAGATCAATATGGCCTTTCTTTAAAGACTTTTTACATGAAAATATATTTGCATTCATTTTTCCTAATGCTCTCATATGTCCACACATACGCACCAAGGAAATACACATGTAATGATGTGAAATCTCAACCAGTTTTTGGTTGTTGTTGTTTTTTTTAGCATCCTTATGTCCTACATTGGTCATGATTAAATGCAGGTGGTGAGGCTTTATTTCCCACCTAGGAGCTTTTAAGGCATAGGAGAAGAAAGGGGGGAAATGCATTTCACCAAGAAATTAAGACTTTGACACTGTAATTCATAGGCAACACCCATAGTTCAAATGATTATTTAACAGTATTGATGGCACTGAAATTCCCTTTTTCTTAATTTGCCCAAAGTAGCTATTCTAAAACTTGTAAAATGCAATAAGAAAATAAGAAGCATTGATAAAAATAATGTAAAAATAAAGTTTGATATTTGATTTTAATCAATATGCATTTAACATCAGGGGTGGGATTCTACCACTTCGCATCTATTCACTAGAACTGGTTGTTAACATTCTAAGCAGTTTGGAGAACCAGTTGTTAGAAGAAATTACTGGCCTAATCCTGTAAGGAAGGCAGGAAGGAAACATTCTGGTGTTGCTTATAGAAACTGCCTCTCTGTTAACCCTTATTACATTCTTGGCAGGACTAGACTTCCTGTCTCAGGAACCTCTCTGGAGTTTTCTTTCCCTCTTTTGCTGGTACTTTGTTTGTATGGAGTGACCATTCAAAGTTACAATGGCACTGAAAAAAGTGACTTATGACCATTTTTCACACTTACAACTGTTGCAGCATCCCCACAGTCATGAGAGGCCAGGCGAGCAGATGCGTGCCTCAATGTGAGTGATATTGAGTTGGCCATGCCCAGCCAATAACATGACCACCAAGCCATGTCCACCCAGTCACATGACCACCAAGCCATGCCCACCACCTAAACCATGCCCACAGAACCAGTTGTTAAAAAATTTGAATCCCACCCCTGTTTAACATGTTGCTTTATTAGTCCCTATGTATTTTTTTTTCTAGATCCAAAATTACAATTCAGTGGAAACATTGGGTAGGTTTACATGATGCACCCAAGGATTTGAGGTGGTCATAAAATTTTCATTCATGTGATAAAAGAAATGAAGCTTTTTGAAATATGAAATGTATACTTGTCTTATTTTATTCCTGGTCAGATGAATACATTTAATATGTGGAATGAGGTGTCATGATTAAGATATTGGCCTGGGCAGTTTCTGCTTCCTAGAATTAATGGTAGTAGAAAAAATGTAAGTGGGCGGGGGGAGAAAGAGGGAGAGAGAGAGACTTCTAATTTTCCATAAGAGATTATCTCATTTTTTAACATAATAGCATTTGAAAATATAAAACAATATGCACATTTACATTCTGTTTCTGTCCTGAAACTATATCTTTAGCTGGACATTTTTAGCTAGTTTGTTTTTAGCTGCTTAGTTGTCAGACACACCTGCTGTAAATTCTATGGAACTGAAACCATCTACAAGGAGCTGAACTCATGGATCTTCAAACTTCAGATCATCATATACAGTGCATTTGCTTTCGGAGCTATCACACTTGGCCAATAAAGTATTCATTCTCTCTCTCCTCTCTCTCTCTCTCTCTCTCTCTCTCTCTCTCTCTCTCTCTCTCTCTCTCTCTCTCTCTCTCATCTATCTATCTATCTATCTATCTATCTATCTATCTATCTATCTATCTATCTATCTATCTATCTATCTATCTATCTATCTATGCCCTAGTATTCAGAGGCTGTAGGAAAAGATATAGACAATATAAAAACTCCATACTCTCTCTCTCTCTGTGTGTACATGCATAATTTTGTATTTATTTATTTATCTTTTCATGTTTGTGTTTATATTAGAGGTGGAGACCCTTTGAGAACTGTATGCATTGTAATTTCATTTTAATGTATGCCGATTAATGTACATTCAAAGTGACAATAAAATTATTCTATTCTATTCTATTCTATTCTATTCTATTCTATTCTATTCTATTCTATTCTATTCTATTCTATTCTATTCTATTCTACTCTACTCTACTCTATTTTTCATGTTCTCAAATCACAAAGATAAAGATTTTATATTATGCTATTCTCTGTGTACAGTTTTTCATATGACTACTCCTCCTTCTGGAGGTGAATGTTTTTTTTAATTTTTATTAATTTCTCTAGGAAAATGTATATTTTAGACCAAGTTAAGAAAGCTCTTTATAGTAAATACTTAAAATGTGTGTGGGGAAAATGTTGATATTAAATAACATATACAGTCAAGAGAATAGACTTCAATATATATTTTAAAACAACCATTGTGATTGTAATAGGGTGATAATGGGCTGGGTAGAATAAATTGGAATATAAAAACAGGGGCATATGGTTCCTTTTCTTCTTTTTCAGTTCTTGTTTACCTAACTAGTTCTCATTAAATATGAACCTTTTGTTCTGGACACATCAATTTTAAAGTACATTTTTTACAAAGACACACATCTTAAAAGTTGGTAACAGAGTTTATTCAGATCATAAAGACTAGTTAAATCTACATCTCCCTTCTGATGCATCCACCCTTTCACTACTTTCCTAATGTGCAGCTGTACATAACAGAGAGAAACCTACTTTTTAACATCATGCCTATAGAAGATAATGGGAATAACATTGGATTTAGACTAAGGAGCTCTGGATCCAGATGATATGCAGCCAATATCATATCAAATTACCTTTATGAACTTAAGGTTGTAAACTATGGTGTCTAGAACAGAGCAACCATAGCTGCATATTTAAAAATATACCGTATATCCTTTTTCTACCTAGGTTCTCCAATAGATAAAATTCATGGCTGACTTACAATCACACATTTTATTCAGCTTATTATTCAGCAGTATCTGATTAAATAAGCAAGATTCATTCACATGGAACTGTGCAGAAGTTTGTCACACACATATATGGTGAGTATTCCAAGAAAAACATATTGATTATTTTTAAAAAATCCCAAGAAATCCTGCCAAAAACTACCAGTCCTCTTCCTGCTTACCTATTATATACAGTATATGCAGTTAGGATTGTTGTTCATATTCAATCTGAAGCTTCAGTTTGTACAAGATTCAGTTAAATTGTCACTTTAAATTCCACCTTGAAATCAACTTGCTGAATCCGGTGCCTTCAAATAATCAATGAAGATTCAATGAACTCCTATACGTACACAAATGCATATTCATTGAAACACTGGAATAGGGCATGGCTTTAATCCTCATTACTTTACCAGTGCTTAAAAAGTTAGGAATTTAACTAGCTATTTGATTTTAATACCCATAATAAACACCTTTTCAATTTTTGAAGTGTTCTACTTCCATTTCTGTAATCTGACTTTAAATGCTGTGTTGACTGTTGTGAAGAGTTTGGACTGCTTGATAACCCTCACCTTAGTGAATATTGTTTTTGCCAGATTGCGATTTGACAGAGAACACATAAGAAAAAGGACTGTTTCAGACCATAGAATTTTACTCTAACTCCACCCATGCACCAGGATACAAGAAAGCTTTGTGTTTCTACAGGTGAAGCCTACACGCACAAAGCTCTCTGGAATGATTATTATTTTTGCTTCAGTAATTACTGCAGCAAGAAAAAACATCCTTGTAACCTCCCTGCCCTCAAAGTTCAAAGAATATGCAGCCACATGTGATTCTTTTTCCTGTACACATTGATGCCATGCTTCAGGTTGAGACCTTAAGTGCACTAGAAGGTCTGCTTTCTCTTAAAAATAGTCAATACCATTAGCTTCATAGCTTCATCTGAAGCTGACTATCTTCAAGCAAGCATGAAATTATGTCTTCATGGTGTTTACAATATTGATAGTTTTTATGCAGGCTAAAATATTTGTATATACCATCTTTTTATTCTTCTTACACTTAAGGGCTAGGAATTTAAGCAAACAGATGCAAATTCCTCTTAAAGAGCTAAAATGCAATGTCTGAGGTTTTACTGTGTTGAAATCAAATGGTGGTTTTTTTTAAAAAAAAAAAAAACCAACCACCTTAACTCCTAATGCATATAAACTCTGAGTCTAAACGAATCATGAATATGATGCAATTTGATTGTTCTTTGAACATGGATATGCAGAAGAAAACACCAAGGAAGTATTCTGGGAAAAAATATTGTCTTTTGAAATTGCAGAAGATAGAAAATGGGAGAAAAACTTGGGAGGCATATGAGATTATTATTTTTTAGTTTATTGTTTGTTATATAGCATGCCTATAGATGATTGTGTGAATATTGTTGGATTTAGACGAGGGACCTCTGGATTCAGATGCTGCTTAGACCCAACATTTCTAGGACACAAAATGCACATACCTTGTACAGACAAGATACAATTTCTCTTCTGCAGTTCTCATCTTTCCACCTCCCAAAGTACAGAAGATCTTTATATAATACACACACACACACACACACACACACACACACACATAAAATATTACTTTCTTAGATGAGGAAAAGGTGTGCAAACAATATTTATCCCATGGGATGGCAGAATAATGACAATAGCAGAAGACTTAACAAGGCTCTGGGCTATGTTACAATGCATCATATTGACAACTGTTCTCCTTGAACTGCACAGGTCACTGAAAGGACTGCATATAATGCACTATTCCAGTTTTCCATATGTGGAAGGCATTCATAGTGAAAACTCTACAGTGGAAAGCCACGCATTAAGAGAGACTCAAAGGCCAAGCAACTATCTTGTTGGCTTCAGCAAATCATTAAAAAAAAAACTGGGCTACCTAAGCAATGGATAGAAAAGTTTTTTTTTTTTTTCCCTTTCGGTTTTAGGGGCCAATAAAGGGGGGGGAACCGGGTTGCTTCCGGGGTTCTTTTTTTGGGGGGCCCGCGAGAGAACAATGGACACAATTGTGTTCTCTTAAAAGTGTCGCGGGAGCCAATCCTTGGCTTTACTAAGTTAAAGAGTCATGTGCAAGAGCTAGTAGTTCCAAACAGATTTAGCTTGTATTTAAGAAACAGATCAAGGTATAAAGTTTTGAATATTTTTCTCCAGTACAGTTATGGTGACAAAATATCAGTCTGAAAAAGTGGATCTGCCAGAATAATATTCAAACTTGACTTGAATTTCTTGAGAATACGGATTTCTTCCTTGATTGGTGTGATGGATGAAGAACTACATTATACTGGAGCAGTCACCTCTTCAACTGAAGTTGTAGTAGAGGAACAAGAATCTCTTTGTGCGATTCAGGGCCACACAACTTTTGGCAGCTATAGAATGTTAAAAATGTGCTTTATGTGTCATAAACTTCAGGGATTTGGTGATTTTCAAAAATGGTGCATATTGCAAGTCATAGACCAGACATTAAGAGAAGACAATGAGGTTGATTAGTGCCATATTTTTGGTTGTTCTGGATATTTTAACAATCCTGAATTTTCATTTACCTTGTTTCCTAATTGGCAGGCTATAGCAATCCACCATTTTTGTTATGCCATCATGGGTATAAAAGAGCCCATTTATTTATTCTTATAAATAAATAAATAAAATATTAAAATCAGATAGCACAGGAGCCAAGTAATGCCAGATATTAAATCCAGAAGCATTTTGGTCCCTCTAGCCACCATTATGGTTGTTCGGATTGAATTCCACTATGATAAGATTGGAGTTTTTGAAGCTTTCATACTAGAATAAATGTGTCCTTATACAGGTGAAACTCAAAAAAATAGAATATTGTGCAAAAGTTCATTTATTTCAGTAATGCAACTTAAAATGTGAATCTAATATATGAGATAGATTCATTATATGCGAAGCAAGATAGTTCAAGCCATGATTTGTCATAATTGAGATGATTATGACTTACAGCTCATGAAAACCCCCAAATCCACAACCTCAGAAAATTAGAATATTGTGAAAAGGTTCAATATTCTAGGCTCAAAATGTCCCACTCTAATCAGCTAATTAAGCCATAACACCTGCAAAGGGTTCCTGAGCCTTTAAATGGTCTCTCAGTTTGGTTCAGTAGGAATCACAATCATGGGAAAGACTGCTGATCTGACAGTTGTGCAGAAAACCATCATTGACACCCTCCATAAGGAGGGAAAGCCTCAAAAGGTAATTGCAAATGAAGTTGGATGTTCCCAAAGTGCTGTATCAAAGCACATTATTAGAAAGTTATGTGGAAGGGAAAAGTGTGGAAGAAAAAGGTGCACAAGCAGCAGGGATGACTGCAGCCTGGAGAGGATTGTCAGGAAAAGGCCATTCAAAAATGTTGGGGACTTTCACAAGGAGCGGACTGAGGCTGGAGTCAGTGCATCAAGAGCCACCACACAGAGATGGATCCTGGACATGGGCTTCAAATGTCGTATTCCTCTTGTCAAGCCGCTCCTGAACAACAAATAACATCAGAAGCATCTTACCTGGGCTAAAGAAAAACAGAACTGGTCTGTTCCTCAGTGGTCCAAAGTCCTCTTTTCTGATGAGAGCAACTTTTGCATCTCATTTGGAAACCAAGGATCCAGAGTCTGGAGGAAGAATGGAGAAGCACACACTGCAAGATGATTGAAGTCCAGTGTGAAGTTTCCACAGTCTGTGTTGATTTGGGGAGCCATGTCATCTGCTGGTGTTGGTCCACTGTGCTTCATTAAGTCCAGGGTCAACACAGTCATCTACCAGGAGATTTTGGAGCACTTCATGCTTCCTTCCGCAGATGAGCTTTATGGGGATGCTGACTTCATTTTCCAGCATGACTTGGCACCTGCCCACAATGCCAAAAGCACCAAGAATCTGGTTCAATGACCGTGGGATTACTGTGCTTGATTGGCCAGCAAATTCGCCTGACCTGAGCCCCATCGAGAATCTATGGGGCATTGCCAAGAGAAAGATGAGAGACATGAGACCGAACAATGCAGAAGAGCTGAAGGCCGCTATTGAAGCATCCTGGTCTTCCATAACACCTCAGCAGTGCCACAGGCTGATAGCTTCCATGCCATGCCACATTGAGGCAGTAATTGCTGCAAAAGGGACCCAAACCAAGTACTGAGTACATATGCATGCTTATACTTTTCAAGAGGTCCGATATTGTTCTATGTACAATCCTTGTTTTATTGGTTGTATGTAATATTCTAATTTTCTGAGATTGTGGATTTGGGGTTTTCATGAGCTATAAGCCATAATCATCTCAAATAGGACAAATCATGGCTTGAACTATCTTGCTTTGCATGGAATGAGTCTGTTTCATATATTAGTTTCACCTTTTAAGTTGCATTATTGAAATAAATGAACTTTTGCACGATATTCTAATTTGTTGAATTTCACCTGTGTCTGATAGCCTTGGTGTAGTGTTTAGAATGCAGTACTGCAAGCTACTTCTGCTGAGTGCCGGCTGCTTGGCAGTTCAAATCTCACCAGGCTCAAGGTTGACTCAGCCTTCCATCCTTCCGAGGTGGGTAAAATGAGGACCCAGATTGTTGGGAGCAATATGCTGACTCTGTAAACCGCTTAGAGAGGGCTGTAAAGCACTGTGAAGCGGTATATAAGTCTAAGTGTTATTGCTATTGCTATAACAGTTTGGCTAAATAAGTCAAAATTGGATTATTTAATAAAATAATAATCCACAACTAGAGCTTTTCTGCATCTTAATTTGGCCAGTTATCAAAACCACCAGTAATATTTTAATAATAGACAAGTCTTTATTTACTTAATGCATATGCAGATGAGTTTCAGATCATATTTCTCCCCCCCCTCTCTCTCCCTCCCTCTCCCTCTCTCTCTCATGTCTGTCAGAAATAATTAGTAATGTATCTTTGGACCATGGTAAGCAGAATGCAAGATTAACTTTCTAGGCAATTCTATATTTGTTCAGGGAACTCAAATCAAAATGTGTTCTAGTTCTCCCAAGGCTCAAAAGTGCTTTTAGGAACTTAGACAAGATCGTTCTTAGTGATGTAATTTTTACTTTTTTTTTTTTTTTTTTAATAAAATGACGAATAGAATTGTACTTGATTGTACTGCACTAGGGGAAATATTGCGTGTACAATCTTTATCTGAATCGCTATGTCCATTGAGACCAGAGGATTGCCTTATGGCAGGGACCCATCTGTAAAAGAGAATCAATGTAACAATACTACCACCAGCAGGGCAATTGTAGTAAATTCAAATGAAGCAGTATTATTTTTACTAGCCTTGTTGGTCTTCTTTTTCTGGAGTACGTTTCACCCGACGATTACTTCCTTTCAAAATGTTACACGTAAGGATAGAACAATTAAACATAACAGCAACAGATTCGCTTTTTAAGGTATCTTTATTTAGATGGTATAATCCAGGTTTGACTTTATTTCAGACCCCTTCCCTCCCCAAAAATCTTAAGTCTCAAGAGTTCACACTATAAATGCTGCTTCTCTATCAAACTGCTGTACAAAAAAATGTAACATTTATACAGTAATTTAATAAGTTTAATTTATACAGTACAATTTAATACATTTTTTAAAAAGCAAAGAATTGATTAGCTGGCAAATAACAAATTTTTAAATGGAAGTTATCTCAAAATGGCACCCAAAAAAGCAGTTTTAAAAACCTTTAATCTTGAGACAATTAAATGGTATGCAATTCTTCATAAATCAAAAGGTTTGATGAGGAAAAGAGGATTAATTGCTTTATTAAAAATTGGATATAAGATCTGCTGTTCATTGTGGCAGTTGATTGAAGTAGTTCAAATATAATTCAAACTGTTATTGATTGCTCTACGCAAGATCTCCCCCTTTATTCTGAGGTCATGCAAATAGGGAGCCAGATGACCTGACTGTGTTTTACTCCCAGTTTAAAAGTTTCATCCACTCCTTGGGGACCCTGTGGGTCACAAATATATGTAGGATTACAGATCCATGACTCAAATCCACTCACAGAGCTCCCACTGCCTCATTCAGTTGTGTTCCACAACATAACTAACAATACTTCTCCAAAGAGAGAATTGCAAACTATGGGCATTTGCAGTAAATTTGCAGTTAAGCAGCTATTCACATTAACTTTGCCCATAGACTTTAATCTTCAATCACCTAAGGAGTGTATAAATTAAGGTGCAAACAACTTGTTTTAAATGTGTCCCAAAGTCCCAACTGTAAAGTTATACACACAAAACTACACTGCCCAAGTTTTCTTGTTCAATGAGAATTGGTCAGGTTTGCAGATATCCAGTATCAGGTTTATACACCAAAAATGTGGCAATACAAAGGCAAAGTTTTTAAGCAAAAGAAAAACAGCAGAAACACATTTTTGAAAATGACAATAAGCATTCTCCAAGAACCTACTAGAATTAAGCTTGGCACGGAGTGAGCTAAATGGGCAGACCATTCTCTGATTAATGGAATGAGACAATGAACAATACATGATATCTCAAAGACGGGACATACTATCAGAAAGGCAGCCTTTGTTAAAAAAAATGTTCCTATAAAGTTGGAGTTAAATTGATATTTTAAATTGGTGTTTGACAACTGACAGCCCGCATGCACAACCCTCTATCTAGCCTTTGATCCATGTGTAAAAGGTTAGCCCACTTGGCCCAATAAGCTAAAATTCTCCTTGTATGCAGAATTCCAAGTAGTTTGGTCCAGAGGAGAAGAAATGCAAAGGAGAGGTACTATACAAAAACTTGCCCACCCCAGGGTTAAATATTGGTGAATTAGATATAAGTGATAACTTCAAATTAATCCTAGTACAGAAGCTAAGAAAAAGCACTCTTGGATTAAAAATGCACCTTGTGATAAAGCAGAAATTATCAAGTTTGACGTATCATTTACTGAACAACTTTCAACATGGGACATGACCAGAAGCCTCTTGCGTAATTGATCCTATGACTTCACTGTTCCCCATATAATTAGACCAAGGACAATTAATCCTATTGCAAGTATAAGGATGATGATGCATATTTTCTTCCGGGACTTGCGCTGAATGAGGGGAGAGAGAGAAAAAAAGGACACTATTAGTTTCACTTTCCAAAGGTGCAGAAATATACATTTGATCACATGCGATCATCAAATAAGTGCTTCAATGAGTTGCTTTTGCCTGTTTCAATATTAGGCTTTTATGCCCTAGATTCCCTCTACAGAAATTTATTTATTTAGTGTATGACAAAAGAGTGCAGGTAGTCCTTCACTTACGACCACAATTGAGACCAACGTTTCTGGTGGCTAAGCGAGATAGTCATTAAGTGAATTCCCCTCCATTTTATGACATTTCTTGCTACAATTGTTAAGTGAATCTGGCTTCCCCCTGGACTTTGCTTGCCAAAAGATCCCAAAATTTGTATCACATGATCCCGAGACACTATATGAGTCATAAACATGAACCAGTTGCGCAGCATCCAAATTTTGATCAGGTGATCATGGGAATGCTACAATGGTCATAAGCATGAAAAAAAATTGTAAGTCACTTTTTTCAGTAGCGCTGTAACTTTGAATGGTCATTAAGTGAACTGTTGTAAGTCAAGGACTACTTGTATATGGATGACAGTAGTAAAAATATATAAAGATATATAAATATATATACAAATATAGGAGCCTCTGAGGCTCAGTGGTTAGAGTGAAGGATTGCAAGCTACTTCTGCAGCCAGCTGCCTACATTTGGCAGTTCAAATTTCACCAGGCTCAAGGTTGACTCATCCTTCCATCCTTCCCAGGATGGTAGAATGAGGACCCAGATTGTTGGGGGCAATAGGCTGACTCTGTAAACCACTTAGAGAGGGCTGTAAAGCACTGTAAAGTGGTATATAAGTCTAAGTGCTACTGCTATAAAAGGAGCACATAATACTATGTGTATGATGGAAATATGTAGTCGCTTTTGTAAGGCATGAGGAACTCAAGAAGTTATATATAAATTATAGGTTGCACTTTGAACTATGTTAGTTCATGAGAATGGAACAAGTATATTAATATCTAGGCTAGGGGTGTCAAATCCAATTTCTTTGAAGGCCGCATCAGGGTTGCGTTTGACCTTTGGGGGCCGGGGTGGGCGTGGCCAGCTTGACGTCACTCGTGCTGGGGGCGCCTGTGGTGACCCGAGCGCTCTGCGAAAGCAGGCTCCCGAGCTCCATTTTTGGCTGCAATGGCCTCCTCTGCCAGCGAAAATGGAGCTCCGTAGGACCGCAGCCCTCCCGAGCTCAGTTTTTGCTGGCAGAAGCACTGCAGGCCAGTCCTTCGCTGTCTCCAGGGTGGCCCCACAGGCCAGATCTAAGCACCCCATGGGCTGGATCTCCCCCCCCCCAGGCCTTGAGAGTTTGACACTCCTGATTTAGGCCATTTAATCAATCGAGAGCAGTGTTCGTTAGTTGGAGAAAATCTGCTTTTCCTTCTGTATAAGCTCTCCAAGGGCAGCTAGTCACTAAATGATCCAGTGTCTGACAAGGAGCACCACAGTCATCTTCAGGGGAAGATACTCTGCCCCATTTAAACAGACAGTCTTGACAGATGTCATGCATCCCATTCAGAGTTTTCCAGCACTGGCAGGTGGCATCAAAATCTGCTAAATTTTGTGCTGGGTCAGATATATATATTTTTCCAGAATCTGGACAATCAATAATCAAATTTACTTTTCACTGGAATTTTACATCAAAGGCAGTGTTGTGCGATTGCGGAGCAAATATGAAGTGTGGGGGTTTCTGAATTTAAAGTATGATAAGTATGGCATAATGGTTAAGTATGGAACTGGCAGTTGTGGGTTACTGACAATTTTTTGGGGTGCACTCTGAGAAGTGCATCTTGTCTTGTAAGGCTGGTGGGACAGTATGGGAAGCCTCTCCACAGAAAAACACTACTGAGAGGAAAAGGGACACCGGCCCTTCCCTTTTTATACAAGCAGAGCTTTTCAAAGGGCAACTAGTTCAGTCATGCAAGCATCGCAACTTGCAACCTGAAGTGTGAAATAGCAATAGCTGACTCTAACAGCTTATGACCTTATGCTCTTATATTGGTTTTTTTTAACTGTGTTATTGTAAGTTTGGTACTGATGGGTCAATACAAAATGCTTGCATCTACTGCTGTTCGTCTTTCAACTGCTTTGTTCAAATTGTTAAAGGGTTAATTGTTAACTGCTTTAAATAGCTGAATCACTGAGGTACTAAGGCACAATAATGTAACTGCACAGGCATTTCTCACTTAAGAACCACTTTTGGGACTGACAACTTGATTATTAAAAAAAATGGTTGCCAAGTAAAACCACGATTGCATTTATGAGGTTCCTTCATCTTTACTTTGTTTTGCAGGATCACAAATTGGCCATAATATTATTTTTTCATTGCTATCATAACCGTGAATGGTTGCTTAAACAAGGCAGACACGAAACAAGAACTACCTGTAACCAAAGTTGGCTGGACTGTTTGTAGTTCCCCAAGAAATAGCATTCTCTCATTGAGAAGGATTTCTGTGCTTACAAAACTTCACATAAGTGCATTACTCTGGCTTAGCAAGGGATAACAAATGCATCAAACTGTGTCCTTCATATGCAGTAAAAGCATTAACTACCATTACTTGGCTGCAATCCAGCCGGTCTTGAGGCAAACTATTAAAGCAGAAGGGCTCAAGAAAGAAGAGGCAGTTGAGCCATACTGACAAAATTCAGACTACACAAGATGCTTGGCTTGCAAGGCAAGGAAGCATTGCCTTGGAAAGCCAGGAGAAGCGCAAAAGTATGCCTAATCTGAAATGTAAAGTTTAAGCTCTTAATGCATGAAAAGTGTCTAAAATACAGGCAGTCCATGTTTAGCACGGTAATAAAAAGTTCATTTTCTAAGCAATGCCCATATTGACAAGAAGAAAAGCCTTCGGTATGAAACCGATTAAAGTCTGGTCAGTTTCAGACCAGTTGCACCTAGTGGGTTCTAATCAACTAAGATCACAAAGCCAAGCTTGTTAACTTGCAGTTAACACTCTTGAAGGTTGCACTGTCCTGCTAAGAAAAACAGCTCTGGAAGAGATAGCTTGTTTAAGCAATCTCTATGCCTTGCCAGAGGGCAAAAAAGAGGCAAAGAAATATGCTAGGTACCAGTTTATTATACTAGAGAACATTATCTATAGAAGAGAATATTTGTAGCTCAGGGTTGAATCAAGGGATCTTTAGTGCTCTTTGAACTTGGTTATTTTCATACAGATGTTTCACTGATTATGTTACCTAGTTTGGTAATGAAACGTCTGCAAGAAAAATATCAAGGTCAGACAGTATCAAAGATCCCACCGAACTTTATCTGAATGAAAGAGCAGGAACCAGTGATGTGGTAGCATCTCTCTCTCCTCTGTCTCTCCCTCCCTCTCTCCCTGTGTTACATGTTCATTTAGCAACCATTTCACTAAATAATTAAGTCATCAGAACCAATTGCAGTTACTAAATGAGGATTATCTGCGGTACTTTTGATTATGGCAATCTTTACCTGGTAGTCGGATGCTCTTGACAATTGCTGATTTGCTTGCTGAACGTGGACTTCGGCTGTTTCTACATTAGCTTCTATGCTATCTTTGAGAAAGGAGAAAAAAGCATTACAATTTGTCTTCTACATTTCACATGCACGCAGAAACATCTTGTTCTGAGACTTTATATTTTTAGATCCATTTTGTAGCTTTGGAGATCAATCCCAAGAACAATTATTTGAAAAGGTATTGAATTAAAAGCAAGGACAATGGTACATGTTCCAAGACAGGTATTATTATTATTATTATTATTAGCGAATGGGGTTGTTACATTAGCCAGGAAACTACAGTGCAATTGAAGACTAGAAGTTTGGCTGCCAAGGTACTGGCTCTGCGTAAGAAATGCTCGTATACTTCCCATAGCGTGCCACAAGAGGGCAAGCTGGCTTTGGGCCAGAAAAAAAACACCAAGCAGATCTTCCTTTAGTGTCATCCAAGGCCCCTTCCCTCTCTGGAATTCCCTCGCATATGGGGTCCTGCAACCAGGAAGGTTCAGAGGGTAAGAATCTGACTGCCTGCATGAAGCACCAGCTCATTCCTTCCACCAAAGTGGTACCTATTTTATCTATTCACATAGAACATGTTTTTACACTTTTAGGTGGACAGAAGCTGAGGTGAATGACAGGAGCTCACGCGACACACAATGCTAGACCTCGAACCACTGGAGCAGAAACCACCTCCAGCTTCATTAAGACACTGAGCCGCTACATCTTTTCCAATACAGATAGTCCTCGACTTATAACCATTTGTTGAGTGAGATTCAAAGTTACAACAACACTGAACAAAGTGACTTATGACCAGTCCTTGCACTTGTAATCGTTGTAATGTTCCCATAGTCCCATTATCAAAATTTGGGGACTGGGTAACCAGCATGTATGGAGGATGGTTGCAATGTCCTATGGTCATGCTTTCAGTTGGCTACTGATAAGTCAAGTCAATGGGAGTAGCTGGATTTGTTTAATGACCACATGATTAGCTCAACTAATGCAGTGATTCACTTAACAACCATGGCAAAAAGGCACAACTCACTTAACAACTGCCTTAGCAACAGGAATTTTGGTCCCAATTGTGGTCATACGTCGAGGAGTACCTGTGCTGGATGCTGCTGGAAATGGCAATAACAGTATCCTGATAGCAGGAAAATGTGTGTTTTATGTCCCAAACAATAGGAATCAAGACAGAGAAAAAGAGACTAAACACTTCAAAATGGGAGAAGCTATGTTGAATACATGTAAATTATGGGGTGGAGGGGAGAAAAAGAATTCATAAATGACTGGCATTTTAGTAGAGGCCATTCTTGTTCTTGTTTTGAAGCATAGTTTCAAACATATTGTAATTCCTTTTTATTATGGATCTCACCTCCTGTATTATAATCATAACTATTTTGTTTTGAAATGAGCTATGTATAAACCATGCTATAAAAGACTTTTTAAAAAACCCTCATTGCTCAGGTATTCTGTGCATGTTATTATTACTTTTAAAGTTCTAATTAAACAAGACTACTTCTAATAATTCTGCTATGCATTCTGACCATTTTAACTCTGATCTGAACTCTTTGTAGGGTAAAGCTACAAGAAGTAAAGCTTCAGGAAAACCTGGAAAATACCAGGGAACAATTTAAAAAATTATAACTCTTGATTATTCTTGTTCTCAAAGAAATGGAACACCTGATGTTACATGAAGGTACCTGCACAACAGATGATAATATATTGAAATAGAACAAGGCATTCCATAACCAATTGCCCCTCCCAATGAATTTGAGCTAAAACTCTCATCCTAACTATATAACATATTCAAGGACCTTGAGACGACTAAGCTTTTGAAATCAATCTTGCTTCAGATTCTGGTGTACCAAATTTCCTCTTTATGTAAGTCTTTTTCCTAATTAATTATAGATTTTTCCTCAACTGCTACAACTTGTAAAAGCGAATACAATATAACTAGCATGCCCAAATGCGGCAAAAAGGCAAGGTTTCAAAAGGTTGACCTTTGCTTACCTATTACATCTCCTTGTTCATGAATCATCATTCCCAGATCTTTAAATATTTCATTTATGTCAAGAATGTCTGACTACAAAGAAAGAAACTGTATTAAAACAATGTTCAACACTGAACAATACCATCGCAGGAATAAACCACAAGCAATTTAGAGTAGAAAGAAAAGGAGGAAACAGACGTAGGACAGAGATGTTTTGATGAGACAGCTAGTTTGGAAGCAGTTTTCAATTTGAGAAAACTAGAAAAACCACCCTTGGGGAATGTAAATTTGAAGGATAGGATAAAAATTATGAATGGGTTGTTTATTAAGAGAGATTATACATCAATCACAGTGAAATATGATATATGTATATATGTGTGTGTGTGTGTATCACCAGTATCACAGGCATGAGCAAATTTTGTGTATTTGTATGCATATTGCTTAATTAAAAGCAAAAATAGAACAAAAAAATCACAAAGTACAAAGTAGAATAAATGTGTTTTAAATGCCGAATGTAAGCATGAATATGACTGTGTTCATTTCCTACCTTTTTAAAAATATAATTTTAGGCTTAATTCTTCCAATAAAATCATTTTAACTTTTTAAAAATATAATTTTAGGCTTAATTTTTCCAATAAAATCATTTTATTGCATTGATCAGACATCCTGAGTAAGAATACAAAACTTAGAAGAATTCTGAGGCAATTATTCATTTCATGTTTATATTATACAACAATAACGAGGACAGAAGTATCCAGTATTTCTGGTTCCACAGCCTTAATTAAATTCAAAGACTTTGCATTTTACAAATGGGTGTACTTTTGTCTTAGCAAGTTCTCTGCTGAATGTGTGGATTACACTTAGGTTATTCTATAGCAGTATTTACCTCAAAACTGGGGAAATTCATTTTAGGAATCAGACTCTAACTTCCAATGGGAATTGAGAGCCTAGCAGATCTTCAAGATTATGAAAGACCATTTTAATGGTCTAATACTTTGATATCCATGAAGAAAGCAAACTTTAAACTCTTGTAAAGTAAGGTAATGCTATGTGATGTCCTGAGTAACGCTGTACTTATTAATTATAGGAATTAATAACTTAAAGGGCAACCAGTTCCATCTCGAGCTCTTTTAGTTCACGGACATAATATAATAAATAACATCTTGTTCTTGATGTCATTGGCCAGTGCTCACCTCCAGCTGCCTGATGGCCGATTCTCTTTCTTCAATGAGCCGAAGGTCATCTTCTGTGATTTCTTCATCTAGTACTTGGGTCTGAGGTTGGCTTTGGGTTAAACATATACAGAACATATTATGCACTACACATACATAGTACATTATGCACTATTAGACTATTATATATGGAAAAAATATCTTTACTGCATTAAAAGAGATGCACCTCAAATTCTGTCTTTTCCTCCCTATTCTCTCTGGAGCCGCATGTGGCTCTTTCATCCCTCTGCTGCAGCTCCCTATTGCTAGTTGGCTCCACAATTGATAGGGCTTTTGGTTTGGACAGGTAGAGGAAAAAGGATGCCGCGCTAGGAGGAGATTCTATGGTAGGGGAACCGCCATAGAGTCTGGTCAGTTCCAGAATTGAACAGGGAGCTCCGGTTAGGACCTTTGTGGCTCTTTGAGTGTTTAAGGTTGCCAACCCCTGCCCTATTACATGTCATGATAGTATACTATCCATGATTTTCATGGATGATCTGTTTGTACACTAGAGGATTCATGGGAAGAAGGCAATGCCTTTGGCTCTTAGAGTTAATCTGCCACTCCTATCAATCCTCCAATTTCTCTTCAAATTGTACACAATAATGATGGGAGATAGACCATCTAAACTAAGGGACTTTCGAACAATGCACATTAACAATGAGGGGAAAAACATAATTCTGAAAACACAGAATATCAAGTTAAAATCAGAGTGTACTTTGTGTTGTACTATTGTTGCTTATTAGAGATGCAAGGATTTATATCTCTAATAAGAAGCCGTGGTGGCACAGTGGTTAGAATGCATTATTGAAGGCTTCCCCTGCCAGGTGTTTGATCCTAACTGGCTCAAGGTTGACCCAGCCTTCCATCCTTCGGAAGTCAGTAAAATGAGGAGTTTACAGAGTCTGCAAACCACTTAGAGAGTTCTATAAAGTGCTAGGAAGCTGTATATAAGTCTAAGTGCTATTGCTGTTGCAATCAAATTAAACACAGGGGTTTTTTCATACTTTGATTTTTCATATTTCTTACCTATCCCAAGATACAAGGGTTCCTTCTCTGTAACTTTCTTCTGTGGCACCACCCTGTCAAGTGATATGAAAATAACAAGTTACAACTTTGGAAACGGACTCAAATGTACTTCAATGCTCACCAGCAAGAGTTCAGCACTTAATAAGAGACCAGATCTGGAGAACTGTAGTTCCAAATTAAACTCTGATATAACAAGAAGAGATCAAGGGGTCTATGAAATGTTGTTCTAGAATCTGGTATTAGAAGATTTGTATACCACAAGCATTCAATGCTGTATGTTGCCCAAATCCAAGCATAAATGTGATTTAGACTATGGCTTAATATAGAACATTTAAAAGACCAAAACAAAAACAACCACCACCCCCAGCACCTAGCATCTTTCTGATTAAAAATAGGCACGAAGATTTGTGCATTGTGATAATAAAAACTGAAAGACAGAGAATGAAGGCAAAACAGAAATGGGATGTCATGGAGGTTAGAGATTAGCCATCTGAGTGGGTTGGGAATATTTTATTTTCCTGTTTTCAGAAAACAAGAGTGGATATCTATGTAGGATATCAGATCTTATAATGCTCAGGGAAAAACAACTGGGATAAGGTTAGATGCAACTGCTTACAATAGTAATATAAAAAAGGAAGTCTAGCAGATTAAAGACTAAACTGCCTTTTCTAATTATTGTGATCCTGAGCATCCTTCAGAGACGGTTGGGGCATTCCTCTAAATATTGTGAGATCAGTGCAAGAGTGATTCAATTTTAGATTATCCTTTCCGTCCACAGCAGCAGTTTTATCTGATATCCCGATCCTCTATAAAGGCTTTTTAGAGGAGAGGGGAAGGTGCAGGAGGTTGTATGGGATGAAGAGATTAAAATATTCTATCAGTTTTAACTTCACCTAAATAAGGATCAAGTTAATACACTTCCAAGTTCAGTAAAAACTGCTTAAGATTCACTGCTCAATGTAGACTTCAACTCCGTAGAAAAAAATAGCAGAAAGTAATGATTAGAGAGATGGTTTGGTGTACTGATTGGTTAAGGCATCGAGGATTCATGGGAAGAAGGCAATGCCTTTGGCTCTTACAGTTAGAAACCAAGCGACTATGACTTCTAGTCTTGTCTTAAGCACAAAGCCAGTTAGGTGACTTTGGATCAGTTACTTTCTCTCTACCCCAGGAAGCTAGCACTGGCAAACCATTTCTGAAAAACTTTGCCAAGAAAACTTGGAGAGACTTGTCTGGGTAGTGTCTAAGAATCAGGTATGATTGAACAGAAGAAAAAAAAATGCCGAGAGTCTTAGGGTAAATATTTACTTAGGCAAGTATAGTATCAAATAGCTGCACCACACAGTGTTAATTATTCTATTCAGGTGTCTGTAAATCCCACACACTGACAAAAATAAAGACGACAGTCCTCTTTTTTGGTCCATCATGTCACTATATTCAGATCTGACTTGGGCTGGCATGATTCCTGGACACGAGAAAATCTCTCAAGTTATTATTTCCTCTTGTCTCAAACTATTTATCTAATGTATAATTTATTGCGATTACAGAAGATCAGGCATTTGATCAACTGCATTTCCTAAACGGACTTTAGTAGCGGATTGCACAGAAATGATATTAATACTGTACTTCAGGCACTCTAAAACATACATTGTAATGGGAAAAGAAATAATATCATCTATTCTAGTTCTTTCAGTATCTTCCAGAATTAGTAGTGCAAGTGTGGATTAATTAATTATACTTACTGATACCCTAGAACTGGCCCGAACTCTGGCCACAAATTCTCTCTCCTTCTGAGCAGCTTGTCTTTGGACCCGCTGGAAATTTGTAAGCGCTGTGGTGAACTCATTCACTAGTCGATCCTTTTGAATTCTTCTCTGTCGCTGAGCAAAGAAAGCAAACAAATCAAATCAAAATAATTTCACCGCAAACCAGTTCTTTAACTAATCTGCTGAAGTTTGGTAAAAATTCAGCCACTATGACAAAATATTCGGCAATCATCTACCCCTAATTCTTGTTATGTAATTTTATAAAGTATCTAATTTAAATAAATATATCTGTATGTACAACTACATGTATATGTTGATTTCAATTCAGTTTCTTCTGACCTCTATCTATCTATCTATTTTATTATCTATCATCTATTATCTATCTATCTATCTATCTATCTATCTATCTATCTATCTATCTATCTATCTTATTATCTATCATCTATCTATCTATCTATCTTATTATCTATCATCTATCTATCTATCTATCTATCTATCTATCTATCATCTATCTTATTATCTATCTATCTATCTATCTATCTATCATCTATCTATCTATCTTATTATCTATCTATCTATCTATCTATCTTATCTATCATCTATCTATCTATCTATCTATCTATCTATCTATCTTATTATCTATCATCTATCATCTATCTTATCTATCTATCTATCTATCTATCTATCTATCTATCTTATTATCTATCATCTATCATCTATCTTATTATCTATCTATCTATCTATCATCTATCTATCTATCTATCTATCTATCTTATTATCTATCAATCATCTATCTTATTATCTATCTATCTTATTATCTATCTATCTAATTATCTATCTATCTATCTATCTATCTATCTATCTATCTTATTATCTATCATCTATCATCTATCTTATTATCTATCTATCTTATTATCTATCTATCTATCTATCTATCTATCTATCTATCTATCTATCTATCTTATTATCTATCATCTATCATCTATCTGATTATCTATCTATCTATCTCTATCTATCTATCTATCTATCTGGTCATCCAACTATCCAATGTAGATGGTTGCCCATCTCAATGAGTAACTTGGTGGTGAACAAAATTAAATTCAAATAAAAACAATTACAAGCATTATAAAAGTTAAAACATAAAGCAGCCAAGCAGCACAAACTCCAAATCATTAATATTTTGTATCTATTTGCAATTCTTTTTAACGTTCGCTGAAAAATAGGTGTTCACTTTCATGCACATTCCCCACATACACTTTTCTTCCATTCTTTTTCAAGACTGCATTGCAAAATGTGGAACAATGGGAACATTGTGGATATAACTATATTTCAGGGAATACAGAAGTGGAGATGAACTTCACATTAAAATGCAAATAAAATAATTTCTTCACCATCATTATTTATGGCAAGGTAGAGTGGTGCGGTGGCCTAGAGGTGGAGCTCTCGCTTCACAGGAGGCTATGAGTTCGATCCTAGGTAGAGGCAGATATTTCTCTCTCCGAGCACAATGAGAATATATCTGCTGAACAAAACTCTTCACTGGCAACAGGAAGGGCATCCGGGCATTAAAACACTCTGCTAGTTCCATTCAGTTGCCCAGACTCCATCCCGCAAGGCAGTGGTCCCCAACCTTCTTTATGCCGCAGCCCGGTACCGGCATCGGCTGGGCGCCGCCATCTTGTTTTGATGAAAAAGGGCTTCGGTGAGCTCACGGAAGCCTTTTCATCAAAAGATGCGGCGCCACTCCGTGAGCTTTTCCGGGTAGAAATGGCTTTCTACCCGGAAAAGCTCACCGGAAGCGCTGGGCGCCGCCATCTTGTTTTGATGAAAAAGGGCTTCCGGTGAGCTTTCTACCCGGAACCAGCGGCCCGGTAGGATTTGTTCCACGGACCGGTACCGGTCCGTGGACCGGTGGTTGGGGACTCCTGCCGCAAGGGATTATGGGGTAGTTAAATGAAGATGATGATTATTTATGACAAGGTCAACTATTATTATAGCATATCTGGATATTAATAATTATAGTATAATTATTTAGTATAAGTATAAACGTTTAGACATCTAAATGGACATAGGGACAGCTATTAAGGGCTGCCATACCTGTTCAAACAGACATCTATTTTGGGTAATTGTGACTTACCCAAAGGTATCTATATTCTAGTAACTCCTATCCCAAACTACTTAGAATATTTATTAATCATATGTATATTCTGCCTTTCTTTTAGAACAGGAGTGTCAAACTGGTGGCCCACTGATCGGATGCGTCATGCGCATGCCACGCCCACCCAAGCTCCCAGAAGGGGGAAAAAAGTCATGATACATCACATGACAGCAATGCGACACTGTGAGTTTGACACCAATGCTTTAGAAGTTCAAGATGATGCACATGGAGATTGCTTCTAATCACTGCACCCAGAGGTAACTTGGACAGAGAACTAACTAAAGTGATCAAGAAGAGGACTGACAAGTAGATAATTCAACCTGGGTTTCTTTGGTTCGAGCCCTTCTATCTTACCTACATCTAGTAGATAGATAAATAGGAATGCAAGAGATATACAAGAAGACAGAGTCCCATTGATTTTGGAAGTACATTTAGTGGGACCATGTAAAAGGACCTTTTCAGCAGTAGCCTCTTCTCTGTGGAACATCAACCTTGTTGCTTTTCTGAAAGATCCAAAAGTATGGTTTTGTCAGAGGGCCTGGGAATCATGAATGGAGAAGGAGCAATCAATTATTTGATTGTATTGCTGCTGCCAAGGGGGTGAAGGTTATAGGGAGTTGTGGTGGCACAATGGTTAGAATGCAGAATTGCAGAATGACTCTGCTCACTGCCAGGAGTTTGAGCCTGACTGGCTCAAGGTTAATTCAGCCTTCCATCCTTCTGGGATCAGTAAAATGAAGGTCCAGAATGTTGGTGGCAATATGCTGATTCCGTAAAATCATTTAGAGAGGGCTCTAAAGCAACATAACATGGTATATAAGTCTAAGTGCTGTTGCTATTATAGGTTTTTATGTTCTGGATTTTTATATATTGTAAGCTGCCTGGAGTCAGCTATGTGTGAGTTGGGTGGCTGTATAAATTTGTTTTAACCAACCGATTAATTAATTAAACACAATTCACTGATAAGCTGAACATCTGTTTCTAACACGTGTGTGCTGGATGGACTTAAATGAAAAAGTTTGAATAACCTAACTTCTCTTTTCTCAAAAGCACAAGAGGCTATTTACAGCACAAACAAAATGAAACCAAATGTTATGCTGTATGTCTTTTACATAAACATCTCTCAAGAGAATAGTTATCAAGAGGGATGTGCAAAACATTTCAGCCACCTGTTTTGGTCTCAGAATAATACATCCACATTTCAAGGGTTTTAGTCCCATCTCAGTTTTTTTTTTTTAATGTGAAGATTTGTTAAAAATTCTTTCCCCCAGCCTAGTCAAAGCAGTAATTGGCAATTACTGCTATTAATTTAGAAAGGCCAGGATGAGGTGGAAGGGAATATGGAGAAGAAAGCAATGAGTTGAACACATACCAAGAGAAAATGAAACTATTCATATAAGAGTGTCTGCCAAATAAATTATTGCTGTTTTGAAAAGATTCTATGCTATAAGGAACTTAACTGTGTATTTAGATAATGAACTGTAGTTAAAGCTCATAGGAGATGTGTTTTCTTGTGGGTTATTCTTGAAGTTAAGAAACAGTATCACACCACACACACACACACACACACACACACACACACCAGCAATTCATTTACATCAGAGGTCTCCAAACTTGGCAACTTTAAGACTTGTGGACTTCAACTCCCAGAATTCTGGGAGTTGAAGTCCACAAGTCTTAAAGTTGCCAAGTTTGGGGACCCCTGATTTACATGCTCAAACAAGAACTTCACTTACAATATCACAATAACGTTCGGGAAGGGGACTTGCCAAACTTGGTATCTGATCTTAGTAGGATAACATGGCTATTACAAACAAATAAAAGGATGCTGCATTTTTATGAAAACTTTTAAGGAAACGTCTCACAGGAACTTTTTTTAAAAAAGTATATTTTGTGCATATCTGCCTGGTTTATTTGTCTGAAGGCAACAAGAACTGCTAAGTGAAAACCGGTTGAGAGGTTAGCTCTTCTGTCCTACTAATACAGAGGTCTCCAAACTTGGCAACTTTAAGACTTGTGGACTTCAAATCCCAGAATTCCTCACCCAGCTATGCTGGCTGAAGAACTTAACTGTCTATTTACTGTACTAATATGTCACCCCAGTAGTTCAGGAATTATTTAAAGAACTTAAAATACTTCTTTGCTGAAATTAAAACCTTCAGCTCTACCAATAAAAGATTCTAATCTGAACAAACTGCTTTTTCAATAGGTGACAGCAGACTTGCATTCCCCTGGTTCTTCTGGGGATTTATTTTGATATTTTACAAACTATTTTTAAAAATGCATTATATTCACCAACGTTTCAGCAACATTGTCTAATAGCAGTCAGCATGGCCTGCCATTTCACCTTCTTTCACAGCCTTTATTCTAAATTTAATTGATATCTCTGAAAGAATTTCAAGATTTATCCCATCAGAACATAACTGATTAAAAGAAATAGATGGAACATTTCAATTTGGGTGTTTTATCCAAAACATTAAACAAGACATGTTTTTCATTTTGTGTGCTTCCTATCTACCAGGAAAAAAGTTCCTTCCTGAGTTAATTCTATAATTCCATAATGTGGCAAAAATACCTTTCTCAAAATGATGTACCCCAGATATAGCGTATTCATCACACTAGTTGAAATTCAGGAATTTAGATGGATGTCAGCGGGTATGGAAACTATGTTGTTTCAGAAATTTGGACTAAGTGCACAGAATTTGGGGTTTCTTTAATCTTTATCCTTATATCTCTCATGTTTAACGCACATCCTAAGCAGTATTCACACAAAAAAGGCACCTTTTAAAAACAGACCTATTCTGGATCTTTTTCATTCACCAAGATAGCAACCTAGTCTATGTTTCCAGGCTATGATATGAAGATAGTTCTAAATATTTTATAGTGTCATTATTAGACTGCTATATTACAACTGTTTTCTTTTGTAACATTGATAGTCACAAAATTGCATATTGTACACACACACACACACACACACACACACACCAACAAAATATTTGCTCCAGATTCAGCTTAATGTGTTTTATATGCCAACTCCAGATATTCACTGCAGCTCTGGGTATATTTTAGGCCCAATAAGATCAATATGACAATTGCACATTTTTACAGTCTGTGTTATTACAAGTACTATAATCAGCAGGCCAGTTTATAATCCAACCAGTTCAGAAATATCAAGCTTCTTCATTATGACAAATACACCAATTTGTTTTAGTATGTTTTACTGGATCAGGAATCAATGCTTACAAGCACATACCATAGACTTAAAGAATAACAACTTTATAAAAAAACCAAAATGTTTATACAAACACTACATTTCTATACCTGCTCACTTATTGAAGGCAGAGATCCAAATTCTTTTATGTATTTGTCTGTCTCTTTGGCAAGTTGGTTTGTATATTGCTGCTTTTGTTGCCTAGAACAGAAAGTTACAGGTGACTTGCTGGGTATATTTTACAAACATTACTATATCACTATTGTCTTTAAGATAAACCTTTGGGAAATAGATATTTATTACTGAATGTGTCCAAAATAATTCCTGGCTTTAGTTCAATGCAAATGAAGAACAAAGAACTTAATAGTGCTAGAGCAGATTTCACTTCATAAAAAGAATAGTTACTGACCAAAATTGGTGACATAAACTCCACAAAAGAAATTTAGCATTTATACATAGAGAGGCTCACAAAATCTTCATTCTGAGTTTGTTGCAGTTTGAATGTAACATTCAATGATAAATGTTGAAGATAGCAAACATGTAATTCAAACTATCTGAATCAATTAGATGACTTTTATTAGCTCAATAGTGGATTTTTTTTGTTTCTATCTGAGTGTTTGGCAATGCCAAAAATATACTTGATGTATTAACATGTCAATAAACAGATAAATGTTCACTCCCTCTCTCTCTTCCATTTTGTTGTCAAATGTTTTCAAGTTGCTGAGCACTTTGATAAGACCCCAGCATTTACTGAGAAGTTGCATCTACAATGCAACCCAATGAAAGGTCACCTCATGAAGCACTTACAGCTCTTGCCGCAGTTCGTGTGTGTCTTGTGGGGTTCCAAGTTGATTCAGTACTCTTTGTATTTCTGCAGCTGTTTGGGGATGGGGGTGGGGGAAAGTAGAAGAGATTTTGTAAGTGATACAGCTCCACCACAACGCCATGCATTCCTAATTGCAAATTCAGAAATGCGTACCAGTTAACAGGGTTGGAGAAGATCCAATTCAACACAACTATTGTGATATACATGCAACACTATATAAAACAGATCACGGTGCAACTGAACCAGTGAAAACTGAACCCCTTTCAAATCACATTTTAAAAATCTCTCAGTGCTTTAAGTAGAACTGATGCTATACAAATACTAAATGTTTAAGAAAAATTTTACTTGATATCAATAATCTCACGTTAATAGAACAAGAAATGTACATCAAAACAGACCGATAAAGGGCCCAAATCCATAACAAGGTACAGATGATTCCTTTCTGTATTATTTCAGGCAATGAAAATACTACAGATGTGACAAATACTGTCAAATAAAGATGTTGAATCTAGTTCTTAACTCCCTAAAATGTAAGGAGATTACTTACAATTTAACAAAAAGAAAGAAGGATTGTATGTGGAGATGACCCATTCTTGTGACTAGGAATCCTATTTTTAAAAAATCTAAAACCTTCACCCAAATGTACACAAAGCATGGGATATACTTGCTAGAATTAACCCTTTCCACATGCATCAATTACTACATGAAATAAAGAATGAAAAGTTTTGTATTTTGTAATCACACATATAAAAAAAGTGGTTATCAATTGTCAAGTACTCTTTTTTTTACTTTTGAATTTAGATTTCACTTATTCCAGTCCTGAAATTGGTGTAGTCCTCCCCAAACACGTGTTAAATTTGAACACTAGACAGATACACTGAAGGAAGAGGGAACCAGAATAAATGTATTCAAGAATTCAACATGGTTAACATACATCCTGGAAAATTAGTATGAATTGGATCTTTTCTTGTGTTTCTCATAGTTCCAAATCTCCATTTCTAAGAATTGAAAAATGAAGCCAAAAGAACCCTTCCCTTCTTGTGCATCTTCTTTGTACTTTTTAAGCTCCATTTTCAATTCATCTAGAAGTGATGCCATTGTATACATTTTTAAACAACCACCCGATTAATTTTTGTCATTCAAATGTAATAACCAAGAATCCAAAGATCACCAAATAATCCAAATACACGCAGGCTGTTTCTTTTTGCTCTTTTTTTCTTCACTTTCTCTTCCTGGGGTTACTATTTAGTTGCAAAGTTTCAGTTAAAATGTATCTTTTAGAAGTCTTGTTGAAGTTTTACTGTAGATTCTTTTTAATTCCAGGCAGTCTCCTCCCTCTTCCAAATCCTGCCCTTATTCTTTTTCTCTCCCTTCCTGCTTATGAAAAAGAAAATTTTTAATGTCCAGAAATCTTTATTATCCCTTTGGCATTTTGTTTTATTTTCAGCTTAATTGCCTGTTGATGTCAAAGCGGATTTTTCCAATTTCTTATTAGTTGTCTCTTAGTTGTCAGTATAGGGAAGGAGAGAAAAAAAAAAAGCCAAACCTTTCCCTTTTCACTTTCCTTCGCTGCTTCCGACTCTTCTTTGGGAGCGATGTTATTTTTTTGTAAGTTTAAATTCCAGGGTACCTTGCTTGTTGCTTTTACAATTTAACCCAGTCACCCAAACCTTTAACTTCTTATCTTCCTCCTGCACATTCTTTTCCAGTCGAGTTCTTCTTTGTGGTGGCCATTTCTGACCACTGCTGCAACCGCCTTCGGGAAAGGGAGTAATGGCCAGCTGAGGAGGAGAGATGTGGCTCTCCTCGACCCTGCTGGCGGTCTCCCCCTCTTCACCACCTCTACGGGGTGGCTTAGCCCCAAACCAGCCGGCTCGGGCGCCCAGCGGCGAGCCCAGACAGAAACCGTGCACGATCGCAGATTTCTGTCTGTCGCCGAAGCTCCTTCAAACCGGAAGTCTCCAGAATATTTAAAACTAATTCTTAAAGAGTTCCCAGAGACCATGATAGAGAAAATATATAAAAATGATCTGTAGAAAATGCTTTAAAGGCTTGAAAATTTATAAAAGTGATTTACTAAAAGTGCTTGAAATGCACAAGCTGACACACTAGCTTTTAAGATTATCGTTCAGAATTCACCCATCTTGAAGGAAGTTACATTTATGTCAACTCGTAAAGCATTCCTTTACTTAATTGATTTACTGAATTGATTTATTAATTTACTTAATTGGTTGCACATATTAAATGTGGTCTGAAATGGTATACAGACCACTAACACGTTTTTATGAGTGACTGCCACCTGCTGGCCATTTTTCTACAGCTTTAGAAATTAATTCCATGTCAAAATTCGCCCAAGAAATATAAACTTCTATTAAATGATTTCAGAGCAATTAAAAAAAATAAAGATTAGGCTAAGTTACAAGGAAACATTCTATTTGTTAGTTTTTCAGTCTCTCTGTTGATGTGAACCAATAGATGCCAGCATCTAGCTGAGCTTGTCTAGGCTCTAAATCTAAGTAGGTTAGAGCCTGATTAGCATTTGGATGGGAGATCTCCAGGTGATATCAGCAGTGTAGGTGAAGCTGGAGCACTCAGATGGCGATAGCAAACCACTTCCCAAATGTTGCCAAGTAAACAAGGGTGCCAGGAACAGAGCTTGACTTGAAGATGTTATAACCGATTGAAAATGTGGCCTTAATTAGTTAGAGTAAATCTAGTTAAGGTTGACTGAAAACTAGCTTCTTACAAAAGTAAATTATAAACTATAATCTTACACCTCTCTCTTCCTCTCCCTGATTTCTATTGTGTAACATTAGCATTTGAGGTATTGGATGGGCCACTAAAATGGAGAACACTCAATTAAGTCAATTATGTTTTTATAAGTTAAAAAAATTAAAAGTACAGGATTAGAACAGGGTTGGCAGTCTGATGTAGTTCAAATGTCTTGAACCCCCCATCATATCGAGCTAGTATGGCCAATGGCTAGAGAATGCCACTCTTGCTTACAAATAAAATAAAGGCATCACCTAGTGCAAGAATTGTCCTCAAAAGGACATCAAGGATATAGAAAGAAAAGTGGAATGGTGGAAGTGCTTAACTTTATTATAATTTATGCTGATTGTTTAAAACCACGTCTTTGTAGGACTCAAATGGCTTGACACATATACTGATAAAATATTTGGCAAGAAGAGGAAGGGCTGCTACTCATCCTTATGAGACTCAAGCACCAAAAATATTATTGATCAACATGTAACGATGAGGGTGAAAGTCCTTAAAAATCAAACTGAAAACTGCTGCTCCGGAGAAGTTTCATAAACTTTCAAACTACACCCTACAGATAAAACTGAAAAAACTTCTAAGGAATGATGGCTTGACATTGATCACTTATAAAACAGCTTTGCATCATTACTATTCCTTTGTTCTGCACTGGGCTAAATAAAGAGAAAAATAATGTTTCATAATGTTACTTCTAAAAGATGTCAGTGATGTCCAGGGTCGCAGAACACTCCACGTTAAAGATCATCATCATTTTATTCCTCTACTACACAGAAGAGCACCCATTAAGCTAGTAAATAATACATTTCTAAACTATAAACTGTTATTTAAATTGAAAGACATTTGGTCATTGTTTTAAATGGTGATATAGTTGACATTTTATAAAATAAAGTTTCCTGTCTTCTGATCCACTTAAGTTATTATCAAGAGCAATGACCAAATTCACATAATGCACTAATGTAGTTAATAATTGTCAGGGTTGGCATAACACTAAAGTATAAACCACAGGAATTAAAATTTACAGTCAATGCTAAATGAACCACATTATGATTCATCAAGATATGCGAACCTAATCAATATGTTCATCTTTGTTTTATAAAATAAGAATATTTTAGCACATCACATTACTACCAACAGCTAAAAAGCCCAGGGAATAGGACTATGTAAAGTAGCATTCTGTACTGTTATGTGGTAAAGACCTTGAATGATGGGGTAAAGAAATGCTGCCGAGGGAATGGTCAGATAAGAGAGAATATAGCCCAGATTTGAACAATGGGCAGAACAAGAGGCTCAGAATGGACTCTCCCTAGTTGCTCAGGCTGTGAAGATGGCAGGAAAGTTGTACATTTGCATGATTCTATTAATATAGCTTTACAAAAATAGCTCATCTGGTCATGTTTCCTGCCTGGTTTGCCTCCTTAATTTTACTGATTTCTTCTTTCCTGATGAAATTTGATAGCTGTGAAAAATTATATATATATAAAAATAATTTTTCACAGCTATCAAATTTCATCAGGAAAGAAGAAATGTTTAAGAGCAGATTGTATTAACTGAAAATTATAAAAAATTATAACATTTTTATGACCAGAAGTAAAATGCTTTCCATTATATAATATCTATCACAACTCCTTTGCCAGCTACATAGGATGAAAGTATTATATGCACAGAATGACTATTTAATTAAGGGGAATTTAATTATTCCATCCATCTTGCTCTAATCTTAAACACAAATGAACTATAGTTTTGCAGTTTTGTTGATTCATGTAGACTTTTAAAGATAAATTCCTACTGTCAATTCCATGGCGAGTGTTCCATGACCCTTGAACTGAATCTTGTTCTATCTAGAATGATTCAGAAGTTAATAAATCACCGTAGTAAGGTTAGATACAAAATTGTGTCAACAGCATAATCTAATTGCCTGTGTTTATCCTCCTGTCATTCCTACTCAAGGACTTTCCCAATTTGGAGTTCTGAAATTGAAAAAGGAAAGAATTCAAATGTTGAATAGTGGGGGGGGGGGGGCAGAACTATTGTGGCTAGATTCAAACATTACTCTATTATATTTTTAATTAAGGAGATCCAGTTGATCAATATTTATCAGATTTATGCTAACCTGATGTCATTCTATGTTCCTCACAACAATCAGTTGCCTTCCAGATGTCTTAACTCCTGGATGTTGCAACTTCCACTATTCCTAATAATCGGTGATGCCGGCTGGTCCCATGAATAGATTACTAAGACACTACATGTCTTATTTCTCAAAGCGACTGTCATGTAACAATACCTTTCATTTATTATTACAATTGTTGAGTCTCCCCGTTAGGAGAATGAGTGCACTCAGGGAAACATAGTGAGAGTGATGTTGAATAACACACGACCAGCATATGGATATACTGAATAGTAAAATATAGGTTTTACTTCCAGTAAATGGATAAACAAAGTCCAATAAACAGTCCAAATCATACACGGTTAAAGCAGTTAGTATCAGTCCAGGGATAATCCAAAAACGAAGTCAAGTATCATAAATAGAGTTCAGTAAACGGAGTTTGCTAACAGTTGCAAGACTCACAGCAATCCAAACAGAATGACGATCAGGCAATACAGCAAAACAGGAAATGCAAGGAGAGAACAAACCAGGTTTCTGGCTCCATCTTATGGCTGTTGGAGGAACCTCAGCCAATCACAATTACAGCATTCTCTTAAAGATACAACAGTATTAAATGACTATCCTGGTTTATATATATTTAGCCAACCCAACTGTTAGGGGACTATCATTCCTAATAACCATCAAAGCTGCTTATCACTGCCAACTCTCTCACAATGATGGAATATATGGCAGAGCCTGTGAAGTAGTTGTGTTCATGTTGGATTTTAATAGCTGTTTATAGTTTTATCCTGATTTCCAATTTTATATTTGCTGCAACCCAGAGTCATGACAATGAGATGGATTGCCTTATAAACCTAAATAAATAAATGACAATTGATTTTAGTGCAAACTGATGTGTTGTAGATATTTTGAACTAGAGCTTCTGAATGATTTTGTTGAAACCATCCAAATCCAAAGATGTTGAGACTTTGGAAAAAGTGCAAAGAAGAGCAACTAAGATGATTAAAGGCCTGGAGGCTAAATCATATGAAGAATGGTTGGAGGATTTGGGTTTGGCTAGTCTAGAAAAAAGAAGGACTAGGGAAGATATGATAGCAGAATTCCAGTATTAGAGAGGCTGCCACAAAAAAGAAGGAGTCAAACTTATTTCCCAAAGCACCAGAGGGCAGGACAAGAAACAAGGGATGGAAACTAATCAAGGAGAGAAGCAACATGGAACCGAGAAGAAACTTCCGAATAGTGAGAACAATTAACCAGTGGAACAGCTTGCCTTCAGGCGCTGTTGGTGTTTCATCACTGAAGGTTTTTAAGAAGAGACTGGACAGTCACTTGTCTGAAATGGTATAGGGTCTCCTGCTTGATCAGGGGGCTGGACTAGAAGACCTCCAAGGTCCCTTCCAGCTCTATTCTGATTCTGATTGATCAGTGGAAGCTATAATTCAAAATGTCAGAACTAAATTGCTTTTTCAGTGGAAAGGATCTTTGTGTATCTTGTCTTTTGTCCACAATTTCACCACTCATAAACAACAAACCTGCCAAGCAGTTTGGATGTCATTTACATGTGAAATAAGAATGAGTCACATTGGTAAATATCTACATGTCCATGTATAAAAACGAAAGGGGCAACGCTGATTTAAATAAAATGTGATTGAAGGCAAAGGAGGAAGTAGAGCAAATCAAGCTTAACAAATCCTTTTAAATATATACAGGTAGTCCTCGACTTACAACAATACATTTAGGGACTGTTCAAAGTTACAACAGCACCAAAAAAGTGACTTATGACCATGTTTCACACTTATATCCTTTGCAGCATCCCTGTGGTCATGTGATCAAAGATGGAGTAGACAGATCTTATCATCACGTGGGAGATATAACTCAGAAGTGCAGTTTTAGAAAAATGTTTGCAGTTTGAGAAATCCATTAAAGTTGAGAAAGAGACGTTCTAAAAATGCTCCATTAGATAAATGATAGTTTGCTTAGTTGCATCAGTTGTGTAGGTTCAGGAAGCCCTGTTCCTAGCCTGAATGCAAAGCTCCACTTCTACTAGGCGAGACATTCCTGTTTGTAGAATTCTCTGTAGCAGCTTCAGAATTAATTCTGAAAAGATTTACAATCCCATGAACTTCCTCATGTTCTCCTGAAAACTTGTCAGAAAGAAAGCAAAAGGTTCAATTCTGTTTTGGGCTAACCACAAATTATCATGCCAACTGAATTTTAAACTGGTTGATTATAGTAAGTGATCACAAGTCGGATTCATAAATTGTGGTTGAAGTTTACTTATATCCACTAACTAACCAAACTATCATCTATCTAGCTTCAAATGACTTGATGAGCTGTGATAAATTTTATCCTGTACTGAAGGCTTTCCAATATCTCTGTGGCCATATGGGAGAAAGAAGAGCAAATGTATAATCCTGGGAGCAAGCTATTCTTAATCTCCTAATAAAAAACAATTGTTTTTGATCAATATGCCATCCAGATCAATCCACTCGTGGTTTGCTCTCACTATTATTCTTGAAAGCATCATTGTTCATCTTGTTATTCATATGCATAATAAGCCTGCAATAATTTTAGAATGGAATTAATGAGCATTCACTAAAATTATTCACAGCTTTGAAAATCTAGGGTAGCAACATGGCTGAATGCCAATCTTTAACAGAAAAAGAAGCAAGGATATTCAAGTAGTAAGGATTTGTGTGTGGTGTGTGTGTGTGGGGGGGGGTGGATGTCATAACACAAATGATTTTTTAAAAAAACCAATACCCGGCTTGTATAGATTTTAAAATAGGAACATTGTTTCATTAGAAATTGTGTCTATTCAAAAGGATGGTGTGAAGCAAAGCAGTGCCTTTAGCAAAGCAAATCAGTCATTTAGCATGACATTTCAAAAACTGTATATCAGAAAACTCTGAGAGTTTGCCTACTCCTATTGAAGATTAAGGTGATCAGACTTCTTTATGTTTCTGCAAATTTTGGAGTTTTCCAAGATGTATCCCTCTTCCAATCTAAGGGTGTTATGCTGGTAATGTAAGCACTTTCATTTTTAAAAAGGAAATATGTCTAAGTAAAAAAATGTTACAACTATTGGCACTCTTATTATATAGATTTATTTAAGAGCTCACAAAAAGGGATCTTTGTTATCCAAATGCTGAATTGAAATTTTACAGAAAGAAATATATCAGCATTAAGTTGACAAGTCCAAAACCAAGAACGACACATTGGTGATTCTCCCAAGCTGACTTCTTCATGGGTTTTACTCCTATAGACAAAGTCTTGACAGCCTGAGGATTCTACTATTTGGAACTGCAATATACTCTGCGAACTACTAGGGAGGGGGCTTCATCCTTTTTTCTCACTTGACACCTGAGGACTGAGTTGCCTTTTACTTCTCTGTAATGTACCCCCTCCCTCCTGGGACTCCACCTCCTTACTACATTTAATCACAAAGCTATATATGGCACCCAATGATGCTGAAAAACACATTTCTTAAAAATTACCAGGTCCTCATAAAAACTAGTTTTAGCAATCATCAAATCCGGTTGAGTATTTTTATACTGGAAGAGAATCCACATGTTGTAAATTAGATATATTGTTATATGCTAGAATCCACTGGAGTTGGGTAATAATACCCTGTTTCCCTACCCCAAAATAAGCCCTAATTAAGATCATGCCCATCCAGAGTGCACGGGTAAAAAGCAAGGGTGGGGACAGGGGGTGGTGGAGCTGCTCTACTACTTACCTTTGGACAGTTGTAGCCAGGCCTCGCACACCCCGACACCTCCTTTGCCGGCCCATTTCTTCTGCAGCCTGCGAGGCTGGCAAGGCTTTCCTGAAGGCCTCTGTAGCTGATAACAAAGCTCCGGGTTGATCCAGAGCTCAGTTATCGGCTGCAGAGGCCTTCAGGAAAGCCTTGCCGCTCGCAGAAGAAGTTTCTGAAGGTCTCTGACAGTGAAAAGGAGGCCGGGAATGATGCACACAAGTGAGGTTAGTCAGTGGATGACATCCCCCCAAAATAAGACCTGGTGCCTTTTTTGGTGGCAAAAAATCCATATAAGACAGGGTCTTATTTTTGGGGAAACACGGTAGTAATAACATAGAGGTGGGTATAAAACAGAAGATGAACTTTGTGGTTCAATTGTTTGGACAATTTTAGATGGTGCTTGGTCTGGACAAGGCCTGTCAAACTGGCAGTCCATGGGCCCAATGCGTCACACACAAGCCACGCCCATTCCGGTTCCACAAAGGCAAAAAGGTCATGATATATCATATGATACGATCAAGTTTGACACCCTAGACAAACCAAAATGGAGAGCATTTTCTTTTCTCCTGACCTAATTGCCACATGCTGCCATTTGTGGCCTTACCTCTTCTCCATTATCATTCATGGCAATATACCTCTGCCTGGATCTGTTTGCTTCAGACTGGGTGGAGAGACCAATTGAAACCGTTTTGGGCACAATCCTAATACAATAACACTTGGGCTATTATGGTACTCAAAAGCAAATTGAATCAACAGGAATCGGAAAACACATCAGGAAAACACCAACAAATTTCTGTAGAAATCTAATTCGCATTCTCATGAAACTCAACAGCCATAACATTATATATTATACATTCTCTGTTTTTCTTATAAAATTCTGGGTCTACATTCATATGAAGCCAAATGCACTGAACAAACAGAACTGAGCTATCCATTGTGCACAGCTAATTTTCTTTAGCTTTTGGGGATGAAAAGTGAAAATCTCATACTGACACCTTTTATCACATTCATTTCACCAATTAATATGAAGCATAAACATTCTTGCAATACTTCTATTTTAACAACAGGATTGTTTTTTCTATTTTTTACATATGAATACCTCTCTTAAATTAGCACCTCATCATCATTTAAAACAGCAAAACTAATTTTTGCTTATAATTTCTTCCCCGCCCCACCCCCAAGGTTTAATAACAGATAATAAAGCGAATCAATTGAATGGCATATATTCAGATTCTACGTGGAAAAGAATCTTTCCAGGCCTATTTTGTCCTCTGCAGTGTTTTCTTAGCACTTAAAAACATTACACAAGGTGAATTCACTCTTAATTCTTCACCACTCAGAATATATACTTTAGATAAGATTATCAAGAGGTTTAATTAGTAGCTAGTACCAAACATTTACCACACAATAGGCACAAAATATCACTGCCTAACTAATAAAGTAAAGAATTACAAAAATGACAGCATGCTATTTAATTGTGGACATTTAAAAGCTCTTTTAAAAATGAAGTTTCTAAATTTGCATCAGTCAAAAAATTGTTAATATGAGTAGTTAACTTACTGCATTGTGTGATTTTCTGTATATTAGACGTTATATGTTGGGCCAACTGGTTAGCATCCCCAGCAGTGTTTGCATTATACGCCATGGTGTATTATAACCCCACTAAAGTCATAGAGTTCAGGGACCACTAAGCAACAACACCTGAAAATAAAGAAACACAGTTTAAGGACTTATATACAATGAGGAACTGTGCTGTAAAACCCACATTAATGAAGTCCTTTCAAAAAAAAGAATTTAATTTGGAAAAAAAAACATTAAAGTACAAAATTACAACAAAAGAGAAAAGATAAGAGATGGGAACAACAGGGAATGTTTAAAATTTGACATTAAAAACAAACACACACAAGAATAACACAAAAAATAATGGTTACGTCTCACTCTCTTCAATATCAATAACATTACATAATAAAATAAGTTTAAAGAGTTATACACAATGTAGAACTGTTCTATGGAATCCATATTAACTAAATCCTTCTTTAAAAATTTCTTTTGAAAAAAATAAAATACAAAATTACAATAGAGAAAAGCTGACAGATGGGAACAACAGGGAAAGTTTAAAATTTGACATTAAAAAGACAAACACAAAAAATAACACAAAAAAGAAATAAATGCCAACTCTCTTCAATATCAATACTATTATATAATAAAATAAACTCTTGTTTTAGATTATCAATAGAAAGATACAAAACTAAAAATATAAATGCAAATAATAACAGCAACATTATACATCATAATCTATTAATTTGAATAAAACATATCACCCATATGTGCATCATGTTATCATTCCAAAAATACACATTACTGGATATTTCTATAATGAACTTCTAAAATAGAACATCCTCTACTTTCAAATTAGCCAAAATATAAACACCTAAGGTAAAAATGTGTAGCTATCAATCTCCTACATTTCTCCAATCAGAATAATCCAATCCTTCTTGAAATCAGTAACAGATTTCTCAAATGCTTGTTCAAAAGGCAACTGAACATTCTTGTTTTTTCCTGGATTTCACTTCTCATCCAAGAAGCTTCTTCAGTTTCTTCTTCAGAACAGAAGAAGCTTCTTGGATGAGAAGTGAAATGTCTTCCAGGAAAAAAAAGTCCAGTTGCCTTTTGAAAACGTACCTTCGGGACAACCATGACCTGTCTGTGGGGACTCCCCCACAGACAGTAACAAATACCCAAATATATAAATACTGTATAACCAGAATACCAAATATTACTGTTGGGCTCCCATGTAAAAATAATAATTTGGTATACAATTTGCTTTCCTTTTACTAGCTGTAACATTTTTAAAGAAATGTTAAATTTTATTTTAGTTACTTTTCATATTCCATATAGTTTATTTTTCATAGGCTTCCCATTTCTTCTGAAAGATTTGCTTTCATGTTGGCATTTGCAACCCTGAGGAGGAACGAAAGCTTAGTAAGGAAGCAAAAGGAGAGAGTTCAGGAGAATGAGACATTGAAGGCAGTTAAGACTTCCAGCAAATCCCAAAGGAATCACATTAATAAATAAGGACAGCTAGATGGGGAAGGAAGACACAACTCTGAAAAACTGTCTGTGTAGAGAAGACCAACACATTTCTATACAAAAATGCACTTGAACAAATACACATCTAACACAGATTGAAATTATCAGAGATCCAACCTAGAACTAAGAAGAAATTCTACATCAACCTTCCCCAAACTGTTATCTTCCCGGTTCACTGAATTATATAATGCTCAGACATCACGAAGGATCAAGGAGAACAGAATTGTTTTTGCCTATTTCAGGAAGGTTTTTATGAACGTAAAAAGCTTTGCTAAAACCTATCTGTCAGATGTATGTTTAAAAATAAAGAAGGCATAAGATGGATGAGTAAGAACATTGTGAAGCCTTCCACCCAATTTCAATTGTATCCGAAGCCACAATAAAGATACAAGCTGCAGCTTTTCAACCCTATTTTTAAGTTCTTTTTCAATTCCTTTTACTACAGTGTCATCTTTACATATGGTGATATTTCCTCTTTCTCTGTTTTCAGTCTTTAGCAATTTCTGCAGAATTGGCTTAGGGGGGTAAAAGAAGTTTCCCAGGGACTTACTGAACTCATTGGGTCAGGGTTTCCTTCATCCTATTGTGTAAGGTATTAATCTGGAAAAATCAGCAAATTTTCTTTAAAAACACACACTTTTTTTTTTCTAGATTAGAACAATCACCATTCCTATCATCGTATTCCCTTTTGGGATAAGCAACATATAAAAAGGTGAAGAAATTGTGGGAGCACCATCACTTGAGACTTTCAAGGAGACATTGGACTGTCATTTCTCAGAAATAGTGTAGGGTCTCCCGCTTGGGTGGGGGGTTGGACTAGATGACCTACAAGGTCCCTTCCAACTCTGGTTATCTGTTATTTGAAATGAAGGACTGTGGTATAAAAAGCAAAATACCGTATTTTTCGCACTATAAGACGCACTTCTCCCTCCAAAAGTGGACGGAAACTTTTGCGATGGGAGGAGTGAGGTTGGTGTGCTGCCTCTGCTGGGGAACACTGGAGCTTTCGCTGCTGAGCAGCTGACTGGCAGTTGGATTGGCCTCCTGGAATACCACCGATCAGCTGTTGTAGGTGGCGGGGATCACCACTAACGCTGCCTATTGCCACCCGTTCACCGCTGTTCACCATTGCTGCTGCCTGTTCACCGCTGATTAAATTCTTTAATTTAAATAGGTGGCGGTGAACGGCAGCGATCCCCGCCACCTAGAACAGCTGATCGGCAGTATTCCGGAAGGCCGATCCAACCGCCAATCAGCTGCTTGGCAGTGAAGGCTCCAGTGTTTTCCAGCAGCGGCAGCAGCTCAGCTCAGTTGACTGGTAGTGGGCGCAATGGAGCAGAGCCCTGACAAGTTATGTGTTGGGGCTGCGATAATGTGCTGAAGCTGACCAGGCTGTTTGCTGCAAGGACGCTAGCCAGATGAATACCAGATGGATGCTGGGAGGCAGAGGCCGATTTTGTTTTCTTGTTTTCCTCCATTAAAGCTAATGTGCGTCTTATAGTCCGGAGGGTCTTATAGTGTGAGAAATACGGTAAATAAAAATATACAAATAACAAAAATATGGTATATTACAAATATCCTTCACTGTGCCTCTTTATACCTTTATATCTTTACAGATCACCTTTGTTTCCACTATATCCATTCATCATTTCAATACAATAGTTTTTTTTTTCTTTCCATCTTTGGACTTCCCATCTCTATAATTTTCAAGAACTCAAAAATTCCAGTTTTCCCAGTCTTCCTCTCCCCTCCAACAACTAGGTACTTTTTCCAATTATTTGTTACGAGAGTTAAAGTCAGTTTTCTTGAACAAACCACTTCTTCTACACTGGTCACTCACTTTTGTATTGATCCACATTCACTTAGCTCCCATTCATTCTTGATCTACTTCTGGTTTTACCACTCAAGTCTTAAGTGCATCCCATTATTTACCTTTATGTTTCTCCAAACATGCTCCATTGCTCCTTTCATTTAAACAAAAGAGGCACAAAGTATGCTCTTATACCTGACTAAGATGATTAAAGGCCTCGAGACTAAAACTTATGAAGAACAATTGCATGATTTGGGTTTGGCTAGTCTAGAAAAAGAAGGACAAGGGGGACATGATAGTAGCATTCCAGTATTTGAGGAGCTGCCACAAAGAAGAAGGGATCAAATTATTTTCCAAAGCACCAGAAGGCAAGACAAGAAACAAGGGATGGAAACTAATGAAGGAGAGAAGCAACCTGGAATGGAGGAGAAACTTTCTAACAGTGAGGACCAAAATGGCCTGAAAAACAGTCTGGTTTTTTGGCTGTTTCTCGGGCCATTTTCTGGCACTCTGGCACCCATGAAGACCACCTGGCCAGCATGCATGTTAGCAGTCAAAAACCAGAAGAGCACCTGGTGACGGAGTACATGCCCACAGAGAGGGCTCTGCGTGCCACCTCTGTCATGCTGGCCATAGGTTCACCATCACGGTTATAGGGTCTCCTGCTTGAGCAGGGGGTAGGATAGAAGACCTCCAAGGTGCCTTCCAGCTCTATTCCAATTGACTGATTGACTGGTTTTGATTTATTTTGACATTCATTCCTCACCAGGGATCACACATTTGATTTTATGCCATTAAGTCAGTTTCCATTCTTAGTAAACATATAGATTTCCTCTATGATGGATCACATTCTACCCTGTCCCTTTCTACCAAAATTTGTATGTCTTACAATTTCTCTAGCCTTTTTCTCCTATTTAGAAAACATTCCACCAATGTACAAAATGCATGTGCCTGCTCTAGTTATTTTGCCACCTACAGTATGCATAGCTAAGAACTATCCAGTTTTCCCTGTCATACCCAATTACCTTGCCTTCTTGGTACATTAATTCTCAGATCTATATGCTTCTTGGCATCATGCAAGCTACTCTATGTTGCAAATTATTCAGGATCTAGTCAACAATATGACAGCAATTATAACCATGAACATCACACACTCGCATGCACACCCAGTCCCCTTCTAAAATCACTACATCCTTTATACTTTATTCATAAATATATTAAACAACCATGACGCCCTATCCTTCCTGTTGACTGTTGAACCATATTCAACTTCTACATTTATTTTCACTTGTTTTTCTCTCATATAGTCTTGTTTTGAATTTAGCAACTCACTCCAGTTCCATCTAAAACTTTCCAAAATCCGGTTATTCACTTTATTATGTGCTTTCTCTAGTTCAATAAACGTGGAGTAAACTTTCTCATATTGAAACATCGCCTAATGCCATATTTCCCAACTGTTGCTCTCTGCCTTTCACTCTATGAAAGATTGTGGGCAGGCCAGTCCCCATCTAAGCAACTCTGTTGGCAATTCATCTTATAAATCACTATTCAGCAGAGAGACCAAGAAATCTGGGACAAAGCACTTCATCCAAAATAATCCAAAAAGTTTCTGACTCAATATAATGAAACTTATAAATTCCTTCCGCGGTTTCCAAGTTTTTGCATTTATCCCAAAATTAGCATAAGGTTTCCTTAGTAAGGTCTGTATAATTCTTTGATCTTTGATCATCAGCTGTGTGGTTCTTGATAACATCATAATTCCGCCAGATATCTTCCCAGACACATTTAACCAGCTAAAACCCCAAACCTTTTGCATTTACTCTTGCTATATTTCCTGCTGTGTAGGGGGACAGTAACAGCATACTTCTGATTGTCAGACATAAATCCAGTCTTTGCATACCTAAAACAAGTTGCACAGCCATTTTGTAAGCAACCCATATCTACATTTTAAGGTTTTACAGGTGTCCCATGTACACTTGCAGCCTGGTGGTTTTCAGCATGATATCTTTTCAAATCTGATTAGTAATTTTCTCAGAATGAAGACAAAGCCAATCTAAGAAATGAAATCTGGGATAAAGGTAGGGAGAGGTATTAAATCCATAAAATTGTGTTTCCAATGGGTTATAGAACTGACTGGTCTGTTCAATATGTAACATTCCAAAATTCTCAGGAAAAGTCTAATAAGATCACTGGAGCAATTCAGAAAATTACTTGAGTGAAACAAGCGCACTTTAAAAATACATATTCAGTTCAGCTTAATTATTACAAAGAACTCTTTAACTAAATCATGATTACACAACAACCAGAAGCATCAGCAATACGTTGTTAGCACAGTTAGCTATCCTAAAGCTGGGATTAGGTTCTGATTTTGTTTTAGAAAAAAAGAAAGCAACTAAAATATTTTAACTAAGAATACCAGAGTTGGAAAGGATCTTGGATATCTTCTAGTCCTTGGTCAAGCAGGAGACTTTATACTATTCCAGACAAATGGGTATCCAAACTCTTCTTAAAAACTCCATAGTACCCACAACTTCTGGAGACAAGCCTTTCCACTGATATTTTGCTGATGGACTATCTTACAAATATATTGGGAAATTTTAAAGCCACAGATTTGTGTTTTAATATTCAGACATCAGCCTTTTCAGAATTTGAAGAGGGCTATAAAATTGAAGTTCATCTCAATGGCAAATACACTGGACTGTTGTCTTGCTGAGAATGGAAAGGCAGCTTCCATTAATGTGGGGAGTTGAGATCTTACAGAAGTTTCCCTTTGAAGATTAATGTGACATCTCTGCCAATATCCCTGTAGCACTTACATTTTCTATAATGCTCTGGATATCATCAACCCTCTTCAGTGGTCCTCCAAGAGGAAGACATCTACATTTGTGGGCCTCAACCAAAGTCAAATGTAGATGCTACTCCTTGGCTGACTTCATACATAATGTAATGCCGCTATTCATTTATCTGCACTTTGCTAAATAAATTCCAGTTGGCGCGTTTGCCCATAACGCATGACTCTATAAATCATGCATTATAAACGAGTATGGGCGGATTCACACCAAGCCAAAATCAAACTAACCATATTATAATTTAATATTTAAGGAAAACAGCCATTGTTTCAAACTGCAAGACTGATTGCACAATCAGCAGAAATTCACATACAATTCCTTGGTGTCCTAAATATTATTCAATGGCACTCAAATTAGAACTGTTGTCAACCTAAAAAAACTTTTGTTAGTTATACTATTGATGAGAAAATGTATAAACAGCAATGTACAAATTTTCAACGGAGGAGTTTATACAAATAACTACTTAAGATGCCAAACTGGCTAAGCCTTCATCTTACCAATACTTAAGTACTTACCTAAATACTTTGCAAACATCTCTTAAATTTTCAAAAAGCATCTCAAAAAGCAAAAATGAACTGAAATTTCTCTTCCATTCAGATTTTAAAAAATCAAAAGCTCTCAAAAGACTACAGATCAAAAGAGTGGAAAACCATATGACCAAAAGATGATTATTTGCATCTTTTCTAACCTGTTTTTCCACTTAGGAAACTAGAAGCAACCCTCTGGTCAATCCAGCATTGAGTTCCCACACAGGGAGGATGCAGTTCAACCCTCCCAGCAATTAGCATTGAGAAACTTATTGCTTCTGATCCTAGACCTAAGATGCACCCATTACTACTATTTTACTATTTATTAAGCTTTGTCAAGCTAGTTTAGGAGCTATTGACAACCTTCTAACATGATTTTGCTTAATCGCCTCTTAAAACAATATAAGGCTTCCAACACCACAGCATTTCCCCCCCCCAAAACACAACAAGGGTTAAGTTAATCACGGATTACATGCTTAATTATAAATTTATAATAGCGCTGGGCTTGCATCTCACAAATACAGTTGGGTTCAAACATTGGTGTTCCAAGGTGTCAAACAAACCCAATTATTAATTTTAAATAATTGTGAACTTAATAAGTGAACTAGTTCCCACCCCACAAGAACTCTTTCATCCAGCAGCCTCTTCCCTCACATTCTAACTTTCTTCACCTTGACTTTCCCAATTCCACTGTTTTGGATAGTGTTAGAAGAGGCAGAATGAGGTTGTCATATTTCACTCTTTGTAGTCTAGACTGGAAACAATTAATTCTAATTATACTACCTGAGACTGATTATACTACCTGAGACTTCTCAGAAAACATCAAATGAATGAAAAACTGCTGGTAACCTTCTACTGCTGCACCAGAGTGCATTTTAACATACTGCACCACTGTATGGTTTGCCAATTGCACAGTGGCAGATAGGAAAGCACTCCAGAGGGTTAATGTCATTGCCCAGAAGATCACTGGTTACCCTCTTCCCTCTTTGGAAGAGCTTTATAGCTCCTGCTGCCTTAAGAAAGTTCAAAACATTCTCAAAGATCCATCTCATCCTGGGAACCCTGTTTTTGAACTATTACCATCTGGCAGAAGGTACAGAATAATAAAAACAAAGACAAATAGGCTGAAAAACAGGTTCTATCCCAGGGCAGTAGCTCTTTTGAATTCTGCTGTATAGTGCAGTGTTGGTGTGGTGTGTGTGTGTGGGTTTCCGGTTCAATGTGTGAAGGATGAAGGATGCATGTTTGTGTTTATTTTCATGGTCATGGTCATGATGTGCACTGAAGATGGTGTTTGGTTTTGTTGTACCAAGGTGCAATGACAATAAAGTAAACTAACTAAGGAAGAACCAAATGGTCTGATTAACAGCATTCCCTGGAAAGAGCAAAGTTACAATACAAGAATACCAGTGAATACGCTACATTCAGAAAAGATACCTACCTACCTACCTACCTATACAATTTAAAAGAGAATTGTTCTGTTTCCTACTAGTAGTCTTGCCTCTTTAAGGAAATCTGAATCTGTTATCTGACTTAGTAACAAATTCTTATCAATGTGAAAAACAATGGCAGGGAGGGTAAGAGATACCGATCTCATTTCTGTCAACATCCTCCAGTTGCATCTCCTTCCTCTTTCCAACCCACACCAAGCTTTTCTTAAACAAAGTTCATTTAATAATGCTAAGCCAGAGGTGTCCAAACTTAGCAACTTTAAGACTTGTGGACTTGTGGAAGTCCACAAGTCTTATGAGGACCCCTTTGCTAAGCGATGGGGTGGTTTCTGAACCCAGGCAACTGCAATTTTAATTAACCATGGTTAAACAAACCAAAAGCCCTACCTATGTATGACGGGTAGCTATATTGAACTGATTCACTTAAAATTAAGGTGGAGTGCTTCATGACTGGTTATGTGCCATCAAGAGTGTTCCCCACTCCAGGGGATCACATACATTTAGCTAGATTTTCTCCATGTCTTTGGCCCCTTCATACCAACCATAGCAAACTTCTACAAGGGAGACTTTAGCGGCAGGGTCAACCTACAAGAACTCAAAAGACTCCCGTATAAAATACCAATATATGTTTACGCGCAGGCTTAATCCTTCTTTTCCCTTCCCCCTGAAGGCTTTTAACCCATAAAGGATCGCGGTTTTCCTACATTATCACTCTCACATGACTGCTCCACCCAGAGGCGCTGACCAAAAGCCAGAAAGGAAGGGGCTATTTTCTCCTGCCTGGGCGGTCAACCCCATGGCCCTCCTCCCTCCACAATCCTCAGGCACAAGGCACCCCGCAATTAATCTCTTCGCTCCTCGGCTCCCAGGGATGCTGCAAAAAAAAAAAAAAAAAAAAAAAAACCACCCGACAGCGCAGAGCTAGCTCTCCTGCTCAGCAGGAAAGGGAGGCGAAATCCCACAGCATCAGGAAACCAAGGGCAGGAAAAGCAGGGGAGGCCGGGCAGAGCCTTCGCCCGCTTGTAGGATAACCCCTCCAAGGGAAAGCGCAGGAGCAAACGTATCCAAGGAGCAGCGCGGGGCAGGATCGGTGAAGCGCGCGGGGGGCTACTTAGGCAGGAGGAGGGCTGCGGTCGCAGATTAACCTCCGGCTCCCCCAATGTAAGGGGAGTGGGGGGGGGAAATGCGGAACTACCGGCCAGCGCAGCAGCCTCAGAATTCAGCTGGGAAACTGGGCCCAGCGAGTCTTCGCCTATCTTGCTCCCCCCCTCCACCAAAGAGACCCTCTCCGCCCCCGTTTCTTCTGGTCCCCCAATCCTTCCCTCAGGATTGCAGTAGCTCTGCGCCGGGGCTGCGCCTGAGCTATGCCACGCACACAGGGATCAGGGGCAGCCAGAAGCAGGATCCCCCTCCCCACCACCATCACCACCAATCAATCCGGATGCACTACTCCGCTTCTTACCCCCAAAGATTTGGCCTCTCGGCGCGTCCCGGGGTATATGGGGTGAGGTGGACGAAGACGGGAGCTAACTCTCCGGGTTCCGGAGTCGGCTCGCCCGAGCGCTCAGCTGATCCGCCGGAGACAGCCACTCCCCTCAACCCAGCCCAGTTTACTGCAGTAGGAGCATTCCCGGAAAAGGAGGAGAAGGAACCGAGGCAGGCCCCGCCTCGTTTCCAAAAGACGCTTCACACAGCTGAGATTTCGGTCGGCGTAACCTGCGGTGGGGAAACTAGGCACGCGTGGGTTACAAGTCTTGCTCGCGCGTGTTTTTTCCCTGGCTGTCCGGGGACTCTGTCCTAATCGGCTACGTTCAACAACGAACCACTAGGCTCATGTGTGGAAAAGGGCGGTGGAGGCAACTAAAAGTGTCTCCCCGGACAGCAACAGAGTGGTCAATTCCTGGAATGCGCTACTTGACTCTGTTGTTACATCCTCTAACCCCTCCACTCCTTTAACCTCAAACTAACCACTATTGACCTCACCCCATTCCTACGAGGTCTGTAAGGGGCGTGCATAAGTGCACCATCGTGCCTACCGTCCGTGTCCTATTGTCCCCATTTATTCGTACCTATTTCCTGTATTCTGACTCATGTTTATACTTTTTACATATTATCTTGTAAGCGATTGACAAATCAAATAAATAAAAATAAATAAATAAATCAGTTTGCCACCAAATATCTTTTAACTGCCGGATCTCTTAAAACACACACACAGTGAAATATGACACTAGCGAAAGGTAATACAAACGGAACAGTACAGTATGTTTCTTCTGATCCTTCCCTTTTTTTTTCTTATGAATAATTTTATATTGTCAAAAAAACAGAGTTTGGTGTTTGTTTTTTTGGCTGCTCTACCAAATGCTAACCACCTCCAAATGCCAGAACAATAGGCACACCTAAAACTTACTCAATAAGCCAATAATTGTTTTACCATGTTGTGTGGGTATATATCAGCCCATTGAATCCGGTGCTGTGTGCGTTGTAACATTTTTAGTGAGTTCCATGGGGCAGGCTTTCTTTTCATGTCCTGGTTCCTGCACACACACACCCAGTGAATTGTAGGTCCCTGAAAATAAGAATATAAGTCAGAGGTCTCCAAACTTGGCAACTTTAAGACTTGTGGACTTCAGCTCCCAGAATTCTCTGGGAGAATGGCTGGAGAATTCTGAGAGTTGAAGTCCACAAGTCTTAAAGTTGCCAAGTTTGGAGACCTCTGATATAAGTAGTCCTTGACTTACCACCACAATTGACCCCAAAATGTATGCTGCTAGGTGAGACAGTGGGTTTTGTCCCATTTTACTATTTTTCTCACTGCAGTTGTTCAGTGAATCCTTGAATTGTTAAGTTAGTAATCTGGTTGTTTAGTGAATCTGGCTTCCACGTTGATTTTGCTGGTGGCAAAAGGAGATCACATGACCTTGGCACACTACAACTGTCATAAATATGAGTCAATTGCCAAATGTCTGAATTTTGATCATGTGAATATGGGGATGTCGCATCGGTTATACCAGTGAAAAACGGTCATAAATCATTTTTTTTCAGGGTCATGGTAACTTTGAAGAGTCACAAAATGAACTGTTGTAAATCGAGGACTAACTGTATAGGACAGCATCTTCTGCAGCCCATTGGGAAGGCAATCAGACACAATCAGATGTGCCTCATTACAACTTTAATTGTCTCAAAGTCTCTTAGAAGTTATTTCCATACTTCCTCTTACGCAAATCTTTTCAGAAGATTATTCCCTTGTGGCATTTGTTGTAGTTGCTCTGTTAGCTGCTGTTGATTTTAATATTTATTTAATTTATTTGAACAACTTACAAGTGCTAATATCTCATACAGTGATCTTAGGCAGCTCATAATAACCAATAAAAATAGGATTAAACGAAAACCTTTCCTACCAAAGGCTGGACCAGCCAAACTATTAATTTTTAGACTCAACCACAACTCTTATCTCAATATTTGGACAGGTCTGACATCAGACTATAGAGGTGGGGCTTCAAATCTCAGGTGAGAGGCTGTTCCAAAAGACCGTAGTAACTGTAAAGAAAGTGAGCCTCAAAAGTTCCAGTAGGGGACAGCATTTAAGCAGAGGTCTCCAAACTTGGCAAATTTAAGACTTGTGGACTTCAACTCCCAGAATTCTGGGAATTGAAGTCCACAAGTCTTAAAGTTGCCAAGTTTGGAGATCTCTGATTTAAGGCAAGGGACCTTGATTGAGCTCACCTTATCTGACCTAATAGGATGGACAGATACCTTGGAGAGAGGCAGTGCTGTAAATAACCTGCCCCAGTGCCATGTAGAGCTTTAAAGACATTCACCAGTCTTGTATTCAGAAAGCAACTGGGATCCAGTTTAGCTCATGCAACATTGGTGTAGCTCTGGCAGACTGAGGGGCAACCCCGAATTTCACATGCTGCTGCATTATGGATCCGTTGCAGCTTATGGATGGTCTTCAAGAGTAGAGCACGCTGCAGTAACCCAGTTGGAAAGTGGCTAAGGCATGAGCAACCATGAGCAATGCGATCCAGGAATAAATGCGATGAACACATTAAAATGAATTTGTGCAATTCAATTCCTGGCTGCAGCTGCTAATTGCTCTTCTGGCAGGAGCCCATGAGCACAAGACAACCCCCAAATGACACGGTTCTGCCCAGGGGTGTGTGTTAGCGTTACCCCAAACAGAGTCAGAGATGTCACCTATCCTGACTTGGGGAAGGAGGGCAAGGCCGACAACCAGTGGTGGGATTCAAAAAAATTTACTACCAGTTCTGTGGGTGTGGCTTGGTGGGCGTGGCAGGGGAAGGATACTGCAAAATCTCCATTCCAACCCTACTCCAGGGGAAGGATACTGCAAAATCCCCTTTCCCTCCCCTCCCCACCCCACTAACCTGCTTTCCAGCTCTGTTCTCCTGTGCAGGGTAACAAAAGAAGACCCAGCCAATCAGCTGGGACTCGGGAGGCAGAGAAGAGATGGGGTCGGGACAAGTCAGAGGTGGTATTTTCCGGTTCTCCAAACTACTCAAAATTTCTGCTACCGGTTCTCCAGAACTGGTCAGAACCTGCTGAATACCCCCTCTGCCCACAACCCCTCTATCTTGCGATGGTTGACTTGCAGCTGGTCTCTCTCCCTCCAGTGCCTTGTATTCCCAATCTCCAGAGCTGATGCAGCAAGATAGCATGGTTGATGGTATTGAAAGCTGCCGAGAATTCAGAAGGGACTGACCACTCCCATCCTGAGCCCTCCAAAGGTCATCCGCAAGTATGAACAATGTTGTCTTAATACAATAAGCCTCGCCTGAATCCTGACTGCAAAAGGTTGAGATAATATACTTCATACAGGGACCTCTGAGCCTGGGAGACCACGACCCTCGCAAAAATCAAATAGTGGGTTGTTTTTTGTTTTTTGTTTTGTATTTTTAGGTAAAAAGAACATTGGCCTTGAAGACTAACTGTGATGGGACTTGAACTCTAAAATATCTGAAGATTAATTCGAGACAGCTATTTTAACAGTTTTGGTTTTTGTATTATTTTAATAGTTTTGTTTTTAGATTATGAAATCTGAAATCGTACAACTGGCAGGCAAATATTTTTAAGTAAGTAAGTAGGCGAATGAATTTATACAAACTGATATTTAAGGCCTATTAAGCATGTTGGTTGTTGAATGTTCATGATGGCTACATAGAAACAGTCACAGTTATCAAGTTGGCCACCAGATGGCAGACTGATAACAACAATAGGCAGATTTCAGTGACTGTGTTTGGATTTTTTTTTTCCTAATTCATGTAGAAATGTTATACTGATAAGTCTTTGACTTAACAACCACAACTGAGCCCAAAATTTCTATCGCTAATTATTAAGTGAGTTTTGCCTTATTTTGCGCCCTTTTTTGACACCGTTGTTAAATGAATCACTGCAGTTCAGTTACTAACATGGTTGTTAAGTAAATCAAGCTTCTCCATTGACTTTGTTGGTCAGAAAGTCGCAAAAGGGAATCATATGACCCCGGGGCACTGGGGAACCGTCATAAATGTGAGTCCATTGCTAAGGATCTGAATTTTGATCACGTGACTATGGGGATGCTGCAACAGCTGTAAATAGGAAACCTTGTCATAAGTAACTTTTGCCAGTGCCGTTGTAACTTTGAAAATGGTCACTAAATGAACTGTTTTAAGTTGAGGATGACCTGTGCCCCATCAGGTTGTTGAGGCTTTCCAATCTTGTTCTTAATTGATTTAAAACATTACTAACTTATCCTTATGGATGAAAATCATATAAGAAATAAAGGTGGGAACAGTCGTGGGATTCAAAAAATTTTACTACCAGTTCTGTGGGTGTAGCGTGGCGGGCATGGCGGGCATGGCGTGGCCTGGTGGGTGTGGCAGGGGAAGGTTACTGCAAAATCCCATTCCCTCTCCACCCCCACTAACCTGCTTTCCAGCTCCGTTCTCCTGTGCAGGACAACAAAAGAAGACCCAGCCAATCAGCTGGGACTCGGGAGGCAGAGAAGAGATGGGGGCGGGACAAGTCAGAGGTGGTATTTGCCAGTTCTCTGAACTGCTCAAAATTTCCGCTACCAGTTCTCCAGAACTGGTCAGAACCTGCTGAATACCACTTCTGGGTGGGAAGATTATTGTAAGAAGAATCTTTACAATTATAAGAATAACAGAATGATACAGTTGGACGCAGGGGTGGGATTCTACCAGTTCTCACCTATTCTCTAGAACCGGTTGTTAACATTCTAAGGAGTTTGGAGAACCGGTTGTTAGAAGAAATTACTGGCCTAATCCTGTAAGGAAGGCAGGAAGGAAACATTCTGGTGTTGCTTACAGAAACGGCCTCTCCGTTAACACTTATTACATTCTTGGCAGGACTAGACTTCCTGTCTCAAGAACCTCTCTGGAGTTTTCTTTCCCTTCCTTTGCTGGTACTTTGCTTGTGTGGAGTGACCGTTTAAAGTTACAATGGCACTGAAAAAAGTGTCTTATGACCGTTTTTTCACACTTACGACTGTTGCAGCATCCCCACCATCATGAGAGGCCAGGCGAGGAGATGCGTGCCTCGATGTGAGTGATATTGAGTTGGCCACGCCCAGCCAATAACATGACCACCAAGCCACGTCCACCAACTAAGCCACGCCCACAGAACCAGTTGTTAAAAAAATTGAATCCTGCCCCTCGTTGGAAGAGACCTTGTAGGGTATCTTCTAGTCTTCTAGTCCAATCCTCTCACTCAAGCAGGAGATTCTATACCAGGGGTGTCCAACCTTGGCAACTTTAAGCCTGGAGGACTTCAACTCCCAGAATTCCCCAGCCAGCAAAGCTGGCTGGGGAATTCTGCAAGTTGAAGTCCTCCAGGCTTAAAGTGCCAGGTTGACACCCTGTTCTATACCATTCTGGACAAATGGCTGTTTAATCTCTTCTTTAAAAATCTCTTTTTAACCTTCTGTCTGAACCCTTAACCCAGAGGTCCCCAAACTTGGCAACTTTAAGACTTGTGGGCTTCAATTCCCAGAATTCTGGGATTTGAAGCCCACAAGTCTTAAAGTTGCCAAGTTTGGGGACCTCTGGGTTAAGGGTTTGTCTGAAATGATATAGAATTTCCTGCCTAAGCAGGGTGTTGGACTAGATAGAAGACCTCCAAGGTACCTTCCAACTCTGTTATTCTATATTCTTACAGTATTCTTTATTGAAAAGACATATATGAAAATGAAAGAAGAAATGCAAAATAAAGTACAAGACTTTCCAACTGGAAAAACAAGAGGAAAAAGACCAGTATTGACCGACTGGTTGCAACAAAGAAGGCTAGAATTGCATTTTAGAATTGCAGTTTGTTTTTTTAGCATTGCATAGAACGCCTAGGAAATGTGTGAAATATTAAGCATTTCATATTTTGATGTTCCATTTTTGGCAGTCTATAGATTTCCTAGGCATTCTATAGAAATTCTAATTTCATAAAATGATGGTAACACACACACATTTATATTTCTAGACACCTTTACTGTTCTTAAACTTTGTCACATTTCTTTCATAAACGTGGAAAATTGAAACTTATTTTTCTCTACTCAAGGAAGGGTGAAGAACTTAAAGGGATATGGATAATACCCCTTTTGTTAATTTAATAGAAATTATATTAATTTTATTAATTAATTATTAATTGATTTTATTAATTTAACAGAAATTATATTAATTTTATTAATTAATTGTTAATTGATTTTATTAATTTAATAGAAATTATATATATCTAGTTCTACACATATTGCAGTTCATATAGTCGTATAAATATGAAATGCGTGAATTTATCGTTTCAAGAAATATAGTTTTTTTTCTTCACGAGTGCAATATTCTCCTAAGAAAATTCAGTTGATCCATAATTTTCAAGAACAACCTCCTCCCATGCCTGAAGGGAAACGTTTTCCATCAGTATGCGCTGCTCTAATATAAGCCGGTGAAACATGGACACTAACCTCACAGTCGATACAAATGCTACAAGTGGAACAAACAAGCCATGGAAGGATACGTGCTCCGTTTTTACCAGATAGAAAGACCTGCACATAGATTAGAGAACGAATGAAAGTGTACGATATCATCAAGAGAATTGAAATGGAAATGGGGAGGTCAGCTAGCAAGAAGAAATGATGGCAAGTGAATCACGGCAGTCATGGAATGGATCCCACTTGATAAAAAGCGTTCACAAAAGAGACCGAAAACAAGATTGGATCGATGACATCAGCAAGTATTGTGGTTCCAATTGGGAAAAGAAAGTTCCAGACTATATTGGTTGTAAACATGCAGAGGAGGTCTTCATCCTGCAGTGGATAGACAATGGTTAGGATGAGGGTGATGATGAAGATGATATTAAACTGTTGGAAGAAATATCCTTCTGGGTTCAGTTCCAAGTGGGGAAGAAAGACACTGGAAACATGGAGGCTGTTTGGAGAGATGGTTTAATGGTGGACAGGACCACATGGCTTGGAGCTCCAAAGTGAAAAGGATGATCACACTCTTCAGGATATTGGGTGAAGGAAAAGAAGGGAGGCTGAGATGCTGAGAGTTCCTTATATACCCTCTGTTGGGATTTGAATTTGAGCTTGTATTCTGATTGGTTGTCAGACTCCTATGGGGCCATGCAGGGGCAACTCTGTAGGCTGTCCTGAGTCCCAGGCTTCTTTGAGCCTTGCTGGATGATGATGTAATGGAAGAGCTTTGGGCAATTCCTATTGTGGGCCTGCTTGAAGGAGGTAGATCTTTGTTTTGAAAAATAGACTGGCCCAGGCCAGAGTAATGGCCCATTAGCAAAAATGGGGGCTGAATTTCTGCCCCTGTGTTTCTACTTTTCTTTTTAGGGAGAATATGCTGCCTTTTTAGTATATCCTAAAATATTTCATTTTCCTAGGAGAGGAGTGGGTTTTTAACTTCCAACAAGACAATTACTATATCTGTAATAAATGAAACTGAGTGTTTTTTTCTGAATTACCTATTTAAGGATAGAATTTCCTGGTATTCTCTTGAACTTTGTTTCAAAGAAGAGAATTTATTTTCCTACACAGAAAGGTTAAAAATAAATAACATGCCCAGTCACTATTATCTAATAAATATATATTTGAATAGGGGTGCAATGGAACAGAGGTTAAAAACAATGAGCTGGTCAGCTGCAAAGCTGCAGCTGACAACTCAGGTTTGAGAGCTGAGCTCCATGCAATGGGGGTGAGCTCCCATTACTTGCCTCAGCTCCTGCCCACCTAGGAGTTCAAATGCATGCAAATGCGAGTAGATAAATAGGTACCGCTTCAGTGGGAAGGTAAATAGGGTTCTGTGCACCTTTTGATGTATAGTCATGCTGGTCACATGACCATGGAAATTGTCTTCAGATAATGCTGGTTCCCTTAAACAGAGATTAACACCATGCCTTAAAGTCAGATCAATAGGGCATCCTTTACTCAGAGATGGTATTCAGCAGGTTCTGACCAGTCCTGGATACCACCTCTGACTAGCCCCGCCCCCATCTATTATCTGCTTCCCGAGTCCCAGCTGATTGGCTGGGTCTCCTTTTGTTGCGCTGCACATGAGAACGGAGCTGGAAATCAGGTTAGTGGAGTGGGGAGAGAATGGGATTTTGCAGTAAATTTCCCCTGCCACGCCCACCAAGCCATGCCTACAGAACCGGTAGTAAAAAAAATTTGAATCCCACCACTGCCTTTATCTTTATATACAGGTAGTCCTCGACTTATAACCACCATTGAGCCTAAACTTTCTGTTGCTAAGAGAGACATTTGTTAAGTGAATTTTGCCCCATTTTGCAACCTTTCTTGTCACTGTCGTTAAGTGAATCACTGCATTTGATAAGTTAGTAACCCGGTTGTTTTGTGAAGCTGGCTTCCCCATTGACTTAACTAGAGAGAAGGTCACAAAAGGGGATCAAGCACATGACCCCAGGACACTGCAACCATCATAAATATGAACCAGCTGCCAAGCATCTGAATTTTGACACATGATCATGGTGCTGCACAAGTCGTAACTGAAAAATGGTCATAAGTCACATTTTTCAGTGTCATCGTAACTTTGAATGGTCACGAAACAAACTGTTGTAAGTCGAGGACTACCTGCATTTGGATATGATTTGAAGAGGCCAGCCAGAAAATCGGCTTCCATTTATTTCAGAGTGAAACACTGGGTAGCTAGAACAATAAAGACATCAATCCAAAAATAAAAGGAGAGCCAATTTGGTCTAGTGCAGTGATGGTGAACTTTTTTGGCACTGAGTGCCCAAGCTGGAGTGCCAGAGAACCAAAGACCAGCTGGCCGGTATGCACATGCCTGGTTTTTTTGGCTGTTTTGGGGACCATTTTGGCCCTTTTCAGATCGTTTTTCAGGCCATTTTCAGGCTGTTTTTTGGGCCAAAAGTGGCCTGAACACAGCCTGGAAAATAGCCTGAAAACGCTCCAGAAAATGGCCTGAAAATGGCCAAAAAACCTGCCTGTTTTTTGGGTGATTTTTGGGCCATTTTCTGGTGTTCTGGCACCCGCGAAGACCAGCTGGTTGGCGCACCAGAAACCAGAAGAGCAGCTGGCGATGGCACCCATGCCCACTGAGAGGTCTCTGCGTGCCACCTCTTGCATGCATTCCATAGGTTCGCCATCACGGATCTAGTGATTTTAATAGGCCTATTTTACAAGTTAGGCTTGAATCCATTCTGACAGGTTGTAAAAGAAGCCTTTATGTGTGGAGTGGGAATCTTTAGCCTGAAAACCTAGTAGTGGTTCTGCCTAATGTTACGGAAGAATGGAACCTTGAATAAAATGTTGCTACAGACAATTGGCAAGAAGATGGGAGAAGATGACAAGCTTAGAGAAATGTCAAGGAGCTGTAGATATTACATGCAAAATCTCATCCAGCCACAAGGGGGAGCCAAATATCAGTGTCATAAAGTCCTTTTCATAGTTCGCTAATGCTGTCCAAAAATCAAGTGTCTTGGTGCACATGTGCACACACACACAAACTTGTATTCTTTATTCAATCTGTTTTAGATTTTTTTTTAATATATATATATAATTTTTTATTGGTTTTTAAGACAAACATAGACAAACAAAACATAAAAACATCAAGCCATCTTCCATATATACACATATACAGTGTGTCAGTTGGTTTACAAATTGTTTTGTGCTTCCATTTCATAGTCTTCAATTACAATTACATTGTATATATTCTCATATTTTCAAGCAAATATTAAATACATTAATATCATTGTTAATCAATCATTTGACTATACTTTTATTCATTCATGTTTTACTAAATAATCCATATTTTACTTAATTTGTTTTATGACAGTTCATATTATCATCTCAAATCTATCCTACAATCATTTTGTAGACATAATAAGAAAAGAATACATCTTTATATATTTATTATTTTCTAAGAATCTACATTTCATTACCATGTTTTATTGTCTAACCATTGATAAAATAGATCCCAAATTTTATAAAATTGTTTATCATCTTGTTCTCTGATTTCAAATGTCAATCTACTCATTTCAGCACATTCCAATATTTTCTTAATGATTTCCTCCTGTGATGGTATTTTCTCATTTTTCCAGTTTTTTGGCAAATACAATTCTAGCCGCTGTTAATACATTTACAATCAGGTATTTCAATTCTTTACTATATATTTCAGGTAGAATTCCCAATAGAAATATCTCTGGTTTCTATATGCTTTTTTGTCATTTTTTCCAACCACGTGTGGATTTTAGTCCAATATTTTTTAGCATCCGCATAAGTCCACCACATATATGAGCCAGGTGTCTGATGACATTTCCAACATTTTTCAGATTTGTTCTTGAACATTCTTGCTATTCTTGTCAGGGGAAAATGCCACCTGTAAAACATCTTATAATCTGTTTTAGATTTTGATTTATTAGATTTACAGTATATCCATCTTGCCTTTCCTCCCAAGAGCTTAAGTTACCTTCTAGCAAGCCTGTGAGAGATGTTGGCACAGAAAATGGGCCAATTATATCAACTGAGGTTTCTGGAGCAGAATGACTAGAGATGCCCCTGTTTCCCGTTGTTCTCCTAGTCTAACATTTTAACATTATTTTATACTGGTTATGGATTTCTTGTTCGGCTGTGTTGTTATCAGTAGAAACTGCTTCTCACATTTTCCGGCTGCAGAGAAGTTGAACACTCCTTTTCAGTGCCTCACCTGGTGTTAGCAAAGTTTTAAGTCTTATCTGAGTCTATTCTGAGTTTCTTTTCAGAATAACAGAATTGGAAGCGACCCCACACAAGCAGGAGACCCTACCATTCCAGAGAAGTGGCTGTCCAGTCTTTTCTTAAAAGCCTCCAGTGATGAAGCGCCCACAACTTCTGACGGCAAGCCTTCCTCTTCCTCGTCTGTTAAAAGAATGTGTGATTTATTCTGGTTTTTTAAACTTTGCTGATTACATATTTTTACCTCTTTTAATTGCTTTTAATACATAAACATAAAGAAGGAGAACAATATGCATATACAAAAAAAAATTAAAAATGTAATAAAACAAAGGGAGAGGGAAAGGGAGGAAGGGAAGGAAGGAGAGAGAGAGAGATTAAATAAATATAAATACAGCAAAAATCTAAACCATCAAGCTAACTTGAACACACAGAGTAATATCGATTAAATCCTCCACAACATCAATTGAAGGATGATTCATTATAGTAAGTGAGAGTATTTGTTTTCCATCCAGGGTTTTAACTCATGTGTAACACAGTTTTTCCACAGTCAATACTGTAGAGAACAACAAAAGGTAACAACGACATCCTGGCAACAGACAAGATAACCCATCTTTCCAGTATGCAAGATTCCTGTTCTCCCAGACTTTCTCATATATCTTCTCTCACACAAAAATCACCTATGGTAGCTGTGAACAGCTGGGCAGATCAGAGAGGTTCCACACGTTGCTTTAAACCAGAATGTAATGTTCACTATTGGCTTAGCCTGTTGTCTGAACCCAGCCATTATGATATCTGAACAATAGTTTGTGGCAGCCAGTTGTATGCACCAAACAAGTGTGGTTTAATGCACAACTTCTTATTAAATAAACTATAATGTAGCATAGTGTGTGAATCTGATTATTATCTTTGCCTTGTATATTTCAGGATCCAGTCTGCAAATGCACACCTTCATATGTCAAAGTATCTGTCCCATTCTTAGATACTTCCATTTGATATATAATAAAACTTGTGCTGAACCTCTGAAGATATTTACCATCTTGGAATAATGAGATCTTATATTTTGGATACTATACAATAACTTGTGAGATTTTAGCTTTTGGAAGTGATGGATGCTCTCCATTGGAAAAGCCAGACTATTTTCACAACAGTATAACCTAGTACAGACATGGCTGAAATATCATTTTTTCCCTATGACTCAGTCTCTGAACTCTTATTATCTAATAAAAGTTTGTTGCCATTCAAAATCATGTACTAATTAATTCACTACCTAACAAAGTCATTGCTTTAATGGATGCCATTTTTCATTTTATAGCTTGAAAAAGCTGGTTCTTCTCTTAGAACAAATAATTGACAATCTTACATGGCAATTGATAACAAAACTGAAAAGAACTAGGTAAGAGCTAGCTAATTTATACTGCTGAACATGGTTGCTTGTTCATGAACAATTTGTCAGCAATGCATCCAAATAAACACCTCTAAATTAAATGAAGAATGGACCACCAGTTTTTCCTTTAAAATGCACCCAATTTGTTGTGATTTTATTCAGAATACAAGGTGTTGGACTCTATTGTATCATAAAATATTTATAGGAAGTCCTTCTTTAACTACCACAAATGAGACCAGCAATTTGGTCATTAAGTGAAGTGATTACTAAGTGGCACTGCAATTGTTTTTGATGTTGTACCAGGTCTCTTTTGTTTTACAAAGCTGTGAAGGTCATAATTATTATCAAATTTATTTCTCACCCATCTCGCTGATGACTTTGATAAATATGAGGATTGTTTGTAAGGTTATTTTTTCACCACTGTTACTAAATAAGGCAGTCACCAAATGAGGACTATCTATATTTCACCTTTTTCTAAGCCTTTTTCATGGGAGAAGAACATCACAACCAAGTGAAAAAGTATAAGAATTGATCAGATTAAAGCTGACCAGCATTGTTTTCCCAATAAGCAGCCAACTAGAACTCCAGAAATATAATAGAACAGAGCAGAGCAGAGCAGAGCAGAGCAGAGCAGAACAGAACAGAATAGAATAGAATGCTTTATTGGCCAAGTGTGATTGGACACACAAGGAATTTGTCTTTGGTGAATATGTTCTCAGTGTACATAAAAAGAAGATACATTCATCAAGAATCATAAGATACAACATTTAATTATAGTCATAGGATACAAATAAGCAATCACATCATACAATTTATGTCCAGGATATGAGGGATCTGTAAATATTTTCACAGCCCACTTTTTCACTAGTGCAGTATACAGGTCCTCAATGGAAGGCAATGGATCTTCCCTGTATATGATCCTTATATTGGTTATTCAAAGATAGAGTGCCTTGGTTCATGAGGGTTCAGTGACATGTAACTAGTACCTAACATTCAAAAGCAAATTTGAAGTGAGACAGAGAAGGCATCCTCTTTATCATTCTTGCCATGATGAAATAAATAATCTAATGTGTTAATTATAAAAATCCCCAGCTTGCAGTGGGGTAAAGTGTGTCACTGCAGAAAGTTTGCCTTCCTTCATATCGGCACACATATTGTGAGTCACATACAAAGGAGTGGAACTCAAATTGTGATGTTGTAAGTTATATTTCATCATTTCGGTGTTATTGGGGCTAGGAGCCAATGTCTATCTCTATAGTGCTGCAACAGATAAAACAGACCCATATAGTTTAAATAACTTGCAAGATTGGGAGAAATGCAAAAAAAAAAAAAAGGTTTTCCTATCATGTCATGTCCAACTTTAGGGCACAATGCTTATCTCCATTTCTTGGTTGAGGGAGCCAGCATTATCTGAAGACAATTTCCGTGGTCATGTGGCCAGCATGGCTATACGCCAAAGGTGCACGGAATGCTGTTACCTTCCCACCAAAGTGGTACCTATTCATCTATTTGCATTTGCATGCTTTCAAACTGCTAGGTGCTAGGTAGCTTGGGTCTTGAACCTGGGCTGTCAGCTTTCTAGTTGACAAGCTCACCATCTTTCACTGCTAAGCCACACGCCTCTGGGAGAAAAGCAAACTACAACAGTTTTGCTTTACCAGAATGGTAGATAAAAATGAGCATAACAATGTTGACTGAAGTATTGCTTTAGTATAAGATGACCAAACTTACCCAATCTAATGTTGTAATGGGAAGGGAAAAATGAATTGTTTCATCTTTTTCTTTTTTAATCTAAGTCAAACTCAAGGCCCGCGGGCTGGATCCAACCCATGGGGTACTTAGATCTGGCTCATGGGGCTTCCCTGGAAATAGTGAAGGACTGGCCCGTGGTGCCTCTGCCAGCAAACATGGAGCTTGTGAGCTCCATTTTTGCTTGCAGAGGGTTGCAGCAGGCCGTTGCAGCCGGAAATGGAACTCAGGAGCCCATTTTCGCTGGCCACCACAGCAAAGGTGGTATTAAGTAGGTTCTGTCCAGTTCTGGAGAACCAGTAGTGGAAATTTTGAGTGGTTCAGAGAACTGGCAAATACCACCTCTGACTGGAGATTTTATAGTATTCTTCCCCTGCCATGCCCACCAAGCCACGCCCACAGAACCGGTAGTAAAAAAATTTGAATCCCACCACTGCACCACAGCCATCCCCGACATAAGTGACATTGAGCTGGTCAGCCCCCCTGGTACCTGCCCCTTGCTTTCCCCCAGGTCAAACACAACCCTGATGTGTCCCTCAATGAAATCGAGTTTGACACCCCTGATCTAAGGACTGCCTAAAATTGTCTAATCTGGAGCAGAATGGCGATCTTAAGAGGGATGGGTGAACTTCACTTTCAGTTCATTTCTTCTTTCCTTACCATGAAATTCCTTTTACTTTCAGTGCCACCATAATTAGAGTGGTGGTACTTTTGTGAAGAGGATACCATAGTTATAATTAATCATTTTCCGTTAGCTCTGATTTAAAAAGGAGATTTGTTAAAAAGGAGAGGAGGAGAGATACAGCAAGAGGACAAAGTGTGCATAGCAACTATTTCTGACTGTTTCACAATATCTGGGTGGCCTGGCAACATTCTCTCTTCCCATATCTGAAGTAAGCTTAACATCCTAATTGGGAAGGGCTGGATTTGCATATCATGCTGATATACTTGGTTTGGTTTTGGTTCAGCCTGTCCTTTAACCCAAACAGCATATGATTAAACAAGTAACGGCATAGTACGATGTGTCAAGCAGCTACATGTCTGCTTGATTAATATACAACTCCAGAAGCCAATGTCCATGGTTTTGATACCAAGCAAAAAGGAGACAAGACACATTTTGCAGTTGATCAAGAGAGTTCAGATTTTATTGCTTACATGTAATTGAAGCTCAAAGATACTGAACAAATCATTGATATTTACATATTTCTTCACATCAAATAATTATTTCCAAAGAGATTCACTTGTGTTTCTTTTTTGCATGCAGTATATGATCAAACATGGGGAAAATATTTCCTAATAAATAAGTAGTGATGATTAGGTTTTGAACATGCAACCACATATAACCTCTTTCAAAAAGAACATTTCTTTTTTAATGTATTCCCATTTGTCTTTTTGTTATTATTCCTTATTATAGTTGAAATATAGATATATTATTTTAAAAGCAAATGAGCTTTGATTTACTGATGTCTCCAAGTAAAATTGCCTTCTACAATTAATCTCCAGTTCCTATTTAACCTTTTCAAGCTTTCAACCCTATTTTGACTCAGTTTGGCTGAAATGAATGGCTAGGCCTGGACAATGCTGATCCCATTTGTTTATAGAGATTCTCAGACATCCAGGCCATGGTTGTCCCAAAGGTGCTTTTTCAAGAGGCAACTGGACTTTCTGGTTTTTCCTTGAAGACATTCTGCTTCTCATCTGAGAAGCTTCTTCAGCTCTTGGATGAGAAGCGAAACGTCTTCAAAGAAAAATAAGGAAGTCCAGTTGCCTCTCAAAAAAGCACCTTTGGGCTGCTCTCATTTCATTACTAAAACAAAATCATTCTTGTAATAAATGTAGAAAGAAAAATTAAATGAATAAAAGCACATTAGGTTGCCCTGAACCTAGTGGAATCAAGTTGGAATCCTTTGATGTTGACTTTAGCACTACTCTCAGGAAAAGTAAAGTGCAATGGGCAGCAAACAAATTAATTAATTAATTAATTAAATAAAGCATCTACCCAAGAAAGTGATTGGCAGTGTGTGTGTGTGTGTGTGTGTGTGTGTGATGAATGAGCAGAAAATGAGGAGCTATTTAATTCATGATTGTTATTTGATTGTCAGGAAGAAGAAGGCTTTCTCATCTCTATTCCAAAATAGCTTCATTGACCTTTAGTTTTATGTGCTTTGATTACAAGGTGGGTGGGAATACTATTTTCTACTCCCCCCCCCAACAACCATATTTGCCCTCCCAACCACAGATTATTCCTCTTGATATAGATCAATTGAAGATGTTCTCGTAGAGAAGGCCTGGCATGTTAAAATGAGCTTCACGGCTTTCCTGAACCAACGATAGGAAAACACATAAATCAAGGGGTTACAGGCAGAATTAAAGTAAGCAAACCAAATAAGAACATCAAACACAACAGGAGGGGTAATGAAATCCAGCAGGCTGTCTACCATAGTGTCTATGGTAAATGGCAACCAGCATAAGAGGTAGATTCCTACGGCGATACCTAAGGTTTTTGCTGCCTTCCTTTCTCTTTTTGCAGCTCCTGTTTGAGGTTTGCTCCCTCTGGGTTTTTTGTTCATGTTGCTGATCTGTTTAGCTTGTCTAGTTGCCACAATAAATATTTTGATGTATAACCCTAACATGATGAGGCAGGGAAAGAAGAAGACTGGGAAGTTGATCCAGCCCCAGAGCTTGTTGTACAGCAGCTGACAACTCCCAATGCAGGGCAAGTCTTGCAGAAACTGGCCTAGCTTTTCCTCAATTCCTTTGCTGTAAAGGAAGATGAACGTGTAAACCACAGGAACCCCCCACCCCAGGGTTATGTAGACGCAAGCCACCCGTATGGTGAACTTGGTGGGATAGAGCAAAGGGTCGCAGATGGCAGAGTGACGGTCGACAGAGATAAAGCAGAGGTGGAATATGGAAGTCAAGCAAAAGACCGTGTCCAGAAACGTGTGGAGCCGGCAAAAGTCATCTCCAAAATACCAGCAGCTATCCACAGAGCGGATTGTGCTGAAGGGGAGGACTGTTAAGCCCAGGAGGAGATCTGCCAGGGCAAGAGAGAGTAGCAAGAAGTTAGTAGGAGTGTGAAGTATTTTGAAGTGGAAGATGGAAATCATCACCAAGAGATTCCCCATTATGGTAACTAAAACACCGATAGCGCAGACCATGTAAATGGCTAACTGGACTCCAAAGGGTTGGAGGGTTCTTGGGCAGGATCCATTCACCGGAAAGCACAGCGGGACTGGCGTAGTTTCTTCCGCTGCGGAGCTCATTTGGCTTCCAACTGCGTTCAATTTCTTTCTGCTACAGCAAATGTTCTGTAATTTAAAAAGAGGGGGATTGTGTGAACCATGAGGCAGAGAATGTGATCCCCAACACTGGGAAACAATATGAGTCAGAGGTTGAAAGATTGCTACTGTAGCCTAATGCGCTACATGAAAAATGTGTCATCATTCCATCTGGTATAATCCCATTGGTTCAGTACTCAACATTACTCAGCTCTTCTCTTTCTTGATTGGTCACTGTGGAATCATTCTTAGTGTCAAGGTTCCAAGTAACATACCCATAGCAATCAAAACTCCAAGGCAGGCAGATTCCTCAAAGAAGAGGTTTATTGGATATGTCATACTGGCACAAACTTGGTGAAAACGGATTCTAACAGTTCCCATAGTTTTCATCCAAAGTAAAAGTAAACGTTTTTCGCTTTCTCAAAACAATCAGTCACATGGTCCAAGGAGGATACAGTCCATTTGCTGGACAACCTCATTCTCCTCCTTCCGAGCGCCTGTTGGAACGTCCTTGCATCCCAAGAAAAAGTATTTTGTTTTGACTACAAACCCCAGTTATCTCTAATCCCCCCTCCCTATCCCTCAGCTTCAGCTGTGGCAGCAGTAAAGCTTCAAAATGGCCTCAATCAGGTCAGCTTCAGGGTTGACACCAGAGGTGGTATTCAGCAGGTTCTGACCAGTTCTGGAGAACCAATAGCGGAAATTTTGAGTAGTTCGGAGAACCAGCAAATACCACCTCTGACTGGAGATTTTATGGTATCCTTCCCCTGCCACCCCCATCAAGCCATGCCCACAGAGCCAGTAGTAAAAAAATTTGAATCCTACCACTGGTTGACACTTAGTTCTTATCTTTACCATCAATCAATGTGCACATCTGTTATATCTCCTACCTTTTAAGAAAATATATATATGAAAAGGTTTGTATATTGTCCCTTCCCATTTTTTCATTTCTGTGATTACTGAGATAGTGAAATTTAAAGATGAATTCAATTTTGCTAGCTAGATGAGGCACCTGTGGTGGCACGGTGGTTAGAAAGCAGTATTGCCGGCTAGCTCTGTTGACTGCCAGGGGTTCGATCCTGACCGACTCAAGGTTGACTCAGCCTTCCCTCCTTTCGAGATGGGTAAAATTAGGGCCCAGATTGTTGGGGGTAATGTGCTGTCATTGTAAACTGCCCAGAGAGTGCTGTAAAGCACTATGGGGCAGTTTATAAGTCTAAGTGCTGTTGCTATTGCTATAGCGCAAACTTACTTATTCAGTTTTTGAGACAAAGTCTTAATAAAGGTAAGGAATGATTTTTTCCCCCATTTAATTTTTAATAAGGCTTTAGAACAACTGGATATATCTGTATTGAAAGTGCTACCCAGTAAGAGAAGGGAGAATTAAGATGCATTTTGGGGACTCCTATGCAAAGGATTACTGGAAGAGACAAAGGGGAATTTGAGACGATTGTGTGACAATGTACACAGGAATGGCAAAGAAGGATTTGTTCAAAGTGGTTTGGTTAAATCCTTGGAGGTGAAGGAATAAAGACAAATGCTATAAGAGTTACAACTTGATTCCATATGAGGAATGTAAGGGAGGAGAGTATCTGTAGATCTCAGAGAAGGTGAGCTTACTCACTACTACCTAAATTACTCTTCTCACTCAACTAATCTGGCCCCAGATTAAGAGCAGAACAGGAAAGGAAATAGGATGTCTTAGTGTGCCCAGACCACCAAGTAAAATATATTCTTGCTACCCTTCCCTATTGACATCTGTGACTGAAGAGCCCTTTACTAGGAAATTACCTACCCTGAATAGTTTATATTTCTGGGTATTCTAATATCTCTCTCTAATGATTTCTAGCATCCCCAGGTTTCCTACCTACAACTTTTTCTTTTCGTCTTCTCTACCACCAAGTATATATTTGCATGGTTCTCTCTTCATTGTTCTCTTTCCAACCTTACCAAATTGCTTGCCGGGATGGACGAGTGGGTGGAGTGCATCTCCTTTTCCCTTTCCTGTAGCTTAAGCAAGACTTTTGGGGTGCTGCATAAATGCATCCATATCTTCATTTCTCTAGTGGACTAATAAGGAATTTTTAAAAAACCACACACAAGAAAATAGAAAAAGACAGAAGAGAGCAGCTCTGTTTTTCAAAAGAAATAAATCATACTGAAATTAGAGGCTCTCTGAGCCAGAGGAAGTGCTGGGTATATGAGTAGCATATGATTGGGCATTTGCTAAATAATTTTCTTTTTTTTTTTGCTTAATCTTGTATTTCTTTTGCATTCCTGGAAAGTGGGCTGCTTTTCTAAATGAAAGATAATAATTGATTACAATATGAATGAGAAAGCAAAGAGGGTTTTTGTTGTTAAAATAACAGTGCAAATAGATACGTGTGTGTGTGTGTGTGTGTTTGTGAGTGAGTGAGTGAGAGAGAGAGAGATCATATGCCCTCCCTGATGAAGATATTGTATTTCTCCCTCTTTCTCTCTCTTTCCTTTCAAGCAGACTTCCCTTCATTTTCAGTTGCATAAAAAATATAAATAGAAAACCAACTTGCAGGTAACTTTCATTACAATGAAATTATTCTTTCACTGATGTGCTGTTTAATAATTAAACTTCTAGCTTACAAAACAAATAAGCTGAGATAAAGAATTCTGCAATATAAATAGTGTCTACGCCGATTTGGAAATGTGGAAAGGCGGAAGTAAAGCCGAATAATGTGAATACACAATTGATAAGTGTATTAGGAGACATCTGTTTTCAAATCAAACATCTTTTCAGCTTCAAGGCAGTATAGGTTAAACAAATATACACTTGCATTAAAATGAGCTCAGTGTGTTGTTCAAGTAAACCTAAAGTATTTTTTTTTTTACAACTGCAAAAAATAAGAAGAAAGAATGCATGCTTTCTTGGCTTGGGATTGAAATATATAAATAACATAGGGGAGAAAAAAGCTTACCTGGTAGAATCCACTGCATTAATTTTCAAAGTCTGTCTTCATTGTGTATCTGAGGAATAGGAAATCAAGTAAGGCCTTATATAATCCAGTTGGAATAATAGGCCTCTCTAGTGAATATTATATTGGAAGGTGTGGCCTCCAACATGTTCATTTAGCATCAATGTGCACTGAAGTACCTGGAGGTTTATGGACCAGCATATTCCTTGCTGCTTAATAAATGATAGCATAATCCTACAAAATAAGTATTGTAATGACTTCAGAGGGGGTATTCAGCAGGTTCTGACCAGTTCTGGAGAACCAGTAGCGGAAATTTTGAGTAGTTTGGAGAACCAGCAAATACCACCTCTGACTGGAGATTTTACAGTATCCTTCCCCTGCCACGCCCACCAAGCCATGCCCACAGAACTGGTAGTAAAAAAATTTGTATCCCACCACTGAATGACTTGTTCCATTAAAGATTACAGAGCTGCTACATAAGGGACAAATTGTCTATAAAACCTACCATAAAAGTGGCACCTACCTCTGAGTTGTGCACTGCAGCTCCTATCATTCCTAGGTAGTACCTCCTAATTATGATTCGTATTTGTTAAGCCTAGTAGTAGCTGCCCAAACTAGCTGCATCAGTGAGATAGACGAAATAAAAATCCAATAAATAAATAAATTAGAGGCAGTAGGCTAATATTACCAGTTGTTGGAATAAGACTGAAGAGAATCAAATGGACAAATATTTATTTATTGGGTTAAGTTTACACCCGCTTTTTCAAATAAGAGCCCAGGGAAGTACAGTATACACTATGGCAGGGGTCACCAACCTTTTGGACCTCAGGGACCACCAAACTCATAATTTTAAATCCCGTGGACCAGAGACCCTGGGAAAATCCCAAAAAAGTCTGCAGGAAAAATCCCCAACTGTTTTCTTACTGATTGATCATTCTTTATTTGGGATCGCAGGTACCGTCTCCAGCTCCATTCTCAGGGGGAGAGAGAGAGAGAGACTTTTGGCTTCATGCAAGAGAAGCAGCAGAAGCAGCAGAAGTCTTTCTTTCTCTCTCCCAAACTCTGCCAGAAATTAGTCTTTCTGAGACTTGTTGCGCTGGCACAGCCTCTTGGAGCAGGATGCCTTGCAGAGTCCCAAAGACTCATTTCTGGCAGAGTTTGGGGGAGAGAAAGAAAGACTTTTGCTGCTTTTCTTGTGTGTAGCCAAAAGCAGAAGAAGAAAGAAGCGGAAAGAAGTAGCCTGGTGGCTAGGCATGGTGCATGGGGTGAGTGGGGCAAGTTCTCCCCCTCCGTCCTTTTCCCCCTCCCCTCACTACCTCCTGTTGTTTGCAATGCAACCGACACAAGCCTTGTGTTCCCGGGCAGCCTGGATTAATTGCTTTGGGGGAAGCTTTGGAGCATGACATTTCTCTGCGGACCACCAAAATTTTCTCATGGATCACCAGTGGTGTCCGGCCCACTGGTTGGTGACCACTGTACTATGGTCCTTTTTGTTTTTACCTAAAACAACAATCTGTGATATATTGTTCTGAGAGAAAATGGCTGGCCCAAGGTCACCAACTGAACTTCCATCTCTGAGGTGGACTAAAACCTGGGTTTTTCTTTTGTGCAATGAATAAAGGTTCACATGTCGGACTAGGAAAAGAAAAAGGCCAATGAAGCTTTTACTAGTAGAATACCCATTGGTTGGTAGTCATCACAATTTTAAATTCTTAATGGAAGCAGAATCCCTACTTTTCCATCAATATTGTCACTTTACTTATTTATGTTAAGAATCGACATTTGCACCTTTGGAGCACTTTTTAAAATTTTCTAAGCAAATAAAAGAAAAAGAATCAGTTTTAGAAGGTAAGTATAACTGAAGTATCTATGGTTGCATGTTATCATACATATATTGGAAATATCTAAGGTACGTAAGTATTTAAGGTATTTAAGTTTCTAAGATACTTAAAATAAGGTTGTTTCTCAACAGATCCATGATTGAGCTTCCTTGTTTTTTACATTATTTATTGTTATTAAGCACATTACACACATCTTAGCTCTTCATTTTAAGCATCAAGTAAGCTTTTGTATGGAAGAAATTTTGTTCTCCAAATCCCATAATTTGGTTGGGACCAATCAGGCCACAACCATAGAAAAGCATGTAGCTCTCCATTGTGTCCCTCCCATTCTAAAACTGTAAACAGTGTAAACTATGAATATTGACATAATATTTCTGTTTCACATTGTATGCAATAAACAGTTAAATATCCCAGGTCACATAACTCTCAGATCTACTGTATAAAGTCAAATAGTTCAGAATTTTACAAAAAAAGAAGTGAAAGCACCTGAGTTCTGAATTTATTAAAACAAATTCCCTATTAATAGGAAAACAAGGGAAAGATATAATTACACATAATGGAAGAAAGTGCTTATCGGAGGACTGGAAACAAATAGGCTGTATATGTTGTTCATAGCAAAGAAAATGTAGAGATAAAAACATTTCTTGTACACAACAAGATCTAACTATCATTAATTGCCAGGGCTAAAGAAAGAACACACTTCAGAGGTCAGTTGCTACCATTAGCCATACTATAATGTTAATATGTTTTTTCAGTGTGTGTATATATTACATATATAAACTAAGAGTTCATTCACATGGTAAATGAATTTAGCTTAGGGAAGCTTATGTCACAATAAATCCATTAATCTTATAAGTATCACAATCACATTTTTGAGGGTGGGAAACAGTTCCCCTTCTAATAGTGGTGATGCAGTATCACTTAAAGACTAACAAATGCCAGCCTTTCAAGGTTGGATGAAGTGGATTAATCATCAGCAATGTCTGTCCATCTCAAGCATTTGCGGCAAGGAGATTCTTGCAGAAGAACCTCGTCTGAAGATGGACCCCGTGACAATCTTTTTACATGCTTTGCAAAACATAAATAAAATAAAGGATGGGATTACAAGTGGAATTGAACTATCCCAGACACAGAAAGACATTGTACAAATCTTCAGGAGTCATGAATTCAATATAAGGGTCTGTTTTGATGAGAAGAAGAAAGGAAGCCAACTTAAAGTAAGTGCTCCTATAACAATACTTAGCATTTTAGTAGCTTTGTTCTCCTTTTTGGTGGAAATTTTCCCTTTTGCATCAGATTCACAGTGTGAAACACTAGAAAACTGAACAATCTGCAGGACACAAGTGGTTTTTGCAACAAGAAATTTATGAAGTTATATTCCCACCATCACCATGCTGAGAAGAAAAAAGGCTATATCTTACTAAAGGAAGATATCTTACTAAACATGAAAGTACAGAATCCATAGCAGGAGAGGGAGGCTACGTATTCCTCAAAGTCTTCCACATTGTGGACCCAAATCAAACAAGATTGAGGCGAACCAACCAATCCCTAAAAGAAACCCAACCCCACCTTAAATTATAGTGATTTTGGTGAGTTAAGGGATTGGGGTGCAACACAGCATAGTAGTGATCCATAGGAATGAAGCATAGATGGGAAATGGAAGTAGTACACAGCATGATATCACAGCAGACGGTGGAGTTTCCAGAAGAAATCACCAAAGAAGAGAAGGACCAGGGGAGACATGATAGCAGTGTTCCAATATTTGAGGGGCTGCCACAGAGAGGAAGAGGTCAATCTATTTTCCAAAGCACCTGAAGGCCAGACAAGGACTAATGGATGGAAACTGATCAAGGAGAGATTCAACCTAGAAGTAAGAAGAAATTTTCTGACAGTGAGAGCAATCAACCAATGGAACTGCTTGCCTTCAGAAGTTGTGGGAGCTTTATCACTGGAAACTTTCAAGAAGAGACTGGACTGCCATTTGTCAGAAATGGTGTAGGATCTCCTGCTTGGGCAGGAGGTTGGACTAGATTACCTACAAGGTCCTTTCCAACTCTGTTAATTGGTTAAGTACCAATAGGAATCCACTGCCCCGACCACACTGTATGGCACTACTGCGAAGCTGACCAAAATCTTTGGTGGCCATGGAGCAGATCATTGATTGAAGAATGCAGCTGTTTGAAATGGAAGACAGAGATGATCACTACCATACCTTGCCCATCTTTGTCAATTTAAATAATAATGTTTATCATTTTAATATTTTTATCTTGTTGCTCATATTGATTGTAAGCTGCCCAGAGTCCCCTCTAGGCAAAATGGGTGGCATATGAGTTTAATAAGTAAAACCAAATAAACATTGTCACACATGGTGAGAACTATGGCTAAATCCGGTCATATCTCTGAGTGGAGATTTTATATTTTTATGACGCTGATTGTTAACAGACTCAAAACTTTTATCTCCCTGCAGGCTCCAGAGATTGCTGGAAGTAATAATGTGTTGTTGAGAAACAAGTATGTCATTCAGAAGAGAAGAATACAGGAGGTTCTGTGCAAGGAGAACACAATCAACAATAATCAGAGCTTGTGATAAATATAGAGACCAATGGTTCCTGGTATATGCAATACCATACATCCTTTTTTGAAAAAATAAAGGACAGTCCTTTATTTCAGCTAGCTGTCATTTAATTTTTTAATTGAGTTTTTTTGTTTTGTTTTCTCTTGAAATTTCCCTTTGCAAAGCAGTCTTAAGCATAAACCATTATTTTTTGCATTGTTATGAACCTCTTTTAGATCTGCCCTCTTTACAGATTTGTTCTTTATTTATTCCAGGAAAAATATGACCACAGTAGCAATACATAATGGGACATCTCCTTGTTTAAAAATCACACTAATTATGCATTTTGCCAAGGGCTGTATGGGTGGGCAAAGGATAATAAAAATCTACCCCTAGTTTATTAAATAATTTGCACTAAATGAACTGCACATCACATTTTGTAAGGTGCGGAGGGAAGCCTCTTAGAATTGTGGAATTAAGAAAATTAGATAGGTATATAAAATCAACTGTACATTACAAGCTCCAGTTCTAATCCTAAAATGGTTCTGTGATGATTATTCATACTATACGTTAATCCAGGAATTAAGGTTTAATCCATTTCACTTTAAAAAAAATGGGCGAATTAAATTCTCAAACATTTCTAGCTGAAGTTGCTGAACCACTGATATAAGGCTCCTCTTTCTGTGAGATTTCAGCCAAAGTAATTTCCAGCAGATTCAGCACCTTTATTTTAATCAGACAGAACTATAGTGAGGTTAATGATAAATGCAGCATGCTAATAAATGACACAGTACTGAAATCCCATGTTACTCACTGGTCATTTTCTTTCCACCCCCTTTCTTTCTTTTCCAACTGCATCTTGGCCATTAACAGCTACTGAAACTTTCTTTTTTCCCCAATTTCAGACATATTATGTTTTGCTTCCATAAGGCATTCAAATAGTAACTTATTTCACTACTACAGAAACATGTTTATGTTCACGAGGCATATAGATGTCAATTTGGGCATGATTATATTATAATATAAATACAATGCATCTCATAAGTTTCATTCAAGGCCTCTAATCTGCTTTCCTATAATTCTCTTAACTTTACGGGAGATTTGTGTCAAACAGATGTGGAGGTTTGTGCAATGTGAAGTAGGACATCATGAGATGGAAGAGACAAGACCAGGGAACTAAATGTTCATTCATGTATCTCCTAAGGTTATTCACATATTGGATTTGGAGGGGGAGGGGTGTCACTAAACTTTTCATTTGTTTAGGTTCTTAGAAAAATACTATTTTGTCCTGACAGTACATCAAGAATGATGTCTCAGGACATTGTGTGAGAATATGCAAGACACTTTAACTTGCTTAAACACTGGTTCTAGTGAGTGGTTAGAATAGAGTAGAGTAGAGTAGAGTAGAGTAGAGTAGAGTAGAGTAGAGTAGAGTAGAACAGAACAGAACAGAACAGAACAGAACAGAACAGAATAGAATAGAATAGAATTCTTTATTGGCCAAGCATGGTTGGACACACAAAGAATTTGTCTTGGTGCAAATACTCTCAGAACCAAACCAAACAGTTATAGAGGTGCAGATGACAGACTCAATAATTCATCTGTAGAACTGGATCAGCAGCTCCTTGGGCAGTTTGAGCTTTCTGAATTGGTGCAGAAGGAACATTCTTTGTTTTGCTTTTTTGATGATGTTTTTGATGTTAGGTGTCCATTTTAGGTCATGTGATATAGTAGAACCTAGAAATTTGAAGGTCTCTACTGTTGATACTGTGTTGTCTAGTATTGTAAGAGGGTTTCTTCTAAAGTCTACCACCATTATTACGGTTTTGAGTGTGTTCAGTTCCAGATTGTTCCGGTCACACCACGAGGCAAGTTGTATAACCTCTTGTCTGTATGGAGATTCATCATTGTCTCGAATGAGACCAATCACTGTTGTGACATCAGCAAACTTCAGTATTTTAACAGGTGGATCGTCTGAGATGTAGTCATTGGTATATAGGGAGAAGAGAAGTGGAGAAAGCACACAGCCTTGGGGGGTGGGTTGTGCTAATTGTACCGAAGGGCATCCCAAGTTGTATGATGGAGAACATGTAGGATTATATATTGTGTGCAATTGCACTTTATTGCATTCCATTCCATTGAAAATCTGTATTAATTATTACTGTTATTATTAATATCAGCATGGGTGCATATGTATCAATGAGAATCATAGCATGGCTTACAGTTTATTTACCAGAACTTTCTAGCTTCTTTTTTTTTTAATCAAGCAAGAACACCATATAAAGTTTGCAAACATTTTGATTAACAAAGATTAAATAATTGTTTTTAAAGGAAAGAGCATTGTTCCTTATTAATCATATACACAAGTATGTTTCTGAATATTTTTTGCATATAAAGTTACGCTGGAGGGATTAAAATTTATGATTTTATTTCAGAACGTTGAGGAAAATAACATCTTGGTAGAAATTCCTGCTTCCGGTTTAAATACCATATTTTTAGCTCCATAAGTCGCACTTCCCCTCTCCACAAAAAAGTGGGTGGAAATGTCTGTGCCAGTCCTTTGGTGAATAGCAGCCAGGCCATGGCAGTGGGGTCCTTTTACAGTGTTGAACCCCACCTCTTCTGTCTTTATCATTCTCTTCTGTCTCTTTTCCGCAGTGCAATAGGCAGAGCTGCCACATGAGAGGACACCTATCTGTGATTCTCTCAGGCTCCACCTGATTTTTTTTCTTGTTTTCTTCCTCTAAACCTAGGTGCATCTTATGGTCAGGTGCGTCTTATAGTGTGAAATACGGTAAGATCGATCCTGGAAGTTTTTTGCATATGCTGTTGAAATGCATGTAAGACTGAAGTGTTCTTGATACCGTATATGCCGGCGTATAAGACGACCCCCCAACATTTCCACTCAAAATATAGTTTGTTATATACTCGCCCCCTCTTCCGCACGCCTTCCACTTTTGCACTTTTTTTTTTGAGGCACTTTTGTCTACCGTGGAAGCGAATCCCGTGAAGCTGAAAGGAGCAGCCAGCCTTCTCCCAGCTCCCAAGGAAGCGAGGCTCGCACCGCCCGGGCTCCGCTGAGGTATCCGGCTGGGGCTGTCAGGAGTTGTTACCGCTGGTGCGGCTCAGCGCGGCTCCAGTCCCGCGTTGCCTCGGGAAGGGAAGGCAAAAAGGAAGAGCCGCGGCGGCGCTTTCAATGGCAGCAGCGGCTCCTGGTTTTGCCTTTCCTTCCCGAGGCAACGCGGACTGGAGCAGCGGAGCGCGCCAGCGTGTCAACTCCTGACAGCCCCAGCCGGATACCTCAGCGGAGCTCGGGCGGTGCAGCCTGTTTCCTTGGGAGCTGGGAGAAGGCTGGCTGCTCCTTTCGGCTTCACGGGATTCGTTTCCACGATGCGCAAAGTGCCTCAGCCGCGGCAGCCGCAGTGCTTCCCAATTACTATTTGCCGGCGTATAAGACGACCCGGCATATAAGACGACCCCCCCAATTGGAGGCATCTTTTTCAGGGCAAAAAAGTCGTCTTATACGCCGGCAAATACGGTACTTATTTATGGAAGATAATTGGAAGGTGATTTGGAGGAGATATCTTTTAACACAAATTCTCTCTGAAATATCCCTTGCAACTTTTTACTCTGTTACTGAGATGGAAGAAGTTGTCATCTCAAGGCTGACCCTCTTGTGAAATGTACACCATCTTTCAGAGGAAAATTTCCTCTTCTTTTATGCCAGATATGGCCTGCTGGGGGATTTTACCTCATCATTTCACAAAAGCTTCCTTTTTTCAGTTTTCTCTTGATTCTACGGCCCAACCCATTAATATAAACCCTCTAACACTACCACCCTGCGAGAGAAAATACATTTTTTTTAACATACTTAAATTTTAAACCAGTTATTAAATATAGGATTGCAGGATACTGTGGATGAAATCGCATGTGTAGTGTCTTCCTAATTTACATAGTTTTACTTTCAAGAGTCTATAAAGACTGTAGAATGTTCAGTGCCTCCTGAAGTATCAGATGGACCATTGCCAAAGCTTCCTGCAAAAACATTTCTCACCATCATCACTCGAAGCCTTCCCTTTCATTGATGACACAACTCTGGCTTCTACTATATTTCTTCTACCATCCTTACGACATTTAAAAAGCTGGGTGTTGGGTTTATAGACCATTTCTGTCCTTGCACAAAGGATACCATTTTAAGTTTAAAAAACCCAATTGCCTTAGTTTGATCAATAAGACTTATTTATTTATTTATTTATTTATTTATTTATTTATTTATTTATTTATTTATTCATTCATTTATTTATTTTCAGGAAAGAGATTAGCAGTAGAGAAATGTTGTTGGAATATTTTTCCTGAGAGGATGTATCTAAGTGCTTTTTGAAACCATGGGTAAAAAAAGCCATATATTAATGGGTTACAGCTGGAGTTGAAGTAACCAAGCCAATTTAAGCCATCAAACAGCACAGCGGGAGTTGAAAACCCTAAAAAAGGGTCAATTAAAATTGTGATCAAACATGGAAACCAACAGAAGAAGAAAACCCCTATCACAATACTTAAGGACTTAGCAGCTTTTCTGTCTGTGCTTTTGGAAACCTGGTTAGAATTTTTGTTGCCTGAACTTTTCATGATCCTCACATGTTTTTTAGACACCTCAAAGATTTTTACATAAATTCCAATTATCACAGAGGCAGGAATGAAAAAACCAAATGAAAACAGAACAGTTCCCCAAAGTTTATTGAATATTATTGGACAAGAACTAGAACACGCAACCAAAATCTTATAAGCATTGATGCCAGAAGCATGTGCTTCAGAGAAAACCAACCCAAAAGCAAAAGAAAATGGCACTGACCAGCAAACAATAATTAATTGCTTGATTCTAGGGACTGTAATTTTGCATGAATAATGAAGGGGATAGCAGATGGCATAGAATCGGTCTACTGCAATTGAGCAAAGGTGAAAAATAGACGCCAAGCAGAGCATCAGATCAAAGCTGTAGTGGATCTTGCAGAAAGTCATTCCAAAAAGCCAACAGTTTTCCACTGATCTAACCATGCTGTAGGGCATAATGAAGAAGCCAAGAAGGAAATCAGTGATGGCCATGGAAAGGATGAGGAAGTTAGATGGGGAGTGCAGCTGTCTGAAATAGGTGATTGACATGATGATAGCCAAATTTCCAAAGACGGTGATTATGATAATCCCACTTAGAGATAAATAGATGGCCACTCGCATAACCACAGGCCATTTATTTTCAGAACAGGATTTATTTCCAAATTCAGAACAGTCAATGACATGCTTGGAGGCATTAAGAAGAACCATAGTATTTTATCTGAAATTGAGACAAATATTAGATGCAGAAATGCTTACTACTGCCTGTAGTCCCCACTTAACTGAAATATTTTACATCAGATTCCCCAGAATGTATCTTGTAATCATAAGAATATATTCATTCCTTCAGGATTCAAAATCTTCTATAGTTTATTTATTTTAAACATTTATATAACCATCTACCTTATACCAAACCCGGGGCAGCTCAAAGTCAGGAATTCACACAGAACAAATGGTAGAACCCTAGAACAAGTGGTCTGGGGGTCTTCTACTTAAGCAGTGGATTGGACTAGAAGACTTCCAAGATCTTTCCCAAACCTGTTATCCTATTTTCTATGTCAGGGGTGTCCAACTTGCGTCGTCATGGTGGCATCACGTTATGTATTGGGACTTTTCCCCCCTTGCTAAACCGGGCAAAGGCGTGGCCAGTATGTGACGCATCTGGCCCATGGGCCAGGAGTTTGGCAGCCCTGTTCTAAGTGGAAGGCAAGTCCCTTCTATCAGCAGAGAAGCACTAGGATGTAGAAGTCACCATGAAAAAAACCATCCTGATCAACCCTCCTTACTCCCTGTGAGTACTTTGAAATCAAGTTCCTTCATGTAATAAAAAGCAACTTCCCTGTGCCTTAAGAAAAAAAAAAATGTGCCACAAACTATATGACGACATTAAAATCAATAATAACAATAATTTTTTTACTATAACTAACTATAAGAAATATGACCCATTTTCTTTTTCTTGCTGTAAAATAATTTGAATAATTTCCACTGGCAGGCTGAACTTAGCCTAAAGCTATGTAAACTAAGATAGCTACTAATTTTCAGCCCCCTCTTACTTACTGCATTTTTGCTCTCCCCCTTCCATTTCAGAAGATCTCCAGAAATTTTTAAGGTAGGAAAGGATTAATAAGAAGATGGACCATATTTCACCCATCCTTTTCTCTTTCAATATCCCTCCATACTAGTTAAACTAGTCGTAGTTCTAGTTTGACCCAGGAACCAGCTATTTCTCCTAGATACCCACGTACTATCTCAGCTTAATATCCTAAATGAAAGAAAGGCCTTTATCTTAGCATCTTTGACTGGAAAATACAAAAAGACACCATATTCATTACAAGTATGTCCTTGTAACTCAGGACAGGTAGAAATTATTGAACAAGTCTTGCCAGTTTTATACAAAGCCTCAAACCTTACTCCTGACCAGCAAAACAGGCTACAACAAATTAACACTATAAGCAGTTTCTACTTTCCTACAACAACTCTGAAACAACACAAAAGGTTGTCAGGGTTTGCTTGGTGGCATGAAGAATCAGGCAAAGAATAATTAAGAGGAATTTCCTGAGAATGAATAGCTCAGAAATAGCTCAGGCTCCACATTAATCAGTGGCTCCTCTTTAACTTATTTCATGCTTTGGTGGGTACTGCACATGCCAGGTCAATTATTATTTATCTATTCTTCTCAGGTTTCATAGGAGCCTGTAAGATATTATAATTATTAGATTCATTCTGGATAATGTTATTGTTTTATTTTTCTCCCTCCCTCCCTGTGTGTGTGTGTGTGTGTGTGTGTGTGTGTGAGGGAGGGAGAGAGAGAGAGAGAGAGAGAGAGAGAGAATTTTCATTTTATATTGCTATTTCAAAGTTTATATACCCAGACTGCTAATTTTAATCCCTTTTTTCCTTGTTGGATAGCCTGAGCCAGTCCCTTAGCCAGTCTTTTGATGTAATATTGTCCTTCACCCAAAACTGATTCCTGTTATTATCCATTTGGTTTTGGATATTTGAAAGCCAATTCCCTTCTGTTGGTTAATGACTGCAGTAAAGTTATTTCCTTCTATCTTCCTTTCAATCCTCCCTTCTTTTTGTAGATACCACCCTCTTCCTAAGAATGCTTCTGGATTCACATGGATAAGAGCTGTAATGCTCTTATTTTGTAATGCTCCAGATCAAATGAACATTTGGAATCAAATTAAAAACTCAGTCATAAGCCTCAGCAAGAATTTCATGATTGCACTGAATGGAACCTGCAACCACAGCGGTGCTGATAGGTTCTTCAATATGTATTCCTGCTAAATATATTCTCAAATATTAGTAAGCTTCACAGAAACGTATTATTAGAATCTACCCCACTACTAGCAACACACAGTGCACTGCAACTCCTTCCTTCTTTCATCTACCAACCTGAAGGCTGTTTGCATGGACTTATTGAAATTATCAGTGTTCTGTTAGATATCCAGAAGATTTCATTCCTTTTCAAAAACAAACAGGGGTATATAATCATGCTGTGGTTTTATAACACAGCAATTCAGCTCCCCAGAGAATATTGGACACAAGAAAAATTGCTCAGAATGTTGGGGAAAAACATTAAGGTTGATTGCTACCAGTGAGACTGAACTCAACTCTCCTGGAAGAATTATTCCTTTCAAGGCCATGCTAGTCTCAGCTGTGAAACAGCATCTACCAGGTTTTGTGACCTACACAAAAGTGACACTTTTAGATTGTAGTGCAATCAGAAAATGAGATTTCTTTCAGTCAAGCAGTTGTTAAAGATCTTCTCTGCAGGCCAAATTAGATTATGCAAATTTAACTTTTAAATTATGTGAGTAGGAGAAGGAGAAGAATCAAAGTCAGTAAATGGTAGGAAAGGTTGAATTTAGAATCATAGAACTGGAAAAGGCAATTCAGGCCCCTCAGTCAATCTGCCAATCAATACAGAGGAAAGCAAGGAATTTGTAATAATTGCAGATGAAAGTAGCATCACTTTGTAGCTTTTTAAAAGACAATCTTAAAAAAAACCATTTGTTTCTTCTTGGAAACTGCTTCTGAACTTTGTACTTGAGGTGAGGAAAAATGAAACTTTGGTTTTGGGTTTTGCCAATTAGATAGGTTTATTGTCATAGAAACAGTTTATATTATTAGATAAGAGTAAAAACGTTGAGGTTTGATTTTATTATCTTATTCTACTGCACCAAAAGGAGTTGGAGGTCAATATTTTTTCTTTCTTTTTCCCTCTTGGTGTACACTTTTCCTCTTTTCTTCTCTTATTTTCCCATTTTTATTATTTTTGTACTTTGTATTTATATTAAAACTTGATAAACTAATAAAAATTTTGAACAAGGCAATGATTGAAAGGGATTCAATCTTCTATCTGGTTGGTTTATTTGGATATCAGTATAATTGCTGATATATAGCCAGTTCTGATACAGACTTAAGGTGGTTCATGAACAAGGAAAATATAGAACTGGGCTGCCTTGGCAGAGGGTCTGGTGTTTGTTATAATTTATTATAACTAACATCAGACCCTCTGCCAAGGCAGCCCTACTCTCTGTGCATATAAAAGGCTCATCAGAATGGTAGTTTTTAAAAGTATAAAATAAAGCAAAATGGAGCTCAGAAAACAAGGTGTTCCATAACATGGGATGACCCCTGAGAAGGTAGACTTCTGGCCCTTATTCTTTGCTTTATAAAGAATGAGGACCCTAAGCTTGCATGAAGATGCTGAGTGAAATCCCAAAGGGAGAGAATAAAGTAGAGTAGAGTAGAGTAGAGTAGAGTAGAGTAGAGTAGAGTAGAGTAGAGTAGAGTAGAGTAGAATAGAATAGAATAGAATAGAATAGAATAGAATAGAATAGAATAGAATAGAATAGAATAGAATAGAATAGAATAGAATAGAATAGAATAGAATTCTTTATTGGCCAGGTGTGATTGGACACACAAGGAATTTGTCTTGGTGCAAATGCTCTCAGTGTACATAAAAGAAAAGATACAATCATCAAGAGTCAAGAATCATAAGGTACAACACTAAATGATAGTCATAGGGTACAATAAGCAATCAAACCATACTAGGAAACAATCAATAAAAATAATTAGGATACAAGCAACAAGGTTACAGTAAAACAGTCATAAGTGGGAGGAGATGGGTGAAAGGAAGGATGGGAAGATTAAGAATAATAGTAATGCAGACTTAGTAAATAGTTGGACAGTGCTGAGGGAATTATTTGTTTAGCAGAGTGAAGGTATTCATAAAAAATCTGCCCTTGTGTCTAGTTCTGGTGTGCAGTGTTTTATAGCATCGTTTTGAGGGTAGGAATTGAAACAATTTATGTCCAGGATGTGAGGGGTCTGTAAATATTTTCACCATCAAATTACACCCTGTGTAACTTTTTATAGATGATAACCAGCACTTTGCATTGAACCTGAAAGCCTAACTGGCCACAGCTATAATGCTTCTAAACCTAGTCTTTGGTTGCTGTCTTTTGGACTAGATTCAGCTTTTGAGTAATTTCCAAGGACAATTCCATATTGGAATAATCTAAACATGAAATTAATAGAGGTACGAATCAAAACAATAAAGAAATTCTGATCCAAGAAGTTCTGCAATTGGTGTACCAATCAAAGCCTGGCCAAGGTCTCCTTGCCTGTGGCTTCCATCTGATGCTTAAACAGGAACCATGGGGTACAGGAGCTAAATCATTAGTCATCTACAAACCATAATTCTTTTTTTGTTGGGATTTAAAATTATCTTTACATATTTAATTTCTCACAAACTCCAGGTACATGATCAAAACAACACAAAGCTCCAAATTAATTATGGCACTATATAGCTGAATATTATCAATGTATTTATTTCCTCAGTAGTTTCATGTAGATATTAAAACTGCATAGGGGGAAGTGCTGAGGGAATTATTTGTTTGTTAAATTATTATTTGTTTGTTAATTAATTATTTGTTAGAACTGCATAGGGGGAAGGCTGAGCTCTGAGAAATCCACATTGGAGCTCCCTTGTTGATACAAACTATTACAGAGATATATATTCAGAAGTGTCTTCAAATAATGCTAACCATCTCTCAAATTTAACCAATATGTTCTTCCCACCCAACCACTGAAAGGAATCATTAAGATATGAATCCAGATCGTAGATACAGAAGCTCATGTCACACTGAAACCTGTGTAATATTTGATTTCACTGTCAAATTGCTCTTGTTGTTAGGTAAAGATAAAAGCTGTTTTCTAGTGAACTTATGGATATATCTATACACTTTCCTGGACAATAGCATTAATTGGATTCTGATGGCCTCTTATCCAATATTAAAAGGTCCTAATTTGATTAGATTTTCAAATTTGGCCAAGATCAGCTATGCTTAGCCACCTAGCTGGCTAATCCTTAGGATTTCTTTAGGATTTACTTAGGATTTCTTTTTTTAAAAAAAAAACATTCAATTGGAATCTACTTTCCTGTAACTGAATTATTTGCATTCTGGAAAAATATTTCCTGACCTTCTTCTGTGTAACAATATGCTTTCGTTTCTCCTTTCAAATTTAGGAATTCCCACTGACATCATAGAAATTAATTTCCACATTCCTAATTATCTTCCCTGCCTGTTCCTGATGGTGGCCCAGTTTAACTAAATGCTTTTTAAATGGAGATGCTTAGAGCTGCACATAATACTCAGTATGGCAGAGGTGGCATCCAGCAAGTTCTGACCAGTTCTGGAGAACCAGTAGTGGAACTTTTGTGTCGTTCGGAGAACCGGCCAATCTCACCTCTGACTGGAGATTTTACAGTATCCTTCCCCTGCCACGCCCACCAAGCCACACCCACAGAACCAGTAGTAAAATAGTTTGAATCCCACCACTGCAGTACGGGGTTCTGGACAATGCAGCATAAACTGGAACTACTGATTTCTGTGATTTGGAAACCTGAACCATGTTGATACAGCCTAAAATTGCATCTGTTTTGTTTTTTATATTTTTGCATTCATTTCACATTACTTGTGCTCAAACTGAAAAAAAAAATTAAATCTGTCTATCTATCTATCTATCTATCTATCTATCTATCTATCTATCTATCTATCCACAATCCACATCCACACCTACACCCACATATTATTCATACTAAATCATATGATATATGAAAAGAAAGTGACAGTGAGTGAGCTATCTATGATCCAATTCAGACCACATATTATTCATACTAGAAAGGTGGGGGCAGCCATGAAATTCAAACATCTCAACACATTCAAACATACATTCTTTTCTGGTACCACCCTAACTAAAGAAGGAGGCTTTGACTTCTTCTTATCTCTGGTCCTCATGGTGACAAATGTTTGTTTACATTCCTGGCATTCCTACTTTTCCTGTTCTCACAAAGCTGTCCTGTTAGGCTGGACTCTCTCTCTCTCTTTTATGAGCCTACAAATACTGCTACCAGACCAGTTATCTCCATCCTAGGCTTTTCTATTTAAAATCTTTTTCCTTAAATGAAAGACTTCGCTTTTGTCTGTGCATTCTTTGTATTATTTTCAGCTCATTGCTCTTTCGTATCAGTTCATTCAATCTCTTTCTCTCAGCTGAATCTACTTCATAAGACTATTATTGTGAGGATAAAGTAAATAGAGATTCTGGGTAGGTGACCTTGAACTTTGAAGAATATAAGGCAGAATATAAAACTGATAAATAAACTCCTTTTGGGGCTCCAGGGATAAACACAAAAGCTGGTAAACTTTTCTATAGCAGCAGTAGAGAACTGAATAAGGCAAAACTTTTGCATTCTAATCCTATAATCAAAGTGATGTACAGGTAGAGTTTTTTTTTTTACTTTTTTATTTGTCAAAAACTTACAATACAACAGAAACAAGAATAAACGTAAGTTTAAATACAAGAAATAGGAACTAATAATTGGGGACAATAGGACAGGAACGGTAGGCACGATTGTGCGTTTATGCACACTCCTTACAGACCTCTTAGGAATGGGGTAAGGTCAATAGAGGTTAGTTTGAGGGTAAAGGAGTGGGGGGGGGGTTGAGCAGGTGACAACAGAATCAGGTAGTGAGTTCCAGACATTGACCACTCTGTTGCTGAAATCGTACTTCCTGCAATCAAGTTTGGAGTGGTTTACATTTAGTTTATATCCTGTGCTCTTGTGTTGTTGTTAAAGCTGAAATATTCATTAACTGGTAAGACGTTGTAACATATGTACATGCTTAAGTCCAATCTTAATTGGTGTAATTCAAGGTTGTCTAAGCCTAGAATCTCAAATCTGGTGCTGTAGGGTATTATGTTGTGAACAGAGGAATGTAGTATTCTTCTGGTAAAATACTTCTGGACTCGCTCAATTGTATTTATGTCTGATATACAGTGCGGATTCCAGACAGCAGAGTTTACTGAATTAGCAGTAGATTCTGCAGTACATTCATCCATTTGTAGCCATACAAACTTATGGGGTGGTGCTGGGCATAGAGTTGTTGCTGTGGGGAAAATTGGAGGAAGGACTGTTGTGTGCAACTTATTCCACTTCGACCTGGAGGAATGGTAGAAGTGAAATCTAATGATGGGCCATGATTTATATCCCAGTGTAAATTATCTATGGGAATTGGGGAGAACCAATAAGCTTGCTTGGAAATCATGAAAAGGAGTGGAATTCTACTTTGGGAAGATAGAATAGAATAGCATAATAGAGTTGGAAGGGACCTTGGAGGTCCTCTAGTCCACCCCCTGCCTAGGCAGGAAACCCTACACCACTTGAGAGCTTCTTTTTTATTTTTAATGTTTTATTAGATTTTTATTTTTAAATATACATCAATATCAATATATGAACAGTGTGGCCTCTGGGTATAATTGATTTTGATAGAAATATCAATAATGATAATCATAATAGTTGTTATATTAATCTAATTTATATAATCCTAGTATTAATATACATGTTTTTAAAGTAGTTATTCATTATTTCAGTATTCTGTTTTAATGCCAATGATGTTATAAGCATAAATGGTAATACCATCTTTTACCCTCTAATCTTTTCCATCAAATTATTACTTATACTCTATTATTTAAAAACATTATATCTGCTAATATTCCCCCTATTTCTTATTTCTACCTCTATTCTAACTTTTAATCAGGTCACCATTGCTAATCCTAATATTAATACACATGTTTATATAAGGCATAGCCCTTCATTATTTAGTTGTTCAAAGTCACAGTACGGCATTTAAGTACTAGTCTTCCTATTATTTAAACATACCTTATAATACCCCTTTTCAACCTCCAATCTTTCCATCTAACTATTGCTTCATATAAAGGTGTGTATTCTTATTTATACCCCTATTCAAATTTCAAATCAGGCCATCATTATATTAGAGGAAAAAAAAGAATATATATAATTCCTTTCTACCCATCATCTCTCATTTGTTTTGATACTTCAATTCTTATTTGTTTTTTGGCCTGCCTCTCATACCCCTCTCTTGGATCTTTATCTCTATCAACATCTGTATCTTCACTATTCAGACTAAGTATTTCTCCCATCTCTATCCTCCTAAGCTGCCAGGTCTCCAGAATATCCACCCAAGTCCCTATTTCCCATTCAAAAGTATCTTCCAGGTTATCTGATTCCATTTTTACATTTCTTAAAGTGCTTTACCCTTGGTTTATTTCATCAGTCATTATTATATTTATCATCTTCTCCTTCCCACCTTCTTGCTTTGTTTGCTGGTTTCTGTCTTTTCTTCCATCCTTTCTGCTATCTCCTCTCTTTCCTGGACTCGTTGATCTTCAGATGAGAGATGAGAGCTTTTTGTAATGAGCATAACAAACACAACAAAGCAGGGGTCTCCAATCTTGGCAACCTTAAGACTTGTAGACTTCAACTCCCAGAATTCCTCAGCCAGCTATTCATTCTGGGAGGTGAAAGCCACAAGTCTTAAAGTTGCCAAAGTTGGAGACTATTCTGGGAGTCTTCCAGGACACTTAAAAAAAAAGAGGAAATGACAGATTTAACTCTTTCCTTCCCATTCTGCATTCAACTCAGACAGTATAGTCCACAAGTGGAATAGGAGGAAAATTAATATCACATCTACATGAACCCTAAAAAAGTGGTCCACAGAGCAATCTAGATAGCAGAATTAAGAAGAGAAGCTGAAGGAAAGACAAGACTGACAGGGGGGAAAAAAGCATCTTTGCTGATGAGCAGTGGAAGAATGATTGGGCTGAGTCCATATGTACAGGATCACTAGACTGCTAGTAAGAATCCATCCTTATTGCTAACAGCTTATTTTCATTGCTCTCAATGATCTGTTCCAAAAGTTTTCAAGAAAGTTAAGTTTTTTATGATGTCATCTAATGAAAACCCATTGAAAGCAGGTGTGGAATGCTCTTTGGGGACTGACCAATGAGTGTAGTAATTAGAGGTGTTGATAGCAAAAGTCACAGGCTTAATAGGGCAAATGATGCTCTGAAGGCCAAAGTTTGTTTGCATCCTGGCAAACATGAGTATGGTAGGGTTGGACAAAAAAAAGCAAAGCATGTTCCTCCCGTGCTTCATATTTGCTGCTCTGCTGGGTTTCAACAGAAACCAGAGACCTCATTAATGCATCTCTGTGGTACTGAGGCAATTAAGGCACTAATGAAGTTAGGTGTTGCTGGACTTTTGCAAAATGTTGCTCTCCCAAATGAGGCCTGTTTTGAAAACAGATGGCAAGAAGGTTCTCTGGGAATCGGCAGTGTTTGTCTCTAATCGGACACAAGAGGCCGAAGTTTTTTTTTAAGTTCAAGTATACACTTAAATGGTGGTAAGCTTTACATAAACTTTCTTTGGAAGGAACATAATACCATTACAAATTACAAATTAACAGAGTTGGAAGGGACCTTGTAGGTCATCTAGTCCAACACACACACCCCGCCCGCCCAAGCAGGAGACCCTACACCATTTCTGACAAATGGCAGTCCAATCTCTTCTTGAAAGTCTCAAGTGATGAAGCTCCCACAACTTTTTATTTATTTATTTCTCCCACAACTTCTGCTGTTCCATTGGTTGATTCTTCTCACTGTCAGAAAATTTCTCCTTATTTCTAAGTTGAATCTCTTCTTGTTCAGTTTCCATCCATTATTCCTTGTCTGGCCTTCAAAATAGCTTGACCCCTTCCTTAATAGTCTAATTTAATAAAGACTATTCATTGGCTGGCTTGTAGAACTAAAAGAATGACAACACAAATATTCAATCCAAACTTCAAAGGACTGCTTTCAAAATTAACCATGGAAAATTAAATTAAAGAGCTGCATGCATATCAGTGTGTGATTTTCAAATTCAAGAGAAATGGTTGCTTACCCTGAAATCAGTATCTCAATATCAATTACTGGCACCAGGTCCTCATTTACAGAATCTACTAATCCAAACAGACATCCTGATAACCAGATTAAAATGATGTCTCATTGCCTTTCTTCCAATGATGCGCCCATCAATTTAAAAACTGTAAAACTAAGTGTAAGTCTGGCTTCCTGGAATCTCACTTGTTTTATCTTTAAAAAACTTAGCACCTATTTCCAGTTAAATCCATTTCTTTGCAGAATAGAATACCCCTCAAATAACTCATTAAACCTTGATGGAAAGATTACCACAATTACTTTGATTTTTATCATCTGGTGATTCTTCAAATATATTGCACATGAATGCATGGTTTATAAAGCTAGAGATAAACACCACAGTGATAATGGACAATACATTTTTGTATAGAAACTGAGTCACATTGCAATTAAATATGTTTTCACTCAAAACAATGAAATCCAAATTGTTCACTCAGCTTCAGGTACAATCACTAACCAAATTATTACTGATGTTTTGTCTCCATATTACAAACTCATGGATATTTATCCTCTGCCTATTCTTAGTATGATCCTGATGACTAGTAGCTTTAGGAGAGGTTGTCAAATTTAATGTTTGTCCTGCTTTGAGCCATAGTCTCTTTTGTAAGATTTTGAAGTTTTGTAGACCTCAATTGTGGAAAGTTTAATGAACAGTTGACTGTTCCAGTAACCTATAAAACAAAATGCAGAGATCACGGCGTCCAATCCCTTCAGATGTAGCAGGAGGATTGCATTTTGTGAGGAAAGCAGCAACCCAGGTTGGGCTGTGTGTGTTTCCTTGATCTGTTAATAGCAGTCCATTATGCAGAAGTGAAGAGGGAGAGGAAACGCACACTGGGGTGACATCATGACATTGATAAATGTTGCTGTGTATTGCAAGAGCAAAAATAGACACATAGGTGACATGATAGCTAGATCATTTTATCTGTAATCATGTGTCACATTCAGTTTGCACAAGGGAAGCTGGGTGCTGAAATTGTACTGAATTCATTTTGAAGGTAGAGTAACAGAATAACAGTTGGAAGGGATCTTGGAGGTCTTCTAGTCTAACCCCCCGCACAAGCAGGAGACCTTCTTGTCATTGATCTCCTAGGATATGGAAGGGGCAGTTTAATTTGCCTCACCCCCCATATTCCATTTCCACTGTCATTTTTCAACTGTTTATAGCACCCTGCTCTTTGATGGGAAAAACAGAAGCAGCTTCACTGACTAAATAAGACAGATGACAGAAATATATGTGGAAGACAGAGATTTCAAACAGTGGGAGGAGAAAGTAATACATTTTGAAGATTTTTCCCCCTTACTCAAACAGAAATCAATGCAGAGTATATATTGCAATGGGTCTGAATGGGACAGGCTGAATAATTTTGGTTTAAAATCTATGGGTCTTTTCCAGTCAATGGGCTGGATTCAAAGTTTGTCAAAGTTGTGCTGCTAAAATCAGGGAGATCTGTTAAGAGTCAGCCCTGTTGATTTCAAAGGGACAAATCTATTTCAAGGTCTATCCTAAACACTGTCAAGTCTGCTTCCAACCCCTGACTTTAGAAAGCAGACAGCAGCCTATTAAACTGCCCAGCAGTGCTGAAGTGCTTAGAGGAGCTTCTAGAACAGGGGTCTCCAAACTTGGCAACTTTAAGACTTGTGGACTTCAACTCCTAGAATTCAACATAGCTGGCTGAGGAATTCTGGGAGTTAAAGTCCACAAGTCTTAAAGTTGCCAAGTTTGAAGACCCCTGTTCTAGAACAAGAGGCAATCCACATCCAAAGAGCCAAGTCTTCCATGCAAAAAATGACAAATAGGTTGCTTTAGTATAGGTTTAGTAGCTTCCTAGAGACCTTTGTGTGGCATGGGTGTAGGTCATAAAGCTGGAGGAGTAGGAGGAGAAGGGAGGTGGGTCATCTCCTTGGGGATTATAACAGCTTTATGACTTCATCCCTGCAGGCTAAAGTGTCAGTTACTGCCCATTATCAGTGGTCAGAGCGGAGATGCCTTCCTAGAGATAAGCTGCTCTTCAGTGAGGCTCCTGGACTCTGGGGAAGCTTCCCTCTTTTTGTAAGAGTGAGGGGAGAGTTTGGGTCAGGTTTAGGGTGTCAGTGAGGGTGAAAGGCAGAGGTGGTATTCAGCAGGTTCTGACCAGTTTTGGAGAACCGGTAGCGGAAATTTTGAGTAGTTTGGAGAACCTGCAAATGCCACCTCTGACTGGAGATTTTGCATTATCCTTCCCCTCCCACACCCACCAAGCCATGCCCACAGAACCAGTAGTAAAAAAAAATTGAATCCCACCACTGGTGAGAGGGCTAGGGGGAGGATAAGGGTAAAAGAGCGAGGGTGAGGGACAGGCTGAGAGGGAGGGTAGGTTGAGTGTCAGAGTCAGGAGGATAATGGGGATGGGAGGAAGAAAAGATGAAAAGGGAGGGGGAAGGTCAGGGAAGGGGAAAGAAAGGCGTGGAAAAAGGGAGGGGAACAAAAAGGTGCAGTAGGATGGATATGAGAGGCTAGGGGAGAGGAGAGGGGGACAGGATAGGGAGGGAAGAGAAGGGAGGGGATAGGAAGGGGAGTGGGATGAAGTGGAGTGGACAGGACAGATAGAGAAGGGAGGGTAGGTACAAATAGGGAGGGGGGTTCTAATGCCTTTATGAATTCATCCAGGCAAGTTATTATCAGAGATGAGGGAGAGGGAGAGAGAGAAGGAGGGAGAGAGGCAAGAAGGGGAGGGAGAGAGGGAAGAAGAAGGGGTAGGAGATGAAGAGGTAGACTAGGCCAGGGCGAGTAGCAAGGCAAGGGGAGAGGGAGGGGACAGAAGGAGAAGTTTGGGTAGGGAGAGGGAGGGGAGATCCTAATGTCTTTCAGACTTCATCCGTGCAGGTTATTATCAGAGGAAAGTGATAAGGAGGGAGAGGGAGAGTGAGGGGAACGGGGAGGAGAGGGAGAAAGACAAGAAGGGCAAGGGAACAGGAAGGAGGACGTGGGACAAAGGGGCCAGGGAAAAGAGGCAAGAGAAAGGAATGTTCAGAATGGGGCTACGTTGACACACAGAGGGATGCACTTTGTGGTCTTTGGTGAATGGGATCCCCCAAAGCCATAGATGCAGTCACCAGAACATTTCCGAATTTTCCTGTTGAACCCCTAACATGGCAGAAGGCAGAAGGCATATTTTACAGAAGAAAAGGATGAGACAAGTTTCAAATATCTAAAAGGCTATAATATGCAAGAGGGGCAGTCATCTCCTTGGGGGCAGGATATAAACTGGAAAGTTATAATCAGGGGTGGGATTCTACCAGTTCACACCTATTCGCTAGAACCAGTTGTTAACATTCTAAGCAGTTTGGAGAACCGGTCGTTAGAAGAAATTACTGGCCTAATCCTGTAAGGAAGGCAGGAAGGAAACATTCTGGTGTTGCTTACAGAAAGTGCCTCTCCGTTAACCCTTATTATATTCTTGGCACAACTAGACTTCCTGTCTCAGGAACTTCTCTGGAGTTTTTTTCCCCTCCTTTGCTGGTACTTTACTTGTGTGGAGTGACCATTCAAAGTTACAATGGCACTGAAAAAAGTGACTTATGACCATTTTTCACACTTACGACTGTTGCAGCATCCCCACAGTCATGAGAGGCCAGGCGAGGAGATGCGTGCCTCGATGTGAGTGATGTTGAGTTGGCCACACCCAGCCAGTCACATGAACACCAAGCCATACCCACCAACTAAGCCACGCCCACAGAACCGGTTGTTAAAAAATTTGAATCCCACCCCTGGTTATAATGAAAAGGAAGATGGCTCAGGAGGAATATTAGGAGGTATTCAGAACTGTCAAGCAGAGGAAAAAACTGCTTAGAAGACTGGTGGACTTGGCCTCATTGGGCGCTTCAAATGGAGACCTGATGGCAAATTGATGACAGTTTAAACAATTTTTGCAATGAGCATAAAAGTATGTAATGCATTGAGTTTATGGTCCCCTCCAAGTCATACATTCTATTATTCTCTGATTGATCACATTAACTAAGTTTAATTCAGTTTAAATTTACAATTCATTGTTGCTGTTCCAGATCGCCCCGTATTTTGGATGCAGCCTTCAAAAGCCAAATTCAGCCTTCATTCTCCATGGAAGGAGCATAGCCTCACTTCGGATAGGAAGTGACTAGCTTGTATGAGCGCTTCTATAATTGCCATAATATGGCTTGCTTGGTCTTTTAAAAAGCCAATAAATACTGTGAAGATACCATGTTTCTTCTGTCAAAGAAAACGGATTATAAAATCTATCTTGTATTATGGTGCATGTTAGATTTCTTTTGAAAACTATGCGTTCAATCCAACATAATCGAGTCAGGTAGAAAATAACCAGGATGCGGTTTTTATTAACAGAAGCATTCAATTTCAGTCTATTAAATAAAGCACACTGGCCAATTCTGTTAGGAGTTAAGGTTTGTTAACAATCATATAGACTGTGAGACTATTTATTTATTGAATGATAACTTACAAAAGGGTGGGATTCAAAAATCCCAGCAACCGGTTCGCTGCCTGGTTGCTGGATGGGTGTGGCCATGGTGGGCATGGCCTACCGGAACTTCCTCTTCCTAGCTTCCGGTGGGCCTCCAGAGTCTGGGGGTGGCTGTTTTCACCCTCCCAAGGGGCCAGAGGTCTCTGGGAGGGCAAAAACAGCCTCCCCCGGACTCTGGAGGCCCACCAAAAGCTGGAAACAGGCCCATGTTGCGACTTCTGTTTTTTCCAGGAAGGCCATTTTTCGCCCTCCCAAGGGTCCAGAGGCCTCCCCCAGGCCTCTGGGAGGGTGAAAATGGCCTCTCCTGGGCTCTGGATGCCCTCCAGAAGCCAGAAACGGGCCTGTTTCTGGACTTCCAGAAAGCCCATTTTCCCCCTCCCAGAGCCTCCGCGCGGGCCCTGCATTTTCAATCGAAAATGGGCTGTGTGAAGACTCCTGGGAGGGGACCAGCTGTAACTTTAACATCCAGTTCACCCGAACTGGTCTGAACCAGTAGAATCCCATCCCTGCTTATAAATGTGGCTGAATATATGGACATACAGAATAACTAATCCAACTCGTAATTGTTCAGCATGTATTGTTATGTCTTTTATAATAAAAATATCAATATCAATTATTGATTACATTATTTTCAAACTGCAAAGAACTCTTTTTTGTAAGCCAGGTTCTTAGCCCCAAGTACAATTACTTCTCGTATGGCATGTATCTATAGAACATGAATTTATTCATACGTGATTGATAAATAGAGGAACAATATTTATGTAGCATGAAGTGTTTTTATCTATGCACGCCTTTCCTGAGTCTCAATAAGAAATAGGAAGTGAACATTACCAGCACTACTCAGCTGAATACTTAAACTTTCTTTGTCCATCTAAGTCATTTTTTACACACTACTTTATATTACTGTATCTATTGTGCCCCTCTTCTCATTGTTGATATTATTTCTTCCTGAGTGTGTGCTGCCCTCCCACCAACTAAGTAAAGTAGAACATGCCAAAGAATGTATTTATTTATTTAGCATATGGTCATACCCAAAAAGTATGTTTGTGATGAAATTTCCAGTAGAGAAAGGGGAAAAAAGCTTACTCAACTGGGGAAAACTTTGAAATACTTGATTGTTTTGAAATAAATGACAGAATGTGTGACAATCAAGTGTGCTGTTCGCCTAAATGAGGTGGTATTATGGACCATCCAAAGATATATTGGGAAAATATTAGGATTATTTTTAAAAGTATGTAAACAAATATCTTTGGAGCACTCAACTAAGGTATTGAAACAGCAAAGATAAATCAGCCAACAAAGTCTAATATGGCACACATTTGTGTTATTTTTTTTTTTTATCCCATCCTGGTCTCCTTGCAGTATGGAGGCCTTCCCTTCATAGGTCCATCCCAAAGTCTATGTTGCTGGAAAGAAGTAATCTACACATATTATTTGGTTATTCTCATTTTTTAATGACCCATTACCGTTAAACTTACAAGTAACAACTGAGGGTACAAAGTTACATTAAACTGTTCCTTCACCCTCACCTCTGAGGAGAACAAAATACCAAGAAACTCTGTCTCCCTTTCAATATGGTTTATTCCATAAATAATTGAGTTCTGGATGAGTCCTGCTGAAAAACCCTCCCCAATAAAATCAGCTTCAAGGCCTTTCGAAACCATAAATAAAAGTACGCATAAACAATTGGGTTAAATGTTGAATTCAAATAACCAAACCAAACCATTGCATCAATAAGGATGGGTGGGATTGTATAATTCATAAATGGGCTCAAGATGGTGCAGAAGAAGAATGGGGACCAGCATATGAGGAAAACCCCAACCACTATACCTAATGTTTTTGCAGCTTTTCGTTCTCTATTGTGGGAGATACGATGCTGTAGTTCAAATCTTATCTGTATTTGGCTCATAGCAGCTGTAATGGATCTGGCTTGTCTTTGGGCTATTATGTATATCTTCCCATAGACAACTAGCATGACAAATCCAGGGATGTAGAAGGAAAACATGGAGGTCACCACACCCGAAGTTTCATTGAAAAAGACAAAGCATCCTCCCACACAATAAATGAGCTTGTGGAATGTTTCTTCTGCTCCCAGTAGGTTGAGTTGCAAAAAGACTAGCCCAAAAGCAAACAAGGCAGGAAATATCCAACTGATACAAATCATGATTAATATGACGGAAGTGTTTATCTTGGTTTTGTACCTCAGCGGGTCACAGACTGCATAGTAACGGTCAATTGAGATAAAGGAAAGATGGAAAATGGAAGCAGTGCTCAGCATGATATCCACACTGGTGTGGATTTTGCAGAAGACCTCCCCAAAATACCAGCAGTTCTCAACAGATCTTATCATGCTGTAAGGCATGACGCAGAAGCCGAGAAGGAAATCCACTGTAGCCATTGAGAGTATAAGGAAATTTGTAGGTGTGTGGAGCTGCTTGAAATGTGATACAGAGATGATAACAGCCAGATTGCCAGCCACAGTAGCCAGGATCACACACAGCATGAAGATGTACATGGAAAAACGGATGCTCATTGACCAGCTGTTCTTTATGCAGGAGCCATTAATGGATTCACAGCACAATTGCACACTTTCAAAAGGTTCAGATATATGGAAGCCCATCTCAGGCGCAGTCCTATGGATATCACATGTGCATCCTATGGATAACTTCTTTTAGTTGCAAGAACCATGAATTGCCTTAGTCTTTTGTCTTCCCGCAGAGGAGCATCATCTGTCAAAAAGGATAGGTAGGAAGCACAGTATGAATATTTAGAGTTGAGATAAAATTCTTCTGCTTCAACTTCAAAGTACATTAATCCTTGTCACATGGTGTGTGTGTGTGTGTGTGTGTGTGTGTGTGTCATCTGTGTCTGTGTGTGTTTAAGAAATCGTATACTTGTAGAAAAGAGCTAGTCCCCTCTCCGGTGATAACAGGGCATCTACTTATTTCCATAACTTCTGTTGGATAGTCACCCTAATCTTTTGACTCACAAGACGGCAAATTAAGGGCAGAAAGAAATTCCCTGGTGGGCTTCAGGGATCATTAGAATGCCAAGTCAGAGAGAGAAAGGGAACAGGAAGCCCTGTCATGCCCCTGTTGGAGTCTGACTTCGAGGGAGTGGAAATGTGGCTCCGGAGGTTGTGGAGGAAACTGGGGAAAGGCACAGGCTGGCTGGACATTCAGAGGAAGACTCAGACCCATCCCCTCTTCATTCTAGGGCACACAGGAGGAGCAGATAAGGGAGGAATGTGAGTGGCATGGTCCACAGGGGAGGAAAGGGCCCTGATCCCCTTCATGGGCTGCAGCTATGAGGACTGTTTAAAAGGACAAACTGAGCATAGCCCAGTGCTGGAAGCAAAGCGTGAAATAATTCTAGTCTTTCAGTTCTTATCTGTTCTGACGTCCTTCCCAGTGTGTGTATTTCGATATCTGTGGACCTCTTCAAGCCCTTATCCTGCCTTGTCTCATTAATTGCTTCAGTGTGGTTTGCGTTGTTTTTTTCTATTTATAATTTATATGTATTTTGAATTTGAAAGGCATTTCTTCCTTTTTGCAACTGGGGGAGTTTTTTCTTCAGTCAATGATAATTGGAGCTTTGAAGCCAAGTTGAAGGAATTAAACGGACTTTACCTGTTTTTTGTGACTTTGTCACTTTTGTATCCCACCCTGTGTCATCACACCCTGCTATGGATAGGTAAGGCATGATGTCAAAAAAAGGGGGGGGAGGCTGATGATCATTTGCTTGTGACCATGACTGCACTGTAAAGAGGGGAAACATTGTACTACACCACTGGCCAGTATTTATTGCACTGTACATTGTTCCAACTTTTTCATCAATACTGTAGGATTAATCAGGCTTATTCAGCTATGCTATCCGAAAACCTGAGTACTGACCTTCAGTTCTGCGTAACAAACTGCTAGGGGGTTCAGCATCCTCTGTTGTGTATTAGCCAGCCCAATGGATTTAAGCAATTTCATATTCTGGAAATCTTTGCTCAGACACATTCAATGATTTATGGCCTGGTCCTGTATAACTAACAGACAAAAGGAGTCTTGAGGCAATTGCAGCTTTATGAACGCCATCTTTCATCGGGAAGCGATGCATTTTTATACTGTGATTGCCCTATTTTAATAGTAATCTTAGTTTAGCAAGTTGATATGCTGTGAATCTGACATGAAAGCAAGCCTCTGAAATAATTATATGGCTTCTCAACGGGAAAAGAGCAACCTAATACCCTTTCCTCAACTCTCACAGTTTTAGAATCTACATAGGTTTGTTCTATTTATTCTAATGCAATGAATAGCTTTACTGGAAGGAAGTTTATGTCACTGAGTTCATTGCTGTAACACTTCACTACTTTTGCTCAGTCTGTTGTGTAGAACTAGCCATTTTTATTTATTCAGGATTTTGTCTTGAAATAAACCACAGCTTAGTAAAGTCTGTGAAATTAACCCTAAGAATGGCACACCCTCCCCTATGAATGATTATAACGCAAAAATATTCTAGTACACTGTAAGGAGCCCTGGTTTTTTTAATGCCCAAGGATTTTATCAGACCTGAATATGATGTAGCTAGCCTTTATTAGTTTACTAGCTTTATACCTGTGCTTCACTACGAAACTAGGTGATCAGGCTTAGTTTTGGGGAAGGAAAATAAGGAGAAATATTGTGCCTCTGCCTACCAGCATCCATCGGTATTCATCTGGCTAGCGTCCTGTCAGTGTGTGAGAGTGTTGAGGGCTGTTTGGAAACTGAAACATGGAAACTGAAACAGTATTTGCTGTGTGAGCAAGAAGGACACAGCAAGGAGCCTGGGTGTGGCTTAGCTCAACTGTTCTATACTAAAGTTGCTTGGTGCTGTGAAACTAAAATGGAAACTCCTCTCTTCTGCTTGTGTTTTGCATTTGGAACAGATTTCTTTTCAGGTGGGGAGGGGGAGTAGAACTCCTTAGCATCAGAGTGTGTTAATAATAATATAGGAAATACGAATGCTCTGATGGTCATTTCGAAAAATCCTTTCTTAGTGAGCACCTAGAAGCCAAGAGGAACATACGTGCCAAATTTCAAGTTTGTAGGCTTTATGTTTCTGGAGATTTTGTGATGATGCTTGAGTGGTATTTCACTTTTACATATATAGATTAATTGATTAGTCTTATGACTACATCATGTAGGTAGCCATGTTCTAGGCTTTACCTAATCTTATAATTTTTTTCCTTTAAACAATTATCCTTTTTATACTGTAATTATACAAATTGTTTAATTGACTAATCACTGTTCAATCAAATTCCTAGTCAGGAATGCCCATATGCATACACAGAATCCTTTAAACTCCAAGAATATGAGGGTTGGTTTGAGTCCCATGTAATAATTATTCTAGGAAATAGCACAAACTCCTGGGGCACAAAGAATGCAGAGAAGGAATACTACGTTGCTGATAAAGATTTTTTTCTGCAATCCTGGGCTTGGAACTAAAACATACTGTCCGCTCCATTGAAGCACAGTGTGGGTAACATTGAGAGCTAAATAGGAGAATGTCTTCGTAAAGTAAATGAGAACAGCAGAAAGGTCAATGTTTTTCAGCAAATGGGATTGCTGTGATTAAGGAGCTGGGATGGCCCAGTGGTTAGAATACAGTATTGCAGGCTAATTTTGCCAATTGCTAGCAGTTCGATTCTCACCAACTCAAGGTTGACTCAGACTTCCATCCTTCCAAGGTCAGTAAAATGAGGACCCAGATTGTTGGGGGAAATATGCTGACTGTAAATTGCTTAGAGAGGGCTGTAAAGCACTGTGAAGTGTTATTATTGTGTTGCAATAAAGTAAGTAAAATAAAAGGCAAAAATTGCAGAGTACATTTTGTGAAGTAAAGAGGAGAAATATGAGGTGAAGAAAAGACAGATTGGAACGGGGAAAAAGAAAGGAAGAGGATAATTGATATATTTATTATGATTTTCTTTTTATTTATGGCTGGCCAGAAGGACATCAGGCAAGATCCACATTGGAAACTTAATCCAAAGCAAGAATGCGCATTGGCACTTAGATCACCATGACTAGGCAGTACTGTAATTGATTCAAAATTAAGAATGCAAATCATATCAAATACTAGTTGAGGCTGGAATAAATATCTTTTCCTCAATCTTGGCTCACATTCCTTCTTTCTCCAGAGCATTTGCCCAGTAATAGATGATTGTTGTGCTTTATATTGCTATATGTTCTAGAAAAAAAAAAAAACCTCAACATTCAAAATTTTGACAGCAGGAATTACACAGTATCACCAGCCTCCAGTTTTGTTTTGTTTTTGTTAGAATAGGCTGCTCGCTTGGAACTCTCCAAGGTGCTGCTATAAGAATATTTGAATAACAGAGTTGGAAGGGATGTTAAAGATCTTCTAGTCCAACCCCCTGCTTAAGCAGGAAACCCTATACCATTTCAGACAAGTGGCTGTCCAACTCCAGTGTTGGAGCACCCACAATTTCTGGGGGCAAGTGGTTCTGCTGATTGGTTGCTCTCTCAGGAGATTTCTTCTTAGTTCCTATCCTTTCTTGATCCCAGGGATATGGTATTTGAGGCCTTTGACTTAGCCTATGTTAAGAGTAAAGGAGTTCTCTTGGCCAAAGCAATACAAAATAGTGATTTGCTCTGTGAATTCACCCAGCTCTTCTTTGCCAGACCTAAAGCAGCCAATTGTTAGAGAAGACTGAGATATAAGTTGATTTTGCAGGGGTGAAATTGAGATGAACTGGTGTTCTTTGATAACTGAATGAAGATTATTGTTAAGGAAAAGAGGGTCTCAGAGCTGATAACGAAAGCTTCAACTTATGCAAGTAGAAGCAACTTTCACTAACATCAGTACCAAAAGTAAAAGCGTGTATTTTTTTTTTTTTTAGCAGAAGCAAAGGCTAGGAAGAGAGTCAGTTTGATCTAGTGCTTGAGGTATCAGGCTAGAAACTGTGGTAAAATAGGAGTTCTAGTCCTCTCTTAGGCATAAAGCCATCTGGATCAGCAGTCGACCAACCGGTGGGCCGTGAGAAAATTTTGGTGGACAGCAGAGAAATCTCACTCCCAGAGCACCCCCCCCAAAGCAATTAATCCAGGCTGCGCAGAAACACAAGGCTGCGCCACCCACATGGCCCGCAGGAACCCTCCCCGCCCACTCACTCCTTACCAGGTAAACTTGCCTGCTAAATTTTTATTTTTCCTTTTTCTGACCATCATCTGTTCTGCTGTGCTGGGAGATTTAGAATAGCTAGGAAGCTTTCTAACTAGTTTTCAGATCTTCGACTCTGCTTTTAAGTACAGCCAAACCTTAGGACTGAAGGTTTGCTTGCAACCAAATTCAGTGCAGACTCACGGCAAGCAAATCTGAGAGACTGAGTTAGCCAATGGCAGATAGATAGATCACTGAATTATTCTGTGAGCAACTCCTGCTTTGCCTGATTTTGGGTAAAAGTTGCTCTTTTTTATAAAAAATTCAATATTTACATACATGGTGTGTTGTGAGTTAATTTTGTGAGTTTGCTTGCAAGTAAATTTGATGTGACAAACTGAGCTAGCCAATGGCAGATAGATAGATCTTTGAATGAATCTGTGATTCTGTGAGCAACTCAATCTGCCTACCTGCTTGGCCTGATTTTGGGTAAAAGTTGCTCTTTTAAAAAAATAAAAAAATCAATATTTACATGCATGGTGTGTTGTGAGTTAATTTTGTGAGTTTTCTTGCAAGCAACTTTTATGTGACAGATTGAGCTAGCCAATGGCAGATAGATAGATTTCTGAATGAATCTGTGATTCTGTGAGCAACTCAATCTGCCTGCCTGCTTTGCCTGATTTTGGGTAAAAGTTGCTCTTTTTTATAACAAATTCAATATTTATATAAATATTTATAATATTTACATACAAGCCATGCCCAGCCAGTCACATGATCACCAAGCCACACCCACAAATTAAGCCACACCCACAGAACCAGTTAGTGGTCCCTGGGATCTAAAATTATGAGTTTGGTGGTCCCTGAGGTCCAAAAGGTTGGCGACCCCTGATCTGGATGACATTGAACCAGTTACTATCTCTCTCAGCCCTAGGAAGGAGATTATGGCAAACCACTTCTAAAATAATCTTGCCAAGGAAACTGTAGGAACTTCTCCAAACAGTTGCCAGGAGTCAAAACTGACTTGGAGTCACACACAGAAGGAAATTAGGGGACGTGGAATGCCATGCCATGCCATGGAATTCCAACACCGGCGCTATCTTCTCAACTTACACAGCTCAGGTGCCTTTTATTTTTATTACAGTGGGTGTGCTGATCTTGACAGTGGGTGTCCTGAGTTTGATAGCTTGATTGTCTTGACCATGATAAGGTATATTGTGAATAGGCAGGTTTAGACATGAGCATCCTCCCAGGATCCTGACATGTTGCTATCTGCTCTGAAAGATTTTCTGTTTCTCATTTAAAAAGACCACATAAATATTTAAAATAAAACATATAGTGAAAATGCAAAAGATTAAAAAGCATGGTGGATATCAAGATGTTAAGTGTCCCTTTTTGGTGAGGTTATTTCATAACTGATTGAGATGCTATTTAAAAAGTATTTAAAAGTTCTGGGGATTTAAAACTAGAACCTATCCAATTTTGCCGAAGATACTTTATTTCCTAGAACTGATAAAAGGACCAATAAAATGGGCATCGTGATTCGTTGGGAAAAGTGTGAATAAAATAAATAAGAGAAAAGACTTATATAAAGAAGTTGCTTCCAACCTTCATCATAGCAAATATAAATACATTTGGTGACTCATCACCCCTTTGCAATGTTACAGATATTTATCTCTTCATCTCAAATTCTATCTATTATCCATTAAAGATCATCTTTTCAGTTCTGATGTCAGCGGAGGGTCCTTAAAGGGTTGCCAGAATTTGTTGTTTTAACCTCGATCAAATAAATCAACTTTAACTTTGTTTTACTTCTAACAATCTTAATCTTTAGTTCATTCAAATATAGCCATAAGGTTTGACTTCTCTCCCTTTCTTTCTTGTTCCATTGCATAGAATTCTTCAAGCCACTTTTGTAAATCCAATAGGGAAAAAATGTTCATATTGCTCTCTGCTCCCAGCTGTTACTTAAACCTACTTCAGAAAATCAGTCTGGATTGCAAGATTCTGCTCAGCCCAGAATCTAGACTTGATTCCTCTTCCCCTGTTTCTGGTCTTTCTCATCCATACAAGGAAGATCAGCCTTGTTAGATGGTTCCTATCTGAACTGCTTTTTCTTTTTAGGAATTGTTTTTCCTTGCTCGCTAGTCCCTGTGCCTTTCCTTTTATTCCCCAGATGTTTGCTCTTATGGATACTTCCATATCCCCTTCCTATGTTATACAACAAGCAGCCCTTCTTTTCTCCTTTTCTTCCATTGTAATACTTTCACTACTCTGATGAATCAAAACAATAGGGAACAGGTTGTTATTTAGTTCCTACCTTCCTCTGTAGGTCTGTGGAAGTTTGTGGTAAGGAAACCAACTGATAGGTCCGCTTTATAGAAACAAAGTAGCACTATTTGTACTTTGCAATTTAAATGTATTCTTTTAAAAGGACGAGGAAGGAAAGCTTTGCTGTGCTGTGAGCTGGAGCAGGGGTGGTATTCAGCTGGTTCTGACCAGTTCTGGAAATCAGTAGAGGAAATTTTGAGAAGTTTGGAGAACCGGCAAATATCACCTCTGACTGGAGATTTTACAGTATCCTTCCCCTGCCACGTCCACCAAGTCACACCCACAGAACCGGTAGTAAAAAATAAAATTGAATCCCACCACTGAGCAGGAGATATGAAAGTTAGAATATGCTTGTTCAACCTGGGAGAAACCCTGGGAGATATAAGGGTTCACGAAGCATGCATGGCTAGGGTTGAAGATGATTCATTGACTTAATGGGCCATCAGTTTCAAGATTATTAAAACAGCAACTGCTGATCAGTGAAGAACATAGCAACCTGGCAGCCTAGTATAAAATTGTTGCTTAAGGCAATAACTAGCCACAGAGGGGAAGGGACAATGCCAGGCACTGCAACAAATTAGATTTGGGTACTATAATATCTGGAATAACTGTACTTGAAAATTAAATCTGATATAAAAATTAACTCAAACTGGGTAACCTTCCCAAACTGCAGCTTCATTCATGGATTTGTACTGTAGTCAACATTTAGGTTTCTTTACATATGCACCCCAAATTTCAGTTTTACAGGATATTTAAATCCCAAAAGATTGTTAATCATGTGGGTTGAATTTGTAATTAACTCAATGATTTAAACTTTGTTGACCATAGTTCTTTTTATTATTTCTCAGCTTAGAACATATGAGTGATTTTTAATGTTTTAAATTACTCAGTTCAGGCATGATATTCCGCTCTGAAAAAAAATCGGGCCGGCCAAGAGACCCCCGCCGCGCACCCGGGAGCGCCCGCTGCTTTCCTCGCCAGGGCCGGGCGGTGGCATGTTGCACGGAGGCTGGTCTGTGGCTGGCCTAGCTCCCTTTCCTGCCGCCCAGCGGCCTCCGCTCGCACCGCCCGGGCTCCACTCAGGTATCCGGCTGGGGCTGTCAGGAGTTGCTACCGCTGGCGCAGCTCCATGCGGCTCCAGTCCCGCGTTGCCTCGGGAAGGAAAGGCAAAACCAGGAGCCGCTGCTGCCGTTGCAAAGCACCGCCGCGGCTCTTCCTTTTGCCTTTCCCTTCCTAAGGCAACACGGGACTGGAGCGCGCAGAGCCGCGCCAGCAACTCCTGACTCGGGGCCTCCGAGGGGAGGGGAAGGAGGAGAAGAAGGGGGGAAAGGGGGATTCCCAAAATCGGAATTCGATTTTAATCGGAAGAATATCATGCCTGTCAGTTATTTACAGCTAATTAATGGTATAGTGGAAAGCTATAACATTTGCAACATTTTGGGATTCCTTATTCATCTGCATTTTATTTTTTTAACCCCTTCCTTCTTTCAGTCTCTGTTTTGAATGGTTGTTTATACCTGGCATGAGCTCCTCATCTCCGGCTTTGCCAAACTGAAAAACCTAGTCATATAAATATAGAATGCAGAAGTAATTGAGAAATAAAAGCATCATGAATTATTAAGACATAAAGATGTATGTTCTGGAGAATGCTAATAGAGTGAATTATGGTGACGTCATCACTGCAATTACAAAAATGGAGCCATTTTAAGTAAAGTAAGTAGGAGTCATCTGGATGAAACTGACACTTAAGTTGATCAGCTATCGAAGAGATCTGAAATAACTGTCCCATATTTTCTCAGCTTCTATTCACCTTTTCTTCCACAAATTATTTTATTAATGAGAATGACAAATGTGTAAATGTGTAGATGTACTACTGTATTTCCTCAAAAATAAGACCCACCCCAAAAATAAGACAAAGCTTGATTTTCATATGTGCATCCAAAGAAGCCCTGCCTCCAAAATAAGCCCTAGTTAAGACCCCACCCACTCTGTTGCACTTAGTTGCATGAGGTGGGGTGAGGCACACAGGTAAAAATCAACCTAGGGTAGGTAGGAAGACCTTTGATGGTGAAATGGAGGCTGGGGGTGCTGCATGCATCAATCTGGAGTTAGTTTTATGGCTACAGAGGCCTTTTGGAGGCAAAAAAAAAAATCAATAAGACTGTGTCTTATTTTTGGGGAAACACAGGACTAAGCAGCACTAGGAGATCCAAAAAAAAAAAAGGCATGATGGCAGTTATGGCATGGTGGTCATACACTGCATGCACATAGAAAGGCTTTGGCCCCATTGCAGCAACCACTAAGTTATTTTTTTAGGCCTCTTCTTGGAGACAGCTGAGAAAAAGAGTATCTGTGCTTTCAGGGTTTGAAGGCCATCTGTCATGGCTGTGGGGATCTGACTCAATTTCCTCCCTCCACAACAATTCCGCTTGAGATTTATGCACCTTGCTGAAGTGTGCAACTCAAGAAAGTACCAAGATGCTGAACTCACCAGCAAGGTTTGGCCACAGCTGCACATACACAGCAGAGTATTAAGCCATTGTAGAAAAAAGGGTCTCTTCCCTATCGTGATACTTTCAATCAAGCTATTTATGACCCTGGTTTGTTGTCTCACCATGACCTCATCTCTCCCTTGAACTGGCATTGTAACTCTTCAGCTTCATTCTGGACTGCTCTACTTGGAAATTCACCTTGTTCACCAAAGTCTTATCTAGAATTATAGTAATTGCTGTTTACCTACCTCTTTGCTATTGGGATTTGCAGAAGAAACCTTTCCTTTAACATTCCCTGTGTTTAGGAATTGTGTCTGCCTTATGAAGGAGTGGTTAAAAAAAAAATCTGGGATACAAAACAATCACCTTAGAAATTGGAATGTGACCACCACAGTCATTCCTTTCTTAGAACAGGTAGTCCTCAAATTATGTCCACAGTTGGGATTGGATTTCTGGCAGGGGTGGGATTCAATTTTTTTAATAACTGGTTCTCTGGTTGTGGCTTAGTTGGTGGGCGTGGCTTAGTTGGTGGGCGTGGCTTAGTTGGTGGGCGTGACTTGGTGGTCATGTGACTGGATGGACACAGCTTGGTGGTCATGTTATTGGCTGGGCATGGCCAACTCAATATCACTCACATCGAGGCACGCATCTCCTCGCCTGGCCTCTCATGACTGTGGGGATGCTGCAACAGTCGTAAGTGTGAAAAACAGTCATAAGTCACTTTTTTCAGTGCCATTGTAATTTTGAATGGTCACTCCACACAAGCAAAGTACCAGCAAAGGAGGGGAAAAAAACTCCAGAGAAGTTCCTGAGATAGGAAGTCTAGTCCTGCCAAGAATGTAATAAGGGTTAACGGAGAGGCAGTTTCTGTAAGCAACACCAGAATGTTTCCTTCCTGCCTTCCTTACAGGATTAGGCCAATAATTTCTTCTAACAACTGGTTCTCCGAACTGCTTAGAATGTTAACAACCGGTTCTAGCGAATAGGTGCAAACCTGTAGAATCCCATCCCTGATTTCTGGTCATAAATTATGGTTATAAATTGAGACATTGATATGATCAGACTCACTTTTATGATTTTTTTTTGCAGTGGTCATTAAGTAAATACCATGGTTGTAAATGCAAATCAATTCTCCCAAATGTGCATTTTTGGCCAGAAACTGACAAAAAAAAAAAAAAAAAATGCTAGAAACAAGCAAAAAAAAAAGTCACAAATTTCATTCACATGATGTCTGGCTCAAAGCCAATTATGACACAGTGAAATCCAATTGAGTTCAATTCTTTATTTGCTTACACCTAATGGACAGAATCTTGCCAAACTAAAGTAATAAGCCTGGGAAATGGGCCCCTTATCAGTTAATAGGAGTGCTGAATTACCACCAGCTTTTCTAATACTTAGGAGCCGAGGGCTTGACAGACGATCCCCAGCCATCAACACATCAATCGGCCAAATAGGAAGGCATCACCTAAACACAATTCACAGAATAACCCAAAGCACATATTTCAGGAGAGAGAATTTCCCTGAAGATGACACCAGTGACCGAGCCAAATTCAATCTCACATCATTATCCTGGGACACATCTATTTGCTTTCCTTTGTGAAAGTTATAATCCTGTAGACCACAGGCGTTAAACTTGCGGCGTCACGCTGCCATCACGTGACGTTTGGCATCATTTTTTCCCTTCATGGAGCTGGGGTGGACATCACTTGCACACGATACATCCAGCCCATGGGCTGCCAGTTAGACACCCCTGCTCTAGACTATCCTGAGAGATTCTTTGGAATTATAGACATTTGCACGAGACAGGGTTAGTTCAAGAGAGGGTTAATTTGTTATTGTCACAACATGGCTTGTACAGGTAGTCCTCAACTTACGACTGCAATTGAACCCATAATTTCTTAGAGAGACATTTGTTAAGTGAGTTTTGCCCCATTTTACAACTTTGCCACAGTTGTTAAGTGCATCATTGCAGTTGATAATCTAGTAACACGTTGTTTAGGTGAATCCTGGCTTCTCCATTGGTTTTTCTTATCAGAAGGTTGCAAAAGGTGATCACATGACCCTGGAACACAGCAACGGTCATAATATGAACCAGTTGCCAAGCGTCTGGATTTCGATCACATGATCATAGGGATGCTACAAAGGCTGAAAGTGTGAAAAATTGTCACAACTCACTTTTTTCAGTGCCGTTGTAACTTTGAACAGTCACTAAATGAACTAAGCCGAGGACTACCTGTATACATAAAACCTGAGAATGTTCTTGTTTGTATTTACGACTTGCTATTTAAAGAATTAATTTCATAGGGGCATCACCCAACTCTGGAGCTTGTTATTCTTCAAGGAATGTCTCAGAGGGGAGAGGCTGATAGATTGCAAATCTCATTTAGAGTTGCATGGCTGTAATAGAAGGAGTAAAATCTTCTTTTTCCATATTTTAGAGACGAGAGTGGATCTGTAGGAAGACCAGAGATACTAGTTGTAAAGAAGAGTAGTGGGGGGAGTAATCTGTGAGGTGAGAAACCCAAAGAGGATGGGCTTTCTCAGTTAACCTTACTTTTTTGCAGGTGAAGCAATCTGGGGAATATTAGCTTGAGAGCAGAACCAGCTTAGACCATCATTTGCTCACTGCTGTCCTCAGCTAAGGCATATCTTGTTGCTATATTGCTATTTTTCCATCTTAAGATTAGCAAGGCTTTTCAGCCTCTAAATATTTACATTAATCCGGAACTTTCCACGGTTCATTTGGTGGTTTGCGGTGCTGCCAAAATTCAGAAATGTTTTAATTCTAGATATTTTTAAAAGAATTATTTTCACAGGATTTGATAAACTAAGGGAGGAAATAATCCCTATCGTTCTCTATCTGACTTTCATCTGTGAATGTTTAACCTCCCCCCCACTTTTTTTAGCTGGGTGATACAAGAGCTTCAATAGAAGCTGTGCTACTTTGGGTTGTAAGTGGTGCACACAGTAGCAAAGAAACAAGCTAGTTTAAACATTTTTTAAAAAACATCTCCTTCATCAGCTATGGTTGGCAATAAATCATAAGGGGAAGGGATAAGAAAAAACAGAAGTTTCATCCAACTACCCACTTAAGAAGCTGGCAGGCCACAAGATTAAATGAGCTTTGTAATATTTTTTGTCTACAGGTGGCACAGAAGGTGGCAAGGAAGCCAGTCAAATTAAGTCAAATCTGGATAGCCATGACAAACAACAATAACATGTTTTCAAGCAAGAGCAAACCAGAAAGTTCCTGCCTTCGCAGGCAAGTGAAGTTGGTGAGTTTACACACCATACTAAGCCATGAATTGGTAAGTGACAAATATTTGGTTTTGTACATTAGGCCATCAGATGTTCGTTAGTGCCAAAAATGGGAGTGCAACCTCTGTTTTTAACAAAATAACAGAGTTGGAAGGGACCTTAACAGATAATCAGAGTTGGAAGGGACCTTATAGGTCATCTAGTCCAGCGGTCACCAACCGGTGGGCCACGGCCCACCGGTGGGCCGTGAGAAAATTTTGGTGGGCTGCAGAGAAATCTCACCCCCAGAGCACCCCCCCAAGCAATTAATCCAGGCTGCGCAGAAACACAAGGCTGCGCCACCCACATGACCCGCGGGAACCCTCCCTGCCCACTCACTCCTTACCTGGCAAACTTGCCTGCTAAATTGCTATTTTTCCTTTTTTTCCCCCCAGCCATCATCTGTTCTGCTGTGCTGGGAGATTTAGATTAGCTAGGAAGTAGGAAATGGTTGGATTTCTTGCTTTCTAACTAGTCTTTAGATCTTCAGCAAAGCTGAACCTTCCTTAGGACTGAAGGTTCTATTATTCAGTGCAGACTCACGGCAAGCAAATTTTATGTGACAGACTCGGGTAGCCGATGGCAGATAGATAGATCAATGAATGATTCTGTGAGCAACTCAATCTGCCTGCCTGCTTTGCCTGATTTTGGGTAAAAGTTGCTCTTTTTTTAAATAAAAAAATCAATATTTATATAAATATTTATAATATTTACATACAAGCCATGCCCAGCCAGTCACATGACCACCAAGCCACACCCACACATTAGACCATGCCCACAGAACCAGTTAGTGGTCCCTGGCATTTAAAAGTATGAGTTTGGTGGTCCCTGAGGTCCAAAAGGTTGGCGACCCCTGATCTAATCCAACCCCTCCACCCAAGCAGGAGACCCTACACCATTTCTGACAAATGGCAATCCAACCTCTTCTTGAAGGTCTCAAGTGATGCTGCTGCCACAACTTCTGAGGGCAATTAGTTCCAATGGTTGAAGACCTTGGAGATCTTCTAGAATCTAGACCAACCCCCTGCTCAGGCCAAAGACCCTATGTAATTTCAGACAAATGGTTGTCCAATCTCTTCTGAAAAACCTCTAGTCTTGTAGCACACACAAGTGCAAGTCAATCCACTGATTAATTGTTCTAACTGTCAGGAAATAGTTTCTATCCATTGTTTTTTGTCCTGCCTTCAGGTATTTTGGAGAATAGGTTGATTTCCTCTTCTTTGGGGTAGCCACTTAGATATTGGAACACTGCTATCATGTCACCTCCAGTCCTTCCTTTCATTAAAATAGGTAAAGGTAAAGGTTCATACCTGCTGGTCATTTCCGGCTCTAGGGGGCGGTGGCTCATCTCCATTACAAAGCCGAAGAGCAAGTGCTGTCTGAAGACATCTTTGTGGTCATGTGGCCGGCATGACTCAATGCCGAAGGCGCATGGAACGCTGTTACCTTCCCACCAAAGTTTTTTCTACTTGCATTTTACATGCTTTCGAACTGCTAGGTCGGCAGAAGCTGGGACAAGTAATGGGAGCTCACTCTTATTACACGGCACTAGGGATTCGAACCGCCGAATTGTCAACCTTTCTGATTGACAAACTTAGCATCTTAGCCACTGAGCCACCATGTCCCCTATTCATTAAAGTAGATATGCCCAGTTCCTGCAACCATTCTTCATATGTTTTAGTATCCAGTCCTCTTTATTGCCGTTCTCTTAACTTTTGATTCATTGGGGTGAGTCCTTCCTAAATTTATTTTTCTAACCATTAAGTGGGCTCCTGTTACTCTTGTCTGATTGTTTCCTAGACAGCATGTCTTCTCCCCCTTTCTCCCAAGGTAGCTCATACTTTTCATTAGATCTGCAGACCCTCATGTGCCAATTGTGTCCAATAAATGTAGTGGACATAACTTAGTTTTATAAACAACATGTTACTTGGTGTGGTTTGTCCATTTTATATTTATTTATTTTTGTAGAGTCTGGTTGCTCTCTGAGCTTGGTAATTTGCTTTGGGTCTCTATATAGCCATGGGAAAATAGTTGTAGAACTTCCAGCTAGCTAGCTAGAAGTATCATCTTCCCACTTTCTGGATTCAAAGGATGCTCCCGCCTCCTGCTGGCCATTACATCCACCATAGCCCATTTTTTCTGACCTTGCCTTCCTTCTTTCACAAGATTTCTTCCAAAGATAAAATAATTCATGCCTCCTCTGCCATACTGACAGGAAAGGAAAAACACACTTCTGAAGCATAAGCACTGCTGCATGTTTAAGGCCTCCCATAATCAGAACCAAGCACATTTATAGTCAACGTGGCTAGAAAAGAACTGGTAAAAGGAACTGAGAGTCAGGCAAACAGCTGCATGAAAATCCTTTCTATCTACCAGAAAGGCAAATCTGAACAACTGTTTAATTAAAGGTGAAAAGTACATTATGAACAAAAGGAGCCATATGTCATCCATCTTGTGCAAGCATTGCAAAGGGAAGGAAATATATCCCTTTTGTGTTTCCTTTCAAAATGACTGATGTGTACAGAGAGTGATCCTGAATGGCCCAGTGTGGCTTGTGCTATTGAGCAAACAGGCCAGATCAACAGGCTGGATCAGTTAATATGGAACTACTAGATGCTTGTTTAACATGCACAGTGTTTGCACATTACACAAATTATGAAAAGCTATTGATGAGCACTACTAATTACTCTCTCTACAGAAATGACAATCCTTCACTTTTTTTTTTAAAGGAATCTTTCAGCCTCTAGGATATGACTGAGGTTTTAAAACAGATCTTGCAAGCTGTTTTTGTTTTTTATCTTTTCATTTCTAATGCTCACATGAAATGGATGGTTAGTAATTTATTTCCCAGCAGAATTATCTAATCATTTCCTAGCTTTTATCCTCAAATAGCTGTTAAAGAAAACCCTCATAATAACAGACACCATGCACCAGTACTTTGTAAGTCACTATTTCTGTTATTAATTCAAACAGTCTTGGACTTTAAGAGAGCTAATTTCAATAAACTTAGAGAGAGAGCTTGGGAAGGATTCCATGAATGAGAATCCTCAAAGGGAAAACAACTCAAGAAGCTTGGGAAAATTTTGAAAAGTGAGATTATAAAAGCCCAGTCTAGTAGAATACCAAGGAAGAAGAAAAATAACCATTCTCAAAAGAAACCAGCATGGCTGCATGAAGAACTCTCTGATAAATTGAAAGTCAAAAAGGACAAGTATAAAAAGTGGAAAGAGGGGAACATAACTAAGGCAGAATATTAGCAAATAGCCTGAGCCTGCAAAGAGGAAGTGAGGCAAGCTAAGGCTCATAATGAACTAAGGCTTGTGACAAAAGTTAAAAAAAAACAAATAAAAAAAACTTCTTTCAACATGTTAAAAACAAGAAAATAGTCAAAGAAACCAATTGGTCCATTGGTGACAAGTAACAGGGAGAAAACAGAACTACTTAACTCATGTTTTACAACTGTCTTTACACAAAGGAAAAAAACAGCCCAACCTATCAAAAACAGCACTGCAAAGATCGGATTAGGAACACAAGTTAAAATAGGGAAGAAAATGGTAAGTGGCTATCTGTCCACCTTAGATGAGTTCAAATCACCAGGAACCAGATGGATTTCATCCCAAAGGTTCAGAAAGAACTGGCAGACATGACTTCAGAACCACTGAACTATATTTTTCAAAGATCCTGAAGCACCGGGAAACTGCCAGAGGACTGGGAAATGGCTGATGTTATGTCTGGGCGGTGGGTCCCAAGGAGAGACGAGGCTCGAAGTAGTGACAACAGCTCTTTATTAGGAAACCAGATACTGAGACAAGACTCCTAGCCGAGGCAGCTCCTTTTATAGAGCTGGCTGCGGCTAGGCAGCCTATGACATGCATTTGAGCTTGCCGCGCTTGGTTTTACCCAATCGCGGCAGCCGAATAAGAACCAATCAGAACGCTTAGTTTTGTCCAATCACGGCCCAGCTTTTCCGGACCAATAGGAATGCAGGCCTACAAGCCGGCTAGTATGGAACAGCTGATGTAGTTCCCATCTTCAAAAAAAAAGGGGGGGGGGACTAGATCCAGTAAACTACAGACCTATCAGCCTGACCTCAATACCAGAGTTCTGGAAAAGATAATCAAGCAACGAATCAGCGAACACCTGTAAGCAAGAGATGAATAAAATGCAACATTGTTTTAAAAAAAAATGCTTAAATAATCATAGATAATTGGAAATGAGCTAAATAGAAATCAGTTAAAATTGAAGGGAAATAAAAGGAAAGAGCTACCCCCTCCCCCACAAAAAAAATCTCCATAGAAGACAATACGTTGATCTACCCCTCAGTTTAGAGAAACTCCGCCATTCCTCAAAAATGCACAATTTACCAAGCATGTACCAAAAACAAAAATAACAAAGACAAAACAATGGACTTAACCACATGGAACAAGAGAGGTTAAACTGAATGCATAATTTCAGATGAGACCTATTACTGATTGCTTTGGATGGCTGGGTCTCAGAGGTGGTATTCAGCAGGTTCTGACCAGTTCTGGAGAACCAGTAGCGGAAATTTTGAGTAGTTTGGAGAACTGGCAAATACCACCTATAACTGGAGATTTTATAGTATCTTTCCCTTGCCATGCCCACCAAGCCATGCCCACCGAACCGGTAGTAAAAAAAAAAATTGAATCCCACCACTGCTGGGTCTGAATGATAAAGTTCTCCGCTCACATGCTTAGAATTCTGTTCAGTGATGAGATTCAATTTTTTTCACCCCCGGTTCTATGAGCGCGGCTTGGTGAGCATGACTCAGGGGTGTGATTCAACCGGTGTAACAATCGGTATGGTGAGCACGCGCTTTGCATGAGCACCAAGGGTTTACTACTGACCTTCTCCTGAAATCCTGCACTCTGCCTGTGTGTTAAACAGCTGATGCAGCAATCTGCTGTGCCACATGAAGCAGCTGAGCTTGAAAACCAGGAAATAAAGGTCAGTATACAGCTGGGGCAGGGAGGGGCAGGCCCAGTAGCTGATCGTCGGAGTGAACCAGTTCGCTCACAGATGATCCTCGGAGCTACCAGTTCGGCCGAACTGGGCCGAACTGGTAGAATGCCACCCCTGATTCTGTTTCAGCCTTAGTGGACAACCAGCTAAATATGAGCCAGCAATGCACAGCAGCAACAGTCAGGGGTGGGATTCTACCAGTTCGCACCTGTTCGCTAGAACCGGTTGTTAACATTCTAAGCAGTTCAGAGAACCGGTTGTTAGAAGAAATTACTGGCCTAATCCTGTAAGGAAGGCAGGAAGAAACATTCTGGTGTTGCTTACAGTAACTGCCTCTCCATTAACCTTATTACATTCTTGGCAGGACTAGACTTCCTGTCTCAGGAACCTCTCTGGAGTTTTCTTTCCTTCTTTGGCTGGTACTTTGCTTGTGTGGCGTGACCATTCAAAGTTACAATGGCGCTGAAAAAAGTGACATGACCATTTTTCACACTTATGACTGTTGCAGCATCCCCACAGTCCTGAGAGGCCAGGCAAAGAGATGCATGCCTCGATGTGAGTGATATTGATTGGCCACACCTAGCCAATAACATGACCACCAAGCCATGTCAACCCACTCACATGACCAGCAAAGCACGCCCACCACCTAAGCCATGCCCACAGAACCAGTTGTTAAAAATTTTGAATCCCACCCCTGGCAGCAGCCCACGGGTGGGGCCTTAAGCCGGCCCCCGGCGTCGTTTGTTCCCTTTAAAAGTTGGCCTAGATGGCAGACCGGGTGGGGGCTGAGGGTGGGGGCTGTAGCAAAGGCCGGGTGTGGCCTTGAGGGCGCGAGATGGCGCTTCTAAAGCTCCTGGCCCAAGGTGGTGGACGAACAGGAGGCCGGAAAGGCGGGGCCCCAATGGACGCTGCTCTCGGGTGTGGGGGTCTGGCCTCAAGAAGGTGGGCCTGGTGGTGGGGCTCGCTGGGGTGGCGTGCTTGGTCCCTCCAACTCTCTGTTTCGTTCCCTTCTGGGTTTCAATAAGGCCCTCTCCTGCCCCGGTCCCTTCTCTGATTCCTACTTTGGTCTGAAAAAGAAACTTTTACATGGGAGGTGGTTTCCCTTCTTGTGCATTTGGTCGGAAAGATTCGTCGCTTGGCTGGCCATCACTAAATTTGGGTGTTGGGCCTGGCCTGTCAATTACAGATACAGTAATTACAGGTTACACTTCTGATGCTCAGCCATAATAAGGCTTTCTTGGTTTGGGGCTAGTAAGATATGTGAATCCAATTATTGTAATTTGTAAACATTATAATTGACTTCAATTTGAGGACTGATAAGAGTCTAGCTAGTGTAAAGGAACTGGAGGAATAGAAATCTTGCCTTATCAAGGTCAAGTATGACCTTCCAGAGCTTCACCTAATTTCAGTAAAGAGCTTTCATCTTAATAAAATATAATTTTAAAACAATTGAATGCTTGTGCCTTGTATATATGGAAATACTGTACATAAAATAGAACTCTCTCTTAAGGAATGGAACCTTTTGAAATATTACCATTTTCATGGCAAATCAATAATAAAATACTTTTTTTAAAAAAAGCCATGGATTGAAAATGTATGTACAACAGCAGATTCCAACAATATATTTAGCATATTCCACACCTGCCACAAATATTTTCTGTGCAACATGGCAAATTATATATCTTTATATAAAGTATCTATATCTATATTCATATCAATATCAATGTCATTTTAACTTAGCAATAAAAAATGAGAGCAACATACTTCTACCTTAACATTGTAATAAATATTAAAATAATTTATATTCCATCCTTACTCCCACAAATAAATTAAAACATTAAAGGTATCAGATTAGAAACCAAAAGAGTGTGAGATCCAGTTCTGCTTTAGGCATGAAACCAGCTGGGTGATTTTGACCTAGTCTCTTTCTATCACTCTCTCTCTGTCAATCAGTCAAGACAAATTCAAAGACACACACACAAAAATGAATATTATAAATGTTATTCCTAAATAGACTGAAAATAGAATATTTATAAATCTCCTTTTAAATTTAAATTCATCTTACTCCGGGCAGGCTATAAACCACTTCCTCATGCGAATAATTTAATTACACTTTTCAGAGTATTATAATTGTAGCCTTATTCAAACTTCTTTGGCTATCTTAGACATGTTTTTAATTGGTTTAAAATAAAAAAAATAATGGTCCCTTCAGCTCTATCACTGTGCTGCTAATAAGCAAACTCTTTTGTTTAACACTTTTGTCCCATCCAAATCCCCAGATCAGAAATAAACCTTACCTCCAGAAAACAATGCTCATTAGCTAAGACAAAATCTTTCTTGAATGCCAATCCATCCAAAATAGCCCAAAATATCACTAATCAGCCATTCAACTTCAATTAACTGAAGCGGAGTCCAACCAAGTCTGAATTTCATTTGCAGTCTGATGCAAAGTCTTAACTAACACAATGACGTCAGTATTAAGTATTCAGACAAGATAAGCTGATGATAAATCTTTCCAGGCACAAGTTTGCTTGCAGTGTGGAGGACGTTAATGGGTTTTTTGAAAGAAAGAAAGAAAGAAAGAAAGAAAGAAAGAAAGAAAGAAAGAAAGAAAGAAAGAAAGAAAGAAAGAAAGAAAGATCAAAAGTGTGTCAAGACCATGAAAATAAATATGCCAAAAATAAGGCAGATAGTTATTACTATTAAATTTGTGTATCTTACAACTGAAAGCACATTTCTCATGTTGTGTATGAAAAGTTTAAATATTGAGATCTAATTTAATATTGAAATTTACTTACTTAATAACCGTCCGACAGTGGATTGTTCCTGATTAAAAATAATCTAAATGAAAATATGCAAAATGATTTATTTAAGTTTGTCCCTGGACTGCAAAATTACAGAAGCATTTCAAGCATATTGATGATATTACACACTAATATAACTCTTAAATCATGATTGTATATCCACAGAATTTAATTTTCAGTTTATCATTAGGGCTCGTGATACTTAATATTTAGTTAGTATTTAATTGGTAAATCAGGTGATGGTTTTGCTCAACATCTGCACCAATGTTTCCAAAAATAGCCATTTTAAAAGCCGTTTGCAGACAGGGATTTACCTATAACCAGTTTGTCTCCTTTCATACAGTGCTGTAGAACTGAGAAGTTTTATGATTCAATTCTACAATCAGAAAAATGTACCCAGCAATTTCAGTCTACCAATAGTATAGTATCAATCAGTAGAATGGATTCCTTTGAATCTGGAGGTGGGTGTGGAAGAAAACCACTGTTGTAGGAAGGCAAGTCCCATTGCAATGAGATGTCCGCTTGTGTAGAAGCAGTTTAATAGGATCATTAATGTGCTACTCAGAAATAAGCTCTATTGAATTTAACAATAGTTACACACATGCAAGAATACAACTGAATCGCAATATCAAAAGCTATCAGTCGCCATTATATGTTATTCTGAACGTGAGCATCTTTCCAGGTTAATACAGAGTTAATTACCTTTTGCAATGCTAATATTTTTTGAATTTGCTTTGATTTGTCAGCTTATCAGTTAAAGGCTATTATGCCTGGTTTTGAAAGCACTGCTTTTCTAAGGATCAGAGCGTTGTGGACAGGTGCTTCTTGTTTATCCTGGCAACAGCCAAAGGTTGCTATGCAGGCCTACTGGCAAAAAGAAAGGGATTTCTTTTGGCCAGGAGAGGAATATAGCAAGTTATTTTCATGTTTCAAAGCCAGAACACTTTCCACCAAGTTTCTTTAAGGAAGCATGCTAAACTGCAATAATATTCATACTTAACATTGACAGTGTTAATTGATTTGTTAGCCTTTTAAGGTTTTAACAGTGTTCAAGAAATTAGGTTTCCTGCCTGTTCTTTTTGCATAACGTGTGTGTGTGTGTGTGTGTGTGTGTTCAATCCATTTCAAAACAATATTGATTGAAACAAAATAGTATTCTTCTGTCAAATTGCAAAGGCATCTTCCCAAAGGTATTGGACTACAAATACCATTATCCCTATGGGAGAATGGCTAGGGAAGGATGGTTTATACTTATAGCAATGCCCAGCATATGATCGCTGGTTAAGGATCACTCAAGGCCAATATTTAAAATACAGCTTCAATCAGATCAATATCAGACTGGATTTCAAAGTTCAGCTCCCTCAATCACAGTCTCAGCATATAAAATGGACACACCATTGATTTCCAAATATAAGACTGTTACTTATCACAGACACTGCACATTGTAACATGAAAGTAAAGCAACATGTATAAATTTCCCCATGTGATGGAATTTTTATTTCTTAGTCAAGAATGACTCTCGTTTTCCAAACAGGAAGCATCAATTTATATCTTCTGGATTCTCAAGGGATGCATACATGTACAAAACGCACACGCGCACGTGTGCGCGCGCACACACACACACACACACACACACACACACACAAACCTCTGTAAAACCTAAGTCTAAAGAACAAGTCTCTAAGCCTACAGTAGCATTTTTGCGTCTTTGCCATATCCTGCCTTTTGTTATTACCAAAAAAAATCTTGGTAATTCAAATGCTAGAATATTTTCTGCTCCCATTTCATTTGATTCTATGAATTACCTTGCCCTTGAGTAAAAGTATTTGTTTGCAGGATGCATGCATTCTAACTTATCACTCTCCATTTTTTGTTGATCCTTCATTTTCTAAGAATCACTCTCTCCCTCTGTGTCTGTCTCTCTCTCTCTCACACACACATTTTCTTTCTCTTTCTTTTGCTCGATCTGAAGTTTGCATAATCTCTTAGTTAACACGCTTATATTCTATAGGCATTTTTTCCTTCATCATAGTTTCACCATACCTTTTCATTCATATTTAGTTTCCTTTTCTGCGTAGCCATATAAATTATCATACAACAGAAAGTATTACTCATGTCAACTTAGAAATTCTTCACAATATCTGAGAACCCAACTGATTATCTTAATTGAAATTACACATTTTTTATTCTTACAAACATAAAATTTCTCTCTTCTCTAAGACATCTTATTTTTAAAACAGCCTCAATGAATGGGGTGAAGGCTACAGTCAACTATGTGAATGTTGACTAGTGTGCACGGATTATAATTTTCAGTCAAAAAGTTGGCATAATTCATATTACAATCTCAGACAGGCCCACTAATTCAACCCAGCTGGCTTCCCGGTTGAAAATCAATTACAAACAAACCGGTTATAGCAGTTTGAGTTTTTCTCATTCTCGATTACAAAAAACACTGAAGTCTGGTTTTCTAGTTCCTTCTGGTTAGAGGACTGATTCCTGCTAAATAATCCCCAAATGAGGGGCAGGTTGGGTCATTTCTGGGTCTCTTTCTGAAATGAGGGGTTAAGAGACAAGGTGGAGTTGGCACAACCTGGATCTTAACTATCTGTTGTATTTTAAAGTGGCTTCAAATATCTGCTCTAATATGTGGTGGGCGGCTGTATTTGGAGATGATCCATATATTAATCTGTTTTTCTTCCAAGAACCTTGGACAAAGAGTCTAATCCAGAGGTCTTCAAACTTGACAACTTTAAGACTTGTGGACTTCAACTCCCAAAGTTCCTCCTCCAATCATGTTAGCTCAGGAATTCTGGGAGTTGAAGTCCACAAATCTTAAACTTGCCAAGTTTGAAGACCCTTGGTCTAATCAGTAACTATTACATTGTTGTATCTTTTTAGGACAAAGTTCAAGAGATTGTATTCCTTAGGATTTGTCAGCCAACGTTAAACAGCATCAATATATCCATTATCAATACATATTCGGTTGAGTTATCCATTACTGAACGATAAATGACAACTGAAATAGTAAAAGTATCAAGCAACTGATTTGTTGAATAGTGGATTCAACCTTACTGGGAACTGTGATTCTATTGGTGCTAGGGTTACACATGTCAATGTGTGTACATGGAGGATCCTTTTCATACCATCTTCCAAAAAGTGTCACAGTTAGAACAGCTTGAGGGGTATCATTCTGACTGACCAGTTGTCCATCTTTCAAAACCTAGGAATGAATGAATTTCAGTCATATAGTTAGCTAGATAAGTTAAGGCATTTTTAAAGTAATAGACTGAGACGTAGTTCTTATAATATACTATAGAGAAGATCCCAGAGTGACAACCCACATATTTGGATAAGGTTGGAAAAGACTACCAACTATGAGAGCCACTGGTAGTCAGTGTAGATCAGGGGTGTCAAATTCAAGGCTTGTGAGGCAGATCCGGCCCACGGGTATTTAGATCTGGCCCACGGGCTGCCCTGGAAACAGCAAAGGACCGGCCCACGGTGCCTCTGTCAGTGAAAATGGAGCAGGCTCTGTTTTCAGCTGGGATGGCCTCTTGCAGCCCTCTGCCAGTAAAAATGGAGCTTGTGGGGGGGCATGCCCCTGAGCTTCATTTTTGCTGGCAGACGGCTGCAGGAGGCCATCCCAGCTGAAAAAGGGGTCACGTCCCGAGGGGTCACACCTCGGCCCAGCCACCCTGGCCATGCCCACCTGGAGCCCCAAGGTCAAACACAAACCTGATGTTGCCCTCAATGAAATCAAATTTGATACCCCTGATGTAGATAATACTGAACTGGATCAAGATGGAGAAATAGTCACAGGACCCCTCTTCAGGGGACATGGGGATTAGGGCTGCTGGGAGATTTAATTGAGCAACTTCTAACATCTACAAGTTTCTTATTCCTGAATTCAATAAATGTGGAGAAGCCACAGTTAGCAATGGGATTTTAAGCTCTATGTGAAAAAAAAAAAACCATAGGACAAACATCATCTGATGGATCTTATTTTGGCAACATTCAGGCAGCTTTTGGAGCCATGCAATGTGTTTAATACAAATTGCTTACTCGCAACAAGACAGTTTAAAAGCTGAGTATTTAGAAAAAGACATTCTACACTATTATATATGACATAATCTAAAATTGTAGATTACACTCTACAGATGTAGGTAGTTCTCAGTTTACAACTGTAGTTGTGCCTGGAATGTGACTGTGCCCAATTTTATGACACTTTTGCAGCAATCATTGAGTGAATCACCTCGGACATTAAGCAATCTCTACATTTGTCAAGGGAATCCATTGTCCACAATGGGTGGTTTTTGCGGGAAACCCAAAGTAAATACCGTTTGCTAGCAAAAAAAAATATTCTTCATAAAGCGTGATGGCCATGTGACTATGGGACACGGGCAAAGAGCTATCAATGCAGCGTGGTTGCCAAATGCCCAAAATGAGATGGTGTGATTGTGGACGGGCCCCAGCCATTGGAACTTTGAATCTGGGTCAGAAGTAGCCCTGGGGAGATCAGCCTTAACTTTGAACGATTGCTAAGTGACCAATCGTAAATCAAGGACTGCCTGTGTGTACAACCAGTTATGTAATACTGTATAACTATTACCTGTATGGACTGATTTACTTCATTCAAAAGGTAAATAATTGTTACCTATATTCTGTTGCATAGAAAATAACATATTTTCTGTCCTTCCCATTTTAAATAGAGAAAAGACTGCCCCAATCTCCTCTGCTTCCTGAAGGAGCGAAATAGGAGGAACACAATTCAGTTTCCTCCTTCTGATATAAACAATCCAGTATTATTTTTTATGTATACAGGATTTTCTTTGGCTTGCTTACACACACAGACACAGACACAGACACACACACACAGAGGGGTGGGATTCTACCAGTTCTGTCCGGCTCTACAGAACCAGTAGCTCTGAAGAACAGCAGACACAGAACTGGTTCTGTGTCTGCTGCTGTTTTGGCCAACCTGCCCGCCCGGGCTCTTACCTGACCTTTATTTCCTGCTTTTTCAACCACAGCTGCTTTGCATGACACAGCTGCGGTTGAAAAGCAGGGCTTTTCCAACCGCTGAGCACCTGCATGAAGCACTGCTCAGCTGTCCGGGCAGCTCAGTAGGTTGTAAATTGCACTCACGTGACTTGCGTGATTTGCACAACTCGCACATGTGCGCACGACACAGAGCAACAGAACCGGTAGTTATACCGGTCGGATCCCATCCCTGTATGTGTACACACACACATGCACACATGCACACACACACACACACACACACACACAAATATATATATACACACACACACACATATATACACCATGTAGATCCATCTCTGCTCTATACAAGTGTACCACATGTAACAATGTGGTGTGGCCTTCACCCAAACTCATAGATCAAGCAAGGCACTCAAGTAAAAAACACAGTGAGAAACTTCATTTTTCTCACAATTCAAATTGGGCTTCCAAAAAGTGACCAAAACAGCTCCTTCTGAGCCTTATTAAGGAATTTGTTTCTGCACTTCTTCTATTCTAGCCCAGTTTGGTTCATACCCACCCTAACAATATTTGTGTTCTAAAGATGGAAAAATACTGGGGTACGATTCAATGATGGGATTCACATTTTTTTACTACCAGTTCTGTGGGTGTGGCTTGGTGGGCGTGGCAGGGGAAGGATACTGTAAAACCTCCAGTCAGAGGTGGTATTTGCCGGTTCTCTGAACTACTCAAAATTTCCGCTACCGGTTCTGCAGAACTGGTCAGAACCTGCTGAATACCACCTCTGGTACTCATACAGTATTTTAAGATTTTTAAAGTGAATATAAAACATTAAATCAGGAACTTTTAGGTTTAATGGACAAAATAGCTTGAAAAAAATATGAAACTTTGCTCCTTGATAGCAGCCAAAATACTTTATGCACAAAAATGGAAAGATATATTAATTCTCACAAGGGTGACGAATGGTAGGAAAACTGATGGATTTAGCAGAGATGGCTAAATTAACTGCTCTAATCGAAGAAAAGTATTCATTCAACTTTCTTTCTGCTTGGAAAATGCTTCTGGATGTTGTTTTTGAGATTGGAAAAAAAATGAAACTTTGAAACTTTGGTTTTGCTAATCAGTTAAGTTTGTTGTTATAGAAATATTAAGCATGTAAGAGTCCCAAAAGTGCTTTTTCAAGTAGCAACTGGACTTTCTGGTTTTTCTTTGAAGATGTTTTGCTTCTCATCCAAGAAGTTTCTTCAGCTCTGTCTGGATGGTGGATCAGAGCTGAATAAGCTTTTTGGTCAAGAAGCAAAATGTCTTCAAAGAAAAAATGAGAAAGTCCAATTGCCTCTTGAAAAAACACCTTTGGGACAACCATGACCTGGATGACGGAGAATCTCCATAGACGTAAAAGTAAGAGGTTGAGGTTGTCATGTTATGATGTTATCCTACTATGCTAAAAAAAGTAGGAAGTCGATGCTTTTCTTTTTCCCTTTATCCCACTTTTTTTCCTTTCTCCCTTTCCCTCCCCCATTTCCCCAGTACTTTCATTTTCACTTGTATGTTAGACTTTGATACATTTAACAAAATTATAATTTAAAAAAAAATTACCTGAAACAATCCAGAGGCCAAACGAATCCCACTGAGTAAAACCTCTGGGAAGATGTAGTTTGTGCCAAATGTGCCACTGAGAGAATAAAAGTCAAAAGAGGATTTAGCAGTCTTGGTTGCCTGGCCACAACTTTGAAGGTCCATACTTCCGCACTTCAGCAATGTGCAGATCTGGAAGGAGAAGAAAACCAAACAACATTTGAAGAAGTACTCATGATTGAGAAGCCAAGTTGCTACTATCAGAAAAGGAACCATTGTTTTAATTTCCTCCATAGCAAGGAACCTTTGTGGAACACACTCATGTGAATGTTGGTGGCTGGGGGAGAAGCCCGACTGATTGTTGACTCAGAACTAGCAGATAAAGGCACGAGTTCATCCTGGCATAAGATGAGTGTTTATTTATTTATTTTTATTTTATTTATTTTGTCAAGCAAGTATTAGATAACAGGTATAAATATAAACATGCTTATGAATACATGAAATAGATACAAATAAAAAAGAAAGAAACAATAGGACAGGGACTGCAGGCACATTGGTGCACTTATGCACGCCCCCTACAGACCTCTTAGGAAAGGCGTGAGGTCAATAGTAGACAGTCTAAGGTTAAAGTTTTTGGGGTTTGGGGAAGAAACCACAGAGTCAGGTAGAGTATTCCAGGCATTGACCACTCTGTTGCTGAAGTCGTATTTCCTGCAATCAAGATTGGTGTGGTTAACCATGAGTTTGTATCTATTGTGTGCTCTTGTATTGTTGTGGTTGAAGCTGAAGTATTCATTGACAGGTAGGAGTTCCTGGTGTCATGGTGACCAAGGACTTGCAGCTATATAAATCTCGGTTTTTAAAGGTAGTCCTCGACTTTCAACCACAACTGACCCCAGAATTTCTGTTTCTAAGTGAGACATTTTATTAAGTGAGTTTTGTCCCCATGCTATGAACCTTTCTTGCCAGAGTTGTTAAGTGAATCACTGCAGTTGATAAGTTAGCAACCTGGACGTTAAATGAATCTGATGACCCGATTGACTTTGCTGGTCAAAAGTTTGCAAAAATTGACCGCGTGATCTTGGGACACAGCAATTATCATATGCATGAACCAGTTGCGTCTGATTTTGGATCACATGATCGTGAGATGCTACAAAGGTTGTAACTGTGAAAATTGGTCATGGCTCACTTTTTTTCAGTGCTGTTGTAACTTTTAAAGGTCACTAAATGATCTGTTGTAAGTCAAGGACTACTTGTAGCTGCTGGAAATGTACGTTCTAGTTTCTCTCTCTCCACGTGTTTTTCAAACTCGATACATTAAGATATCTGGACTTTGACTCCCAGAATTCCTGAGCAAGAATGCTGGCTGGGGAATTCTGAGAGACAAAGTCCACACATCGTAAGTTGCCAATTTGAAAACAAACCACTCCAAGATTTTTTTTAAAAATGCCAAGCAGTTCTGATGCTTTGTGCGCTGCTCAGCCTCGGCCAAAGAGAATGGGGATTCAATTGCCTGAGAAATGCCTTTGCAGGTAATTTTTTTTAAAAAAGACATCCTTATACTTGAAAAGCAGTTTGGCATTTGCATGCTGATGAAGCTTCTGCCATTTTTATGTTGCCTTTTAAAAATAACACTAAATCTCCCATAACTTCAATAGACTAAACCCAAACAAAGTGATGATACAACAGTGGTAGGACTCATCTCTGGAGGGGATGAGTCTGCCTACCGAGATGAGGTCGACCAGTTGCTTTCGTGGTGTGGAGAAAATAACTTGGTCCTCAACACCAATAAGACCAAGGAGCTTATAGTGGACTATAGAAGGAACAGATCAAACATCCAGTCCTTGCTTATCAATGGAGACCGAGTGGAGCAAGTGGCCAGTTTTAAGTTTCTCGGTGTTACCCTAAAAGAGGACCTGACCTGGGGTGCCCACATTGTAGCCCTGGTCAAAAGGGCCCAGTAGAGATTATACTACCTGAGACTTCTCAGAAAACAACAACTGAATGAAAAACTGCTGGTGACCTTCTACTGCTGCACCATCGAGAGCATTTTAACATACTGCACCTCTGTATGGTTTGCCAATTGCACAGTGGCAGATAGGAAAACATTCCAGAGGATTAACGTCATTGCCCAGAAGATCATTGGTTGCCCTTTCCCCTCTTTGGAAGAGTTTTATAGCTCCCGCTGCCTTAAGAAAGTTCAAAACATTCTTAAAGATCCATCTCATCCTTTTTTTGAACTATTACCATCTGGCAGATGGTACAGAATAATAAAAACAAGCACATATAGGCTGAAAAACAGCTTCTATCCCAGGGCAGTAGCTCTTTTGAATTCTACTGTATAGTGCAATGTTGGTGTGGTGTTGCGGGTTTTCAGGTTCAATGTGTGGAGTGTGAAGGATGTGTGTTTGTGTTTATTTTCATGGTCATGATGTGCACTGAAGATGGTATTTGATTATGTTGTACGACATGCAATGAGAATAAAGTAAATTAAACAGAATTAATAGAATTAATCTGTCCTAAATATAATTAATACTAAATCATAGTAACTATGATATCTTCTTTTTCCTAGCATATTCCCGCAGGTGCAGGGTCCACTTTTGGGATCATTGAATGCCACTTTGCATGGTCAGTTGTGTCTTCAGGCTTGCATATCTTTGTTGATAGTGTCTTGCATATCTTTGTTGATGGTGTCTTGCTTATCTTTGTTTTGGATGCCTGAGAGGTTGCTGGCCATTGACTTCTAGTTGGTAGGCAGTCTTGGCCACGGAGGAAGGTGCTGCTCTGTGGACATGTCCATATCAGCGGAACTGGCCTTCTCTCTTCTTCTCTATAATTGGTACCACACCAAAATGCTGTCGAATGGTGTCATTTGTGATGTGGTCAAGATGGGAGATGCCCCATATCCAATGGCACGGAGATAGCTTTCGGTCCCTGTTGTTGCTGCCCAGCATTCAGTGCCATACAGTGCAACAGGGCGGACAGTTGTCTTGTAAATCTTAAATTTAAGATGGGTTAACATTCGTCTGTCACATAGCACACCAGTGCGTTCTCACCAATACATCCAGGCTGCACTTACCCTTGCTCACACCTTGCAATTGATGTAGCCATTGCCTTGGAGATGGGAGCCCAGATACCGAAAAATAGCAACTATGATATATCACCCTAAAATGTGAGTCAAACAATACAAGCAGCAGTAGCAGAAAAGTTAACAATAGTCTAAATAGCAAATGCATTTCAGATCAGTGTGCTTATTGATTAAAGTATCCAGAGAAATAAATATATCTCTGCCAGGTTCCAAAAAAAAATCAATGTCTCCCAGAGCTGCCTGGAGTTCAATAGCACAGAAAGAAGGGGAGGTAAAGTGAGATGAAGGAATAGTCAAAGCTAATTGAGAAAAGCTATTCCAAAGAGGAATACCATCACTGGAGCTACCAATGGAAAAGCCTGTTCCTAGATGATTGCGTATTTATTTCAGTACAAAATTCCAAATTTATGGTGGACCTCAGCTTGGGAGAAACAGCATATCATCTCAAACACAACTTCTGATTCCATACATTTGGTAGGCTCCAGGGAGCCATCAGCTTTACTGTACAGGTGGGCCAGCATTCTGTGCAAAACAAATGCTTAAGTCTCCTCTAATAGCATTGGGTCTATTCAAATATTCACAGCTTATTGGCTCCTTATCAATACTTCCAGTGACCGTTATCCAAACATATCCTTGCAATGTATTCTTTCATGATTAAGTACCAGTCAGACACCAAATGTATCAATGAATATATATGGCTCACTCATTAGAATCCAGATGACTATACTTTCAGGGATCATTTCTATAGTATCCAACTAGACAAATTAAAAGATAAAACTAAATACTGGTCCTATTCTTATGGCAGTCAGTGTCAATGTCCTACAGGACATGGTAATAAAGTTTCCAGAACTCTGTGTGATCCTCCAAGGAGTAAGAAACGTAGGACTTACTTTTCTTCCTGCTAATAGATACTTTCATTCATCATGAGCATGATGCAGCCACAAAGTGATCGAATATTTAAACTAGACAATTATTCCAAGTGAGATAACGAAAATAAAGTGCTGAAGTTTATCTAGACCAAGGGTCTTCAAACTTGACAAGTTTAAGACTTGTGGACTTCAACTCCCAGAATTCCTGAGCTAACATAACTGGAGGAGGAATTCTGGGAGTTGAAGTCCACAAGTCTTAAAGCTGTCAAGTTTGAAGACCCCTGATCTAGACAACAACCTGCAAATGTAGTGGGCATCTTGTCTTTTACCTTTCCGTCTAGCGTTTTACCCCATAAATAAAAGAATACCTGTAAGTAATATTGTCCTTCAACCTCATGAAGACCATCGAATGCCCCTAGCACGTAAAGTTCACCTTCTTCTTGTTTCATCATCCTGTAGCTTAAATGGCAGCAGAGACTTTTCTGGCACACAGTAAGATTGTCAGCTTCTTTTCCAAGGGTACATAAGGTGAAGTCATCATGGAAAATAAATCCAGAGAAAGTAGGGCCCTCATGAAACCCTTCAACAGTTGTGGCATACAAGCTCCAGTTAACAGTAGGAAGAGGGGTGGGAAAACGAGAAGGATGGGAATAGATTTCTGCAACCAAAAGGTGCCCATTCATTGATTCTGCATCATAATGATAGGCTTCCGATCTGGATGGTGTATAGATACCACTGCCTAAAAATGACGAGAATAAAAGCCATTTTTCTTATCATGTCTTTGCAAGACATACAGTATACATTATCTCTTCTATTCTACCCCAAAACATATTTAAGAAAACACCACCCACCCCCAAAACACACATATTTAACTCTGAAAAAAGACCAGAAAATGTATTCATATACACAAGAATTCACCTTCTCTTTTCCTTTTTCTACTTTGATGAGCAAGAATAGAATAGGAAGAATATTCAATATGCTTTAGGAACAAATAGAGGCCCGGGCTTTCACAAAAATTTAAAGAAAAATGGTATTTATGATCAGCAATGCAAAGAAACAAAGCAAAACTTGGCTACTGCAGGATCCTATCTGGGTCAGTCATTGGAACCAGCGGTTTTGTCTTCCAAGCTTTCGAACTCATATTGAAGCCCTTTCTCAGGGAACTTCTCTCTAGCAGAGTATGCACCTTGGGTTGTCCTGTGTATGGTATTTAATGGTGCCTGTTGTATGTGGCTTTTTAGATGTTGATTGGGGTGTTGTTTATTAAGTTGTTAGCTGTTTGTTTCTACTGCCAAGCCCTCACATGCTAAGTTTTTGTCCCATGTAAATAACAGACAAAGAACAGCCCAACATACACACTCTGCTAGAGAGGAGTTCCCTGAGGATGGACTCCAGTATGAATCCAGAAGCTCAGAAGACAAAACCACTGCTTCCATTCACAAACCCAGATTGGATCCTGCAACATTATCCTGGGTCACGTACATTCACCTTCATTCGTAGGCTATCACTGTTTACACAGCCAATCAGAGATTATTTGTAGAAGTCCAATAAAGAAAGAATAAGACTGTACTCTGTATACTACAGTGATGGCAATGGCTTCCCTCCTCTTGAATTTCTGTCTGCAAGGACCACACCAGCGTATCTTCATTTTGGCAAGGGGGCATTAAAGGATTTCTCAAAGAAGAGACTTTTCAACCAGCTGGAGATTCTCAACTGTTGGGTGAATAGAACCAAATACCAATCAAATCTTTTATCTCAACCAGTACATTACCTGTCATATTGAGGATAGGATTATGAGTATTAGCTGCCAGAACATTGGCACGCATGCCCATGGCCCAAGCTGAATGGAATTCGATAGCAGTTAAATGTGGGAGGACATTCATCCAGGCTGTCGGGAAAAGGATAGTGTCCACAGAGAGCTGGGTTATGAGGGTTACAGCAGGATCATGGAAGAGAATATCAAAGCAAGTGAAGAGGCCAAATTTTCCAAAGGCAGTATCGAAGGTTGCAAGTTCAGGCTCTTTAGGGAAATCAAATTGTTGCTCCCCCTTAAACAGGTTAAACTGTTAAAAAGAGAACACATTTAGGAAAGAGGTGGGGTGTTTTTCAGTGAACGTATGAACAACGTAACACTGACTTAAAGCCACCTTGCAAGTCATTTTAACTGAAGGTGAAAGTGTAATGCATTTTAAAAAAAGAAGGGAAAAAAATCCCAAAACTTCTTTAAATTTGGATGGACTGGTTTCCCAGAACCTCTGTGCCTATTAATAATGTAGTATCAGCACCCATTACAAGGAGAAGATCTTCTTTATGTAACTGAGAGATACATTTATAGTGGTCTCCTGCATTTTCACACAGCTTGGTTCCAGTTGTGCTGGAAAACAAACCTCTGCTATTATCTGTTTTAAATATTTCACTTAGGACTCATTTTTGGTTTCAAAATTGGAATAATCTTGATTATATACAGCATGTTATATCATTGGGTACAACAAGATCTAGAGGAACTCTTAAAAATGGGGCTATCTGGTGGCTTCTGTTCTTTGTGATTGTGATGACAGGCAGACAACAACACATATGTGTACCTGCCCTTTGTGTCCCAACGTGTACATATTTTAATCTTGTATTTTACATTTTAAATAATATGTCATATAGTATGCCTTATTTTAATTGTGATACTTCTGACACAAATAAACAACAAACATCATTGGAGGAAAACATAATTATTACCTAAGTACATTTCAGTGGTGGGATTCAAATATTTTTACCACCAGTTTGGTGGGTGTGGCTTGGTGGGTGCATGCATGCATCAAACGTGCACTTTGTGCAGGTGCAAAGGCATTTGTGCAGGCGCAGAGGTGTTCTAACTCACCTCCTGCAAGCCTGCTCTCTCCCGGTCTCTTCAGCAGCTGCCATGTGGCACTCTGCTGTGCCATACAAAGCAGCTGCACTTCAAATTCAGAGGATAAAGGTGAGTATGGGAGCCCAGGTGGGCAGGTGGTCCCAACAGCAGAGTGGCGGAGGGAACAGGTTCGGTCTCCGCTGCTCATTGCCGCTACTGGGCCGAACCGGTAGAATAGCACCACTGGTACATTTGATACTGAATTGCATTCCAAAACTATGGAAGTTGATATTATGAAGAGCTCTGGCTCTATTAAGACTGGGATTCAACTAAATAATTAGTCTGGATAGGTGGAAAAATGCTTCAGGTGTCAAAGAACAGATGTCAAAGATGTGTATTTCTTAGTTGATTTTGGAGTATCTTTATATTGTAAAAACGAGAAGAGAGCAATATTATTTCCACAATTAATAACAAGAGTAAAAGTTAAGGTAGTGGTACTACTTATTTTTCTCTTTTTCCATTTTAAGTTTATTTTTTGTCTTTTATTGTATTTTTGCTTTTGTATTATTTTTATCTACATTACATTTCTGTAATAAAAAAGGAAACTAAAAAAGGAGGAAAGAAAGAATTGAAAAAATGAAGGAAAGAAAGAGAGAAAGAGAGAGAGAGAAAGAAAGAGAGATCTATCAAATTAGAACTGCATTTTATTGGATGCCCAAAATTCTCTTCTACCCTATATATCTGTTATGCTAAATCACATTTTCTACAGGTAATTCATTATCCCTCTGAAATCTCAAACTTGGAATATGCTCCAGTGGACATATTCAGCCTCTGATGTTCAAAATAAAATTAACTTATAAAGTGATGTGCTTATATTTTATGTGGGGTTCATGAAGAAACAACCAGTTCTTAAAAATAAAGTGTGAAAATTGTAACCTTACCTTGTGGTATCGTGCTACCAGCTTTCCCTCTGAATCAAAGACAACATTTGTGTTGTATTGATAGCGGCCATCGCAGGGGCACTTTGGGTCTATATAACTGCAATTCTTCTTATCACCCATATTGGCAACTACATAGATTGAATTGTTCCTGGCCAGACAGCTCAGTCTTTTTTGGACTGGTGCAGGTCCAAATCTAAATGTGAAGACCACAGAACTGAAGAATTAATACAATTAAATTCTGTTAATTTATCTCCATGTTGAAGGATGTAATACAGAAAGAGACACTAAAACAGTCAATAAAACAGAAGCGAGGTTATGTCTTTTAAAATGTAAAAGAGAAGAAAAGAGTCATAAAGGTTGGATTAGGCAGTGGTAAGATTCAGCCAGTTCGCACCACTTTAGGAGAAACGGTTGTTAACTTGCTGAGCAGTTTGGTGAACTGATTGTTGAAAGAAATCATTAGGGCAGAGAACCTGTTGTTAAATTATTTGAATCCTACCACTAGGAGTAAGTGAGCTTTAGATACTGTGAAATATTTTTCCTTCCAACTATATTTCTGTTTGAAATTGATTCAAGAAGATGTTTTTTTCACTGAAGAGGAAAAAAATATGGGAAGTAATTAGGTGCTCTCAATCAGTGGAACACCAGTTCACTGGGGAAAAGATGAAATGAATCTTTTTGGCAGTGGTTCCCAATTGAGAGATACTTTGAATTAATAATGATATAATTTAGTAGGTTGTTTATAAATGTACAACACGTAATTTATAAAGTTATTCGTTTGATATTGTGTGAATCCAGTAACTGTAATTTATAAATTATTGTCTAAGCCTTAGTACGCAACCTTAGCCATCAAATTATGGTTTATTTAATAAAATACAGTTAAGCAAATAATAGCTTGGTGTAACCAATGTACCCAGTTTCTTCCCCACTATAAATTGCTCCATTCCCTGGCCAGCTATTTTCAGCAATGAGACTTTAAACATACATAAGGGCAGAGATTAACAAAGATGACTCTAGATAGTAAATATCTCTCTCCCTCCCTCCCTCCCTCCTTCTCTCTCTTAATTGAAGATTGGAAGCCCTCTTCTTTAGATTGCTCCCATAAAAGTTAACATGCCACATCCAATTACATTGTGATTTGATTAAAAAATCCAGGATTTCATGCTGTTGTTTTCCTTCTATTGTGACATGTTGCCTTTTGGCACTTGGAGCCCTCCTAATATGTTGAGTTAACTTTTAGAAGATCAAACTAATATACCCATGCATAAACATGTACCTATAAGAGATGACTAGGCTGAGGGAGGGGTCAAACAGGTCATCAGACATGAGTCCCTTCATGCTCACAAGAGATCTAAGTCCTGGTCAACTTGAAACCCTATTCATAACTCTCACTAATTTTCCTTGACCGCTAGTAGTTCAGATTCTTGATGCCCATTTGAACTGTCTGGATCTCCTGATTTTCCTGACACTTGACTGTACCCTCATGGGGTAAATAATGTTATATAAGGAATAGAAAAAAAGTGAGAAATAGTAACTGAAAAATTAAAGGCAGGAGATGAAAGAAAAGGACACGCCGTTTATTATGCTTCTGCATACCTTTCTACTCCTATCAACCATGGGTGTGTCCACCAACATCACATGCCTTTTGTTTCTTATATTGCTCACTTTCTTATTTAAAAAATACAGTATATCTACTCCATCCAACCTTGACTTTGTCATCTTCCTCTTCCTCTCAACCCTTCCTTGTACTCTTCCTTATACTTTCAATGTATTTACCTGCCTTTCATTCATACTGGTCACTTATTTGTATTCAATCCAAATCTATTCAGAGCCCATGCATTCTTTACAACTGTTGGTACACTTTCTACCAAATGTACATGACATAAAATTTCTCCAGTTTTTCCCCCACTTTCAATAAACAAGTAAATTAATGTACATAATTTCTTCATCTACTTGCAGTAATCGGGTTAAATAAAAATAACATAGGCCAGAGAAATGCATGTTGCAGAACATTTGTTTATACCTGGTCAACAGCATCAGGATTGTTTTGTACGATTACCACTCATTTCTTCTATTCCCCCTTCCCCAGCAGCAAATTCATTTACAAATATAGTTTACCTTGATGTAACATTGCATCTACTCTGTATTATAGTATTCATTCCTTCTATATTCTGTTATTGAGGCATGATCAGAAAGTACCCCTTTACCCCAGACTGGGAAAAAGTGGGTGGGAGATTGTCCAGAAATCAAGTAATCAAGAAACCGGACAAAGAATCTTTGTGTTGATTATCAGAGCATGACTAGCACTAAGCCAACAAATTGCTTAAAACTAGACTCCCAGACTTTTCTTAATTAAAAAAAAAAAAAGATAAACACTTGCAAATATGTTCTATGCATTTCATAAGTAATTGGTGGCTTTTATAAGAGACGGCTATAATAAACACTTGGTCATGAAAAATAATTTCATTCTGCAAAAAGAATTTCTCTTTAAAGAAAGAGATCTCCCCCCCCTGATTTTATTTTGCTTTGCTTTTCTCTGTTAAATGTGATTCTGTCCTCCAGGCTTCCTTTTTTTTTTTTTTTTGCCAAATTATGTCGGGTTGCCAAATGCTGCCTTTTCCTTGTGCCAAAATGTGTTTTTGACCCAGCCATTAAAATTTAGCAGGGGGTGGCAATGACAATACCTAGTTGCTAAGTGAAGGGTTGCCTGGTTTCTTCTGCAAGAGATCAAGATGGGTAAAAAACTAGATGTAGCTGTTCTGCCAACACGCTGCTTGCACTTTTCTTTGGAACAGCAAATTTTGAATGAAAAAAATTCTTTGGGAGTCATGCTGAGTTTCACGAAAGCTGTTAACTGTCTTTAACTACACTTGAAATTTTAAGCATTCCTGTATGTATGGATCTCAGATGATCCTGTTCGACACACTATCACCCATCTAGGAACATAAGGAAAAGGGAACAGTGACTATCTTCTTTTGACCCTCACTCCCCATTTCCTCTTCTTTCACTCCTGAGCACCTTTAGCAAGCGCAGTTAAAGATTAGAAGAACACACTTAAAATGGGAATGAATTACTGTGATGGATGGACTAGGGCACAGCTTGGCATATCTTTTGACTCAAGATGGGTTTCTGCTGATAACATGGCTGTACTTATATGGTTTTCTCATCAATATGGAAGTGGTTTATCATTTCCTCCTGACATACTTTATCCATTTCTCAGGCTTGCCTTACAACAGTGAGATATCCTGGTACCTCCCATCCAAATGCTTACTGTATTCATTTTGACCCTTAGCTTTTGCAAGATCAGCTAAGCCTGGCTAGATGCTGGCTTTAGTTCAAATTTGCAGTCTGTTGCAAACATTTTGGAGGTTCTTGAAGCAGATATCATTTTTCATCCTATTCCTTGAGTGGTTATAAAAACAGAAACAGAGATTATGTGCACTGCCTGAGTGCTATGGAGAAAGTTTGCTATAAATATGTACCCAGGCCCTAATTATTATATTGCTGACAATTATTTCAGCTTAGATTAAATCCATCCCAGTCTATCTGACAGATATTGACATGTTCCCCATTTTTTGTAATTTGTAATTTTATATATTGTTTTTAAAATAATATTCTTTTTAATTCTTAATTTTATTGATTAAATTATATTCTAGAGCCCCTCTCTGAGGGCAATGGGTGTGATAAATAGCATAGCGCTTAGACTTATATACCATTTCATAGTGCTTTTACAGCCCTCTCTAAGTGGTTTACAGAGTCAGCATATTCCCCCCAACAATCCGGGTCCTTATTTAACCAACCTTGGAAGGATGGAAAGCTGAGTCAACCTTGAGCCAGTGAGATCTGAATTGCCAAACTGCAGCTAGCAGTCAGCTGAAGTAGTCAGTCTGCAGTACTTCACTCTAACCACTGCACCACCTTGGCGCAAACAAAAAAGCAAGTAAGCAAGTAAGCAAGATATGGCCATGTTGGTCAAGGTGGATGGATACTGTGGCTTAACTTATCTGGATGACATAGATAGATGATAACAGGTGAGGTCTAATAGATATCTAAATGGGATGCTACCATGGAAGAGATCCTTCCTTCCTTCATGTCAGGGTGTACATTGTAGTACTAAAACACAAACATAAGAGTAGGCTACCATGTTCAAATGCCTTTCAACTGAGACTGCACAAAAGCAAAGCACAAGATACCTTTCAGGATCAGTACATGGAATCCAGTTGACCTGTGGGTCTGGAATGTCCTCAAGGTAAGGATAAATGGTCTCTCTGGTGAAGAAAAATCCATATATGGCATCTTCTGGAGTCACAATGATATGTGCTCCCTGTCAAAAGAAGTGAAGGTAAATCTCCTTCCCTTGCAGGACAATCATTTTACCAACAAATGCATATTAACAAGTAGTGCCCAGTACCTGCTTTGCTGCTTTTTGGATGGCATCTTCTAAGATGTCTATGTTTTGGTTCATCAGTTTTAAGGCCTCTTCAGGGGAAACAGGTTTCACTGTGGATTCTGGCAGTATGACTGCATGTTCGAATACTGCTGCAATATATTTGTCCAAGGCTAAAGTCCTGATGCTCCCCAGGAGTATAAAAATAAAAGCATGCTGTAAAGATGAAGAGGCCATTGCCGTGTCCTTATAGACTGGGGAGAGAGAAAAGAAGATTGAAAAGACAGATCAAGTGAAGACAGAGTGTTCTGAAAGATCATATATTTGATCAGATGACCTTTGATACTGTGATTGTTTCAGCTGTTGAGTTTTGACAGGGTTTCTTGAAATTAATCAGTAACAGTCTGATGCACTTTGAACTTTTTATGCTTCCAACAATATTTTGACTCTAATTCAGGTGACCCAGAGGTAGAAACAAACATTTGAATTTGTATGTTTGGATTCAATCTGAGCAAGCAGATATATTGGTGTGTGCTTAGTCTTCTTCCTCATTAAGAAAAAAAGGAATATTGTACTATTTTTCTATAAATATTCCAATACTAAATATATAGACTGAAATCTAGGTGCTCTAGATTAAAATGCAGTCCTCAACTTACACATGGTTGCTTAATGACCAAAGTTACGATTGAGCCTTCTCAAAAGCTATTTATGGCCCAATGTTGAAGTTATGATAGCCACACCTATTCTTGTTAGAGTCAAGTATAGTCTCCCAAAATTAATTCTACTGCCTTAGTTTGCCTGTCTCTTATCTGGGAACACTTCTAAAGAAACATTTACAATGGAATACTTTTTAAAGCAATTGTCTCAATTAGAAATAAAACAAAGAACAAAATAAAAAGCCGATAATATTCAAACTTGTTCCACTCACCAGCTTTCTTTTGCAATTTCTGCTTCTACTTCCCCATTTCAGAAGACCAGAGGCTGTCCAAAACAATGCCTGGATGAATGCCTGGAAGGGTTGTTGCTGAGTTTTATTGGATTTTGCTTGAGTGCAACTAACAGTTAACACATTGCTTTCCTAATACTATTAGGCACCCAATACAAGCAGTTTGAAAGCTGATTAGACTTTTCAGACTTTTGCCTGTTTCTTTGCAGGGACAAAGAAAGTTGCCCATAATGTCAATCTGGCACAGAAAGAGAGAAACTGGGCAATTATATACATAAGTATGTATTGTAGATGAATATAAGGAAGTGCCAGTTGTTAATGTAGAAAGGAAAAACAAATGATAGATTGTATTTTAAAATCGCCCATCTTAGTTCTTAATAGCTGAAATTGGGAGATGTTTTAATTCATTTATTAAATTATTCATGAGCCACGGTGGTGCAGTGGTTAGAGTGCAGTACTGCAGACTACTTCTGCTGACTGCCGTCTGCCTACAATTTGGCAGTTCAAATCCCACGGGGCTGAAGGTTGACTCAGCCTTCCATCCTTCCAAGGTGGGTAAAATGAGGACCTAGATTGTTAGGGGCAATATGCTGACTCTGTAAGCTGCTTAGAGAGGACTGTAAAGCACTGTAAAGCGGTATATAAGTCTAAGTGCTATTGCTATTGCCATTATGGGAAAAAGTGATTAACTTTTGTGAAAGCTATTTAAGAATTGATGTTGGTTTGAGAATTGGCACATAATGCAATAATGACTTCCGTATAGCAAGTAAAATATTGACTCTTCCTGTGATGATGGTTGATGCTATGAATGGAGTGAGGGAGAAGAGTCACACCAGAGGACCCACATCTGGGATGTTTAATTGTTTAAAGCAGAAGAACAGATTTTGACAATCGCGATCTTGGGATCAGTGGAATGTATACAGTGATAGGGTGTCATATATTTTGAAGCATCCTTGAGCCTAACAATCCAAGCTCATAGGTACTTCAGTTCATTCAGTTCCTAAACAGGATTTCTCAACATACAACTTTACCAGGCAGCATAAAAATGAAATATAATCACTTTCAGTGAGAGACCTAATCAGCATTCAACTACTTGTACTAGATGCCTAAGGAAGACAATGTGTTAAATGTAAATTCAACTCACAAAATCCAGTGGCAAATAATTTGATGCAATGGTTAAGATCCTGGACTAGAAACCAGAAGATCATGAGTTTTAGTCCCACCTTGGGTACAGAGCCAGCTAGGTGACTCTCCTTCAGCCCCAGAAAAAAGGCAATAATAATCCACTTCTGAAATTCTACCAAGAAAGCTAAAGGGATTAGTCCAGGCAGTTGCCAGGAATCAGCAATGATTTCAATAACAAAAATTGCAACAATAATAAAAATAAATAATACATAAAATAGCAATTTGTTCTGCTTTCAGGATATCCCTAATTCCCAAGACAGTCACTTCATGGTGCATAAAGATCGGACTGACCCTAGGATGTATGTATGAATGTATGTATGTATGTATGTATGTATGTATGCATGTGTATGTGTGTGTGTGTGTACATATACATATGTATATATGTGTGTGTATGTATGTATGTATGTGTATATATGTGTGTACATATGTATGTGTGTGTATATATATGTGTGTGTATGTGTACACACACACACACACACACACACACAGACAACTTTCTTGCTTATAGCACAGTGATACTGCCTTGCCCATAATTCTTCTTTTAAGATTTATATATCACATTCCAGTAATTTATAACAAACTCACTATTTAGGCCACAATATGTGTGTCCAAGTAAGCCCAGGACATTCGCTTGACTAAAAAAAAGTCTTGTAAATGCAAAAAGAAAACTCAGAACATTTTATTCACTACACAGTGGTCTTTCCACCCCAACTAAGTATTCATAGAAGGACTTGCAACAAATAGAAGTAAGTTGCCTATCAAGTCAATTAGCTTAAAAGAAAAATGGAGTTCAGAAACTTCACTGCTTGTTTCTGTGGGGACAGGACTTTTAAGACTTTGAATATAGGGAATGCCAATGCTTGTTTAAAAGAGCTAAGAGATAAGCCAGTGGTGGGATTCAAATTTTTTACCACCGGTTCTGTGGGCATGGCTTGGTGGGTATGGCTGGTTTGGCGGGCATGGCTTGGTGGGCATGGCAGGGGAAGGATACTGTATAATCTCCATTCCCTCCCCTCCTGGGGAACGTTACTGCAAATCCCATTCCCTCCCCACCCCACTAACCTGCTTTCCAGCTCCATTCTCTTGTGCAGGGCAACCAAAGAAGACCCAGCCAATCAGCTGGGACTTGGGAGGCAGAGAATAGATGGGGGCGGGGCCAGTCGGAGTGGCATTTGCCGGTTCTCCAAACTACTCAAAATTTCCACTACCGGTTCTCTGAACTACTCAAAATTTCTGCTACCGGTTCTCCGAACTACTCAAAATTTCTGCTACCAGTTCTCCAGAACTGGTCAGAACCTGTTGAATACCACCTCTGAGATAAGCTAACACTGTTCAATATTCAATTGGTGCAATCATTCCATTGATGGAAAATGAGGAATTCAAACTTGTTCATTTGGTTTCCAGATGAAGAGAGAGTGCTTATGGCCTGAAACGAGGATTGGATCGTCCATACCTTCCTCGTCCCAGATACGAAAATGAAAACAAGGAAAGGGGAAATTTATTCAACAATATTGACTTTTCCTGGCAAGATACTCTTTCCTCCTTAAAGAGAAAGGGAAGCAAAAACAGATTAGTTGCCTGAGCATTCACCACTGGCATAGTAATTAACATATAGGATCAGCTCCCAACCAACCTGAAAATGATATTGTGACTATAGGTAGTTCTCAACTTATGGCCAGAATTGGGATTGGCAATCTGGTCATAAGTCATTAGGGTTGTAATCCGAGGCACCCATGTGACTCAAAGTGATTTACATTTTTTGCACCAGTCATTAAGCAAATTTGTTGTCATAAGTATGAATCGATTCATTCAAATGGATTTGAATTACAAATCAGTCAAATGACCACAAAATGGCACAACCAGTTATAAAGTTGGTTGGTATCCAAACACCCAATTTGCAATCACATGATTGGGGGGAGCAGTATGACCACCTGTGATGGCAGGGGTGTGACCATTCTGTGGCATAAATGCTTTCACAGTTGTTAAGCAATTGGTCATAAGTTGAGGACTAATTGTATTGAAAAATAGAACCGTTATTTAAGTTTTTAAACATGATATATGAGCACAATTGTTCCTGGTTATAAAATATAACCAGATGCCTTCCAGAGTAATCATGCTCAAATGCAGAAAACTACCAATCAACAGGGATACCATATTATTTTTTTGAAAATCAGGCACCTGAGTTGGTGTGGAGTTGAAAAGTACTTACCCCCTGAATTTGAGGCAGAAACACTCAACACCTTTGCAAAGTGACTTTTTGCTCGCCTCACCACTGACAATAAGAATCACAAATACTTTGGGGGAAACAAAAAGCATTTTATTAAAGGGTTCAAGACTTTATATAGGGCAGAGAAAGACAAAATAAGACATTGATTAGATATGAGAAGAAACAGATCCCCTAAACCAAGGGTCTTCAAACTTGACAGCTTTAAGACTTGTGGACTTCCTTGTACTCTTCCTTATACTTTCAATGTATTTACCTGCCTTTCATTCATACTGGTCACTTATTTGTATTCAATCCAAATCTATTCAGAGCCCATGCATTCTTTACAACTGTTGGTACACTTTCTACCAAATGTACATGACATAAAATTTCTCCAGTTTTTCCCCCACTTTCAATAAACAAGTAAATTAATGTACATAATTTCTTCATCTACTTGCAGTAATCGGGTTAAATAAAAATAACATAGGCCAGAGAAATGCATGTTGCAGAACATTTGTTTATACCTGGTCAACAGCATCAGGATTGTTTTGTACGATTACCACTCATTTCTTCTATTCCCCCTTCCCCAGCAGCAAATTCATTTACAAATATAGTTTACCTTGATGTAACATTGCATCTACTCTGTATTATAGTATTCATTCCTTCTATATTCTGTTATTGAGGCATGATCAGAAAGTACCCCTTTACCCCAGACTGGGAAAAAGTGGGTGGGAGATTGTCCAGAAATCAAGTAATCAAGAAACCGGACAAAGAATCTTTGTGTTGATTATCAGAGCATGACTAGCACTAAGCCAACAAATTGCTTAAAACTAGACTCCCAGACTTTTCTTAATAAAAAAAAAAAAAGATAAACACTTGCAAATATGTTCTATGCATTTCATAAGTAATTGGTGGCTTTTATAAGAGACGGCTATAATAAACACTTGGTCATGAAAAATAATTTCATTCTGCAAAAAGAATTTCTCTTTAAAGAAAGAGATCTCCCTCCCCCCTGATTTTATTTTGCTTTGCTTTTCTCTGTTAAATGTGATTCTGTCCTCCAGGCTTCCTTTTTTTTTTTTTTTGCCAAATTATGTCGGGTTGCCAAATGCTGCCTTTTCCTTGTGCCAAAATGTGTTTTTGACCCAGCCATTAAAATTTAGCAGGGGTGGCAATGACAATACCTAGTTGCTAAGTGAAGGGTTGCCTGGTTTCTTCTGCAAGAGATCAAGATGGGTAAAAAACTAGATGTAGCTGTTCTGCCAACACGCTGCTTGCACTTTTCTTTGGAACAGCAAATTTTGAATGAAAAAATTCTTTGGGAGTCATGCTGAGTTTCACGAAAGCTGTTAACTGTCTTTAACTACACTTGAAATTTTAAGCATTCCTGTATGTATGGATCTCAGATGATCCTGTTCGACACACTATCACCCATCTAGGAACATAAGGAAAAGGGAACAGTGACTATCTTCTTTTGACCCTCACTCCCCATTTCCTCTTCTTTCACTCCTGAGCACCTTTAGCAAGCGCAGTTAAAGATTAGAAGAACACACTTAAAAATGGGAATGAATTACTGTGATGGATGGACTAGGGCACAGCTTGGCATATCTTTTGACTCAAGATGGGTTTCTGCTGATAACATGGCTGTACTTATATGGTTTTCTCATCAATATGGAAGTGGTTTATCATTTCCTCCTGACATACTTTATCCATTTCTCAGGCTTGCCTTACAACAGTGAGATATCCTGGTACCTCCCATCCAAATGCTTACTGTATTCATTTTGACCCTTAGCTTTTGCAAGATCAGCTAAGCCTGGCTAGAATGCTGGCTTTAGTTCAAATTTGCAGTCTGTTGCAAACATTTTGGAGGTTCTTGAAGCAGATATCATTTTTCATCCTATTCCTTGAGTGGTTATAAAAACAGAAACAGAGATTATGTGCACTGCCTGAGTGCTATGGAGAAAGTTTGCTATAAATATGTACCCAGGCCCTAATTATTATATTGCTGACAATTATTTCAGCTTAGATTAAATCCATCCCAGTCTATCTGACAGATATTGACATGTTCCCCATTTTTTGTAATTTGTAATTTTATATATTGTTTTTAAAATAATATTCTTTTTAATTCTTAATTTTATTGATTAAATTATATTCTAGAGCCCCTCTCTGAGGGCAATGGGTGTGATAAATACCAATAGCACTTAGACTTATATACCATTTCATAGTGCTTTTACAGCCCTCTCTAAGCGATTTACAGAGTCAGCATATTGCCTGCAACAATCCGGGTCCTTATTTAACCAACCTTGGAAGGATGGAAAGCTGAGTCAACCTTGAGCCAGTGAGATCTGAACTGCCAAACTGCAGCTAGCAGTCAGCTGAAGTAGTCAGTCTGCAGTACTTCACTCTAACGACTGCACCACCTTGGCGCAAACAAAAAAGCAAGGAAGCAAGGAAGCAAGATATGGCCATGTTGGTCAAGGTGGATGGATACTGTGGCTTAACTTATCTGGATGACATAGATAGATGATAACAGGTGAGGTCTAATAGATATCTAAATGGGATGCTACAATGGAGAGATCCTTCCTTCCTTCATGTCAGGGTGTACATTGTAGTACTAAAACACAAACATAAGAGTAGGCTACCATGTTCAAATGCCTTTCAACTGAGACTGCACAAAAGCAAAGCACAAGATACCTTTCAGGATCAGTACATGGAATCCAGTTGACCTGTGGGTCTGGAATGTCCTCAAGGTAAGGATAAATGGTCTCTCTGGTGAAGAAAAATCCATATATGGCATCTTCTGGAGTCACAATGATATGTGCTCCCTGTCAAAAGAAGTGAAGGTAAATCTCCTTCCCTTGCAGGACAATCATTTTACCAACAAATGCATATTAACAAGTAGTGCCCAGTACCTGCTTTGCTGCTTTTTGGATGGCATCTTCTAAGATGTCTATGTTTTGGTTCATCAGTTTTAAGGCCTCTTCGGGGGAAACAGGTTTCACTGTGGATTCTGGCAGTATGACTGCATGTTCGAATACTGCTGCAATATATTTGTCCAAGGCTAAAGTCCTGATGCTCCCCAGGAGTATAAAAATAAAAGCATGCTGTAAAGATGAAGAGGCCATTGCCATGTCCTTATAGACTGGGGAGAGAGAAAAGAAGATTGAAAAGACAGATCAAGTGAAGACAGAGTGTTCTGAAAGATCATATATTTGATCAGATGACCTTTGATACTGTGATTGTTTCAGCTGTTGAGTTTTGACAGGGTTTCTTGAAATTAATCAGTAACAGTCTGATGCACTTTGAACTTTTTATGCTTCCAACAATATTTTTACTCTAATTCAGGTGACCCAGAGGTAGAAACAAACATTTGAATTTGTATGTTTGGATTCAATCTGAGCAAGCAGACATATTGGTGTGCGCTTAGTCTTCTTCCTCTTTAAGAAAAAAAGGAATATCGTACTATTTTTCTATAAATATTCCAATACTAAATATATAGACTGAAATCTAGGTGCTCTAGATTAAAATGCAGTCCTCAACTTACACATGGTTGCTTAATGACTAAAGTTACGATTGAGCCTTCTCAAAAGCTATTTATGGCCCAATGCTGAAATTATGATAGCCACACCTATTCTTGTTAGAGTCAAGTATAGTCTCCCAAAATTAATTCTACTGCCTTAGTTTGCCTGTCTCTTATCTGGGAACACTTCTAAAGAAACATTTACAATGGAATACTTTTTAAAGCAATTGTCTCAATTAGAAATAAAACAAAGAACAAAATAAAAAGCCAATAATATTCAAACTTGTTCCACTCACCAGCTTTCTTTTGCAATTTCTGCTTCTACTTCCCCATTTCAGAAGACCAGAGGCTGTCTAAAACAATGCCTGGATGAATGCCTGGAAGGGTTGTTGCTGAGTTTTATTGGATTTTGCCTGAGTGCAACTAACAGTTAACACATTGCTTTCCTAATACTATTAGGCACCCAATACAAGCAGTTTGAATGCTGATTAGACCTTTCAGACTTTTGCCTGTTTCTTTGCAGGGACAAAGAAAGTTGCCCATAATGTCAATCTGGCACAGAAAGAGAGAAACTGGGCAATTATATACATAAGTATGTATTGTAGATGAATATAAGGAAGTGCCAGTTGTTAATGTAGAAAGGAAAAACAAATGATAGATTGTATTTTAAAATCGCCCATCTTAGTTCTTAATAGCTGAAATTGGGAGATGTTTTAATTCATTTATTAAATTATTCATGAGCCACGGTGGTGCAGTGGTTAGAGTGCAGTACTGCAGACTACTTCTGCTGACTGCCGTCTGCCTACAATTTGGCAGTTCAAATCCCACGGGGCTGAAGGTTGACTCAGCCTTCCATCCTTCCAAGGTGGGTAAAATGAGGACCTAGATTGTTGGGGGCAATATGCTGACTCTGTAAGCTGCTTAGAGAGGACTGTAAAGCACTGTAAAGCGGTATATAAGTCTAAGTGCTATTGCTATTGCCATTATGGGAAAAAAGTGATTAACTTTTGTGAAAGCTATTTAAGAATTGATGTTGGTTTGAGAATTGGCACATAATGCAATAATGACTTCCGTATAGCAAGTAAAATATTGACTCTTCCTGTGATGATGGTTGATGCTATGAATGGAGTGAGGGAGAAGAGTCACACCAGAGGACCCACATCTGGGATGTTTAATTGTTTAAAGCAGAAGAACAGATTTTGACAATCGCGATCTTGGGATCAGTGGAATGTATACAGTGATAGGGTGTCATATATTTTGAAGCATCCTTGAGCCTAACAATCCAAGCTCATAGGTACTTCAGTTCATTCAGTTCCTAAACAGGATTTCTCAACATACAACTTTACCAGGCAGCATAAAATGAAATATAATCACTTTCAGTGAGAGACCTAATCAGCATTCAACTACTTGTACTAGATGCCTAAGGAAGACAATGTGTTAAATGTAAATTCAACTCACAAAATCCAGTGGCAAATAATTTGATGCAATGGTTAAGATCCTGGACTAGAAACCAGAAGATCATGAGTTTTAGTCCCACCTTGGGTACAGAGCCAGCTAGGTGACTCTCCTTCAGCCCCAGAAAAAGGCAATAATAATCCACTTCTGAAATTCTACCAAGAAAGCTAAAGGGATTAGTCCAGGCAGTTGCCAGGAATCAGCAATGATTTCAATAACAAAAATTGCAACAATAATAAAAATAAATAATACATAAAATAGCAATTTGTTCTGCTTTCAGGATATCCCTAATTCCCAAGACAGTCACTTCATGGTGCATAAAGATCGGACTGACCCTAGGATGTATGTATGAATGTATGTATGTATGTATGTATGTATGTATGCATGTGTATGTGTGTGTGTGTGTACATATACATATGTATATATGTGTGTGTATGTATGTATGTATGTGTATATATGTGTGTACATATGTATGTGTGTGTATATATATGTGTGTGTATGTGTACACACACACACACACACACAGACAACTTTCTTGCTTATAGCACAGTGATACTGCCTTGCCCATAATTCTTCTTTTAAGATTTATATATCACATTCCAGTAATTTATAACAAACTCACTATTTAGGCCACAATATGTGTGTCCAAGTAAGCCCGGGACATTCGCTTGACTAAAAAAAAGTCTTGTAAATGCAAAAAGAAAACTCAGAACATTTTATTCACTACACAGTGGTCTTTCCACCCCAACTAAGTATTCATAGAAGGACTTGCAACAAATAGAAGTAAGTTGCCTATCAAGTCAATTAGCTTAAAAGAAAAATGGAGTTCAGAAACTTCACTGCTTGTTTCTGTGGGGACAGGACTTTTAAGACTTTGAATATAGGGAATGCCAATGCTTGTTTAAAAGAGCTAAGAGATAAGCCAGTGGTGGGATTCAAATTTTTTTACCACCGGTTCTGTGGGCATGGCTTGGTGGGTATGGCTGGTTTGGCGGGCATGGCTTGGTGGGCATGGCAGGGGAAGGATACTGTATAATCTCCATTCCCTCCCCCCTCCTGGGGGAACGTTACTGCAAATCCCCATTCCCTCCCCACCCCACTAACCTGCTTTCCAGCTCCATTCTCTTGTGCAGGGCAACCAAAGAAGACCCAGCCAATCAGCTGGGACTTGGGAGGCAGAGAATAGATGGGGGCGGGGCCAGTCGGAGTGGCATTTGCCGGTTCTCCAAACTACTCAAAATTTCCACTACTGGTTCTCTGAACTACTCAAAATTTCTGCTACCGGTTCTCCGAACTACTCAAAATTTCTGCTACCAGTTCTCCAGAACTGGTCAGAACCTGTTGAATACCACCTCTGAGATAAGCTAACACTGTTCAATATTCAATTGGTGCAATCATTCCATTGATGGAAAATGAGGAATTCAAACTTGTTCATTTGGTTTCCAGATGAAGAGAGAGTGCTTATGGCCTGAAACGAGGATTGGATCGTCCATACCTTCCTCGTCCCAGATACGAAAATGAAAACAAGGAAAGGGGAAATTTATTCAACAATATTGACTTTTCCTGGCAAGATACTCTTTCCTCCTTAAAGAGAAAGGGAAGCAAAAACAGATTAGTTGCCTGAGCATTCACCACTGGCATAGTAATTAACATATAGGATCAGCTCCCAACCAACCTGAAAATGATATTGTGACTATAGGTAGTTCTCAACTTATGGCCAGAATTGGGATTGGCAATCTGGTCATAAGTCATTAGGGTTGTAATCCGAGGCACCCATGTGACTCAAAGTGATTTTACATTTTTGCACCAGTCATTAAGCAAATTTGTTGTCATAAGTATGAATCGATTCATTCAAATGGATTTGAATTACAAATCAGTCAAATGACCACAAAATGGCACAACCAGTTATAAAGTTGGTTGGTATCCAAACACCCAATTTGCAATCACATGATTGGGGGAGCAGTATGACCACCTGTGATGGCAGGGTGTGACCATTCTGTGGCATAAATGCTTTCACAGTTGTTAAGCAATTGGTCATAAGTTGAGGACTAATTGTATTGAAAAATAGAACCGTTATTTAAGTTTTTAAACATGATATATGAGCACAATTGTTCCTGGTTATAAAATATAACCAGATGCCTTCCAGAGTAATCATGCTCAAATGCAGAAAACTACCAATCAACAGGGATACCATATTATTTTTTTGAAAATCAGGCACCTGAGTTGGTGTGGAGTTGAAAAGTACTTACCCCCTGAATTTGAGGCAGAAACACTCAACACCTTTGCAAAGTGACTTTTTGCTCGCCTCACCACTGACAATAAGAATCACAAATACTTTGGGGGAAACAAAAAGCATTTTATTAAAGGGTTCAAGACTTTATATAGGGCAGAGAAAGACAAAATAAGACATTGATTAGATATGAGAAGAAACAGATCCCCTAAACCAAGGGTCTTCAAACTTGACAGCTTTAAGACTTGTGGACTTCAAGAATTCCTGAGCTAACATGACTGGAGGAAGAATTCTGGGAGTTGAAGTCCACAAGTCTTAAAGCTGTCAAATTTGAAGACCCCTGCCCTAAACAGTGGCTTGGTGGACCAGTGAGGGTGAAGGAATGGTTCTGTGTGAGCCGCAAGCATGCATGTGAACATGCTCAACTTAATTTGTGCAAGTAGGGGTCATGTGCACCCACCATTTGCACAAATGGAGCTGCAAAAGCACACCTGCTCACCCGCCACTTGCTCGGTCCAGTTCTGAATGAGCCGTGGCCTGGGAGTGAGCCGCAGACTGGGAATTGGGGACCCCATATCCTAAAATATGTTGTATCTTCTCCTTTTCCACTCAGGGAAAACTCTTATGTCAATTTCGGGCTTGACAGCCTGTTTCTTTAACATTTGCAACACTCAAGGATTTCAGAATACAGCCTTATTGTTTGTGCATGGGTTTAATGAACGGAGACCAGACTGTAAACCGTGAACTTCAGCTCTTTATTCACAAGCATAACAGAGACCAAAAACCCCCGGTTAGCAGCCGCCCTTTTATAGAGTGAACTGCTATCCGGATGACCAATGGATGTTGTTATAGGGTTTGAACCTCATCCAATGGGACTCAGCCCGCTAATAGCCAATCAGATTGCTTGGAATGAACCAATCATAACTTGCCATTATATGGGCCAATAGGAAGTGCAGGATTACGATCCTGCTATGCAAATGAATCTTTATTAATTACATTTCTTTAGTTCACAACACCCCTCCCCCCTGGGTTCCGTTTGACGGCCGTGGTGACGTAATCGCGTAGGTATGCAGGTAGTTTTACCTGCCTATTCGATTTTCGCTGTTCCACCGGTTTTTGTTTAAAGTTCGGTTCCGGCGGAACGCAAGGCTCGTCTTCACATGGGGTTGATTCCGCGGTGCTGTTTTCGATACTATCAGGGTCCCTTAAGTCCATTCCTGGATCGGGCGGGCATGTTTCCACTACGGTGTTCCTCTGTGGGGAGGATGCTCCCGATCCCGGACCTTCTTCAGGTGGCGCGAGTACTCGGTTTAGCGGCCGTCTGTCCTCGATTACGTCGTCGTCTATACGGCCTTCATCCCCCTCGGTATTCCCTCCCCCTTGAGTTTGGAAGTCCGGGGGGTCGCGGATATTGGGTTGTAAACGAGATCGAGTTGATCTATGTGGCGTTTCCATATCTTGCCATCTGTCGTCTTAAGGCAGTAAGATCTAGGGCCAGTGAGGTAGACTACGGTGGCTGGGACCCACAACGGTTCGCCGGAAAGGTTTTTGGCGTAGACCAAGTCGCCTACCTTGAATTGGCAATACGTTCCGCTGGATCCACAAGGTTTCTCTGGCGAATACGACGGGTGTAATCGGTCGAGGTGGGAGCGAAGCTTCCGCCCCATTAAAAGTTCGGCTGGAGTCTTGTTGGTGACACTGTGGGGGGTAATGTGCTGTAGTAAGAGTATTTTGTTCAATCTAGCGTCAATGTCCCCCGGATCCATTTTTTGTAGTGTCTTTTTAACGAATTGGACCATCCGTTCCGCCCTACCATTTGCCGCAGGGTGAGCCGGCGAAGTTAAGGCATGGCGGATGTCCCGGTCCGCCAAGTATTGTTCGAAGGTGAGAGCAGTGAACTGGGGTCCGTTGTCTGAAACTAGAACGTCCGGAAACCCGTGTGTTGCAAATAATCTATCTAGTTTTTTTAATAACGGAGTCAGTAGTTGTGCTTTTCATCTTGTGGATTTCGAGCCAGTTGGAGTAAGCATCCACGGTTAGGAGAAAAGTGTGTCCTTTAGTGGGTCCCGCGAAATCAATGTGGATGCGGGACCACGGGCCTCGAGGAGTTTCCCACTCGGTGGGAATTGCTCTCGGTGGGGCGTTGCTGACTTCTTGGCAGTTTCTACATGTGGTTACCCAGGCTTTAATTTGTTTAGCGATGCCTGGCCACCACGCATAGCTTCGAGCGAGAGCCTTCATGCGGACGATGCCCGGATGTCCTTCGTGCAGGGTTTGCAACACGAGTCGCTGTAGTCTCTCTGGTACGACGACTCTATCTCCCCATAGGATGCAGCCCTTCTGGGAAAATAGTTCTGTTTGCCGGTGTTTGAACGGCGCAAAAGTGGCGGGGGTTTCTTCGACTGACCCAACTGAGAACTCTTGCGAGGATAGAGTCCCGTTTTGTGTCGGCGGTGATATCCCTTGCCGTTAGTGGCGGCGAGTTGAGAGTTTCAATTTGCAGCGTAGTGAGGGTTGGAGCTGGGTCGCTGACGGTTTCCGGAAGTGGGGAACGGCTCAAAGCGTCAGCGTGGGGAATGGCTTTCCCCAGGCGATGCTGCAGTACGTAGTTGTAGGCTGCTAGGAATTCTGACCAGCGAGTCATTCTAGGCGACAATATATGCGGGGTTGGTTTATCACCTGCTAAAATGCCAAGTAAAGGCTTGTGGTCTATAACTAGAGTAAAGGGCTGCCCGTAAACATATTCGTGAAATCGCTTCACGGCCGATACAATAGCAAGAGCCTCTTTGTCAAGTTGGCTATAGTTTCATTCAGACTTTGATAATGTGCGGGAAAAGTACGCAATGGGAGCCTCATTCCCGTTTGGTAACACGTGGCTCAAAATGGCTCCAACCCCAAATGGTGACGTGTCAGACGTAATATTTAATGGCAAAGTCTCGTTGTACTGCATTAGCACAGCGTCGGAGGTTAATAAGTCTTTCACCTTTCTGAAAGAGCGCTCCTCTTTGTGACCCCAAACCCAAATAGCTTTCTTGTCGAGAAGTCGATGTAAGGGTTCGGCTACTGTTGCCTTGTGAGGCAAGAAGATGTTGTAAAAATTAATGAGTCCCAAGAAGGCCTGGAGATCAGCCTTACTTTTAGGTCTTGGGGCATTTTTAATTGCTTTGAGTTTGGTCTCGGTGGGGTGAATCCCTTGTTTATCGAGGAGATACCCAAGAAACTCCACCCGCTCAGTACACAGTTGACACTTATTTTTTTTCACCTTGAGGCCGGCGTCTTTGAATCTATGCAGAACCAGTCTGAGACGCCGTTCGAGCTCTTCTCGATTAGGGGCAGCAATTAAAACGTCATCAAAATACGGCACAACCCCTTTTATGCCTTGCAAAAGTCTCTCCATTAGACTCTGAAATATTCCTGGGGCTACACTCACTCCAAACTGGAGTCTGTTGCATTTAAAGGCACCTCGGTGTGTAACGATAGTCTGTGCCTCTGCGTTTTCCGCATCAACGGGTAGTTGTTGATACGCTTGCACTAAGTCCAACTTTGCGAAGATCTTCCCGCCGCCCAGGGAGTGGAGAAGATGTTGAACCACCGGCACCGGATAAGTGCTCTGTTGGAGTGCGTGGTTCAGGGTGGCGCGGTAGTCTCCACAAATTCTAATCGACCCATCCGGTTTGATGGGGGTTACGATTGGGGTTTTCCAACGGGCATGGTCAATAGGCTCCAACACCCTTGGGCTATTAACTTATCAAGTTGCTCGTCAATCTTGAGTTTAAGGGCGAATGGCACCCGACAAGGCTTAAGGCGGATAGGGGCTACTTCTGGATTGAGGCTAAAGGATATAGGGGTCCCCTTGTACTTGCCTAAGTTGTCCGAAAACACGTCGTGGAATTCCTGGACGATGCTCTCTTCCCAATCATCGCTTCCGGCCCGGTGAATGCCGGCCACCTCGATCCCGAGTGTGGCGAACCATTGTAGGCCTAGTAAACTGGGCCGGTCACCATCGACGACAGTTAATGGGAGTGACACGGCACGATTTTTAAAAGATACTTGGACTTGACTCACTCCGACGACTGGGATCATGTTCCCTTGGTAATCTCTGAGGATGATTTTCTGTGTCCTGAGGTCTTGATGACGGATGGCAAGGATCAGCTGTTTAAGGGTCTTCCAGGAAACCATCGAGAGGGACGATCCAGAGTCGACTTCCATCAGGCAAGGTTGGTTCTCGATGGCAACTTTCACTCGGATCTTTTGTTTGTCTAATGACGAAGCGTGGCCGATGATAATAGTCTGGTGTGCCTCTTCTCATCTTGCTGGAAGAGCAGATGTTTTGCTGCTGTAGGCATGGTTGTTCCATTGGTTATTCAAATGATCCTGATTTGCAGGGAGGTTCCCTGTGGTTTGGCGGAGGTTGTTCTCCTTTCTGTTTGTGTTGGATTCCCTCTTACTCTTCAGACCCGTGCAATGTGGCCTCTCTTCCCACAGGAACGGCAGATTGCGTCGAGGAATTTGCAACCGGATCGCGGGTGGTTTCCCCCACAACCCGCACATGGGCGCTGAAATTTTAGAGTTTGTTGATCTCGTTCGGCCCGAAGTCTGTTAACCTCTTCTTCATCACTCTTGGACTGGGACTCGAGGTCCTCATGGTGCGCTGTTGCTGAGTGTCTTTCTAGTTGAGGCGAGGCTTCACGGGCGAATTGACGGAGCGGTGCGTTGGTGCGGCGCATTCGAGCGGCCGACTTCTTGGTTGCCTCTGCTGCAGTAGCATCTGCAATGGCATCTGCAAGACTGATGTCCCCTTTTGCCATGATCTTGCTCTGTACTGTGTGGTCATCTAATCCCAGAACTATGCGGTCTCGCATAGCTTCTTCTAGGTCTGAAAAACCACAGAGGCCTCCCAGGTTTCTAAGGTCAGCGATGAAGTCTGCAATACTTTCACCCTTCCGCTGATCCCGTTGATAAAATTTGTGTCTCCAGACCAACGTTGGTACGGTGGGGGCATAGTGAGCCCGTAGGATAGGTTCGAGGTTGTCCCAATCCATTGATTTCACCTCAGCCAGTTTCGTGAGCGCTTTCGCCATCTTAAAAACGGCCAGTCCACAATGGGTCAAGAACACCGCCCGCTTCTTTCCGGGTGTAGCGTCTTTCAAATTGTTGGTTTCTAGAAATATTTGAAACCGATCCATATACGACTCCCAGTCTTCCTTTTCTGGGTCAAAAGGAGCGGGTGGTATAGCGCCACCTGACATCCTGCCGATGTAGATGCGCTCTCAGCCACGTGCTTCGGTTGGTGCTCTGTAGGGTTTAGTCAGCTCTTTTGTCTCCGCATCCCACCCTCGTCGCCAGTGTTATGTTTGAGGCATGGGTTTAATGAACGGAGACCAGACTGTAAACCGTGAACTTCAGCTCTTTATTCACAAGCATAACAGAGACCAAAAACCCCCGGTTAGCAGCTGCCCTTTTATAGAGTGAACTGCTATCCGGATGACCAATGGATGTTGTTATAGGGTTTGAACCTCGTCCAATGGGACTCGGCCCGCTAATAGCCAATCAGATTGCTCGGAATGAACCAATCATAACTTGCCATTATATGGGCCAATAGGAAGTGCAGGATTACGATCCTGCTATGCAAATGAATCTTTATTAATTACATTTCTTTAGTTCACAACAGTTTGATTAATGATCCCCGAAAGGGCTAAATTTTGCACATTAAAATAAATGGTTTTGGTTTAAAGGGAAAACATGATTTCCTAAACTTAAAAAGGAGGGCGAGAAACAGACGCACCAGTCAGAAATTTGACAGAGTCATGAAGTGAAGCAGCAAACAGTTTATTATAAAAGATGTTCTTGCAAGAACGGGTGGCCAGCTATGTGGGTTACATCCAGGAATAGATTTCATCAAATTTTTATTCCCTCAACCCAAAGCACAAATCCCTCCCCTGAAGCCCCCTTTGACAAAGACTACTGAGTCACAGTCTTCTCAGAATGCCTCTTCCCCTCTTCATGAACATCTCCATGTTTTACCTGTCTCCTCACCTTTTGCCCAGTTCCCTTTTTTTCCTAGACTACCTTTCCCCTTTTTAAATTGATTTTTTAGCCTACAGTTCTTGTTTCCTTACAATCTTAGCAGCATAAGCATAATAAATTGAAGCAAGCAGGTAATTTCTCTACTACCAAATGTGCTAGGCTGTATGGTTAAAACTGTTGGCTAGTCTGCTTGCACAAGCTGACTCGCTTATCGGAATAGCTGACTCTTCCTGTTTTCCAGTCATGACCTTTTTGCCTTTGACGTCCCAATGTCCTTTTGAACTTTTAAACACACATCCTTCAAAAGTAGTTTTCTCTGCAAAAACAGCACTATCTCCATCAGTTTCTTACAGGGGGCATGGATGCTATACTAAAATCCTAATATCACCTTTATTAAAATGCTAATAATGAGGCCTAAAATTCCAAGTAACACTATTGTTTCTTTTGCTGCTCCACAGCTTTGTGGTGGAAAATGAAAAAAATGGACATTGCTTTGAAAAGTACCATGATTCATATAGACAAAGGAATAACATCTGGATTCCCAGAATTTTCAAGGGTGAAGAAAGTTCATTGCATCATTTGAAGTATTCATTTGGATCCTGTGCATGTTGGAATATTGATCATCTTTCACTTTGGCTTTTCTCTTTAGCTACCAGAAACGTTAGAAAATAGATATAATTTCTATGCCAGGGTTAATATTTTCCAACCACAGAATATTGACCACATGAAAGGAAACCAAATCATGAAGGCCTGGCTCATGGTGTGGTGGAGGTAGGATGTGGAGAGTCTTTTTCATACCATCTTCCAAAAAGAGCTGCCACTAAAAGTGGTTTTGACAGGCCTGTCTCGCTTATCATCTGTCCATCAGGCAAAACCTGGAGGTTAAAAAAAAAAAGTATACATTTAAAAATCACATGTGCAAAAACTTTTATTGGAGAAGGAATGTGCTTGAGAATACAGACAGCTTAATCACTGAAAATTAAGCACAGCAGCTTCCAATCAGGATTTTTTAAATTTATTTTTTTGCCTTACGTAGTTTGCCATCTGAATTTCAAAACAATCCAGTTTCATCAATCTCTACTGTTGCCTGTTCCAAATAAAGATAGCATTGGTATAAAGATAGCATTGGAAGCTGCTGTGCACTTGGATCTTGGAGGGAAAATGGCCTGGTTTGTTTGGAGGCCTCTGTGATTTATAATCCTGGTATTTTGGGGGCCAGAATTACAGGCGATATTTGGCAGAGATGTTTTGTCACAAATTACAGTATAAGCACATAGTGGACAAGGGTTAGAACTCAGTTCAAATATGAAGCCAGACTTGAGGATAGGGTTACTCTTTGCTTCTCAATCTAGGCCTAAACTATAGCATGGACCCTAGATGGCAACAGAAGTACCTGAAGGTTATAGTAAAGAAAAAACATATTTAATTATACATGTATTAACAGCAGCTAGAATTGTATTTGCTCAAAATTCGAAAAGTGATAATACCGATAGAGGAAAAAGTAATTGAAAAAAATATGTGAATGTGCAGAAATGAATAGATTAACACTAGCAATCAAAGAAAAAGAAGAACCTGAATATTACATGGTATGGGATTTGTTTTATCAATGGTTAGAAAATAAAATAAATGAGAAGGGATTAGATGTATTTATAAAGCAATAAGACAAACTAGTGTAATAGATATACTGGATATTACTTATATATATGGGAATGTGATTATTGTTATATTGTTATATTGATAAGAAGAATATTATTAGTAATTGTTAAGCACATGAAATATGTACTTAATCGACACATCTTTATATATATATATATATATATATATATATATATATATATATATATATATATATATATACACACACACACACACACACACATTATATATATATATATATATATATATATATATATATATATATATATATATATATATATATATATATAAAGATATCAACAGAAGCGTCCTTTAGCAGTACACGGTCAAACACTCTTTATTATAAGCTTAGGAATTAAGAACACAGGGACTCAGTTTGTCTTCCATGGCTGAATATACAATCACAGAGAACAAGCACAGGAGGTCCATGGGCTAGTCCACTCCAATGTAGCCTGTTTTAAGATGAAACCCTCATCCCTTCCACCAAAAGCTGTTCCTCACCCACCACTGTCATGTCCCCATTGGATCCCAGTTCAGAGGAGAAGGAGGAGTTGGAACCAGGACCATCCGATAGGGATGGCACATCTCTTGTGGAATGTTTGGAGAGGCCAGGGGCTAAGAATGATGCTGTCCCAGGCTCCTCAGGCATTAGGAGAGGTGAGTAGACCAGACAGGAGTGCCTGCCCTCACAGACATGGGGGAGGATTGGCTGCAGACAGGCCATGATTATGGGTGGCAGCAGATCCCTCTGATGTGGAACAGCTACCTCCCCTACTTGATCCAAGGACAAAGAGATTAGAGCAGAGGCAAACTCAAAGGAAGTCTGTTAGCTGCTCAGGAGAAAATCGCCCTGCCTCTCTTCACATGGAATATCCCTGACTTGGATTGACTTAAGCAGAGGCTTTGGGGAGGGGGATATTGTCTTTGTCAGGAACAGTTGTTTGCCGTGGCATGCACTGCCCCAGTCTTGGAAAAACTCAACCTTGACTCATGTTTCTGTCGGTGCTTTGCCTTGTGGACTTGCCTTGCCCTGTGGACTTGCCTGTGTCTCATGGACTTACCTTGACTCTGAACCATGTCCTTTGAACTTGCACCTTGTCTTTGGACTTCTCTCTGCCTTTATGAATTGGTTTTGTTGCTTTTCGGCTTTTGTTTGTGGGACTGTGGGTGGCTGCCTTCAGGGAAGTTTGGGGTGGAGCCTTACTGGCTTTTGTAGGGCCTTTCGTTGTGGAATTTAAGAGAGCAATAAAGCAGGGGTCCCCAACCACTGGTACCGGTCCATGGTTCATTTTGTACCAGGCTGCAAAGAATGTAGGGCCTACTTTGCTTGGGCGCCGCCATCTTGTTTCGACGGCGCTTGAGAAAGTGCTTCCGGGTGAGCTTGTTGGTCGTCGGTTGGAAAGCGGCGTTTGGGTGCTAAAGGAATCCTCGCACCTTAGTTTCGTCGAAGGGGGGGGGGGCGGCTTCGAACGAAGAGCCGTCCCGATGGCGGTGGAGTCTCACGTTACTTTGTACTGGGCCGCAAAGATTGAATAATCGTGAAACTGGTCCCTGGTACAAAAAAGTTTGGGGACCACTGCAATAAAGGACTCTATCAAAGTCTGTCTCTGCTTAGGCAATCTGGGTCATGACACACTATTGGTCTTCCAGGGGTTACTTGCTGGATATAATGGGTGCTAGCCTTCTTCACTGAGGGAAAATAGTATATTGGATGAATCACATGGCAGAGTGATCAACTAGTGATATTAGAAAAAAACAGTTGTCCTCCATAGAGACTGGTTAAATTGCAGATATGTTTTTAACATAATCACAACACCATTAATGTAACAGCATATGTATTTTACAAGTGGCTTATTTTTTAACCTAAATGTATCTCAAGAAGCCAATATATGCTTGCTGAAGTTTGAAACTTACCTTAAATTCTCCAGGAGCCAGTTGGGTCCCACTGAGCAGCACTTCAGGAAACACATAATTAGTGTTAAATGAGCCACTGAGGGAAAAGAAATTGAACTTGGTAGCAGCAGTATCAACTCGCTGGCCACACGATTTCAGATCTGTGCTGTTACACTTCAGGAGTGTGCAGATCTACAGTCAGAGAGTGGAAAAAGACTTATGTGGAATTAGGTCATCCAGAATTATAGGAAAAACAGCCTATGTTTTCCCCAGCAGTTGGAACAGCCTACTATCACTAAATACAAATAGAATAGAATAGAATAGAATAGAATAGAATAGAATAGAATAGAATAGAATAGAATAGAATAGAATAGAATTCTTTATTGGCCAAGTGTGATTGGACACACATGGAATTTCTCTTGGTGCAAATGCTCTCAGTGTACATTAAAAAAAAGATACATTCGTCAAGAGTCAAATACATTAAAATTGTTTTTACTTCCATTTCTTCAATTGAGAAGATTCCCAGAGGGATTCACACAACCTCAAGCAGTATAGGACAGTCTATGTTCAAGAGGTTGCAAAAACTAAAAGGAAAAGAGCAAAAGAGCAAAGAGGAAAAGAGACCATTTGACACAAGCCCTTCAATATTATTTTGTAAGCCATCCTTTACAAATCGTATGGCATATTCCTCTCCTCAGGATCCCCTGACTCTTTCAGATATAATGAAGCTATTAGGAATAGTTCATTTTTTATCTAAGTCTTTTACCTAGAAAAGGATTGTTCTTTGAGAACTGTCATACATCACACTCTCTTATAATCATCTCATAGAATGGTTATGATTGAAATATGTCTGTTTCTAGAACAGTGCATGTTACAACCCAGCTCTGTGAGCTGTATTGGTTGCCAGTTTGCTTCCAGGCCCAATTCAAGGTGTTGGTCTTTCAGCTTTAAAGCCCACCCTTCCATGGGATCTGGTTATCTGAGGGACTACCTATTCCCAATTACTGTATGACCTGTATTGCCCAACTCATCATTTTGGAAGGCCCTCAACACCTAATTATCTCAACAGGCCTGAGGCTCTCTGGGAACCAGAGATTTGCTTAAATGGCTCCATTGTTGAGGTGGCCATTTGTATCTTCTCTTTGCCTAGAGGTTTTCTATATTTGTTTTTCATACTATTTATTTCTTAATGTAGATTTCTATATATTTTGATATGTCTGTGGTTTTCATCTGATTGTTATGCACTAATCCAGAGTCACTTCTGGCAGCTGTACAAATCTGATAAATAAATAAATATGGAGAACAAATGGAAGAATGGTCCTTTTTTGTGAGTGTTGTTTATGTACATGTAGCCTTTGTCACACTGAAAGTTTTTTCCCCCCTTCAATTCATAGAAAGTACTTTATCACAGAAAGTTTCTCCCCTTTCATTCGGTAGTAGTAAGTATTTTATTGAGGTCAGCCCTACCCCGAGGCAGTGAAGCAGATGTTTCAGGCAGCTGGTATTGACACTGAATGTCAAAGCTATTTATATGCCATTTGGCTTTTGCTGACTTTCTAAATAGCCTGCTGCCTTTCATTGTGGTAAAAGATGCTGGTAAAAAAGACAGTTTAACTGGAAATCTAACTGTTGACAACATGCCTTAGTCAGAACAATACCCTGGTCCAGTTCAGATATGGATCCCTGCTCTTCTCCCTTCCATACACAAAAGTCCCACAACCCATCATGCCTCACCAAGTCATTTACCTGCAAATAATATTCTCCTTCAATCACATGAAGCCCATCAAAAACACCCAAAGCATAAACTTCATCCTGTTGCTTCTCTGCCATACTATAATTCAAATAACAGCAGAGGTTTTTCTGGCAGACGGTATAGTTTCCTGTCTCTTGCGATAGTTCTGTGAAGGTGAAATTATCAAAATAGATAGTGTTGTGAAAGACTGAGCTCTGTGGTGACAAATGTTGAAGCCCTGACGCATACAAGCTCCAGTTGAAAGGTGGAGGGTAGGTGGGAGAAAGACGGGGATGTGCTTCAATTTCTGCAACCAAGAGTTTGCCATTCTGACTTTCCATATCAAAGTGATATGCCTTTGGGCCATTGGGTGTAAAAATACCACTCCCTGTGAAAACAAAAGAGATGAACAGATCTGTTAATTATCCTACTGGTAGATCACAACTGGAATGCAGCTTGTCAAGTTCTTGGTAGAAACTGGCCTATGAAAATTTTGCAGAACCTGAAACAAAGCCAGATTCATCCCTGGTGAGTAAATACAAGAGGCATTAATTTCAAACATGGATGATTCAAAATTTGAATCCTGATCAGTTCAGAAATCTGTTTTCTGAACTGTTTGTTCAGCTTCATGATCCTGTACTTGAAGGGTGTCCCTCAGAGAAGGAATAGCAAAAGGAATACAAGTAGTCCTCACTTACTGACAGAAGATGGGGGCAGAAAGTCTGTTGCTAAGGTGATGCAGTCATAAAGTGAAATGACTGTGCCAATCTACATCGGTTCATCAGTTCCAGCTGTGACCATTACGCAAATGCTATGTGGTTGTTAGGCGTGACTTCATGTGATCACTATGCGATCTCCTTCTGGCTTCCCCACTGACTTTGCTTTCAGGAAGCCAGAGGGAAAGTTGCAAATGGTGATCACATAACCACAGTTCCCTTCAACATGGTAATTGTTAGCCAGTTATCAAATATCCAAATTATGATCATGAAATTGTGGGGATGCTGCAATGGCCACAAATTCAAAGATAGGTTGATTTTTTTTTCAGCACCATTCAAGCATCAACTTCAAACAGTTGCTGAATGAGTGGCTGGTAAGTGAGGACTAATGAAATACATCCAGTCTTGCCTTTGAAGAAAGCCCAATCTCTCCCATGTGTCCAGATCAATACAGAAAAGTCACAAGAACGATCTGTGGAGCAATAATTCCAGATACCTAGAAATTCAGGTAGCCACAGATTTCAGGAAGTAGTATTTTTAAGCTAACTGTTGTGGTTAGCCGGCAGCAGGTGCAAATGGCTGAGGGGAGCGAGGACTCTGATGAGGGGCCAGGACTATCAGGGAGTGGATTGCTGCCTTTAGAGATTGTGGGGGCTGGCAGCAGTGACGAGGAAGTTCCCGAGGAGCCTGTGCCAAGTGCTCGTGCACGAAGGATTGCTCGGAGGAAAGAACAATTACAGCAGCACAGGCGACTCAGGAGTCAGGCTGCAAGGTAATGGTCCCTCCCTCAAGAGGATAAAAGCCAGGTTTGGAAAAGTGTTCTTTGCAAAAAAGCAAAGAAGCTCTTAAACTCAACTGGTGGACATCTTAGTTCGTGTTTGGAGAATTTTGTAAATTAGTTCTTATCTCTGGGTTTTGGGCAGCCTTGACAAACAACTTGGCAAGGCTCTTTCTTACTGGAGATAATTAGTTGAAAGCAGCCTTCAGAACAGAATTTGTTATTAAATCTTAAAAGGTGAGGGCTGCTGCCTTTGTGTTTGCTCTTTGGGAACCCGGTTGGGTCAGAACACTAACTTCAAAAGTGATGTGGTCTGGTATGGCATACATTTTTGTCAACTTTATCATTCTCCTGGAATAATAAAAAATGGAGTTTTTAAAGTTTTTAAAAAGTTATTTTTTTTGTCCATCTAATGTTTTGTTCCAAGGCTTTAGCCAGTGCCTGAATTCATTTTGTATAGCCCTTTATAGCTTCCTCTAACTGAGCCATTGAATTTTATCACTATGGCTGATAAAAATCAGAAACAGTTTTTCTAGCGATTCAATATTTTAGTATATATGATACATAATGAACCTTAATAATAAATAACACCCTTCAAAAAAAAAGTCCTAGACTTATCTATGTTTCTGTGATGCCTCTTTATATGTTTATGCAAATGAATTAAATGAATCAAAACCAATAATGAATTAAGAGTTGGAGCCAACAGGAAATGGTTTCTCCCTGGAGGACTGAATTAGTTTAAATTTTGACATTGAAACCATCTTGGCATGTTCATAATTTATAATTGGCTAGAGCAATTTTCAAATGCCATTATTTAACAGTCAGGCAGGGTTTTATAAAATGGGAGTGAATTGAAGCTATTTTCTTCCAATTTTCCCCTCTCTGTGTTCTTCAGATTTTTGTCCCCATTGTGCTTCCCTTTTTATTCTTTTCATTCTATCAACATGGTCTCTATCGTATTATGCTGAGTCACTTCCAAGTTGCTATTTCCCCATTTCAATGTTTTGCTATATTTTATTCATTTAAAACAGTTATACAGCCACCCATCTAATAACCAACTCTAGGCAGCTCCCAATCAAAAGTTAAAACAGAATAATAGCCCTATTAAAACTATAAAATTAAGCACATTAAAAACATGGAAAGCAACAAAAATCTGGCATCAAATCAAATATATCACACCATCTCTCATCATTAAAATAGTAATAGCAATAGCACTTAGACTTATATACCACTTCATAGTGCTTTATAGCTCTCTCTAAATGGTTTTACAGAGCCAGCCTATTGCCCCCAACAATATGAGCCCTCATTTTACTAACCTTGGAATGCTCAGCAGCAAAAATAAATTTTGTTTTCCACTGTGTTTGCCTATACATTATATGCTTATTTTATACATGTTGATAAGCCTCAGTAAATCACAACAGTTGGATAGATTCCCATTACATGCTAAGCCATGAACTATGGTTCTAAAGCATTAAAGCTGTAAAGTAAGGCAAACAAACCACTTTATGATTTTCTGTGAGGTGTGAAGCCAGTCGTTAGTATATATACATTTATATGCATTACGCCTATTAAGATATAATTTTAAACCAAGTATACAAAGATTGTAATTACCAGTAATGTCCAAGCTGGGTTTGTGTATATTAGCTGCAAGGATATTCACACGCATTCCCATTGCCCAGGCTGAGTAATATTGAACAGCAGACAAAAGGGGTAGAGTATTTAACCAAGCAGTTGGAAAAAGGATGGTGTCCACCTTGAATTTTTCCACCAATGATATGGCAGGTTCACGAAAGTTAAGCATATCAGCGCAAGTGAAAACGCCAAACTTCCCAAAGGAGGTGTTGAAGTTGACAAACTGTGGCTCATTCGCAAAATTGAAATGGATTTCTGAGGCAAAAAGGTTGTACTAATTATAACAAGGGGAGGGGGAGGAGAGAAAGAGAATGACAATTTATATCATTAGAAGAAAATTATTCCAATAAAAACAGGGACAAACACGTGTGATGCTGATATTTTTCTAGTAGATGTTTGTACTTTACTGCTTTCCTTTACAATAAAAAAAAAAAAAAACAATAAGTGAAAACTAAGGTCTTGACAATAACTGGATTTTATATTCTTAAAATGAAGAGGTTAGCCACTGATTGTTTCATGCTTCAAGCAGCACTTGGAGCAATCCTTGCTCCTGGAAGCTCTTATGGAAAAGTCTGGTGAGATTATATGTTTGTTTTAATCCAAATACAGCAGCATTACTTTATATTTTGTACCATGTTTACACAGAGCACTCTCTGCTATCATGTTTAGACAGCAACTAATGGACATTACAACATTTGAAGCCTATATTAGTGACTTTAATAATAGTTACCTTGTGATAACGGGCCAGAAACTTTCCTTCTGAATCATAAACAACATTGGTATTGTACTGATAGCGACCATCACTGGGACACTTAGGATCACTGGAGTTGCACGGTTTCTTGTCGCCCATGTTGGCAACCACATAGATGTCATAATTCTTTGCCATGCAACTAAGCCTTTTCTGCACTGGGTTAAATCCAAACCTAAAATGGAAAGGAAGAATCAAATGAGAAAGGCAGTATCTAGGAACTAGCAATCTGGTAGATCAATCCACAGTGCACAGATACTAGCTTGGTAAAATGAATTTTGAGTAAGAACAAACAAAGAACATATTTTCCAGGAAATCCTAAGCAAAATGATATATGGATATCTTACTATCAATATATCAATGGTGGCTAGAAAAGTGACCCCAAAGAAAGAGGCAAATTTATTATCTGTGGCTGATACATATTTTTTATAACCGTTTATGTCTTCATAATATATATCAAGATTGGAGCCTTGTATTATTCTTTTGCATTGTATACATATTCTGCATACTACTAAAACTCTCATCATCCTCTTTAACTAGGTGAAACATTACATTAGTCTGCCAATAGTTCTAGATTGGCAATTCTTAGAATTTCTGGTCAGGCTGTCCTGATGGAGGAATTCTGAGAGTTACAAGACCCATACTTCTGGGTGACCCTTGGCCTCTGGCCAGGTCACCGCTGACCAGAATTATAGAGTTAACTAATATTATAACATCCCTGACAGCCCTAAGACAGAACTGGCTGTGACCTTGCTGTAAATATTCATCCACACTGTTGAGCTTCAGTTACTCATCTCAACTGAGGGCAACATTTGACTTAATATTATCTATAAAATATTTTCCTGAAAATGATAAAATGGGGACAAGCAGGTTTTTTGTTTTGAAGGTTTAATTGCACTGATGCCATATAGCTTGGATTGTAACAGTGGTGCGCTGGAGCTTATTTGTATCTGGAAGTTTTCTTTTGAGCCAGTTGATAACACAGCCACCACGCCTAGTGTGCCAATTGGTTGTTCCATAGTTAGGGGTTTGGCAGCGATAATGAAGCCAGCACAACTGGTTCTTAAGCATTCAACACACATCATTGCCTGTAAGTGACTGACCATGTAAAACAGGGAGTGTCTGCTGTTGCATCACTGTGACCTTTTATTAATAAAGTGACTCAAATTCACTGAATTCTTGACTGTGCCTGGGTAGGGATTTGTTTTGCCCTGTGAACTCTGATGAGGCAGGTAGGGTGTTCTCTGATGTGAACTCTGGATGGGATACACACTCCTTCTAGCTTCTTCAGGAGGCTGGGGAGGGGGAAGTAGCTGGATCTAGGAGGTACTGATACTTCATTAGGAGAGGGGCAGGGGTGGGATTCTACAGGTTTGCACCTGTTCGCTAGAACCAGTTGTTAACATTCTAAGCATTTCGGAGAACCAGTTGTTAGAAGAAATTACTGGCCTAATCCTGTAAGGAAGGCAGGAAGGAAACATTCTGGTGTTGCTTACAGAAACTGCCTCTCCCTTAACCCTTATTACATTCTTGGCAGGACTGGACTTTCTGTCTCTGGAACGTCTCTGGAGGTTTTTTTTCCTCCTTTGCTGGTACTTTGCTTGTGTGGAGTGACCATTCAAAGTTACAATGGCACTGAAAAAAGTGACTTATGACCCTTTTTCACACTTATGACTGTTGCAGCATCCCCACAGTCACGAGAGGCCAAGCGAGGAGATGCGTGCCTCGATGTGAGTGATATTGAGCTGGCCACGCCCAGCCAATAACATGAGCACCAAACCACGTCCACCAACTGAACCACGCCCACAGAACCGGTTGTTAAAAAAATTGAATCCCACACCTGGAGAGTGGATCATATTGTTCATCACCTTGGCAGTGGATTGGCCCCTGCTGAAGCGAACTTTCCTGGATTCAGCTATACTGGACAATTAACATCCTACCTCCACCCTACTTTTTTCTAGGAAAGGCTGCTGGGAAGGTGGTAGGACTTGAATTACAGGGTTCACTAAAAGGAATAAATTGTCTGGATTCCTTTGTTGTTGTTAGTTGCAAAGTCGTGTCCGACCCATCGCGATCCCATGGACAATGTTCCTCCAGGCCTTCCTGTCCTCTGATATCTTCTGGAGTCCATTTAAGCTCACGCCTACTGCTTCAACGACTCGGTCCAGCCACCTCATTCTCTGTTGTCCCCTTCTTCTATTGCTCTCAATCGTTCCCAGCATTAGGCTCTTCTCCAGTGAGTCCTTCCTTCTCATTAGGTGGCCAAAGTATTTGAGTTTCAACTTCAAGATCTGGCCTTCTAAAGAGCAGTCAGGGTTGATCTCCTCTAGGACTGACCGGTTTAATTGCCTTGCAGTCCAAGGGACTCGCAGGAGTCTTCTCCAGCACCACAGTTCAAAAGCCTCAATTCTTTGGCTCTCAGCCTTTCTTATGGTCCAACTTTCACAGCCATACATTGCAACTGGGAAAACCATAGCCTTAACTATACGCACTTTTGTTGGCAGGGTGATGTCTCTGCTTTTTAGTATGCTGTCTAGATTTGCCATAGCTTTCCTCCCCAAGAACAAGCATCTTTTACTTTCTTGGCTGCAGTCCCCATCTGTGGTGATCTTGAAGCCCAGGAAAACAAAATCTGTCACTACCTCCATTTCTTCCCCATCTATTTGCCAGGAATTGAGAGGGCTGGATGCCATGATCTTAGTTTTCTTAATGTTGAGTCTCAAGCCAACTTTTGCACTCTCCATGTCACAATTCAGACCAGGGCATCAGATGGAGAAGGACTCAATTGTTTTGGTGGATGACGTCTCTGGTGGATGACATTTTTCAAGACCTAGACTGGGGAAATCTGCCCTTTCCAAACCAAACTCCTGGTTTGATTCCATTGAACATGGGATCCTTTTGAATTGTCTGCAAGAGTTAGCAGTAAAGAGTATTTTTTCTATAATAATTCTGTTCTAAGTAGTTAACATCAGGTGGTGGGTGGCAGGGAACAGAAGTCCTCTCACTGAACACAGCACTGTAAGGATGGTCCCTATCACCTGTACTTTTTAACTTTTGCATAACATTGTTGGAAGAGGCTACCCATTGCTTTGGATTGAATCAGTGGTATAGAAAATAATGAAGATAACCTTGATGAAGCTATACAGAAGCTGCTGCTTAGGCAAAAGGGGATGGATTTTTTTTCATCAGAAGGTCCAGGTGATATTTGGAAATTGTACAGATACCCCCATTTTACTGGAGTGTAAGAAGAGGGATGTTGTGATTCGCCAGCAGCCTGTTCAGACAGCAGTGAATCGGACAGTAGGGAAGAACGGGGACCAGTCTGGGAGTCTGGAGAGCATCCGATGCAGAGATGGGGCCAGGGCTATCTGGGAGTGGTGTGCTGACTCCGCAGCCTCCGGAGTCTGGCACCAGCAAGGCCGAGGAACAAGGGGAGCCTGTTCCCAGTGCGCGTGTGCACAGAGCTGCTAGAAGGTAAGAGTAGCTGAGACAAAGGGGGCAACTTGGGAGTAAGGCATGGAGGTGATTGCCCCTCCCATAAGGTATAAAGGACATGCAAAGGTAGAGAAACCTTTGCAGGAAGCAAAGTCATTTGCTCTGTTCAGATTAATCCTTGAAGCTCTGTGTGGACTTTGTACTTCAGTTGGTTTTTTTATAGTTCATTTGGCACTTTAGTTGTTGGCAGCAATTCAAAGGAGAGAAAGGTGGGTGCTTATTTTGGGGGACTGTTTGGGACTTCATTACAGGCTGGGAATGAACATAATTCCCAGCGCTGAAATAAAACAAGAGTTGTTTTAACTAAGTGTGTGCTTTATTACAGTCGCAGGAAGCTTTGGTCAGAACAAGGGAGGTGGTATAGATGGACCAGATTTTCAAAATTCTATTGTTATAGCCAGTCTCAATTCAAGTATCCTAAGCTTTCCTGTGGAGTTGATTTTATGGTCCAATTTGCCTAGTGGGGCTGACATCTCTGCTGATAATATTCACATATGTCAACCCAGAACCAGTCTAGAAGTTCAGTGGACTCTTGATCTGGTGTCTACAGGCTGGACGGGATACAACAGGCTGAAAGTGAATTCCACAAAGAGAGGAATGCTGCTTGTTCAGAAAAACCTTTTAGCACTGCATCTGCTTGAGCCATAATATTCAGACAGGGCAGCATTCTCCCCAAAGGAAATTAACTTGATTTTTACAGAGAATTATGCTCTCAGATATACAAAAGGGGCAGTAAACTAAGGAATTTAAAATATGACTATAATACATGGGAAAAGCTATTGCCGTACTGCCATCTAGTGACAGAAATCTGGGCAAACAAGTTTACAACTGCTTATCAATTCAGTCTGGAACAATATTTTAGAACTCCATAATTTTCAACATAAAATAATAAAAGAAATCCGTAAAATCTGTATGAACGTTTTCTCTCTGAGACTTGTTTAATGGCAGCAATATACTTCCCAAGGAACCCAGCTTTAATAAATTTAAATACAGAAATGTTTTTTTTTTAAATGAGAAGTCAAATTTCACCAGGAATCACTTGCAAAACTCACATTTTAACAGCATTTCCTAATTGCACGTGCAATCTTAGTCAAACAAAATTAAAGAAAAGCATAATAAAATATTTTATATATGAGGTAAATAAAGTTGTGTGGCTATTCTTAACTATCCAACCAGCTATAATTCTGCCTCTACAATACAAATACAAATTGGAATCACTGTTGTCTACGTACAAGAGCATCCGAAAAACCCACTGTTAGTTCACTATAAGAATGGAGAAGTGTACTTATAAGTAACTGGCATTCATTATAGTACATTGTGTACCGAGTTTATTTATTAAATTTATATTGCTACCCATCACACTAGTCAAAGTGACTCTTCTCTTTCAAGAAGGTTCTACTTAGATTGGATGAGATTACCTTTCTGGATCATTGCACGGAATCCAGTTTACTTCAGGATCTGGTATATCCTCAAGATAAGGATAAACTGTTTCCCGAGTAAAGACCCACCCATAAATGCCATCTTCAGAGACCACAATGATGCGAGCTCCCTACAAAAAGAAAAGAAGAAGAATGCCAGTTCAGTTAAGAGATGCCACTGCTTCCAAGAACAAAGAAGATGGAACTTACTAGCCCTGCATCTGTTGTACCTTTTCAGCTGCTGTTTTGATGGCTTCCTCTAAGATGTCTAGATTTCTGTTCATTAAATTCAGGGCTTCTTCTGGAGAGACAAGTTTTGGGGTGGGTCCTGTAAGTATAACAGCATGCTCATAGACGGCAGCAAGGAATGTTTCCACAGCAGAGGCCCCAAGAATAACCCCAGTCAGGAACACAACCCAAAGGTGAGGCTGGAAGGAAACCATCTTACAGAGCCTAATTCTGGCTCAGACTGAAACCAAATGTGAGGTCTGTTTAGCTTAATAAGAAGGGAGGGACGGAGTTATTTGGTGAGTGACAATTTCCCTGTTACATCACTGGCTACTCTAGGAGAAGAGTATAAACACAGTGATTACCACATTACATGTTTTGTACCCAAACTTCCTGAAAGTAGAAATATCTCTATTAAGAAATATATTAGAAGAGACAGAGGCAGCATTTAGTTCCTGAAATGAAGTCAGTTTGATCTACCTGACACTAAGTGGGAAATTCCCCATTTAGGTTTCAGACACACTTGGCAGAAAAAGTCAACCAATTACTTTGTATTCCACAATCAGGTCAGAAACATAACTTTTCCTTAAAAATTACCAGAGAAAATAAGAAATGATATAGAGGTCCATTAAGCCAGTATATCCTAGATTTCAGTAAGTGGAGGGGGCACTTAACCTTCCCATTTAAGTTTAAGCAATAGCAATTTTCATTCATTCAGAAGGAAAAGGGAAATTTGTCATATTCATAAAAACCTGGTCACTGTTGTTGATACGTAATAGATTTTCTCCAAATCTGCTGTCAATATGGTCAACCACATGGCAAAGCAGTGGCTATTTTGGTAATTAATAACCATAAAGCCCCATCAGGAAACAAAACTCCTTAATAATGCCACATTCTGGGATATCATTATACAACTCTTCTCACAGGCTGAACTTCGTTTGATTTGAAGGTGGTTAAATCTTTTCAATTTGCCAGCCTGATAGGGGGACAAGGGAAGAACAAGCAGCTACATCATGTTATTGAGGAAATATTACAAACAGACGTAATATATTTAGGGAACGTCAGATCTTACATATTAGAGGCTGATGAATAGCCTCACCATAAAGACTTGGCATAGATTGTCTCAGTTTTGGTCCTCAGAGTTTAGCATCCCAGTTTATAATCTGCTCCCCCTTTTTGCTAACATGCTCCTCTTTGTGGTTTACTGCTCTTTTTAAAGTGGACAACCATGGCTTATTCAGCAAATCATAATTAATAAGCTTGACTTAGCAGCATAGATTTACTCACTGGGCAGGAGAGTAAAACAAATGCAACAATTGTTTTCAAGAGCAAATACTGTTTTCAAGAAGAAAATTTTAAAAATAATATTTTAAAATAAAAAATAAAAAAAATCAACTCCCAGCTATGATAGGTACCATAAAGAAACAAATTCTGCTTGAAAGTTTGGCAAGTTCTAAAGAGATATCTGATGACGTTAGTTGCGAAGTGCTCATGCTTCCAGGATCCAGCAGTTTTCAACATCTGATGACCTCCTGATCGCAGCTCCCTTTCTGGTACATTTTCTGGTAGGCTTTGTTTGTCTCTTTAGGCAGGGCATTTCCTATCAATAAAGTCTTTTTCGGTTAAGGCTACAGAACCAGCTTTACAGATACTTGCTGACATTCTAAGATTCTCGCTCTCAGAAATGCATATACCCACACACTGAATGCTTTCAAAAAGGTTCTTTGCTAAGTTATATAAAAGTTATAAATACAAATATTTCTTAAATTCTTTAAAATTACAACACATTCTTCTTCTTTCTATAATCTAGCCTTTTAATAATCAAAGCCATAAATCACATTTTTTTTAATGCAAAAAGTCCGTAAGAAGCTCCAGTCATCAATAAAGGTAGATCACGTCATACTCATGTCGAAAGCATTGAAGTGCTTCTGGATTGAAAGGATTAACTGGTGACATCACCATTGTCCCGGGGGAAGCCCAATTGGGGACTACTTTCATGTCCCCATCAGGAGCTGAAGCGAAGGATGGGAGTTCACCCCACCCCATTGGAGCACTTGGGTCTCAAATGCAAGTTTGCTAACCTCCAATAAATGTAGGTAATGTCTTTTCTTTTTTCAAAGAAGCCAATTTACCCTTTCCAACAAAATGTGTCAAACTCACCAACCAGTCCTCCATAACGAAGAATGTTGAATCTTTCCATTAAATCTTCAATTGAATATTGATCTTTAATATCCTTTGAATCAAAGTATATATTTGAATCCAAAACTGTTTAGCTTTTTTATATGTTGACAAAGCATGAAAATGTCCCATCAGGATGTTCACATTTCCAACATACTTTTGAAGTGCCTTTATACATTCTAGAGAATCTAGATAATTTCTTTAGTGTCCCACACCAACAATACATTCTTTTATAAAAATTACCTTTGAATCATAACACAATGTGCATTTCAATTCTTTTAACCACATATTTTCCCACTGAGCCATCTTTATGTTATAAACAAAATTTCAAAATTTCAAATTTCAACAAAGGTTTATACATTTTCAAAATTAATACAATTGTATTTCAAATTCTGTCTTACTTTGCTCCATAAGTCTTTTTATCCATTTTAAATCTTTCAGCTAACTGTGAGAAAGAATCACTTTTCATCATTATTATAACTATGAATGACTGCTAGATGAATCAAAATGCTAAACAAGGACACTCAAGTATCTCAGAATAGCTGTAGATTTGATTAAAGAAATTGTTTTCAAAGAGAAAATACTCATTTCAGTAGAGAGGACTCAGCCAAAATGTCATTTATCACAATTCATGGCAGCACAGCAATCTAGAGCTGTCACTCTACCTGCACTGTTGTTGCAGAACATATACAAATAAACAAAATTGTTATTTCCTACAATATTTATTACTTTTTGTTGCGAACCAGTAGGCAATGTTTTAAGTGATAGTACTACATTAGCACAATGCTCTTTGAGAAACATTAACAAAATGGACTCAAAGAAACCCTCTGATGTACAGGTTGAGTAACCCCAAGATCAGATTTTTAGTTCCTGGCCAAATACACTAGTTGTGTGTCAATGCCTGGTATCTAGCCTTAGATTGGGTAAGAGAGTGGGCATATAGCCCACTGGTTTTGATTCTGCTCCTCCATGTGCTAGAGCTGGCTGAGGAATTCCAGAAGTTGAAGTTCACAAGTCTTAAAGTTGCCAAGGTTGGAGATCCCTGTTCTAGAGAACAAGTCAATTGCCTCTTCTGTATGACAATGTGAATACAATTATCACATTTCCCCTCAAGTCTTCTCTGTAAGCTGAAACCATCCAGCTAATTGTTCCTCACAGGAATTGGTTTGCAGTTGCAGTTGTCTTAATAGCTCTTCTTCGGAGTAGTTTGTCAGTATGATTTTGGACTGCAGTGTCCAAAATTGGCAGAGTTTTCCAAGGGGATATATTTGAACAAGTCAGGGTAAAGTGTGGAAGTTACATTATGCAATCTGGCCTTTATACCCCTGTTAATACACTTAAAATAGTATTTGTCTTTTTAGCAGACAGGACATCCAGATCTTTTTAAAAAATAATTTCTACTAATCCTCCCATCCTTTAATCTTTTTTTCCCCTCCCCTGATGTAGACTTGACATTTCTCTCTCTTAACTATCATCCTGTTTGTTCTGGCCCGTTATTCAAGCCCATCCAGAGGTGTTTTTTTTTTAATCTTTTCTTTTTTAAGCTAGTTACTTCTCCTAATTTTATGTCACTTGCAAATTTGATAATCAACTCCTGAATCCTTTTATCCAGTTCATTAGTAAAAATGTTAAATGGCACAAGGTCCTGAAAAGAAGCCCTGAGATGCTCCCCTCAATTATTTATTTAGCGTATGGCAAATACATGGACTTATAGTGGTTCAAATGTCAATGTCCAGTCCACCCAGCCACCCAAGGACAGGGTGGTCCATGTTAAAAAAAATCAGACATTGGGTGCAAGCTCTTAATAGACACCTGGACACAATGGGATGGATATCCTGTTGAAGAGCACCACAATCACACTGAGGGGCAGAGACAAGACGGGCATTCAAAAGCTGTTGATCCATTGCCATGTATTTAGAGAGCCAGGAGTTCTACAAAAATGTCTGACTGCCAACTGTCATTAACTGCCAATTCTTCAATGTAGTCTGGTTGCCAATTGTTGCTAGTCATTTGGTTCACATTACCATGCTATCCAGGGTGCACCACAAGAAGGCGGACTAGCGTCACACCCCACTTCCTCAATATTCTCCAATTTAATATGCAGCTGCTTATGAGACATCATAGGTCAATTGGTCAATTATGGATCAATAAAACACTTGTATTGTTCTAGACCAAGGGTTCCCAATCTTGGTAACTTTAAGACGTGTAACTTCAGCTTCCAGAATTTCTCAACCAGCCACACTTTGGAATGCCTGATCTAGACCACTTTTGACCATGTTATCAATGAAAAGTTAATCACAAATATATTGTATTTGCAAATATAACAATAAGATGCATCAATATAAAGTTCAGTAGCAATGCACAACAATATTTTACAAAGTGCAAAAACCTTAGTATTGTCTAATCTTAGCTGATCTTAGCTAATTAGCTGTTCTTACCTATTCTTCAATAAATACAGAATTGAATATTTATGGAGATAACTGCTGATGAGGAAAATTTAGCCCTACTTTGGAGAAGAGATTCTTTTCTGACAATATCCAGATTGGGGAATACAACTTGGGGAATACAAAGCAATGGCAAAATTAACATTATAAATCCAAAAGAGAAGTTTGGTTGACTAAATGTAAGAAAGAACGGCTTCTCTATATTCTACACATTACACACAACAAGGCAAACTCAGCCAAAGAATTAAAATACTTCATCTGTCCCAAAACCAAACTAAAATCATTCCTGACTGAAGTAGCTTAAAATATGCAGCCATCAGCAATCCAGACTTCACTTTACGGCTTAGACAATCAAAGGCACTAGATTTATTTCCTAGCAATTATGTCCTAACTTGGGTTGGTGGTAACTCTTCAAAAATGTTTGCTTCCTGGATAGATCTGAAAACTAATTTCTAAATCAATAATAAATTTTAAGGTAGGCTTATCCATACCAGAATGTTGATTATAAAGGCTATGAAAGCACAGCTGGGCAAAATATTTGTTCTGAGAGTTCCATAAAGATACTACTAATTTCTGAGAGCTTTCTTTTTGCGGAATGGGACAACTTACTGCGGTCAATCCGTAGAGGCTATCTCACCACGGGACAACTCACTGTGGCCAACTCACCACGAGACAACTTGCCATGGGACAATCCATGCGGGTAACTCAATGCGTTCTGACCCAAGCCTTGTTCAAATCAAATAAACACAAAGTAGATATAAAAGCAAACCTTTTTAATGCGTCTCTGTGAATTCTGTTCATTCACAGCAAAGAGTCATTAAAACTAATTGTCCCAGATAACAGCAAGCCCTTTCAAGGTTGTGAAAGGCTGCCAAGAACACAAGATTAATTGCAGGGAAATATCCAAAACCAAAAGTCTCTGAAAACAAATCAGAATAGACAGGTCTTCCACAAGAACTTGGAGTTGAAAGAACTTCTTTGCTTCCTGCAAAGAACCCAACCCCTGAGGGCTGGCTTTTATCCCTTATGGGAAGGACCATCACCTTGCAGCCTTACTCCTGAGTCACCTGTGCTGCTGCAGCTGCTCTTTCCTTCAAGCAGCCCTTCATGCGCGTGCACTGGGCACAGGCTCATTGGGGTCCTCTGCATCACTGCTGCCAGACTCCGAAAGCAGCACCCCACTCTCTGAAAGTCCTGGTCCCATCCCTGCACCACGCGCAAGCCCCTCATCCATGTCCTTGCTGTCAGAGACCTCAGCCGTCTGCACTTGCTGCCGGCAAACCACAAAGCAATGCAATAAATATTACGCACCGCTGTTTCTTCTAATTATTTCCATTGCCAAAAAAAATATTTTCCTCTTTTCCTTCCATGATCATCTGGCCAGATGACCATACACCAAGGCACACAAAATGCTGTTACCTTCCCACCGAAGTGGTACCTATTTATTTACTTGCATTTGCATGCTTTTGAACTGCTAGGTTTGCAGGAGCTGGGGGTAAGTAACAGAAGTTCACCCCATTGCCCGGCACTCCGGTGCCAAACTTGGGCTGTCAGCTTTTCCTGTGACCAGCTCAGTGCTTTTAACCACTAAGCCATGGCACCCTCTTTTTTAAGTTAGCACTCTTTAAAATGAGTATCACATTTCTTTCCCCACCCTGAACTGAAACTTGTTTGCTCACTTGATGAAATTAATTTTCCAGTTAAGTGGCGCAGGATGAGCACTAAGAATAACAACAGGATATCTAATAGATAACATACACACACTCAATCACAAGCATTTCACTTTAAAACAAAGCTTGCCTTTACTGCTTTTGTCTTCTCAAACATCCTTCAGTTAATGGATACTGGAGTAGATTAGTTCATTGCGTTTCACGCTATAACTCCCCCTTAATTAATGACTGTGAACGGGACATCGTGATGGAGGAAGGGGCTTTAAGCATCCACAGTACTGCACATGCCTCTGACTTGCAAGACCATTTACAACACCCCTCTTCAAATGAGCAAAATGTGCTCCATGTCCCTGACACACAGAAGTTGCAGGATTTTGCAAGCCAAAGGCTGTGATTTAAATATGCGCTTCATGTCAAACATTTTTGCTGCACTCTTGGAAGTCTAAGCTTTAAATGTACATTGAGTTCTTCAACTTTATGAGCTTTGGTATGTATGTGTTCTGTTTCTTCTGGCTTGATATTGACTTTCAGAAAGTGTTTAAAAAAGGAAAAGATACAAAAGCATGTACAGAATGCGGTTCCATATCAAGGTTCAGTAAACTGACCAAACCAATGTGGGATTATTTGAAATAATACTTTATTAGTTTGCATTCTTTGTGCGTGTCTCTGTATTAAAGAAAAATCACCTTTTGTACAAAACACTTTTATCCTGTAAATCTCTTGGACAGTCTTTTTCAGTGCAACTTTTTCAGAAGACCACCATAGAATTGGGGGTAAAAGGCTAAATTTGGAGTGGCATTTCTAATAATAAAATGGCACGTTATTATTTAATTAGAGACTAATGCTAATTATAATTATATAACTAATTATAATCCAAAGATTGTGAAGGGTTATTTTTTTGGGAAGAACTACATTTCATGACATTTGCTTGGTCTGTTGCACATTATGTTCTTAAATTGCAAATGAAGTTAGATTTAAACTGGCAATGAGAAAAAAACATCTCATGAAGCTTCATACAATAAAAGAGTCCTCTCTTGCTTTGAACCAAGGTGAATTCCAGGAAGGGACCTATGCAAAATGAAAAGAAAAAAAAATGTTCTCAGCATATTGGACACTACAAAGACAAAGAGGCAATAAATGCACACTTTTCTCATAATTGGGCATATTTATTTTGCATAAACCAATAAATAAATTGTATTACACTGTGGGAACTGGCTGCAAAAACAATGACATTGCTTTACAGAGCCCACTCACAGGTACCTACAATTTTATTTATTTTTTTGGTCTGATTCACATGGGAATCCCAGAAAGGAGCACTGCTGTAGAGAAGGTGGTTATGTGGCAACTTCAGAGGACTCTGGAAGAAGTGGATTCTTCAGACCCTTTCAATCAGGATTCAGGCCTGGATAGTTAATGAAATAGCATTGATCACACAGCTAGATGACCTCTGGTGATAGTAAGATGGGGGTGGGTACGTCCATTGGATGACCTCTGGCAGGAGTGATGCATCCATCTTTGCTGTTCTTAACTTCTCAGTGGCTTTAAAGCCTTTCATGGCTTGGGACTGAGCTACTTATGTCTCTCTCCAATGCTATCTATCCATCTTATTAGATTTGGTAGAAGAGGCGTGCTCTGGGCACCATATCATAAGCAGTGTTGGATAGCAGGGACCAGAAGGACAGTCTTTTCTGCCATGACATCCACCCTTTGGAATATCATCACCCCTGAAATTAGATTGGCCCCATCCCTGTTGGCTTTTTGTAAATCCTATGCCTAGGTCTCTGGTCATGGAATGGGATATTTGGTACAGCCAACTCGCCACAGGCAACTTATCACTGCCAATTCTCTCTGGCTAACTCACCATAGCCAACTCATCATAGGACAACTCGCCGAGGCCAACTCACCATTAGGTAACTTGCTGCAGACAATTCAACGCTACAAGTATTCAAAATAATAAGAATAAATATTTTACTTTTTGTCAATCACTTTTTCTGTCTTTCCTTTTGCATCCTTTCTTTAATGATTCTATTCCACCATTTCTTCGATATTGTCCTGTGGCAAGTTGTTCCACAGTAAGTTGGCTGTGGCAAGTTGGCCATGATGAGTTGGCTGTGCCGAGTTGTCCTAGACCTCTCTGGGCATGGGATACAGCCTTTCTCCTGGCTCTGTGGATGGTTGGTTGGATAATGCCTGGCTGCTAGCTATTTCATTTTATTTTTTTATTTCATGTATTTTGCACCTTTTATTGTTAAATTGCCTAGAATCAAGTAAAAATGACAGTTACGTAAATCAAATGAAAATAGGTACTCTATATTTGACCATTTAAATCCAAATGTGGATTTAAACTTTTCTGGAATGAGAGATTTAAGAAATATAACTAAAACAAGCCATTACTTAATAGTTAAATAGCTACATTTTTGCTTGTAGGCACCAACGCACCTATTCGCTAGAACTGGTTGTTAACATTCTAAGCAGTTCGGAGAACTGGTTGTTAGAAGAAATTACTGGCCTAATCCTGTAAGGAAGGCAGCAAGGAAACATTCTGGTGTTGCTTACAGAAACTGCCTCTCTGTTAATCCTTATTACATTCTTGGCAGGACTAGACTTATTGTCTCAGGAACTTCTCTGGAGTCTTTTTCCCCTTCTTTGCTGGTACTTTGCTTGTGTGGAGTGACCATTCAAAGTTACGATGGCACTGAAAAAAGTGACTTATGACCATTTTTCACACTTATGACTGTTGCAGCATCCCCACAGTTATGAGAGGTCAGGCGAGGAGATGCGTGCCTTGATGTGAATGATATTGAGTTGGCCACACCCAGCCAATAACATGAGCACCAAGCCACACCCACTAACTAAGCCATGCCCACAGAACTGGTTGTTAAAACACTTGAATCCCACCACTGACCAGCAGTGAATATGCAACAGTAATTTGCAACTATATGATAGGGATTATAATATGCAAACACCTTCAAGGTGAATATTTAAACAATGCAGTTATTTTTCTGTGATTAGTTTGGTTTTATTTAATGTGTTATTAAAAAGCAAATATTGAAATAAAGGGGCCACTTGGCATGTTGTTCACAATGCTATTTGAACGGCTGATATCTGTTAAAAGGAAAACCCAGCCAATTAATTCATGAAAAACATAGAAGAACTAACAAAAATTGGCATTAATTTTTTTGTGGTCTTAATGAGAATCAATAACAAAGTATTCTACTCCTTTCATGAAATTTTAAGAAAAAGAACAAAATTTTTACTGTACCTCTTTCTTTGTATGGCTTCATAGGTATAATAAATTGCAGATGCTAATCCCTTCAGAGAAAGCAACTATTAGTATATTTGTGACATTTCATATTTCAATGTAATAAAATAATGAATAAATCATGTTAGTGTACATACACTTAACAATGTGAATCCTCCTTGGATGGCTGCAGACCATTCAAAACCCAGTTTCTCATTTAGGAAGCCACCTAAAGTGGGGCCTACAAAAGACCTACAAACAAACAAACAAAACCATACATACCCAATTTATCATAAATCTAAAAATATATAAGAACAGGAAATAAATATGTAGCAGGGAAGAATACATTGAGGTAATCAACATCCACACAAGCCGTCTTTTGGGAATTCCACGCTCACAGCCCTTCTGCCATGGAATATCCATGGCTGTTCCACAGGGGAAATCCACTTGGGTAGGTAGCTATTCTGCCACCATCTGTTCTGCTGCCCTCTTTTGAACCCCAGACCTCTGAACCTTCCCCAGAAATAAGCTTTTAAACAAATGGCTCTAGTTTTGCCTTTTGAACCAGGGTTACCAGGCCCAAGTAGTTTCAGACTCAAGGCTGCTAAGGACAAACTCCATTCAAATTCCATTAGGAGCCGTGGTGGTGCAGTGGTTAGAATGCAGTATTGCATGCTAAATCAACTCACTGCTAGGAGTTCGATTCTGACTGACTCAAGGTTGACTCAGCCTTCTATCCTTCTGAGATAGTTAAAATGAGGACGCAGATTGTTGGGGGCAATACGCTGGCTCTGTTAAACCACTTAGAGATGGTTGTAAAGCACTATGAAGCGGTATATGCAGTATATCTAACTGCTATTGCTATTGCTAGTGCTATCCTGGAGTGAAAAAGAACAAATGCTTTTATCCTAATAAAGATAGCAAAATACTTGAGATGCAACATTTATGTGAGGCTGATATAGTACATACCAAAGGTAGCCATCATTAACTTGTAAACAGCCTGAACAGACCAAGAGATAGATCAGGAATGCATATATAGCTAATCCAAATTGAGTAAAAACCACATTGAAAAAAAAAAAATCTGACATGAGTAACTGCACCTTTTCTGGCAACTATAATTTGCTTATTCCAAATTTCTGGGGATACCTGAATTCCTAGGCTCAGTCAGATGAGATCTATTTCTTTAAAGTCCTTGCTTCTCCCCAAAACCATTAGTCAAGATTCCACAGAAATAGATTCCTAATTTTGTTTCCCTTGAGAATTCCATCCCCTGCCTCATACTTGAGAAAGATGGTAGGTGTGGTTGTAGATTATTTAGGATTCCCAAGAGACCCCCTCCTGGCCAAGTTCCTAGTTCTACTACAAAGTACAAAACAAATACACAAGATGTACCAAACAGGCCTCACAGACTTTTTAATTGTATACGTTACATTAAATGTCTGAATTAGTTGCCAGTTATTTCTAAACAATTCCTTACTCAATTGATAGTTTGAATGTTTTAAATTACTGTAACATGTTCTTTAAAGAAAAATAACAGAACACATTGTAATTGACTTTTAGTACACTGTGTATATCAATCTCAATATCCAAAATAACCACATGTAATTGGCATTAAGAGATACTTTCTGAAGCCAAATTTTATCCACCCCGCCCCACAGAAGCAACTGTCAAGCCACATGCTATTTTTCTAGAGAAATATAACAAAAACTACTTTCTTTCCCATCTATAAAGACTAGGCAACCCATGATCAGTTGGGTTATCATTTCATATATATTTCCTTACTTAACTCACCCCACTCACACACTCGCTGCACCTTCTTCATACCCTTACACACACACTTACACCCTCCCCAACCTGCGCTGCACTTCTTGTGCCCACCCTGCAGCCTTCACTGGGTGTCTCTTGTGCACCCACTTGCATCCTCATAGCAATAGCATTTAGACTTATACACCAGTTTGCAGTGCTTTAAGTGGTTTTCAGAGTCAGCGTATTGCCCCCAACAATCTGCATCATTATTTTACCGACCTCGGAAGGATGGAAGGTTGAATCAATCTTGAGCTGGTCAGGACTGAACTGCTGGCAGTCGGCAGAGTTAGCCTGCAGTACTGCATTCTAATCACTGTGCCACCATAACTCAGGCCGTCTCCTGGCCCTCTTGGTGATTCTTGCACACCCACTCACACCCCACTCATCCCTCTGACCCGTGTGGCCCTCTTACACACTGTCATGCAGTGACATGCATCATCCCCAGTATGAATGGATAGCATGGGTTGGCGAGGGGGTGTAGCAGTTTCATAGAAACGTGCAAGGTGTGCAAGAGGTACTGTGTGGGTCAGAGTAGCGTGGGGTACAGCACGGGAATCAGGAAGGGTACATGGGGGTGTGGCACAGATCAGGAAAGGGTGCGTGAGATGTGTGACTCCACAGGTGGCAGCTTTTTAATATGGATTCCTGATTTATCACGTGTTGTAGTGATCTTTTTGCTCCATTGTTCACATATAAGCAGTTTAGGTGGGCTTGATCCATCTGATCCTACTTGATTTTTCCCACTAGCAAGAATAGCTTCAGGAATTCTTCAGGAAGAAAACTCTTAATTATTATTGATACAGACTATAGGTATATTGCTCTCCAATAAAGCAGAAATAGACAACTCTGAACTATGGTGTCAGACTCTGATTTATTGGAAACAACAGACCAAAACTTCCAACTTCATATATACATTTTCCACAATTAGAACAGCTGACAAAGTATTGCAATACATTTAATACAGTATTATGGAAACATAAATCCCATTAATAGCAAGGTTGCAGGTATAAAATAGAATCCGGGCTAACAGAAGGAATCCTTGCTGAAGATAACCCCTCTTCCTAATTAAACATACAGTAATCCATATGGAGTAACCGAAAACCAATTGCTTCAAATGTTGCAATAAAATAACCCACCAATGGACTCATCGAGAGAAATGTTTCCGATGCATAATATTAAGCTTAAAATCGTAAAAGCCAGACCTAAAGTCTATTTGAAACCTATGTGTTCTGATCAATAAGAGAATTTTTTGGAGAACAATGCATTGGATAGAAAAAAAAATTCTCTGTCCAAATTTCAAATCTCTATTTTAATTATGGTGGTAACACACCTGATCCTCTATTCCAGGGGTGTCAAACTCAAGGCCCGTGGGCTGCATCCAGCCCACAATGTGACTAGATCTGGCCCGCAGGGCTGCCCTTGAGACAACGAAGGATCAGCCCCCAGTGCCTCAGCCCTGGCCCAGGCCGGCCAGGTGTTAATCTATAACTTGATAGCCACCATCCAGGCTGGAACACAATCAGCCTTAGAAGGAAAGAAAGAAAGAACTCTAAACCTTTTCCTCTGGTTTTCTTTTTTCCCTTTCCCCTGATTCCTGAAGCTTCTCCAACTGGTAGAAAAAACAAGCATATATTGGTCAGCATATTGTTTCTGATTGATAAATCATGATTCTGTAGCATGCGCTAACTTTATAAACTATATTTCCAAATGCACTTTTAACATCCTATCTCTGGTTCTTTACTGGGCACTCTCCTTCTTTCCTTCCTTATTATCTTTGGTTCTTTCTCATTAACCATTGCTGGACATAGATTCTTTAATACACTGATTAGAAATGAATGAGACATAAAGTGCAATATTTACTAGAACTCTCTGAACTTCAGCAACAATTAACCATAATGGGAAATCCTGTAGGATATATCAGAATTCTATCAGTCTCTGTTGCCTAACAGTAAATAATTTAGGTACATATCAAGCTATTAAATTGCTGCATGCTTTAAAAATGGTTTGGAAGAAGTCCTTTGAACCTGATTACATGATTAACAGATTAACAGAATTGGGACCTTGTAGGTCATCTAGTCCAATCCCCCCACCCAAGCAAGAGACCCTACACCATTTCTGACAAATGGCAGTCCAAACTCCTCTTAAAAGCCTCCAGTGATGGCGTTCCCACAACTTCTGAGGGCAAGTTGTTTCATTGGTTGATTGTTGTCACTGTCAGAATGTTTCTCCTTATTTCCATGTTGAATCTCTCCTTGTTCAGTTTCCATCCATTATTCCTTGTCTGTCCTTCAAGTACCTTGGAAAGTAGCCTGAGCCCCTTCTCCCTGTGGCAGCCCCTCAAATATTGGAAGACTGCTATCCTGTCTCCCTTGGTCCTTCTCTTCACCAGACTAGCCATGCTCAGTTCCTGTAACTGTCCTACTTGGTGTTTGTGTTTGTCTTCCTTCCCATCCCTCTTACTTCATTATTTGATTTTCTTTCTGGGAGTTTTTGCTTGGAATTAGATCCTGGAGATCCTAAAGTCTGGTCACCCTCCCCGCCCCCACCTGCCTATGCAGAATCCTTCTCTTATTCATGACAGCACATCTTTGTTGAGGCTTCCTGAGACAAAGATTGTGCTGCTGTTTTAACGAAACAAATAATTACATGCAACTTTTAAGGCGGCTAAATCTCAGTATCATATAGAAGCCTGGGAAAAGATATCTGTGCTTTAAGAAAAGACAGAGAGGGGCTGGATTTGTGAACCCAGCCTTAAGAGCCATTATGTACTCTTCCATATATGCCAATTTGGCATAGGATTTTAAAATGCTGGCCTAAAAACCCGGAGACTGTGAATTTTAGTCCTGTCTCAAAGCTGAAAATTGGCTGGGGGACTTAAGGTCCAGTCACTCTGTCTCACAGTCCAACCCACCTCACAGATAAGAGGATGAAAAAAATATTACAGATGTTTGCTGCCTTGAGTTGCTTATACAGTAATAAAGGTGGAGTAAAAACCAAATAAACAAATAAATCCCAATCCTTCTAGGCAATTAAGAAATATAAGCTTTGAGATGTGCTCATGATTTGAATGAATCAATCTTGATGTCTGTTTCTAGAAGGAAGAAATTTTTGGCAGCTGCAAAATATGTTCAGTACATATGACTTTCTAAACATTTGTTTTAAAAGTCTTCTTTATCTGTTCACATAATTTTATTCTTTTTTTTAAAATTGGGAATGAAAATGGCATTCAACTATTAACCTTAATAATTGCAGCTAGCATTAATAAGCGCTTACTGTATATTAGTTTGATTTTAAATGTTATATTTATTTTCAAAAGGAAAAAGGTTCATTTTATTTGTTGCATTAGGACAATGAATCCCAAATCAATAATCAGAAAACTTTCAATTAGTATTTATTTTCTTCCTATCACATAGAAGACACTGACTTCTGAAGGAAACACTATGATTGCTATCTGTTCTTTAGCTATGCCTATTAACCAGCTTTCTGTGCAAAAAGTAGGGCCGGCTTAATAATACAATGAGATCCAAAAGAGAGCAAAATGACCACGGTTGTGATCTATAGATCAGAGAAAATCAGCTGCCCCTTAGATCCAAAATTACTCTGTATAGTGCTTTGGTGTCTTTGTGCAGTTCAACCTTCTATACTTCTGGCAAGGTCCTGCATGAGTTACTCAACATTTATGGATGATATATGTAGATATTGGGAGAGAGCATATGTTGTGAACATTTAAGGCGCAATGTTTCTGAGTTGTCTCTCGTTCATATCCCTGATTGTTATGCCAAAGATTGCATATAATATGGCTGAACAAACATCACAGGCTAGCAGCCAACAAAAATAGCGTCATACTTGAAGCAATTTTTTTTTCTTTCCCGTGTCTGCGCCATTTTGTAAACCTCAAATATCATGTTTTAATAAATGAAGGCTGACTATACATTCTACTGTTCATGAAGCACCAATATAGCATCCTGATAATGCAGTGATTGTAGCACTATCATGGTTCAGGCAGATTAAGGGTAGGGCTTGATTGGGGTGCTGCATTTATCAGTGTGAAAACCCCATCACCACCACTGGTTGGCGCTCCTCCATGGATGCTACCATCCTATTTCCTGAAGGGTTATTGGCTTGTATGTATTTCTCCCAAACTCTTAAGAATTTTTTCTGTACTTGATGATGCTGTTTAGTCTATATAATGTTTAGTCAGCAGTTGTATTTCTGATCATGAATTGTATAGGTATTTTATGAGTGGTTACATACCCAAGTGCCCATAATGCACCGAAGAGTCCAGACACCAATCCAAGCAAGTTTAATCCTTCCTCAAATCCATTCTCACTGTAGAAGTCAAGGCAGAAATCCAGAGTTATTTCCAAGGACAATATTTGCATTTATAACTACAAAACATTTTAGAAGGCAATCATCACCAAAAATAATTATATAGTCCCAAACCAGCAACATCTGTAACAGAACAGTTTGTCTTTAAATGTAGAAAAGAAAAATATCAACGGTTGTCTCTCCTCAAAACAATATATTCAGCATTTAAAATCTTTTCAGTGATTTGGTTCACACATTGAACTCTGCCAATGGTTTGCTTAGAATAGAATAACAGAGTTGGGAGGGACCTTGGAGGTCGTCTAGTCCAACCTCCTGCTCAGGCAGGAAACCCTATACCATTTCAGACAAAATACTTTTCAATCTCTTCTTAAAAACTTCCAGTGTTGAAGAATTCACAACTTCTGGAGGCAAGTGGTTCCACTGATTAATTGTTCTAACTGTCAGGAAATTTCTCCTTAGTTTTAGGTTGCTTCTCTCCTTGATTAGTTTCCACCTATTGCTTCCTCTCCTACCCTCAGGTGCTTTGGAGAATAACTTGACTCCCTCTTCTTTGTGGCAGCCCCTGAAATGTTGGAACACTGCTATCATATCACCCCTAGTCCTTCTCTTCAATTAACTAGACATACCCAATTCCAGCAACCGTTCTTTATATGCTTTAGCCTCCAGTCCCCTAATCATCTTTGTTACTCTTCTCTACATTCTTTCTAGAGTCTCAACATCTTTTTTATATTGTGGCAACCAAACTTGGATGCAGTATTCCAAGTGTGGCCTTACCAAGGCATTATAAAGTAGGCATTACAACTTCATGTGATCTTGATTCTATCCCTCTGTTTATGCAGTCTAGAACTGTGTTGGCTCAATGATTATTATTTCTGGGTTTGGCCAAGGGACAAACTTAATCTTCTTAAGGATAGTCAAAGATTTTTTTCAGATATATGGGATGGCAGTTTGTGAAAATGGGGGTATGCTTTGTTTAGATTGATGGGGCTTTTCTTACATTTCTTTTCTTCATGCGTTTATCAATTCAAACATAAGGAAACTGCCATTAGGTTTCAGCTGTCATAAATGGGGGTCACCGAGGCAAGAAAGAGAGACAGAGCACATGTGGCCATGGATTGGGATGTTTATTCCAGTTTATTGAATAAATAGGGATTAACCAAGTATGTACAACACGTTGGTCCATGGACCATGGCATGCAGACATTTCCATACATTATTCCTGAGCAGCATGATGTTGTCTTGGAAGCCATGGATGTACCTTTGATAAGTAAGGCAGGTCATTATCCAGGGCAGGGGGAGAGAGAGAAAAGAAAAGGTTCTAAACAGAGACAATGCCAAACCATAATTTGATTTAATAAGTACCTCTGTCTTTAAAGCAGAGGTCTCCAAACTTGGCAACTTTAAGACTTGTGGACTTCAACTCCCAGAATTCTGGGAGTTGAAGTCCACAAGTCTTAAAGTCGCCAAGTTTGGGGACCTCTGCTTTAAAGCAATCCTAACAATCTGATGTAGTTGTTAAGGCATCACGCTCGAGACCAGGAGTTCTAGTCCCAATCTGAAGGCACAGAGCCAGGTGGGCTTGGGCTAGTCACTTTCTCTCAGCCCTAGGAAAGAGACAACGACAAACCACTTTTAAAAAAAACTTGCCAAGAAAACTGCAAGGACTTGTCCAAGCAGTACCCAAGTCAGGCATGACTGAATGGAAGCAGTGGGGGCAAGGGGGTGGAGGGGTGGGAGAGGGCATACAACTGTAGTTAATTATTCTGGTCTTTGAGGATAAAGAATAATATAAATATGAAGAGAAGATCACTTACTATGCACTATTGATTGCTTCAGGGTATATTGGGATACCAATCATTGAAAGAGCAAAACCGTTCAGGACCATCATCAGAATGAAAAGCCAAAGCTGACTGCAAAATCACAAGCACAGACACAACGCTTCATTTCAGCTGTAATTCATGGTATCTCTTTGCCATCTGTCATTTATATTTAAAAGGCCACCCAATTCACAGTGACCTTAGAGCAGGGGTGTCAAGGCCCAGGGGCGGCATCTGGCCCGTGGGGTGCTTAGATCCAGCCTGCGGGGCTGCCCTGGAAACAGCAAAGGACCAGCCCGTGGTGCCTTTGGTAGCAAAAACGGAGCTCGCGAGGGCTGCCTGTGGCCCTCCCAAGCTCCGGTTTCACTGGCAGAGGGTTGCAGGAGGCCGTCACAACTGAAAATGGGGCTCGGGAGCCCGTTTTTTGCTGGCAGAACGCTCAGGCCACCTCAGGTGCCCCTGACACAAGTGACATTGAGCTGGGCACACACACCCGGCCATGCACCCATGTCCTGTCCCACCCGAGGTCAAACACAACCCTGATGTAGCCCTCAATGAAATCAAGCTTGACACCCCTGCTTTAGAGATTTAGAGCCCCCCCCTTCTTTTATCTCTTAAGTGTCATTCTCACTGGCTGCAATAACACTACACATGCTCCTTTCCGTTAGTCAGGACTGCTATGTTAAACCACTCAGGTTTCATGCTGGTGCTATCAGGACTCTAAATCATTTTAAAAATATTCTGCCTAAACTCTGGGTCACTTCAGTGAAGATCTGCCAATTAAGGTTTCAATTAAGATTGCCAGCTACAGAAGCCCTCCACTAAGCAATTCCCTTACTGATGGGCCCTCCCAATGTTTCATGCCTGGAAAATAATTGACAATTGTATGTACTCATACAGGGGTGGGATTCTACCAGTTCGCACCTATTCACTAGAACTGGTTCTTAACATTCTAAGCAGTTCGGGGAAATGGTTGTTAGAAGAAATTACTGGCCTAATCCTGTAAGGAAGGCAGGAAGGAAACATTCTGGTGTTGCTTACAGAAACTGCCTCTCCTTTAACCCTTATTACATTCTTGGCAGGACTAGACTTCCTGTCTCAGGAACCTCTCTGGAGTTTTTTCCCCCTTCTTTGCTGGTACTTTGCTTGTGTGGAGTGACCATTCAAAGTTACAGTGACACTGAAAAAAGTGACTTACGACCATTTTTCACACTTACGACTGTTGCAGCATCCCCACAGTCATGAGAGGTCAGGCGAGGAGATGCATGCCTCGATGTGAGTGATATTGAGTTGGCCACGCCCAGCCAATCACATGACCACCAAGCCGCATCCACCCAGAAACATGACCAAGCCACGCCCACCAACTAAGCCACGCCCACAGAACCAGTTGTTAAAAAATTTGAATCCCACCCCTGTACTATAAGCATATATTTAACTAAATTAAGCTAAATCTATATATACATTAAAATATCAAAATACACATGTACGCAGATACAACAACCAACCTTTAAATAAATAAAATAACCATTTCTTGGATTTTTTCCAGATTTGGCTCAACAATGTCTGACGCAGCTACTAATAAAAATAGTCTCTCAATAGCATAGTTCTGGCAGACATACAGAAATTCACTGATTCAAAACTTAGAGCAGGCATTTTTTTTCTTTTTCTGAGCTACATTTCTTAGTCTTGGGCTTTTTTTGAACAAAGTCACTGGTGCATCTTTTCATTATTTTTCATGTTATCTGAGATGAGAGTTTCACTCCACTTCCACAAATAGTAGGAAGAGAAGGGAAGGGAAGGGAAAATGCCAATTTGCCCCTGGCCAACTCACTTGCAGCCAACTTGCCATGTGATAACTCACCATGGACAATTCAAAAATTCAATTTAACATAAAGCATCATTTTGTCATTTTGTTCCTCTTTTGGCATTCTTTCTTTAATGATTCTATTCAATGGTTTCTTTGATATTAATGTAACTTTTGTCCCAAGGCGAGTTGCCTCATGATGAGCTGATGGGATTAATCCTCTCTAATCATCTGTTAGAGCCCTGATACCTGCTGGCTTAAATGGAAAAGCATGCAATTTTCTAATTCCCTTCATACAGGTAGTCCTCAATTTATCATCACAACTGAATCCAATTGAAACACTTGCCCCATTTTACAATCTTTCTTGCCACAGTTGTTAAGTGAATCATTGCATTTGTTAAGTTAGCAACATGGTTGTTAAGTGAATCCGCCTTCCCCATTGACTTTGCTTGTCAGAAGGTCACAAAAGGTGATCCCATGACCCCGGGACACTGCAGCCATCATAAATAGGAAGCGTCTGAATTTTGATCATGTAACTATGGAGATGCTACAACAGTCATAAGTGTGAAAAATGGCCCTAGGTCACTTTTATCAGTGCCATTGTAACTTTGAATGGTCACCAAATGAACTGTTGTAAGTCAAGGACTGCCTATATTCCTCAGGCATTCCCAGAAACACCACTATTTTCTTTCCAAATAAAAAGTGGAATAAAATGAGATAATAGCAGAATTGCTGATCTGGAAGTTCAATGTCTCTAAGCCTTCCCATTCACAGGTAAGGATAGAACAGCTATTATTCTCTCCACAGGCTGAAGAAAACATCAAAAAAAAATAGTAATGCTAGGCAGCAGAGTTCATTTATTGGGGTAGAAAAAATTGATATTACTAGTTAATACACAGCCCTTTCTTTATTGACTCGATGAACAGGAAAACTTCAGACCAGGAAAATTGTCAGTGGAGAAGTTAGCGAAGTATAACTCACCTTTCAATATGCAAGATGGGAGCTGGCCCTAAGAAAAAATAGCATAATGTGGTCAGAAAAGCTCCAACGATTAGCAGCCATTTCCTTAAACTCTGCAAGAGATAGACAAAGAACTTGATTCTCATCAAAATATCACGTTTGAATAAACTGAATGCATTAATTCAAGCAATAGGGAATAAAGTGAAATAACAGAGAAATCTCACATTAGATCATTTCATGTATTCAGCTCAACCAGAACCTAGCATTCATCTTCATGTTCTTTGAGAAGAGGTAACCAATCCGCTGAAAGAGGTTACTTTTTCAAGAGAAAGGGGTGACTAGGGAAAACAGCTTCTCTTTCTCCCAATGAAAGTGTCTCACCAGCAAACTGGTTCTTCCAAACATTAGGATTCAACTTGTCTGTTCTCAGATAGGAGTCCTCCTGGCTGGTAAAATGTAAAACGTGTGGCTATGAACATGGGTCCATGTGCCATCGTTGGCAATGGCTTTCCAAGTTACCAAGAGCTGTGCTATTGGCAATCTTTTTGCTATGAACAAAAACAAAAGTTTCATCACATCTATCACATCAGAGTTGGGACTCTTTGTTTGGATGGCTTTGTCAAACCAGCTCTACAGTTCTTCCACAAATTACAAATATATTATATGATTATTTCTTACCACTTCTTGGCTGAGGAAACACATTAGGCAGAAGCACGTCTTCATAGTTGATCTATGGGATTTGGTAAGATCCAATGTCAACACAAGGATTTCTATTATTTGGCTTCTGAAGCATGTCAAACTTAAACACCAATACTGGATAATCACAACTGGCAAATCCAAAGAAGTTTAAAAAATTGAACTAAGGATGGGGTAAGATCTTGTACTCACCGGCTTTTTATCGCTTAGAAAACCAAGAAGTGGTGAAGATAAGGCATAAGGGAGCGCTAGGGCCAGAAAGACCAATCCCACATATCCCACTGGCAATTTAAACTATAGAAAGAAAATCAATATTCTTGTTAGGGCATAAAAACAGAATGCAATATTAATTCAATCAGTGGCGGGATTCAATTGTTTTTACTACCAGTTCTGTGGGCATGGCTTGGTGGGCATGGCAAGGCAAGGATACTGTAAAATCTCCAGTCAGAGGTGGTTTTTGTAGGTTCTCCGAACTACTCAAAATTTCCACTACCGGTTCTCCAGAACTGGTCAGAACCTGCTGAATACCACCTCTGAATTCAATACAGGTAGTCCTCGACTGACAACAGTTTATTTAGTAACTGTTCAAAGTTACAACGGGATTGAAAAAAGTGGCTTTTTTAATGACTTTTTCACACTTATGACCATTTTCCACATGACGATTGCGGCATCCCCACAATCATGTGACCAAAATTCAGGTGCTTGGCAACTGATTCATATTTATGACGGCTGCAGTGACCCCAGGTCACCTGACTGCCTTTTGTTTCCTTCTGATGAGCAAAGTCTATGGAGAAACCAGATGCACTAAATAATTGTGTTACTAACTTAACAGCTGCAGTCATTCACTTAACAACCGTGGCAAGAAATGTCGTAAAATTAGGCTTGAGTCACTTAATAATGGAACACTTAGCAATGGAAATTTGGATCTCAATTGTATTTTGAAGTCAAGGACTACCTGCATTGGCCATGTGGCTGAAGATAAATCACATTCAATGTATTTCATGTTAGTAATGTTCTCCTTATGTTGTTTTAAAGCAGAGGTGTCGAACTCGATTTCATTGAGGGCCGCATCAGGGCTGTGTTTGACCTTGGGGGGGGGGGAGGCAGGGGTCTGCCAGGGTGGGAGTGGCCAGCTTGATGTCACTTGTGTTGGGGTGCCTGTGGTGGCCTGAGCACTCTGCCAGCAAAAATGGGCCCCCAAGCTCCGTTTTTGGCTGCGACGGCCTCTCTTGGAGCTCAAGGGGGGGCACATGCAGCCTTCCTGAGCTCCATTTTTGCTGGCAGAGGCACTGTGGGCTGGTCCTTAGCTGTTCCCTTTGCAGCCCCATGGGCCAGATCTAAGCACCCTGTGGGCCAGCCGGCCCGTGGGCTTTGCGTTTGACACCCCAGTTTAAACATTATAATTTCTGAGGCATGAACTTATTTATATTTTGGAGCCCATATGACCCTTTGGGACAGCTAGTTAGAATTACAATGTAGGAAGAGACATCTAGAAATGTAGCAACTATTAGAAAGGTTAAAACAAACTGCTAATATTTGTTACACACCCATGATTTAGAAATCATTTATCAAATCTATAAAGCTTAACAGATTATTTCAGAATGAATAAGATGGATCTAAAAGAATTTTTTTGTACCTACTTTTTCCAAGACAAATAATGACATTGTAGGATCTAGAAAGGCAATACATGAACTTAGTCCAAATATATTTAGACAAAGGATTGCAACTTTCGGTAGAACAATAAGCTTCAAAAATGAATCTTTCTTAGGAACTGAATCTGTAATTAGAAAAGCATAGAATATAAAATTATTATAATAACTAATCTATACAACTATTTTATACATTAAAAGATACTAGTCCTTGCCCTGAGTCTACAGTCCTAAATTCAGATAAAGAAGGGGAAATAGCCTTTCCATGTTAATATCTAACCATGCCTGACACAGGCTTACACACAAATGGTATTTATCATGCATTTTTCTTATAAACAAGAATATAAATCATTTAAAATAACAGTTATGAGCAGGATTAATGTGTCAGGACAGAAGGTAGCACCCTGTATACCATATATATTAAAGTAGCAGGAATGACTGGCATATTAAGGAAACTTCAATCCAAAAAGAGATCACTCTGGCGGAAAAACAAATCTGGTCACGTTGCCAATTTCAAAAACCGATACAAAAATTTATGCCACCAGATAAAGACCGAATGCACCAATTATCACATTAAACAAGAGGAAAACCTTCTAAGCACCAATTCCACCCGTGCTTTTTACAATTTTGTAAACAACAAACTAAAAGACTCAAGGTCCATCCCTCCCTTGATAGGACCTGATGGTAAAGACTGCAACGATGACACACATTAAAGCCAACATCTTTAACACATTCTTCGGCTCAGTATTTGTAAACAGCAATGGATCATGCCCAGTATTTCCTAGCCGTACCACAGATAACAACAATGATCTAATACATATCGATTTCACAGAAGACAATGTTGAAAAAGCACTACGCAACCTAAAACCATCTCTATCTATTGGACCGGATGGAATATGTGCCTACTTCTTAAGAAAGCTATCCACTGCCATAGCCAAACCTCTAAGCATAATCTTTGAAAAATCTTTCAGAACCAGCTCCTTGCCTAACCTATGGTCACAAGCCACAGTCATCCCCATCTTCAAAAGGAGACCCAAGCCTAGTTGAAAATTACAGGCCAATCTCCTTATGCTGCGTCACCTGTAAAGTCATGGAATCAATTATTAACCAATCCATCATCCTTCACTTAGAGACAAATAACCTACTCTCCAATAAACAATTTGGTTTCAGAAAAAAACTATCCTGTAATCTGCAACTCTTACACTGCAAAAACATATGGACGACACAGCTCGACCAGGGCAAAGCAATAGATGCAATCTACATAGACTTCTGTAAAGCCTTTGATTCAGTGGTACACGACAAACTACTCCTAAAAATAAAATCCTATGGTATCTCTGGACAACTGAATAACTGGATAGAAGCATTCCTGTCAAACAGACAACAAATGGTCAAAATCGGGAGCGTACTATCAAATCCAGTACCTGTCAATAGTGGTGTTCCCCAAGGCAGTGTTCTAGGACCAACTCTCTTCATACTCTACATAAACGACCTCTGTGATCATATTAAGAGCAATTGCGTTCTCTTCGCTGATGATGTAAAGCTGTTCAATACCACAGACAATACTGCTACCCTACAAAAAGATCTTGACTATGTATCAGAGTGGTCAAACAAATGGCAACTTCAAATCTCAACAAATAAATGCTCTGTCTTACATATTGGCAAAAAAATCAGAAAATAAAATACAAGCTGAATAGTCAAGATCTTGTTGATGACTCAAGCTCTGTAAAGGACCTTGGAATACTCACCTCTAATGATCTAAGTGCTAGAGCCCACTGCAACTACATAGCCAAAAAGGCATTAAGAGTTGTTAACCTAATCCTACGTAGCTTTTTCTCTGGTAATATCACACTACTAACCAGAGCATACAAAACATTTGCTAGACCAATACTCGAATACAGTTCATCAGTCTGGAACCCACACTACTTATCTGATATTAGCACAATTGAGAAAGTCCAGAAATATTTCACAAGAAGAGTTCTCCACTCCTCTACTCGTTGTAGAATACCTTATGCCACCAGACTTGAAATTCTAGAACTTGAAAACCTTGAATTACGCCATCTTCGGTCTGACTTAAGCATGGTATATAAAATCATACATTGCAATGTCCTACCTGTCAATGAATACTTCAGCTTCAACCATAACAACACAAGAGCACACAATAGATACAAACTCAAAGTAAACCGCACCAAACTTGATTGCAGGAAATACGACTTCAGCAATAGAGTGGTCAATGTCTGGAATACTCTACCCGACTCTGTAGTTTCTTCCCCAAACCCCAAAAACTTTAACCTTAGACTGTCTACTATTGACCTCACCCCTTTCCTAAGAGGTCTGTAGGGGCGTGCATAAAGCGCACCAACGTGCCTACCGTCCCTGTCCTATTGTTTCTCTTATTCTTTTATTTTTCTTATATGTACCCATTTCATGTATTCACAACTATGTATACATTTATACTTATTATCTTGTAAACAATTGGCAAATCAAATAAATAAATAAATAAATAAATATTAATGGATATGAATAATGATAATAGTTAGAAGTTATCACGCCCAACTAGAGTTCTTGCCCTGATATCAGTTCAGCCCATTTCTATACATTTCAAATGTTAGAAGTACCTGATGAACTTGTTTATCAGAAAGGCCAACAGATTACATTAGCAACAATGCCGTTACAATTAATGTTTAACACCATAGAAAATTATATTTATTAGACCTTGCAGAACACACCCATCAAAAATTATCAATGGAAATCAAATTTAGCAACCTATGGAGGTCTGGATTTGGAGTTACACTCAAAATTAAAGTGGAAAAAAACACTACAGGCTGATCCAACTTTGACGTAATGTCCTTAAAACAAGTCAAAATGAGGCTCCGTAGTGTGTGTGGCCTCCATGTGCCTGTATGACCTCCCTACAACGCCTGGGCATGCACCTGATGAGGTGGCGGATGGTCTCCTGAGGGATCTCCTCCCACACCTGGACTAAAGCATCCCCAAACTCCTGGACAGTCTGTGGTGCAACGTGGCATTGGTGGATGGAGCGAGACATGATGTCCCAGATGTGCTCAATTGGATTCAGGTCTGGGGAATGGGCGGGCCAGTCCATAGCATCAATGCCTTCGTCTTGCAGGAACTGCTGACACACTCCACCCACATGAGGTCTAGCATTGTCTTGCATAAGGAGGAACCCAGGGCCAACAGCACCAGCATATGGTCTCACAAGGGGTCAGAGGATCTCATCTCAGTACCTAATGGCAGTCAGGCTACCTCTGGCGAGCACATGGAGGGCTGTGCGGCCCCCTAAAGAAATGCCATCCCACACCATTACTGACCCACTGCCAAATCGGTCATGCTGGAGGATGTTGCAGGCAGCAGAACGTTCTCCGTGGCATCTCCAGACCCTGTCACGTCTGTCACATGTGCTCAGTGTGAACCTGCTTTCATCTGTGAAGAGCACAGGGTGCCAGTGGTGAATTTGCCAATCTTGGTGTTCTCTGGCAAATGCCAAATGTCCTGCACAGTGTTGGGCTGTAAGCACAACCCCCACCTGTGGACGTCGGGCCCTCATACCACCCTCATGGAGTATGTTTCTGACCGTCTGAGTAGCCACATGCACATTTGTGGCCCGCTGGAGGACATTTGGCAGGACTCTGGCAGTGTTCCTCCTGTCCCTCCTTGCACAAAGGCGGGGGTAGCGGTCCTGATGCTGGGTTGTTGCCCTCCTACGGCCTCCTCCACGTCTCCTGATGTACTGGCCTGTCTCCTGGTAGCGCCTCCATGCTCTGGACACTACACTGACACAGTAAACCTTCTTGCCACAGCTCACATTGATGTGCCATCCTGGATGAGCTGCACTACCTGAGCCACTTGTGTGGGTTGTAGATTTTGTCTCATGCTACCACTAGAGTGAAAGCACTGCCAGCATTCAAAAGTAACCAAACCATCAGCCAGAAAGCATAGGAACTGAGAAGTGGTCTGTGATCACCACCTGCAGAACCACTCCTTTATTGGGGATGTCTTGTTAACTGCCTATGCTTTCCACCTGTTGTCTATTCCATTTGCCACAACAGCATGTGAAATTGATTGTCAATCAGTGTTGCTACCTAAGTGGACAGTTTGATTTCACAGAAGTGTGATTGACTTGGAGTTATTGTGTGTTGTTTAAGTGTTTCCTTTATTTTTTGAGCAATATGTATGTATGTATGTATGTATGTATGTATGTATGTGTATGTATGTATATATGTGTGTGTATGTATGTGTATGTGTATGTATGTATATATATGTTTTCTTAAGTTTTCGCGGGTACTTACATGTATGGTATTCAGCTTTGTTCGGGTATTTTCCCACGTCATTGTAGTTGTGCTTTTAAAGTTGTAGCAACATTTCGGCAGAATCTCATCTGCCATCACCAGGCTTCTGTATTGTGTTCGTTTGTGAGTCAGGCTTTCACAGCCATTTCTGTTTTAAATTTGGTGCTAGCCTATGCTGTGCCAGAATGGTTTTTTCATCATTCTGAATGGTTGAAAGTCTTGGTCTGTGTTTATTGGTCTTGGAGTTTGCTGTGTTCTGCTTGATTGGTGTTTCTAATATCTTCTGTCTGTTTTGTAGCTTTTTTTTGTCTTGATTGGCTGGCAACATTGTGTTTCCTGTATTGGAGGCTTTTAGTGCGTATTTTAGTACCATTCCTAGATGTAACTAATCTACAAAAAAACAGATGGCACACTAGGACACACCATATACCAGAAGAAAACACATACCAACCGCTACCTCAACGTCCAACGACCTATGCCTCTCAGACCCATAGTCAGCTCCAGAGGAGCACCACTACAAAACCTAGCTAAACACTTAGCAAAACAGCTACAGCCCCATGCTGAAACAGCAGCTTCACATGTACAAAACTTGTACCACTTCTTGGAAATGATCAAAGATCTACATGTGGAGCAAGAAGATCTGCTTGTAAGTTTTGACGTGGTTTCACTATTCACTCAAGTCCCGATAAAAGAGACCCTTGAAATCATCAAAAATAAATACCAACCAGCTAAACACCTCATGGAACTAACAGAACACTGCTTAACCAACACATATTTCATATACAAAGGACAAAGATACAAATAAATTGAAGGAGCCCCTATGGGATCACCACTGTCACCCGTCATTGCAAACCTGTTCATGGAAGAATTCGAATCCAGAGCCCTGGCCAATGCCATCCTCAAACCCAAACTATGGTTAAGATACATCGATGACACATTTGTGATTTGGCCCCATGGAAAAGAAAACCTAAACAATTTCCTAACACACCTAAACAGTACACACCCCAAAATCAAGTTCACCATGGAAACGGAAACAAACAAACAACTACCATTCCTAGATGTACTAATCTACAAAAAAACAGATGGCACACTAGGACACACCATATACCAGAAGAAAACACACACCAACCGCTACCTCAATGCCCAATCCCACCACCACCCAGCACAGATAAACTCCGTGGCTAAAACACTAATTGCTTAGAACCAAACGCCTGGCAGACAAGACACACATAAAGACTGAACTATGCACCCTGACTAAAGTACTGACAGCCAACGGCTTCCACAAAAGCAAAATCACCAGCTTGATCCACAAAAACACACTGAGACATAATGGAGACCCAGAAGATGAACAGACCTATGGAACAGCTGTCCTGCCCTACATAAGAGGTACTACAGACAAAATCAGTAAGATACTACACAGACATCACATCAAGACTGCCTTCAAAACAGACAGAAAAATAGCAGCCATCCTTAGAAACCCCAAAGATAAAATTGACCTGGAAAATCAAGGCATATACGAAGTCCTCTGTGCATCATGCCCGGCCACATACATTGGACAGACCAATAGAAGAATAAGTACCCGCCTGGATGAACACAAAAATGCAGTCAAAAAGCTGGAACACACTTCCTCACTAGTCCAACACATGGAAGCCACAGGTCATAGCATCAACTTCAATGGCACCAAAACCCTAGCCACTATAGAAAACCCTAGCCACAGAATCATCAGAGAAGCCATAGAGATTGAAAAAGACCAGAAAGCATGAATAGAAGAGATGATTCCACCAGACTGTCAATTATTTGGAAGCCTGCACTCACAAACAAAAAATCTCCACACCACTAGCCAGACAAGCACATGGGCACAAACAGATCCCCCTGATACCTCCAGCTCAAACACACCCCAACCAAGCACCCAGATGAAACCTAGCTTCCTAACAAATGATAGCCGTCCATTTACCCGGAGCCAAGCTGCACTAAAGGCCTCCAATAAAGGAATACAATGTTGCCAGCCAATCAAGATACAAAAAGAGCCCCAAAACAGACAAAAGATATTAGAAACACCAATCAAGCAGAACACAGCAAACTCCGAGACCAATAAACACAAACCAATCAGGATGAAGAAAAAGCCATTCTGGCACAGCAATAGGCTGCCCCAAATTTAAATCTGAAACCACTATAAAAGTCTGACTCACAGATGAACACAATACAGAAGCCTGATGATGGCAGATGAGATTCTGCTGAAACATTGCTACAACTTTAAAAGCACAACTACAATGACGTGGGAAAATACCCAAACAAAGCTGAATACCATACATGTATGGTCGTAGATTTTCATGGGTACAGGTATGCAGGACTTGGCATGTTTGGGTCTTTTCCCATATAAGATTGTGAGCATCTTGGCAACGTTTTGACGAGGTCCCACTCGACATCTTCAGGCTGGTGCTTTCGGCTTCCTGTTTGTGCGAGCAAAGCGTGATCGGAGCTGCCGTCTCCCTGTATATACTGGTGGGGAGGTTGGCTGTGTTGTCATTTCTTGATTGGTTGATGGAGTTGATGTTTGCAGATTGGCTGGCTTTTTCGTAAGAACAGGTGTGGCTGAGGTATTGGCTGTGTGTGTATCAGCCTCCTGTGTTGTAATGACCTGGGTAATGGGCTTTGTGATGACCTTCTGAGTTCTATTGTTTTGACATCCTGGGTCTTGTGCTGTAATCTCCTGGGTCGTAATGACCTGGGTCATGGCCTGTGTGATGACCTTCTGAGTTCTATTGTCATCACACAGCCCATGATCCTGCTTCCCCACCCCCCACCCCTCTGGGTGTATCAGCCAACGAAACACGTCCATAGCCAAGAGTCATCAATCATGCTCTCCAATTAGATTTTTGTGTGGCAGAAGCTGCAGTCATCTAATCAGTCTTTGAAGAAAATATGAATGGAATGTACTTTTGATTCCACACTGCTGCCTGCTTTTTGAAACTCCCCCCCCCTTCTTTGTGTTGTCAACTATAAAACGTGTATACAAACTGTTTTATGAGTTGACAGACTACCTGTACTCGCAATGACAAAAATCAACAATCCCCCACTCTCAAGGAAAAAAAAAATATCATTAATTGAGTTAAACACTTCATTTTCCCTTTCCCAGTTTTAATAAGGAAGGCAATAAAACCTCCACCTACTATAATTCGGTAAGATGACCATATTCAGAGGCACCATGCATAGCATTACACTTCCAAGAGCAATGAAAGGGACTTCATAGCCAAAACTCTGGTACAAAAAGCCACCAATTGGAGGACCCAATACTAATCCCAATCCGGTGAAAACTTCAAGAGTGCCCTAAAAAGAAAGAAGAAACAACCATGCAGTAAGAAAGGATGGACTTTGGGCACCAGAAGAAACCCACAGGTTTATTAACAAGAGTGCTCTATAAGAAAGGATTGCATCAGTGGTGGTATTCAGCTGGTTTGCACCGCTTCGGGCGAACCGGTAGCAAGGATTTGGCATGGGTCGCCAAACCAGTAGTAACTTCTGGCTGGCCACACTGACCCAGTTGCCCCTCTCCTCCCTGCCCATCAGTCCTTATCGTGCATGCGCAACATCGCACACATGCCCGACATCGCTGACTGTGTTCTTCCCTGCCCAGTCACTCCTTAAGGTATTTCTTCCTTTTTCCCTTTTTCCCCAACAATCGGCTGTTCCTACCATCAGCTCTGCCGAGATTCCCCTCAGTGTCTTACTTCTTCCTTGAGGCCCAGGAAGGCAAAAAATGGAGGGGGGGGCACAGCCCTCCCACCCATCCCCCGCGCTCCATTTTTTGCCTTCCTGGGCCCCTGGGAAGCTTCATGGGAGCAAAAATGCCCCCCAGAAAGCTTCCCTGAGGCCCAGAAGGTCCCAAAATGGAGTGTAGGGGGATGCTGTGCACCCTTACCAGGCTCTGGTTTTTTCCTTCATGGGCCCCAGGGAAGCCTTCTGGGAGCAAAAACGCTCCTCCAGGAGGCTTTCCTGAGGCCCAGAAGGCACCCCAAAATGTGGGGGGGGGGCGCTACATAAAAAAAGCCACAGCCACTCAGTCACATGGCCAATGCCACCTAGTCATCCCCACAGAACCGGTAGTAAAATTTTGTGAATCCCATCACTGTATCGCATGTAGTTTGTTGTATGTAACAGGTGCCCAGAACTCCACTACAAGTGTTTGCTGGAACATTTTAAAAGAGCTGATCATTATTGTGACTGATTAAAACTCTGCAAAACAAAATGGCATCCTGCTTCACTGACTTGCTGTGTCATTTTAAACAACAGCTTCACTGGCCTTCCGTGGCTTTTCAGGACACATTACTGAAAACCTTTCCTCTGAGCTCACTTATGCTTTAGTTAGGATTAGGGTTGTGCTGCATCTTAATTAAGTCTGGGATATGCCAGTTTGGTCTAGTGATTAAGGCACCAGGCTAGAAACTGGGAGACTATAAATTCTAGTCCCACCATAAGCACAAAGCCAGCTGGATGACTTTGGGCCAGTCACACTCTGTCAACCCCAGGAAGAAGTCAATGGCAAATCATTTTGAAACCTTGCCAAGAAAAATGCAGAAACTAGTCCAGGCAGTCAATTAATGCTGACTTGAAGGGGGAAAAAAAGATTATTAAAAGAATTATAGTCCAGTTAATTTTTCTAGCCTCCTAGATTAACTACAGAGATTATTCTGAATTGTTATCTATTAAAGGTCATCCAAGAAGCTGGCAAAAGAACAGGATCTTTCACTTCAGTGAAATATACATATAATTTAGGGTTTTTTTTTGTAATTTTCAAATAGTGTCTTCATTAACAAATTTCTATTAATTAATAATGAGTTGGATTTTTTTCTCTGCCTCTGCTTGTTGCTTTATATTATGTTCCTAATTTTACTCTGAATTGCTCTCTATCCTCATTTTAAGCTCTAAAATGTTTCTGTTTGTTTAGCACTTAACATTAATGCAAGTGTTTGATTTTTTAAAACATTCTTTCTAGGATCCTTAAAGAGTATTTTTCTGAAGTGTGGAATAAAAATAGAATAAAATGGAAACGATCAGCAAGCAAAGGATCCTTGTGCTACTATTAGTATTACTACTGGTATTATTAAAATTCATTATAAACTGCCCACTCTCATAGACTCTGGACCACTCACAAACACAAAAACATTGCAAGCATTTAAAAACATACAACATGCCACAGGCATCTTGAACCAAAATAATCACAATGATAACACACTAGATCAGGACTCCCACAAACACATTAATCCCAGTCCTGACAACAAAGGCAGGTCTCACAAGCTTTCTGGAACTCCAAGAGAGAAGTTGTTTATCTCTGAGGGGATGTTGTTCCAGAGCATGAAGGCCACCACAGAGAAGACAAACTTCTTTGTGTCTTATGGAATCCATAAGATATCAATGTTTAATAAATCGGATCTGGAATATACATTCTTTGCCGGAACATATTAGGTGGGGACAGGGGTGGACTTCAAAATTTTAGCAAGGGGTTCTCTGCCCAGTTGCTGGGTGGGCATGGCCATGGTGGGCATGGCCGATCAGCCTCCTGCACCGTGGGGGGGGGGGGTGTTTTTGCCCACCCCGGGCTCTGCAGACTCTCCCCAAGCCTCCGGGAGGGCGAAAATGGTCTCCTGGGGCTCCGGAGGCTCTTTGGAAGCCAGAAATGGGCCCATTTCCAGCCTTCCTAAACTTCTGGGAGGCCTGTTTTTCACCGTCCCTGTTAGAAATATAAGTCACCTAACAGATATTTGGGTTAGAAATATATAAACCAGGATAAACATTTTAAAACTGTATCTTTAAGAGATTGCAAAAACTGCAATTGGGTGTGGTTTTTCAAATGGCCATTGGAGCCAGAAACTTTGGTTGTCTTAGTCTGAGTCTCAGAAGAGAGTGTATCTCTGTTTCCTTCTGTTGGAAAGTATTGCTGTTGCTCCATTTCTTCTAATTGACTGATATTACTGGAATTTGATGTAAGTCTGATACTGAACTGTTTTTGACACTGGAATTTGTTCTTGGATTATCCCTGGACTAAAAACTGACTGATCTTACCTGTGAATGATTTTTGGACTGCTTATTTTGAACTTTGCTTAACGTTTCTGGAAGTAAAAACCTACATTTACTGTACAGTGTATCTATGTGCTCTGTGTGTATTATTCCAACACTACTCTCTATGTCTCCCTGTATGCGCTCATTCTCCTAACAGGGAATTACCTCAACACTGGTTATGGGCCCAGGCCATACCAGGCTCAGATAACTGAGAGTTAGTGTGAATGCACAGTACTGTATACAGACAGCTGTTTACTGTTTAATTGTGGGTTACTATCCTGGTAAAGATGGCACAAGACACTTCAACAAGTCTATCACTGATAACCCAGTTGGATGGAACAAACTATGTTTCCTGGTCTATGAAGTGCACTCTACTTCTGCATAGAGAAGGTTTATGGAATGTAGTTCAAGACCCACCGGATGTAAATGCATGGGATCCAGAAAATGAGGACGATGCCAAGAAGCTTGCTGACTTTAAACAGAACAACGAATGAGCTCTTTGTATAATTGGACTAACACTGAGTGACCAGCAGCTAGTCCATATTGGTGGTGAAGAGTCTGCTGCTAGGTGTTGGGAGAATTTGAAGAGGATTTATGTTCATGACAGTGTAGGTGCACACATACATCTTACACGTAAACTGTTTAGAACACGTCTTCTGAAAGGTGGAGATATGTTAGCTCATTTAAACTTCATGAAAATAACTTTTCAAGAGCTACATGAAAAAGAACTGATATTTTCAGAGCTGCATCAAGTTTACATCATTCTTTCCTCATTGGATGAAAGTTATGATGATTATGTATCTTCACTGGAAGTCCTGCCCAGAGATAAACTGACATTAACTGACATAACTGGAAAACTGTTAGAAGAAGCAAGAAGATGGCTGGATAGGGACCAACTGAGAAAGGAACAACCACAAGAAGAGAATTTGTCTTCAACTGCCTATACTGTTAGGAAATGTTTTCTTGTGGGGCTAGGGAACATATAGCTAAATTCTGTAAGAAGGATTTCTTCTGTTATTTTGGTAACCAATTTCCCAAATTTCCCTCTCCTCAGCTGAATTTCTTGTTATTCCCAAAGTACATAAAAGTGTATTTATTATCTTAAACAAAAACATGTTTTTCTTGGCATAAATAGTGTTCTTGTGCTCAAAAATAATATTATTTAATTCCTTTGGTTGTGACTGAACATCATCTGCACTAAATTTATATGCTAGTTTATAATAGAACAGAACTGCCCTTTGATTTAATTAGGTTATCCATAGAAAATCAAAAATACATGGGCTCATCAATTCATTTTTCTGGATAAACTTTTTCTCAAGGGAGTTCAGTGTATTGTAGCCTTTCTATGAACACATGACAGAGGTGTTGAGCCACAGTAAGATGGCTTCCAGACAGTCTTACGTTTCAGCCGCTTCTCAGGTGGGGGAGCCGCTTCCATAACTTCCACGGTTCCTGCCACTGCTGCCGCTGTTATTGAAGACGGCACTGGTGAGAGAAGGACAGCTGCAGCTCGGCCTGGGTGCTTGACATGCAGGAAAGGGCTGCGCACCGGGACTTTTGCAAACTTGCAGAGCCCGAGGCTGGAGCACCAAGGGTAGCAGCAGCAGAGACGCTCGCTCGGCTCTTCTCACGCCCACCCAGCCGCTCGGGATTAAACCAAAATGCAGCGTGCGGCGCTCCCAGGTACCTCAAAATGTTTTTTTCCTGTTGTTACAGGGACGGGGAAAAGTGGGAGCGACTCAGACGCTGTTGTTGGAGGTGGCGCTGGCGAGAGAGGCGCCAGCACCGGTGGGAACTGTGGAAGCTACAGAGGCCTGAGAAGTGGCTGAAACGCTGCCGAACATCCACGCCGACCACCTGCTGACCCAGGTAAGGGAGGGGTAAGGGAGCCCTCTGTGCTCCACCATGGTGTTAGGAGTGGCTGATGGTGAGGCGTAGCTGCCCGTGGGGCACTCCTAATGGCAAGTTCCCCGCCCCCCGCCTTCCCCTCCCCAATTTCGCATGTTTTAAACTAGGCCTAAATTTGGGGGGAGGGGCTTAATTTCATTTTATGCCCAGAAAACATGCTGGGTCTTCCTATTGGGGTGGGCGTATTGTTGGAGAAACATGATAGATATACATTATATGGGCATTACTCTTAAATAGCCATTCATCTGGCTCTGTTTCCTAGCATAGCTAGGATGATTTTCTCAAAAATCATCCCATGTTACATGGTTTTGATTGGCTTCATACATACCACAACTGTAGCTACATTTTGTGGGAAAGCATTTATGAGAATAGAAAATGAGGCTGTCGCTGCAGCAGCAAAACCAATGGCATCCATTGCTCGGACCAAAAAACACAGCCCTATGAATATTGGCCCATCAGGTGCTCTGTGCAAAAATCTAAAGAGAAAGATATAATGAATCACTCTATCTCTTAAAGCAGAGAATCCTGCTTTAATAACAGATGTTATTTAGATAGATGGCAAAGTTGTGGTATATTGACTGGTTTAGCAATATTCTACTGTAGAATAAAATAAAAGTAATTTGTATTTTCAGCAATGTTCCAAATCTTAGAAGTACTAAGAAACATTTCATCCTGCTAAATTTATCAGGGTCAAGGTAATTGCCGGGGACTTACAGACTAATATCAAAAGGAATGGAGGAAAAAAAAAACTACTACTACTTTTCAAAGGAAGTAAAACAATGAACTCCAGAGATTACCCATCCTTTCCATCAGCGAGTCTGTTAATAAAAGAAAAAAAAGTAGATACATATGCTAAAATAAAATAGCCATAGAAACACAATGCAGCTTTTAGGAAAAGACACTGCATAAAAGAGATATTTATACTCACTCACCCAAAGAGAATCGTGACACATCCCGAGACGAACATGCCAGCAATAAACATAAATTTTGCTCCAATCTGTACAAGCTGTAAATTATTAAAAAAATAAATTATTGTTTTGGAAACTTTCATACATTTCAGAAACAAATGATATATTGACATAACTACATTTGTAACATACAAATCAACCTAATTTTACACAGTGAAGTAAACTAGTGCAATTAACTGTTCTTTACTATTACTAACAGTTCATACATTAATGACATGATGAAACTTTATGAACTACCATAGTATCAGTATTGTAATAATGCTTATGATCACCAAAGTTTATTGAAAAGATCTAGAAAAAGTGACTGACCCATAAAATATTTTTAAAATGGCAAATGCATACCATGAATCTAATTCTAAATTCACAGCAGGATAAATTGGACCTGATAGTGCTGAAGCACCATGGAAAAATCTTTACATTTCACAGGAAATGCAAGTTACGGTATACTATCAGGCAAAATTTTTGAGCTCTTAGATTTGGTAAGTTCCCCTTCTATCTCACTATAGAAGTGAGAATCTTAATTTATCTAGTTGGCTATTAGCCAGTATTTTCTGGGCAGCATCTCTAGAGATGTTCTTAAGATTCCAATACATATATAGTGAGGCAATTGTTCACATTAACTAAAGTCATGTAAAATGTGTAAGTTAAAGCCAAGACTTTACATTGTACTATGAAACTGACTGGATCCAGTGAAACAGGACATGTAAGAGCATGCCTCTTTCTTGGGCTTGGGCTTCAAAAGAAACAAGTATGAGACTTTAATGAACAAAAAAAGTATGGCCAATGTCATTATATAACATTATTGGGCAGCAGGGCCCAAATTTTCAAAACTGAAAAATTCAGATGTGGGAATATTTTTGTTTTTCTCATATAAATGAGATAGGTTGGTGCCTTAGATTATTTCTTGCTTTTTATGCCAATTTTATTATATTTCCTTGGTATCCTCTGTTTTGTAAACTGCCAGAGTTGCATATTGTATTGTAGATCCAAATATTGCCATAATATGGCAGAAATATAACTTTCAATTAATTAATTGATTTACTTGTTCTCCAGAACTAGCTATGATTTCCAAATAATCTTATAGGTCCGTAAGTGGGGTCCCTCACGGGTGGGATGCTACCGGTTCTGCCCAGTTCTATAGAGCTGGTAGCTCTGAAGAGCAACAGACACCGAACCGGTCCTGTGTTTGCTGCTCTTTGGCCCACCTGCCCGCCTGGGCTCTTACCTGTCCTTTATTTCTTGCTTTTTCAACCTCAGCTGCTTTGCACAGCACAGCTGAGGTTGAAAAATCAGGGGAAAAGAGGCTTTTCAAATGCTGCGCACCTGCGTGCAGCGCTTTTCAGCTGTCCAGGTGGCACAGCCTAAGGTTGTTTTACATGCACGTGCAAAACGTCACCAAACCGGTAGTAACACCAGTTGAATCCCACCCCCTGGGGTCCCTATGATTTCTGGTGGGATCAGGATAGGGATAGTGCAACTCTCTGGATCCTGCTTGACCTCTCACTGGTTTTGATACCATCAATTATACTATCTCACTGGGCTGTCTCTAAAGTTTAGGAGTGAAAAGCCTAGTCCTTCTCTTCCTTCCTGAAGGGATGGTCCAAGTCAGTGCAGATGGTGGGAAAAGACTGACACACACACACACACACACCAGGTACACACAATGCTACAAGGCTCACTGTTTTTTCTACTCTGATTCAACATTTACAGGAAACCATTGGATGAGACCATCTATTGATATGTAACCACGTTTCAACAATAAACTGATGAAATCCAATTGTACATCTCAACCCCCAGTTAAATAAATAATATTGTCAAAGTGCTATGCAACTGAACAACTGCAATGAACTCTACATTAGGCTGCCTTTGAAGAGCATTGGAAGCTAAGTTACTCCAGAATCTAGCAGCTTGAGTAACTCAGGATGCGTTTTAAAGGCACTCATATAAGATTTCTACTATGGGACCTATAGCAGATATTTGTTAATTTCCAGGTACAATTCAGGATCCTGGTTGTCATCTTCAAAGTTCTTAATTTGGGGCTTGGGTAATTTAACCTTTTGTCATTAACATCTGCCTGCCAATAGCAATAGCACTTAGACCTATATACCGCTTCACAGTGCTTTACAGCCCTCTCTAACCTGTTGTAATGACAAGGCAGTCGAGTTGTTTGATCATGAACAACTGAATCATGATCATCTTTATTGTCTAGTCTTGCATTTATACACATTTTAGTTACCCTCCATCACTGGTTAACTTTGGTTACTGCTTAACTTTCGTTACTGTTTAGCACAGTAATCCATACAATTAATTATCTCTAGTTAAAGTCTAACATATGTTTACTTCCTCTCTCTAATCCTCCTTTAGATTAGTGACTTTGTTTGCCTGAGTTGTATTTGCTTGGAAACATTCTTTATCTGAGGTTTGCCATCCGAGATTGGGACATTCCTGCAATTACAACTCTACACTAACCAGTTTACAGAGTCAGTCTATTGCCCCCAACAATCTGGGTCCTCATCTTACCGACCTCAGAAGGATGGGAGGCTGAGTCAACCTTGAGCCTGGTGAGATTTGAACTGCCCCTTTGCAGACGGACAGCAGTCAGCAGAAGTAACCTGCAGCACTGTATTCCAACCACTGTGCCACCACGGCTCATATAAGATCTAACAGGATGGAATCACTAAGTCAGTGGTGACTAATTTGGGCTCCCAGAAGGCAATGTGTGTGGCTCCCTCCATGACCCCTGCACATGTGCACACAACCTCCCTGTCCACCCCATGCATCTCTACGCATGCGATACCCCCTGCACACCCCATGCGTCTCTGCACATGCACGCGCATCTCTTGAGCACCCCCTGGATGTGTGCCGGATAACCGACAATCCGCTGGAGGGCAGGCAGCACACCCGCATGCGCAGTGGGGCTCTTCCGGGTGACGTCTCGCATGCTGGCAGAAGTGGCTCTGCGTGCCACTTCCGGCATGCGTGCCATCACGGCACTAAGTGTTCTACTGATTAGAATTGTCATCTTAAAGTACGTGTTCAGTCAATATCACCATCCTCTAGAATAATATTTTCTCTGATGTGAGATCAATCTCTTCCTTCTAGGATTTATTTTTTAAAAAAAGTGTATACTTGTCTATGTTAAGCCTAAGGAATGGGTGCCAGGCTGTTGCGATTACCCTTCGAATTGATAGATTGGTCTTTATTCTTATTGTAAATGTTTTAGTCATAACTCCTGATTGTATAAGAATATAAAATATTGTTTTCAATTTTAAATTTTGGTTGTAATGTGTAAAATGCAGTATATTGTGGAGTTATATTGTACACAAAGATGGTAGATTGGAGCAGCCTAGAAACTAGATAGATGGGAGAAAAAGAGGGGGGAATTGAAAATTTTGCTTGCTACAGATTTGCATTTATCTGGTAGGAGAGATTGAACCATTGCCATTGATATTCTTTCTGTTGCCCTTGGGTCATGAATTAAGATTCTCATATAGTCCTGAATTCCTTAAGTTACTACATAACTTAAATGGTTTTTTATTTTATTTTGGAGACCTGTTGAGAGAGTCAATTTTTGCAGAAATCTAAGGGCACATGTTCAACTGACAATATTTTAGTTAATATGTGCTACCATTTAGAAAGCTGTCTTTTCCCAGGCATAGTGTTTACAGGTCTGTTTAGAACATTATGATCTATTCCACTGGTGTAATGACCTTTTTATTTATCAGGCTATATGATATTTCCGCTTAGTTATCGTGGTATTTTTGAAGATACTTACATATTTTCCCATTATCAACGATGTCAGGAAGTTGAATAATGCAAAACATCCAAAAATAAATCCAACAATTGTACTACTAACTCCTTTCTTTTCTGCCTTAAAAAAGATCAAATACAAAAACTTAAAAAACAAAAGCCTGTGGAATGCACAAAATAATTACATAGCTCAAATTTTACAAAAGGGCCTAAAAGCACTTGGCCTACCACAATACCATAGGAAAAGTATGCCTGACTATTATATAATATACATGTCTCTTGTCTTATTTGTTTTCTATAATTAGCATTTTTTGTGATATGGTTATGTTTATACACTCCCTTTTACCTGTAAGTCTTACGGTATGGTGAAAAATGATTTCAGCATTTCTCAAGTATAAAATAAGAACAGGAAAAAGTGGTTTGGTGGCCTAGTGGTAAAGATGCTCACTTTCTACTCAGAAAGTTAAGAGTTCAGTCCTAGAGAGCAGCAGACATTTTTCTCCTAGAGTGCAAAAAAATAAATAAAAAATCTGCTGCAACCTCCACATGGCATCAGGAAAGGCATCTGGACTGTAAATGCAGGGGGTTGGATTAGATGACCTACGAGGTCCCAACTCTGATTATCTGTTATCTGCTCAATTCCACTTCGTCAGCCCAGCTTTATTCTGAATTAAACAGGGATGTCAAACTTGCTACATGCAGTCTGGATGTGTCACGTGCTAGCCATGCCTACTCCCGTTTTAGCGAAGGGGAAAAAATTGTGATACATCACATGTCATCACAACTTTGACATCCCTGGACTACGGAGTCATAAAAAGGAAAAAGAAAAAAAAGGAAAAAGAAAAAAAAAGGAAAAAGAAAAAAAAAGGAAAAAGAGGAAAAACAAATTTTAATGCATGAATGCCTATGGCATTGGAATGGTGGCAGATATTGAAAAGTGGTATGAATTATGTCCGTTTTTTGCTGCTTTTGGTACCCCATTTCTCTGGGTTCAGTCATTTGTATAATTATTTTTTCTCAGCTTAGTTGAATGTTTAGCAAATGCTAACAATTTGAGAAAAACTGCACATATGTAATGTATGAGTGATTGTACTGTTTATCGCACACCAAAAAGAACATTGTTACAGCAAATTGAGGTGATGCAATCATTTGTAATGCATATCCATGATTATGCAAGCGGTTTCTGAGTATGAAAGCAAAGTGAACCTTCTAGTTCCCTTTTCAAAACCAAGCAGCACAATGGTGCTCAGTCCTCAAAGAATGCAACTTTGTAGAAACTGCTTTTAAAAGGCTGGTTAAACTCAGTGGAAATCTAATCCAACCGAGAGGCAAGATGTTAGAAGAATTGCACATATTTGGTTTTTGAAAATAGTAAATAGACAAAGAAAAAAAGCTCATGATATAATTATTTTAAACTAATTCAAAACTACATCAACTTTTTACAACGTAATTATTATGTTGCTCCTACATATGCACTAGATTGAGGATGGAGACAAAACAATTTTTGTAGCAACAGAAGTTTACAAAGTGTGAGTTTTTGTATTTCCTGAACTAAAAATACAAAAGCAAATGAGTCTTTGTTAGATGCACTGCTATGTCACAGAGGCCATCATTAAAGAATCTTATTGCAGACTTCTATTTTAAACACATACATCCATTTACCTCTTTTGGAAAAAATGGTCCCAGAATCGAGTAGCAAACCATTGAACCGAAGTTGAGGGATGCTGTTGATATCATGATAAACATCTGGTCTCTGCTTAGCCGCTTTGGTTCCTCATTGGCAACCTGCGATCTGTCATTATCTGAGTAGCAAAAATCTCTCTTAGAATAGAAAAGGGAATGCAGCCTTCAAAACTAATAGAAACAAACAAATACCGGTTTCTGACACCAATCAGCTAGCCCCCCCCAAAAAGCAGAACCTTATACTTCAATAGGGGCACACTTCGTTCCATAACTTGTCCCAAATCTATTCACATGACTACAGTTCTGATATAAAGCTGTAGTGAAAACAAGAATAACAGATTTCTAAAGCACACTAACTAGATAGCGCATTCTTGAGCAAATTTTAGAAATACAGAGATTAATATTCAAAATCTGTCTTTCAGTAGGGTTAAGAATGTGAGAATTCCGCTGTACTTTAGCCTCCCCTAATCCAGAGCCCTCCAAATGTGTTACAGCTTCTAGAATTCATATGCTAGCTGGAAACTTGAGAAGATTCAATCCAAACAGTTGAAGAGCACCTGATCGGGAAAGACTGCATCAGATTTTTGAAACTAAAATATTTGTCTTGAAATGCTCCAGACTAAATATTAGGTGTGAACTAAGCAATTAGAGAAGAAAAATATGATCAGGATAATATTTATATTTAATGTAACCTTCTAAGAAGTTATTATTTTACATATTTACAATGCAAGTCAGTGCTTCTTTATTCAGATCAAGCATAATGCAATATTGATTTTAGGTGTCTTCATGTCCCCCTTGACTCTTGGTGAATTAATGGACAGACTCCTGCAGTTTCCTAGCAACATTTTTCAGAAGTGATTTGCATTTGCCTCTTTTCTAGCACTGAGAGAAAGTGACTAACCCAAAGTAACTTAACTGGTTTCAGCCTAAAGACGACTACTCACTTAATGGTTTTCTCATGATAGTTTCATACTCCTGTCTCCTCTCTCCCTCCTTCCTCTCTCTCTCCCCCCTCTCTCTCCTCTTATATTTTGAAACTGGACTGGTTTTTTTCTCTTCTTTTTATCTATTCTTTTCTCCTTTTTGACTTTATAATATTTTAAGCCAGAGACTCCCTTTTAGTTATTTTTTTTTAAAATCTTTTTCTTTTTTTAATTAATTCTTATTATATTTTACTTGGAAAAGGAGGGGGAAAGTGAAAGCTAAAGAAACTTTGTAACACTGCCAACTAGAGGCTTGGAAATATTCTATCTCTCTTTTGACCAGATAAAGCTGAGAAAGAACTGAGACTTCTTTTCAAGGACATTGCCTGTTTGATAAGATAGAGGGAAGAGCATGGGAGAGTATTATTGCAGGTGCTCTTTGTTAGGGATAACATTGTTTACCCTAACTGGTTTGGGTAAAAATAATAAATATGGTATCATGGTTTGTTAGTTAGTGTGTGTAACTTTAACTGCAAGAATGTAATTAAGGGTGTGGTTGTAAAAGCACTATATAAGAAGTGAGGCAATTGCAGCTCTCTCTCTGGCTTACTGATCCCTAATTACTGGATGGATTGATGACTGCGTCTCGCTGGAACGGGGGAGAGAAAAAGGAGTGTTGATTTTTCTCAACGGAGAGAAGATAAAGATTTGACTGATTTATTGTAAGTGAACTGACATTGGCTATTCAACACGGACTTTGCAAATAGAGTATCCCCGACAAGACTTGACTGAAATGATATATGACTAATGGACCGTTTATTTTGACTATGCTATAATTCTTAAATGGAATAAACTATATTTTTGATAGCACAAGCGTATCTGTATTTTTACCGCGTGTTAACTAAAAACTTATCTCACACATTTACCTGTCTTCCTATCTGACTTCGCTGCACGTTCTGTTTAGTTTGTTTTCCTTAACACCCGTTGGGAATCCAGGCTTAACACTGGTTATGGGCCCAGAGAGACTGCAAAGTCAGTTTAACTAGGATAAAAACAGGTTTATGTAAAAAGTGAGATTTTGTGTTGTTACACGTTACAGTAAACAGACAGCTGTGTTTTATCAATTATATTTTTATATCCATATAGTGAAACATGGCACAAGTCAGTCTACAAAGTTTGTCCCTTATATCCAAGCTGGATGGAACAAACTATGTTCCATGGTCTATGAAATGTAGTCTACTTCTACGAAGAGAAGGTCTGTGGAATATAATTGAAAACCCACCAAACGTAGAGGAATGGGATTCTGAAGATGAGGAAGATAGTCAAAAGATAGAAGACTTTAAACAGAAAAATGAACAAGCTCTTTGCATCATAGGACTATCTGATCAGCAACTTGTTCATATACGCGGAGAGCAAACTGCTGTTGGGTGTTGGCAAAAACTGAAGAGGATTTATGTCCGAGATAACATTGGTGCTCACATAAATCTAACACGGAAGCTTTTCCGGACGTATCTCCAAAAGAATGGTGATATGCTGAGTCATTTGAATACTATGAAAAGCATTTTCCAAGAACTTCATGAGAAGGAGTTAATTTTCTCTGAGCTACACCAGGTCTACATAATTCTATCTTCATTAGACGAAAGTTTTGATGACTACGTAACTTCCCTTGAAATATTGCCTAAAGAAAGCCTAACTTTAACTGATATCACTGGCAGATTGATTGAAGAGGCCAGAAGAAGGCTTGAAAGAGATCAGTTAAGGAGGGAGCAACCTCAAAAGGAAGATAATGAATCTCCTACTGCATACGCAATTAAAAAGTGTTTTAATTGTGGAGGGAGAGGACATTTGGCAAGATTTTGTAAGAAACCAAAGCGCCAGAATGCAAGCCAGAATGCTGGAAGTCATCAAAGAAGAAATAAGAATTTTGAGTTAGCCATGTATACTAATGGAGTTGTAAAAAATAATTTATGGGTGGTTGACAGTGGTGCGTCCCACTGTATTACAAATGATAACAAAAAATTTGTAAAAATGTCCATGAGTTCATAGCATATCTCATTGGCAAACGGATGAAAATGAAGGCAAAAGGTGAAGGTATAGCTCATTGTTCTTGTATAAAGGAGAACATAAAAATGTTATATGTACCTCAACTTAAATTTAATTTGCTTTCAGTTAGAATGTTGGTTAGATTAGGATACATAATTACCTTTAGGGAGATACTTGTTTAATTGAAAAAGAAGGTAAGAAAAATTACTGCATCTTTAAGAGGTGACTTGTATGTGTTAAATGATAATGGTTTAGAGGTGGCTAACACAGTTTATGATAATAAGAAACCTCATGATGAATGTATTCACTTGTTACACCGACGGTTAGGTCATTTAAATTTTAAAATGATTAAGAGAACTGTTCAACTATCTAAAGGAATAAGTTTGAAACCTTGTAATAAGTATTTGCAATGTTCTGCTTGTAATCAAAACAAAAGCAAAGTTATACCGGCAAATAGAGTTGATGGATTTACTACCAAAGAGCCTTTAGAGGTAGTATTTGCCGATATAATAGGTCCTAAAAAGCCAAGTGTAGGTGGTGCTAGATACATATTAAGCATAATGGACCACTATTCTAGGTATGGTTTCTGTTTTCTAATGAAGAGAAAAACTGAAACGTATACAAATTTCTTTAATTGGTTAAAATTTGCAGAGAGAAAACTAAAAAGAAATTAGTAACTCTTATAACAGATAATGGTGCGGAATTTACAAATAATAAATTCCAGAGTAGACTTAGAATGGCAGGTATTCAACATAAAAAGTCTGCACCACATAGGCCTCAACATAATGCATTTATAGAGAGACGAGGACAAACACTGCAATCAATGGGAAGGACAATGTTATCTGATTCTGGATTACCTGACAATTTGTGGGGAGAAGCTATAATGTGTGGTAATCACATATTAAACAATGTTGTTAATTCAACAACAGGTGAATTACCATTCACACTGTGGCATGGTAGGAAACCTGATTTGAGTTATATTCACACATTTGGTGCACCAGCATGGGTGCATATCCCTACACAACTCAGGCACAAAAGGACAACATAGAGCTAAAAGATTAATTTTTGTTGGATATCAAGCAAACCATAGATCTTATAGATTCTGGGAACCAGGTACATCTAGAGTATACTGCAGTGCTAGTGCACAATTCCTAGAACATATAGGATGGAATAGATTAGAGCAAGATTCAGATAATGTTATTATAGAACCCTACAAGAGGCAGAAAGAAAAGACTAGTTATAAGAAAAGTCCAATTAAAAAAGAAGTCCATGAAGAGCAAATAGAATCAGATCAAAAGGAAATAATTGATCAAGAAGAGATAGATAGTCAAGAACAGGAAATAAAGGAAAGTCCACCTGTAAGTCCTGTAATACCTAGACGCACAACGCGTATAACTAGACCACCTGAAAGATATCAGGCGAGTATTGTTTGCCAAGTAAATAAAGTTCCTACTAGCATAGATGAACTTAAGATGTATCCTGCTAAGGATCAGGAGAATTGGCAAAGGCAATGGAAAAAGAGTTAAATTCATTAAAGGAAATGAAGGTTTATGAAGAAACCAAATTACCTCCAGGAGAAAATTCCATTGGATGCAAATGGATATTTAAAGTAAAGACTGGAAATAATGGGAAAGTAACTTATAAGGCTAGGTTAGTAGCACAAGGATTTAATCAAAATGTATTTGATTATGATGAGGTATTTGCACCAAATCTTAAGGCTACAACTTTAAGAGCAGCGTTAGTGTGGGCAGCTAAGAAGAATTATATTGTTAACCATTTAGACGTAGAAACTGCATATCTGCATGCACCATTGCAGCATACAATATATTTGAAAAAACCAGTTGGTATAAATGATAATAAAGTAAATAGCAATGATTGTTGGAAACTCAAGAAGAGTTTATATGGATTGAAACAATCTGGCTATGAATGGAACCAATATATTGTGAAAGAATTAAACAATATAGGGTTTAAATCTGGATTAGCAGATCCACGTATGTTTAAAAGAGAAAATAATGGAACGGTGTCATTATTGTTATTATTTACAGATGATATTGCTTTGATTACTAAGACCAATAATGAAGCTACTGAGATTATTTCATTATTAGCCAAAAGGATAAAATTAAAACATTTAGGTGAAATTAAAAAGTATCTAGGATTGACAATTAACAAAACCACAAAAGGATTTAAGATATCTCAAGAGGATAAAATTTGCCAATTAATTAAATTGTATAAAATGGAACTTTGTAAGCCTGCAAAGACTCCAATGAGTCAGAAATTTGCAAAATTGATGCTCAAAGTCCCAAATTTGATAAGACCATATATCAATCTTTGATTGGTAGCTTATCATATATAAGCAATTGGTCTAGGCCAGATATAGCTTATAGTGTTAATCAGCTGGCACGATGTAATAATGATCCACATCAATGTCATTGGCAAGCATTAAAGAGAATTTTAAGATATCTTAAAGGAACAATGCATCATGCATTGTATCTAGAGCCAAAAGGTGATTTGAATCTTAGTGCCTATGCAGATGCAAGTTTGCAACTGACATAAAACACTAGAAAATCAACATCTGGAATGGCTATATTATTTGGTAAGACACTAATAGGGTGGAGGTCAATCAGACAACAGCATATTAGCTTGTCAACGATGGAAGCAGAATTTTCATGTCTGTCATTACTATGCACTGACTTAATTCTGTACAGTTATTATTAGACATGGGTATAACTGTTAAAGATTCCATTATTGTGTACGAGGACAATCAGGCAGCCATACAGTTAGCTACTAATATTGCTGTAAAGACTAGATCAAAGCATACTGATTTAAGATACTTAAATGTTAGAGAATCTGTTAAAAATGGTCTAATTAAACTAGAGTACTGCATGACGGAAGAAAATATTGCAGACCAGTTTACAAAAGCTCAAGGTGTTGTAAAATTTAAAGAGAGTTGTAACAATTATGATTTAAAGGTGTAAATGGTTATATTATTGTAATATTATTATTATTACCCAAAAGGGGAGAATGTTAGGGATAACATTGTTTACCCTAACTGGATTGGGTAAAAATAATAAATATGGTATCATGGTTTGTTAGTTAAAGTGTGTGTAACTTTAACTGCAAGAATGTAATTAAGGGTGTGGTTGTAAAAGCACTATATAAGAAGCGAGGCAATTGCAGCTCTCTCTCTCTGGCTTACTGATCCCTAATTACTGGATGGATTGATGACTGCGTTCTCGCTGGAACGGGAGAGAAAAAGGAGTGTTGATTTTTCTCAACGGAGAGAAGATAAATATTTGACTGATTTATTGTAAGTGAACTGACACTGGCTATTCAACACGGACTTTGCAAATAGAGTATCCCCGACAAGACTTGACTGAAATGATATATGACTAATGGACCGTTTATTTTGACTATGCTATAATTCTTAAATGGAATAAACTATATTTTTGATAGCACAAGCGTATCTGTATTTTTACCGCGTGTTAACTAAAAAACTTATCTCACACATTTACCTGTCTTCCTATCTGACTTCGCTGCACGTTCTGTTTAGTTTGTTTTCCTTAACACCCGTTGGGGAATCCAGGCTTAACACTCTTCTGGGTTTCTATCAACAGCTGGAGTCTGGTGTTGAAGCTTATAGGAGAAGAAAAGGTGCTAAGTCTTCGGAGAAGAGAGTTATAACAAGAGCCTTGAATAATTAAACAAAGTGCAGTGTGCTCTTTTTAATTTTTCTAAGCTGTGCTACCCCTCCTCATCAGTTTACTTTTTTTTGTAATAGCTATTTGGATTTTCAGCTCTTTGGAACTTGTCTTTGTTTTTTTTTTTTCTTCTCTTTGGAAGTTAAATTTCTACGCTTGCTTTTTATTTTAAAGGAAAAGTTTTAGTATTAATGTTTCCTTTTTCTTTTTAAGGAGTAGCCTTTTTTTCTCTCTCCCTTTCTGGTACTTTTGTCTTTCCATCTACCTTCCATATTGATTTTTCTTTTCTTTTTTTTGGTTTATTTTTTATGCATCCTTTTATATTTGAGACCTCTTAATTGGATTAAGGTGTTGAAGAACCTGAAACATTTTTCCTTTCTTTTTTTAGCCTTTTATTCTTCACTTTTTTGCCTTTTTTAGGATTTTACAACTTTTTCTTTTTTGTGTGTGCTTATGGTCTTTTTTGAATTTTTATTGTTATCTAACCAACCGATTGGATTAAGGTATACAAGAACCTGAAGAATTTTTTTTTCTTTTATTATTATTACTATTTGGCTTCTTTTTCCATACTATTTTTATTTGGAACTGCAATTGGTTATTTCACAATTGGATTAAGGTCTAGAAGAACCTGAAGATTTTGAATTGCCCAAAATGAGTAGGAAATTAACAGCTCCTGGTCCCTCAACTTCTACTTCTTCCTCTCCACCATCTCCACCATCTGGAGGACAATGTTCAATACAGACAACGTTAAGGCAAGAAAAAGAACAAGAAAAAGTGACCCTACAGATGATTATGCAAGGAATTCAAAATATTCAAACAAGATCAGAGAATATTGAAAAGAGAATAGAGAACATTGAACAAAGAACAGAGAATATTGAACAAAGAACAGGGAAAACTGATGTAAAAGTGGAGAACATCCAACAAATGATGATGAAGTATGATGAAAGACTCCAAAAAATTGAAGAAGAAGAAAACAAAGAGACAAGAAGATTGGAGACATTAATAACAGATTAACTGTGGTTGAACAAGATAAAAGTGGTATGCTGAGATGAGAGATGGACAGATCAGAATTTTATCTTAGATTCCAAAACATAGAGGAAAAAGGACAAAATCTAGCTGAGATAATGATAGAAATATTGGCTGAAACTTTGAAAATAACTGAAGAGAAGATGATGGATGGAATAGATGAGGTTTATCGAGTCTTCACAAGATATGCGATGAGAAATAGCTTACCAAGAGAAGTTCACATTAGATTTACAAAGAAAGCCATTAAAACACAAATATTGCAAGTGGCAAGAGAGAAAACATTGAAATACAAAGATAAGGAGATTGTGGTCTTGAAACAAGTACCTAGAAGAGTGAGAGAGATGAGAAGGGAATACCGATTCTTGACCAAATTGTTACTTAAAAAAGAGGTGAATTATAGATGGCTGATTCCAGAAGGTTTAATATTCACATGGCAAGAACAGAGATATAGAATTGATTCAATTGAGAAAGCTGAATCATTTTACACAGAATTTTTCAGAGGGGGAGGAAGAGGCAGAAAAAGAAATTTCATTAATTGAATTCCAAGAGGACTCCCAAATGATGACTGAAAAAGAAGAAGGTGCAGTAGGTGGAAAGGAGGAAGCTAAAGAACGTGAACCAAGATCCACGAGAGCTGTCAAACCTAATTACACAATATAACCATGGAAGAGAAAAAATTGACTACAATGAATATAAATGGACTTAACTCAGCTGTTAAAAGGAAAATCTTTCATAAATTAGAGAAATTAAAATTTGATATAATCTGCCTACAAGAAGTAAATATTAAAAATCAATATGAACAATTGTTGATACAGCCAAAATTAGAGAAAATATTCACTTCCTTGACACAATGTAAGAAAAGAGGAGTGGTTTTATATATTAAAGAGACCATCTCAGCAAAATTGATTTATACTGATGACAACGGAAGAATATTAATGGTGGAAATAATGGACAATAATACGAAAACACTCCTGATTGCAATCTATGCCCCAAATGACAATCAAGAAGAATTCTATAAAAAATTACATATGAAAATAGTTGAACTGGACTATGTTAATATAGTTATGATAGGAGATTTTAATGGAATTGTAGACAATAAACTGGACTACACAACACAGAAAACAATAAAGCAAAATAGAAAGACTCTCCCTAAATCTTTTTTTAAAATGGTAGATGAAATAAACTTAAAAGATACATGGAGAGAAAGAAATGCTAAAACTACACAATACACCTTCTACTCAAATAGACACTTATCATGATCCAGAATAGATATGATATGGATGTCAACAGAATTGTTAACTAATATTCAAGAAATAAATATTGAAACAAGTACTTGGGCAGATCACAATCCAATGACAATTAAATGGAAAGGACAAAGAAGAAGATCTAGATGGGCGTTAAGTAATACTATTTTAAAGGGAGAGGCAAAGAAATCTTGTCTTGCCAAGAAAAGTATAGGACTTGGCAAGAAAACTTAGGCACCTTGACAGGAATCAATACCATTGCATAACCTCTTTCGAAGGATAGAGCAGTTAAAATCCACTGGCCTTACATATGATCAACTATGTGGAGAACGCAGGGCTGCTTGTAATTCCGGACTGACATTCCTCTGATGGGAGCACTGAGGAGAGGGGAGAAAAATACCCCAGGAATGCCGACAACGGCTCTGGCCCCTCTCACCTGGACTCTCGCCATCCGGGGGACCCACCGCTTGGTAGCTTTCCATAGCCGCGGGTTTCCAGCTGTAAAGCGGCTTGGAAAGGAGCGGAGGCGCAGCCTCCCTGCCTGCCTGCCTGTCTTCTGGAGGTCCACCCTCACAGAGTCGGTAAAGTTCAGTCGCCGCGGTCAGAAACTTCCTAAGCGCCACAAGAGGTCCAGAGCATGCAATTCCGATTCAGCCGGAAGCCGACATCTAGCCAAGGCTGGGGACGTTAAATAGTTAGCCCGCTGCGATTCGGAAATTATCTCATACTTACTCACCTGTCAGCAAGCCAGATTTATTACTATGACGATAACCCAGGCACGGTTCAGCGCCCTTTTGAGATAAAGGATGAAAACTTTCTTTCGAGTTACGTTCTGCTCCTGCTGTCTTCTTTACAACAGCCGGTATTGCTTTCTTCCGGATTTTATTTATTTATTTTTCTTTACTTCCCAGTTGACGTTAAAAAAAAAAACTTGATCTAAGTATTAAGTAGTCCTGCTTAGCTTTTTGATATCAACCAGAAATTAAGTAAATGAGAAATAAACAAATGGGATATAGCCGAACCTTAATTGTATTCTAATGGTCACTTGGAAATGCACTTAGTTTTATATATTTACACCGGGGGTCTTAAAACGACAGCTTTAAGACTTGTGGACTTCGACTTCCAGAATTCTTCCTCCAGTCGTGTTAGCTCAGGAATTCTGGGAGTTGAAGTCCACAAGTCTTAAACTGCCCAAGTTTGAAGACCTTTGATTTACACTACACTGTGGTTTAAGTTAATGTATTGAATTCAGGCCACTGTGGTTAGTAAGACATGATTTATGGCATATTAAAGTTGTCTAAATTCTTCCACATGCCTTTTACAGTAAATTATGATTGCTTTTAGTGTTTTGCCTTACATTTTAATGGGCATTTTCTGCCTTTCATTCATGTATGCCAATTTATGGCTTATTTATCTACAATGTAGTTAATAAATTACAACTGATTAAAATCCTAAAATCTGCTTTACAAGCTATGTGTTCATTTAATATTTTAAGTTAGAAACCAAACTAGTCACATGAAGTTCAATGTACCAGTCCAAATGTTGGCTATGTTTGTTATGCATGATTAACAATTATGATTTATTGAAAATAAGTAATCTTCTTGGTTCCTGTAGTAAACTGCACCATATTAACTGAGCACATGGGTTTGAGTGTGCATAATAGATTAAATGTGATTTGCTAGTTTGTGTTTCAGATAATCCTATAAACCCAGCAAATATGTTGATTTATTAGATTCAAATCAGATTTTCCTGCAGGAACACAAGATAGTGTTGCTTCCTCCTTTTCCCCCCAAATGATCCTGTAGGAGAGATAAGAGCTGAGAGAATCTCCCAGTATCAGTTCTGTTCTTTAACCAATGTACCATTGGGACATTTCATGTTATCCCTATATGGAAAAGAAGGTGCATAATAAGGATCTCACAAATCATAAACCCGAGAAGAGTCTAAATGTTTTAAACTAAATTTGCTCTGTGAAAACAAAATATATTTCTATCTTCAAATCATTTCCATTACTCTATGTTCAGCAATACTTAATAATTATCAATCAGTCTCTAAACATCCCATTTAGGGAGTGAGAAGTTGTCTTCAAAGTGCCCTAATAAATGCGAATTGTTTAGACTCTTTTCAGTCAGGATTCATGCCTGATCATGGAATGAAAATGGTATTGCTTGTTCTGGATGATGAATTGTATGTGTCAGGACCTGGAAGATAGTAGTGTTCCACTTGTAATCCTGTTACATTGGTATTTTAATACCATGGTACTTTAATATCCTTCTAACCAATTTAAGAGAGTTACAGAATTTGAGGCACTGCTTTGCAGTGGTTCCATTCATTGCATGATAGATGGGCGCAGTACTTGGTAGGTCACAGCAGGCTGACAAGAAACAAACAAAACCAAAAATTACAACTTCTTACCAAAGCTACTAAGTTCCAGACAAAGCTTCTTCTTCTTCTTCTTCTTCTTCTTCTTCTTCTTCTTCTTCTTCTTCTTCTTCTTCTTCTTCTTCCTTCTTCCTTCTTCCTTCTTCCTTCTTCCTTCTTCTCCTCCTCCTCCTCCTCCTCCTTCTCCTATTCCTCCTCCTCCTCTCCTCTCCTCTCCTTCCTTCCTTCCTTCCTTCCTTCCTTCCTTCCTTCCTTCCTTCCTTCCTTCCTTCCTTCCTTCCTTCCTCCTCTTCTCTTACCACTTCCAGTGTTGAGGACGAAATTCTGGTTCTTATTAACCAAAGTTACACCCAAATAAAATTTCTCTCCATGTGGTATCCAACCCACCTTTGTCTACCTTCACTGCATTCTGCAAAACTGAAGCTAAAGTTGGAGAAAACATTAAAATATTTAGAACAATTGTATCTTTAACTTGTGAATATTTATCTCTCTACTTTTAAAGTCTGTCAGTCTTCTTAAATGAGCACCTCTAGATCAGGGGTGTCAAACTCATGGCCCGCGGGCCGGATACATCATGCTCTGGCCACATCTACCCCCGGTTTAGCAAAGGGGAAAAAAAGTTGCGATACGTCATGTGACAACGTGTCATCATGAGTTTGACATCCGTGCTCTAGATAAAGAAATTTATGAATTATTTTGAAATTCAGGCAATCAACATAAGTAAAAATGCCCTCAGCTTCAGAAGTGATGCTAAAATTTTGACTCCTTTACTTTTTAAGATGTTACACATTTGAGCTTTTTCCAAAACTGCCATGCAGATTTGTTGTGTGATCCTGTGTGATGCTCAGAAGTAAACCAAATGCATTTTTCTTAGCCAATATTTTATGCAAATTCTACTAAACGTAATGAAAAGTCCACAGTGCTAATTTACACAGTCGCTATAGGAGTATATCTACAGTTTTCTTTAAATCTATATAAATTTTACCCAAATGGATTTGCACAGGAATAGCCTTAGAAACTAACAAGTTAAAAAATGCTTTGGTAGGGCAACTTTTGAAATAGGATGCATAGTGCTCTACTACTTCTATTAGCATATTTACTGAAGCCATCACTGTCCACTGAAATGAGTTTTCCATGGAGTTCAAAGTATTATTTCCTCATAAGAGAGCCTTTTATTGGAACCTTACATGTTTATGTTTTACAAATTCATTTGTGCAATCCAACCAAACTTCCTAGCAAAAGGAAACTTGACATCACACAGTTTCACAATTTGCTGCAACTGGTTCAGCACAAAACATCGTGGGCTGTTCCCTGATACTACTAGAGGGCTCGCTGCCTTAGAAGAGTGAGGAAAATTCTCAGGGACAACTCACATCCCAGTCAGCACTTCTTCACTCTCCTACCTTCGGATAGGAGATATAGAAGCATAGACAGCCGCACCAACAGGCTGAAAAACAGTTTCTATCTGTGGGCTGTCATACTTCTGAATGGAAAATAACTTCATGTCAACATAGTACGACAGACTTGTGGGCCCGGTGCGTTGTGCAACAAGGTCACGTAGGGGGGTGCGGTCTTCGGGGGGGGGGGGGGGGGCGGGTTTGGTTGTGGGGGGGGGGGGGGGGGGGGGGGGGGGGGTTGGGGGGGGGGGGGGTTGGGGGGGGGTTTTGGTTGGGGTTTTTTTGGGGGGAATTTGTTGTTTTATTTTGTTTGGGGGGGGGGGTTCCACACCGTGGGGGTGTTTTTTCGGGGGGGCGGGGGTGGTCGGGTGGGGGGGGGGGGGCCCTTGGTTAATAAGATTGGAATTGGGTTAGGGACTTCTATCCTCACTGTGACTTGTGTTGGGAGGGGTGCACGAAGGGAGGCTCAGCCAATCTCATTGTACACATGTTGTACTGACAAACAACAACTGGTTCGCGTTGTTGCCATGCAAAGAGCGCCACCTAGTGTTAGGTATAAAAAAAACATTCTGTCTTCCACTTGGGAGGTATTTTAATTGGGGAGGAAAGGTGGAAGAATCAGGGAGAAAAACCTAAGATTTTAAATCCAGGACATCGTATGGAGTTCCAACAACATTTTGTGAACGAGGAACATATACCAAACACTTTGCTTCAATTTACTCTAAAATTTTGTTAGAAGAGTGTGTTCTGTGCCGCACTCAGCACAGAACTCAAGTAACTCAACACACAGTAACTCAAGGAGTACTTACTAATTTTAAAAACTGGTTTAGAATTAGGAATGGTAGGTTTGAGCAATCAACAAAATTATCTATTACCGAGTAATGTCGAATGCCTTTTTTAAAAAAAATAGAATTATAATTACACTAAAATAATATTTGACATCTGTCTGATGTTGACCTGCGTGACGACTTGGGTTTTATTTACCTCCAAGCACCATGCACCTATTTACTAGTCCCCGTATTAGGCGAAAGGGGGTGAAGATGAACGCGTGAGAAACGCAATTCAGTTGCGTGCATCTGTTTTTACGGCGATCTTTTATAAGGCAAGTTTTAAAAAACCAATCAGGTGCATTTGGTAAAACACTAAAGTAACAGAAATGTACCTTGTCCTTAATAATTTATACATTACACAAATAGCCAATATCTTTATACTCAGCAATCGCTTCTATTGTCCAATCAAAACTCCTGAAAACAAGCCTCCCTCGTGCCTTTCGGGTGCTGTAGTAGCCGAGGAATATACTTCCGGCAGTTAGCATGGACACCTATTGGCAAAGCTCTCAGTCAGGGGTCTTCAAACTTGAAAGCTTTAAGACTTGTGGACTTCAACTCCCAGAACTCCTCTTCCAGTCATGTTAGCTCAGGAATTCTGGGAGTTGAAGTCCACAAGTGTTAAACTTGCCAAGTTTGAAGACCCTTGCCGGCCTCAGTGCTTCAAAGATTCCCTCCGCCCCGAATACACGCGACGTTCGAGTTCGATATAGGATGGCGCCTGGTTCTGTTTTTAACCTTTGAAATTCCTACCAGTTTCCCTTCCCCCCGGTCCTATTCAAAGAGGCAATTGAGTCAGACACCTATTTTCAGGAGCGAGGCTGGGGTCCTTGCGGGGGTAAAATAAGAGCCCGGAGGCTCCACCTCTTCCTTTTCAACGCGCGACTCGTGGAATTGGTAAGGTAAGCGCGCGTTTTTGGTAGGCCAGGAGTTCAGTTTTATTTTTATTTTTATTTTTTTAAAGGTTATGCATTTCTTTTCTCTCTTCGGGACGGGGTGGGGGAGGAAAAACCGGGGTGGTGGTGGTGGTTTCGTCTTCGAAGGTTTAACGGGGATTTGTCTTGTTTTCAGGAACTCCGGGTGGGAGCATTTACCACCAACCATGACCGAGGAAGGGTAAGTGGTGCGCGAGGCGGAGATACTTGGAATGGTGTGTCCACGAGGCCACTGGAGGGCCGGCGCGTGCTTCCTGGGCTCGCCTTGTGCCCTCGGCCCTCCAGCCTTGGTTCCGTGCACAGAGCGCTGCCTCCTGTCGGCTGGCTTGCTCCACGTGGTGGGGCCCAGGGTTTTCCCCCCCCAGCGCACTCTGATTACTGCCAGGAGCATTTTTGCTCCTGTAATCGCGCAATATGTTTGTGTGTGGGGTGTGTGTTTGTATACATATATACACATATATGTTTTCGCGGGTATTTATATGTATGGTATTTAGCTTTGTTCGGGTATATAAACTATAAAGACGTGGGAAAATACCAGAACAAATCTGAATTACACACACACATATATTAATTTATGTTGCTGCCTATTTGCCATGGTGACTTGAGGTGGCTTACAGAATGTAACCATATTTAAAATCAAAAATAAAAACTAATAAAAAGAATCAAACTAATAAAGTACAATAGAACAAAATCTGGAAACCCCCCCATCCCCCATGACAGCAGATTACACCCCCAGGCCCACTTGCAGAACCAGGTCTTATGTGTGTGTGTGTGTGTATGTGTGTGTATATATATATGTATGTGTGTATGTGTAGGTGTGTTTGGGTCTTTTCCCGTGTAAGATTAAGAGTATCTTGGTGACCTTTCGGAGAAGACCCAAACACACCTAGACCTACATACCTGTACCTGTGAAAATCTACAGATAGATAGATAGACATACACATACACACACACACACACACATCTATAGATATATACACACACACTTTCAGAATATATACCTATTAATGTGTGCCACCAGTGTGTTAATAGAAGGGAGTGATATAATAAAGTTCTGGCATCATTTGAGATGGAATAAGGGTTTAGGAAAGTTTTTCAGTGTAATTTGTATGGATTACAATGGAGTAAAGGCTATAATGTAACAGGAAATAGCCACAGCCAAACTCAGAGCAGCTGTGAGAGGAAAAAAATAGCATAATGTTGGAGTTTCAAATAATTATAACCAATTTCTTCTACTTTGAAATGCCAGTCTGCTTTTTTAATAGAATTTTATCCTGCCCTTTTTTCATATATACAGCTCAGAGTGATTAATATACCAATGCTCCATTTTCCCCACAACAACCCTATTGAGTTGGGCTAAGAACAGTTGTTCTGCCCCAAGTCATCTAACAGGTTGTTCATACCTAAGGCAGAATTACATTGCAGTCTTTTCTAGGCTTGTACCTTAACTGTTGTACCAAACTGGCTCTCAGGAATAAAAAGGCACAAAAGATTTTTTTAAAAAACATTTGTGCCTTTTATTTTCTCACCCTCTATGTCAGATGATGGTTTTTTATATATATTCACTAGGTACTTGTTAAAATGCATATTTTATAGACTTGGTTTTATGTTCTGATAGAAGTGGCATAGACGTGTTTTATGTCCAGGTGCTTGTCTAAATCATTGTAATCAATGTTTCTCAAAGTATGAAATGGTTATTTTCCCCCTAATTTCTAACTTGTTAAGGGCTCTTAATTTTCCTTAGTACTCATAATTCATATCTGTTTTGAACTTGTACATCTTTTTCATTGTTCAGACCTTTTGCATCCTTGTGTTTCAGGTTACCATTAGAATTACAATCAAAAATAAGGAATTATGTTATATGCGTTAGCTTGCTTATTTTCATACTTTTGTTTTATAGCATTACTGCTGGAGGCATAATGGATGTCAACACCGCCCTTCAAGAAGTGCTGAAAACTGCACTTATCCACGATGGATTAGCTCGTGGAATTCGTGAAGCTGCCAAAGCCTTGGACAAGTAAGTGATTTAGATTTTCTCCAAATCAAAGTGGGATTGTACAGCCTATTGCTTTGATTTTGTATGTGATTCATGTTTGCATACTACTTGTCCTTAAATATGTATTTAAGAACATACATATTCTAAATGTTAAAGTCTATTCTGCCAGTAGTTCTGTTATCAATGTGAGGTGAAATCAAGTGTGGGACTTAAATTGCAAATTTCCCTCCTCACACTGCAAGATAATTGCTGACATTGACTCAAATATTTTGTTAACGATTAGTGTGAAGTATGTTATGATACATCAATTCCATGTTTAATTCAGTTTCATTTGGGTTCAGTCTTGCATTCCTGGTATGAGACAAATTGGGTGAAGGTCTTACCTTTTATTTGCTATGTTTTCATTAGAGTTTATGTCTTTCAAAATATCCTGAAAGATGCTCCAGAATGAAATTTAGGGATCTTTGGCAGTTATATTGGAAAAGGGAATAAAACATGCTGCTGTTACTGTTTCCTCCAACAATACAGGTAGTCCTCGGCTTAAAACCTCAATTGAGCCCAACAATTCTGTTAAATGAAAAAATTTGAAGTGAGTTTTGTCCCAATTTATAACCTTTCTTGCCACACAGTTAGGTGAATCACTGACCTTAAGTTAGCGACATGGTTGTTAAGTGAATCTGGATTCCCCATTGATTTTGCTTGTCAGCAGGTCACAGAAGGTGATCATGTGACCACGGGACATAGCAAGCATCTGTAAGTAGGAGTCAGTTCCCAAATGTCTGAATTTTGATCATGTGATCATGGGGATGCTGCAATGGTCATAAGGCACTTTTCAATTCCATTGGAACTTGGTCACTAAATGAACTGTTGTAAGTTGAGGACTACCTGTATTCTTCTATACACACCAGATTCTAAAAACGTGTAGCAGTTTGAGCCCAACTTGGAGGCTGCTTGAAGAGGGTGTGGTATGTTTTGGAGAAGCTGTATCTTTTCCAGGGCTTTGTAGTTGCTTTTCTGGAAAATACTTTGTTCAGTAACAAGAAGCAATGCAACTCCATCAGCATCTTCCCTGACACAAAATACATTTTCCTGGGACCATGCAACATCCTATATTTTAAGGATCTGCCGGCCATTGGATGTTTAAATCAGTCACTTCGAGTTGTCTGTGCATGGATTAAAACACAAATGCTTCAAATATGTGCACTAAACTAGAGCATATGTTTGGTCTCTGGACAGAGACAGCATATGCATATGTGTGCCAGCAGACTTGATCCAGAGAGCGATAAAGGGGAAAGGAGGGCCAGTAGTATGGTGATGGTGAGGTAAAGTAGGTCCATTGGATGGATATGTGGAAAGTGATAGCAGAAAGATAAAATTAATTAAATGTAAGGGAGGGAAGCAAGGGGTTGGGAATATGGGAAAATAGCCAGGTAGGTTGACCTGGTATAGTTTAATAGTGGAATGCATTTAAGATTTCAGCCAGAGGGCAAAGATGATGTAATGTCATTCTAACATTTTTAGAAAGTGTCTAGGTGAGCAGCAAGTGGTATATTAGATTCAAAGATAACTACAGTGTTTGAATGATGACTATGAAAGTCGGATACCCCTTCACTCTTTTTATGAGTGACAATGATAGTCTGACAAACCTGTCGAGAAGAGTTTACTTTGTGAGTAAACAAGCCAGGAACAATAGCATAAACTTTGAATGATTAAATGGTTGGTTATGCTAGGTTTACCCACTTCTAAGTAGTAAACGATTTTTTTAATGACTTAAATTGTAACAGTTCTATGATAACTGATTTTGATTTTAGAATTGTATGAAGACTTCCTTTCATTAAGATATTTCTAGTTAGTGACTAGTATTAAAAATTTCTCTATGAATTCATGTATTTAGCTTCATAGAAACATTTTAGCTGTACCCTATTGTTCATCTTTCTTTATCGCCTTCCCAAAATCTGTAGGTAAAGCAAAACTAGGAAATGATTGAAAATTATGAATTGGGCTTTGTGAGTGTAATCCCCTCTGTCTTTCTATGTCACACCTTACAAATAAATTAATCCAAAGAACTATGTTAAAGAAACATATACATTATCTTACCAATTTTATTTGATAATTTTTCCATTTTAGACGTCAAGCCCATCTTTGCGTTCTTGCATCCAATTGTGATGAACCTATGTATGTAAAGCTGGTTGAAGCTCTCTGTGCTGAACATCAAATCAACCTGATAAAGGTAATAGCTGGTTTACATAGAATTGGTAATGTGAGATAATCAAATAGCTTATAGTAAAATCACGCAACTGTTCAGATGTGTTGGTTAAAAAAAGTTAGTGATGCTGTACAGTGATGATAACTTGGCTCCCTCTACTGAGAATTGTGAGGAAAACAACCACAAATTGTTACCCTGTTGGTCTGAGTGTACAGCTACCTTTGATTCTGTCTTTTATTGCCTTGTATTGTTAGCACTTCTAACAAAATGAAAATCTCTCTTGACAGGTTGATGATAACAAGAAGCTTGGTGAGTGGGTAGGTCTCTGCAAGATCGACAGAGAAGGAAAACCTCGTAAAGTTGTGGGTTGCAGTTGTGTGGTTGTTAAAGTAAGATGACATGTTCTTTTTATTTTAGATTATTCGTATTTATTCAATTGTATACTTGTACAGGGTCCTTAAAACTGCAAATGCTACATATCTTTGAGCATTGCATTTAAAGTACAGGTAGCTTAATGACTGGTTACTTAGTGACTGTTCAAAGTTATGGACCTCCCAAAACCTACCTAAGACTCTGTTCCAGAGTTCTAGCAATCAGTTACACCCACCAATCATGTGATTGCATTTTGGACATGTGACAGCCAGCTCAGCTTACATTTAAAGCTGTTTTGCAGCATCCTGCAATCATAACACTGTAATTTTTTGCTAGTTTCTGGCAAAATAGCACCCATTGAAGAACAGGTTCATTTAACAGCCATGAGCAAAAAAAAAAATGTAAGATTGGACACAGTCACACGATGGCCCAATTAATGGCCACTGGGTCTTAAGACTAATTCCTAACTCAATTACAGTTGTAAGTTGAGGATTTTATTCCTACCATATAGAAGTTGCTCCATTGCTCATAAATAGTAGAAAAAGTTGGAAAAACCCTTTTTTGGGGGGAGGGATGTTAGTTTGTATAGACAAGACAATAAGTGTGGCGGAGAGATAAGGGATAGCTTCTTTTGTAATGTTCTATTGCCATTGCAGTCTTCTAAATTACTACAGTTGTTTAGTACAGCAAGGAGCTGCCAGTAAGACAAAATCTGCTTAACCTACAAATGTTCTGCAGAAGATCATTGCTGGCAATAATAATGCCCGAGTACGAGCCTTGAAGACTTTGTAGTCATTGAGGTCCCAATAAAGGCCACATTGATATTCTATGGAAGGATTTTTCTTTCAACTAAAGGATATGGTTAACAACTGTTAATCTAAATTGCCTTTTTTCTTGATTCTGCAATTATAATAGAACAGTAAATATTTACTAGTCTGGACACTGATTAAATTGTTTAAATCAATAATTTAGTGGAATAGTAATATATTGTTTTGTTGTAGGACTATGGCAAAGAATCTCAGGCCAAAGATGTCATTGAAGAATACTTCAAGTGCAAGAAATGAACAAATAAAATACATTTGAGCTGACAATATATTTGTATTTTGCTGGTTTATGATTCAATTATTTATATAAATTTATGACAAACCTACAAAGACTGAGTGATGAACAATGAAGAAAAACACATGGTACAATGAAGTATAAAAATTATCAGATACAACTATATAGTCACATGGCAATCTACAATTGCCTTAAGTCAAAAGTTTTTTGAAATACAGTTAGCTTACCAAGCACTTGTAGTGACTGAAGCTGCAACAGCGTGAATGAATAATATTGAAAGGCTGGTCCTTGAACTCTGGCCATTGCAGTGTGTCCCTGTGGTCACATGATTTGAGCTCTGAGCTCTTAGTAACTGGCTTGCTTTTTGATGGTTGTGAAATGATACTGTCACTATTTGTGACCTTTCCTGTTGGCTTCCCACAAGCAAATTCAGATTTAAGAAAATGTATATGGCTGCCTAACTCACAGTGACCTCAGGCTGTTTATTCCAGCTGTTTACATGCTGACCTAACCTAAAGTTTTATTTTTACAAAATACTCGTAGCCTGCCATGGTTTGCTTACAAGCAAACTTAATTTTCAGAGGTCACAGTTGAATACAATGTTTAAGAATATTTCAAATGGAATGAGCTATAAAGAAGTCCCATGATAATCACTGATGAGCGATTCTCAGTTGCTCAGCCAAAGTAGCAATTTTTGTGCTGAACTGGAGTAACTTGAATTAGAACTGCTCCATATTTTGTTAATGTTTTATTTAAAATTAAAAATCTGGAAGTGGTGCAAACCACAATTTGTGTTTTTGCATCTTTTGTATTTATTTCTTGGCATGAATTCGGTATAGGAGATTCAATTCCATAAAAAAAAATCTTGTTGATTAAAGAGATTTTTGTACAGAAAACAGGCTTGAAAAACATTTTTGGCACTGGAGAGTAGGTCCTCAATATCTTAAATACTATGGAAAGTAAGTGAAATAAGGGTGACACTGCTGTAAAAGTGTTGGGCGGGGTGCCAAAGAATAAAGAGGGAAATAGTATTCAGTTGCAAAATAATGCGAAACTGATCGTTTGTATAAAATCAAGCTTGTGATATGTGCAGTAACAATAGCATAAAGAAAGGTAACATGAAGTTGGAGCTAGTCAAAAGATGGTCAGTTTATTGTGAATGAAACATTGCCATGTCCACCATTCTAAAGGATAGCTGCTTCGGGGATTCCCCAAGCTCCTGCATGCACAATATTTTATACAAAAATTTTTCATACACATATATATTCATATACACTGCTCAAAAAAATAAAGGGAACACAAAATACATCCTAGATCTGAATGAAAAATATTCTTATGAAATACTTATTTCATTACATAGTTGAATGTGCTAAATCGCACAAAAATTATCAATGGAAATTAAATTTAACAACCCATGGAGGTCTGGATTTGGAGTTACATTCAAAATTAAAGAAAAAAAACACTACAGGCTGATCCAACTTTGATGTCATGTCCTTAAAAAAAGTCAAAATGAGGCTCAGTAGTGTGTGTGGCCTCCATGTGCCTGTATGACCTCCCTATAATGCCTGGACATGCTCCTGATGAAGTGGCAGATGGTCTCCTGAGGAATTTCCTCCCACACCTGGACTAAAGCATCCCCCAACTCCTGGACAGTATGGTGCAACGTGGCGTTGGTGGATGGAGCAAGACATGATGTCCCAGATGTGCTCAGGATTCAGGTCTGGGGAACGGGTGGGCTAGTCCACAGCATCTGCCTTGCAGGAGCTGCTGACACACTTCAGCCACATGAGGTCTAGCATTGTCTTGCATTAGGCGGAACCCAGGGCCAATCGCAGCAGCATATGGTCTCACAAGGGGTCTGAGGATCTCATCTCAGTACCTAATGGCAGTCAGGCTACCTCCGGCAGGCACATGGGGGCCTGTGCGGCCCCCTAAAGGAATGCCACCCCACACCATTACTGACCCACTGCCAAACCGGTCATGTTGGAGGATGTTGCAGGCAGCAGAACGTTCTCCACGGCGCCTCCAGACCCTGTCACGTCTGTCACATGTGCTCAGTGTGAACCTGCTTTCATCTGTGAAGAGCACAGGGCGCCAGTGGCGAATTTGCCAATCTTGGTGTTCTCTGGCAAATGCCAAACATCCTGCACGGTGTTGGGCTGTAAGCACAACCCCCACCTGTGGACGTCAGGCCCTCATACCACTCTCATGGAGTCTGTTTCTGACCGTTTGAGCAGCCACATGCACATTTGTGGCCCGCTGGAGGACATTTGGCAGGACTCTGGCAGAGTTCCTCCTGTCCCTCCTTGCACAAAGGCAGAGGTAGCAGTTCTGATGCTGGGTTGTTGTTCTCCTACAGCCTCCTCCACGTCTCCTGATGTACTGGCCTGTCTCCTGGTAGCGCCTCCATGCTCTGGACACTACGCTGACAGACACAGCAAACCTTCTTGCCACAGCTCGCATTGATGTGCCATCCTGGATGAGCTGCACTACCTGAGCCACTTGTGTGGGTTGTAAACTCCATCTCATGCTACCACTAGAGTGAAAGCACCGCCAGCATTCAAAAGTAACCAAACCATCAGCCAGAAAGCACAGGAACTAAGAAGTGGTCTGTGGTCACCACCTGCAGAACCACTCCTTTATTGGGGATGTCTTGCTAACTGCCTATGCTTTCCACCTGTTGCCTATTCCATTTGCACAACAGCATGTGAAATTGATTGTCAATCAGTGTTGCTACCTAAGTGGACAGTTTGATTTTATATATATATATATATATTTGTTTTCTTAAGTTTTCGCGGGTACTTACATGAATGAAACCTAGCTTCCTAACTAATGATAGCCGTCCATTTACCCGGAGCCAAGCTGCACTAAAGGCCTCCAATAAAGTAACACAATGTTGCCAGCCAATCAAGATACAAAAAGAGCCAAAAAAAACAGACAGAAGATATTAGAAACACCAATCAAGCAGAACACAGCAAACTCCAAGACCAATAAACACAGACCAAGACTCTCAACCAATCAGGATGAAGAAAAAAAACAAAGCAAGATAGTTCAAGCCATGATTTGTCATAATTGAGATGATTATGGTTTACAGCTCATGAAAACCCCAAATCCACAATCTCAGAAAATTAGAATATTACATGCAATCAATAAAACAAGGATTGTACATAGAACAATATGGGACCTCTGAAAAGTATAAGCATGCATATGTACTCAGTACTTGGTTTGGGTCCCTTTTGCAGCAATTACTGCCTCAATGCGGCGTGGCATGGAAGCTATCAACCTGTGGCACAGCTGAGGTATTATGGAAGACCAGGATGCTTCAATAGCGGCCTTCAGCTCTTCTGCATTGTTCGGTCTCATGTCTCTCATCTTTCTCTTGGCAAAGCCCCATAGATTCTCAATGGGGTTCAGGTCAGGCGAGTTTGCTGGCCAATCAAGCACAGTAATCCCACAGTCATTGAACCAGGTTTTGGTGCTTTTGGCAGTGTGGGCAGGTGCCAAGTCCTGCTGGGAAATGAAGTCAGCATCCCCATAAAGCTCGTCTGTGGAAGGAAGCATGAAGTGCTCCAAAATCTCCTGGTAGACAGCTGTGTTAACCCTGGACTTAATGAAGCAGGGTGGACCAACACCAGCAGATGACATGGCTCCCCAAATCAACACAGACTGTGGAAATTTCACACTGGACTTCAAGCATCTTGCAGTGTGTGCCTCTCCATTCTTCCTCCAGACTCTGGGTCCTTGGTTTCCAAATGAGATGCAAAAATTGCTCTCATCAGAAAAGAGGATTTTGGACCACTGAGCAACAGACCAGTTCTGTTTTTCTTTAGCCCAGGTAAGACTCTTCTGATGTTGTTTGTTGTTCAAGAGCAGCTTGACAAGAGGAATACGATATTTGAAGCCCATGTCCAGGATCCGTCTGTGTGTGGTGGCTCTTGGTGCACTGACTCCAGCCTCAGACCGCTCCTTGTGAAAGTCCCCAACACTTTTGAATGGCCTTTTCCTGACAATCCTCTCCAGGCTGCGGTCATCCCTGCTGCTTGTGCACCTTTTTCTTACACATTTTTCCCTTCCACATAACTTTCTATTAATGTGCTTTGATACAGCACTTTGGGAACATCCAACTTCTTTTGCAATTACCTTTTGAGGCTTTCCCTCCTTATGGAGGGTGTCAATGATGGTTTTCTGCACAACTGTCAGATCAGCAGTCTTTCCCATGATTGTGCTTCCTACTGAACCAGACGGAGAGACCATTTAAAGGCTCAGGAACCCTTCGCAGGTGTTATGACTTAATTAGCTGATTAGAGTGGGACACTTTGAGCCTAGAATATTGAACTTTTTCACAATATTCTAATTTTCTGAGATTGTGGATTTGGGGTTTTCATGAGCTGTAAACCATTATCATCTCAATTATGACAAATCACAGCTTGAACTACCTTGCTTTGCATGTAATGAGTCTATCTCATATATTAATTTCACCTTTTAAGTTGCATTACTGAAATAAATGAACTTTTGCACGATATTCTAATGTTTTGAGTTTCACCCGTACAGAATGTAAAACAGTTCAATGCCTTTTCTTAAGACCTCCCTAAAGCAATACAATAATCTTGAATCATTAGTAATATTCTTAAAATGAATATGCTTTAATACATTGGGAATTGCAGTTGCCAAAGGTTCTGTCTACATGCATGAGCAAAATTTATCGAGAAGACCGCCTTTCCCAATTACATCAGACTGTCCCTTTAGATCTGATAAAGAAAATAATTACCATTTGCCAGGGACTTAAATTTGGTGGAGGCAAGCAATCTTAGTGGCACTCATCTTGTGGGACATTTTACTACCCTCCTCCCTAGGTTAGGTTGATTCCACCCCTATTGATATTCAGTAAGTCCCTCAAGACTTGTGATTTTAATATTTAACTTTAACATTGTATAAGCACTTTTTTGTTGGATTTCTTTTTTTTTATTGGACTGCCCAGGGTCACCTTCAATGCCATGGGCGGCCATATAAATTTCATTTAATAAGAATCAATACACTTTTGTTCTTTAGAACTGTTTGTGGAACCGAGTGTTTTAATTTAGAATTTAAATGAAAGCTACATGCTACCTATTGGATAAGATAACAGCACTCCTGTCTAATGTTGAACTATTTTGAGGATTGTGTTACACAACAACACTCTTGTGTTACCAGACACATTTCCATGTGTGCCTGGAATGCAATACAGAACGGTAATGAGATATGAGATGCGATGTGCCTAAAGCACGTAGGTTTGTGTTGTTGAGGGAATGGGGATGTTAGATACAGCCAAGTCCAACAGGCTGTATGACAAAACCATACGGAAGGGACTTTGTAGATTTTTCAGGTGTCACTCTCTTTTGCAATTTTTGTACACCAAGAAAAGAAATAGCATTGCTTGGAGAATGACTTTTTCTCATAAATGTCCAGACAGCCTTTTTAATCTATTTGTTTTATTTACATATTTCTGTAATATATGGCATGAAAAGAAATCAACCAAAGGCATTTGAGAAAGGATGATTTTTTCAGGGGGAAAGATGAAAAGGGGAAACAGCAGGTGGCAGCATTGATATAGGTCAACAGCAGTTAATGCCTATGCAGGGTAGAGGAGTCGAGACGGGTAGTCTTGAATAGGAACCCAGCAGGCACTCCGGTGTTCCTTTCAACTGCCTTCTTAGAAAATAAATTAGAATATTTTAGAATTATGTCATGCATTTCCTTAATACATGGACTATAAGCTATTAAACTTGTATTATGTGCTTTACACAAGCATTTAAAAACCAATGGCATTTTACTTTTTATTTTATTGATTTTATTTTGTCAAGCGATTACAAGAAAATAGGTATAAGTATAAACATAGTTATGAATACATGAAATGGATACATATAAGAAAAATAAAAAGAAACAATAGGACAGGGACCGAGGACACGTTGGTGCACTTATGCACGCCCCCTACAGACCTCTTAGGAAAGGGGTGAGGTCAATAGTAGACAGTCTAAGGTTAAAGTTTTTGGGGTTTGGGGAAGAAACCACAGAGTCAGGTAGAGTATTCCAGACATTGACCACTCTGTTGCTGAAGACGTATTTCCTGCAATCAAGTTTGGTGTGATTAACCTTGAGTTTGTATCTATTGTGTGCTCTTGTATTGTTATGGTTGAAGCTGAAGTATTCATTGACAGGTAGGACATTTGTTGTCTGTTTGACAGGAATGCTTCTATTTAGTTATGCAGGTGTCTAGAGATACCATAAGATTTTAGTTTTAGTAGTCGTTTGTCGTGTACCACTGAATCAAAGGCTTTACAGAAGTCTATGTAAATTGTGTCTATTGCTTTGCCCTGATCGAGTTGTGTAGTCCATATGTTTTTGCAGTGTAAGAATTGCAGATTACAGGATAGTTTTTTTCTGAAACCAAATTATTTATTAGAGAGTAGGTTGTTTATCTCTAAGTGGAGGATAATGGATTGGTTAATAATTGATTCCATGACTTTACAGGTGACGCAGCATAAAGAGACTGGTCTGTAATTTTCAACTAGGCTGGGGTCTCCCTTTTTGAAGATGGGGATGACCGTGGCTTGTGACCATAGGTTTGGCAAGGAGCTGGTCCTGAAAGATTTTTCAAAGATTATGCTTAGAGGTTTGGCTATGGCAGTGGATAGCTTTTTTAAGAAGTAGGCACATATTCCGTCCAGTCCAATAGATAGAGATGGTTTTAGATTGCACAGTGCTTTTGCAACAATGACTTCTGTAAAATCGATATGTATTAGATCATTGTAGTTGTCTGTGGTTCGACTAGGAAATACTGGGCACAATCCATTGCTGTTTACAAATACTGAGCCAAGGAATGTGTTAAAGAGGTTGGCTTTAATGGTGTTGTCATTGCAGTCTTTACCATTTGGTCCTTTCAGGGGTGACTAAACTGCCTTTGAATCCAATCAAACTTGGAAGCTTCACACAGCCATTGTAAAGAGATCTTCCTGTATTAACTTGCCTGGACACATCATGTCAATAGAATTCAATAAAATTGCAGCATACTCTCAGAGTGCCATGTAGTTGAAATTCCTGGTTAAACCCATAATGTACTGCTCGCTGAAGTTTTGCTATGTGTAATATAATCTCTACATGAGCATTGGGCATGAAGTATTTTATTTTTTGCTTAAGCCAGAGAACATGAAATTAAATTTATCAGTTGAGGAATTTGCACAAGAACTCATAAATAGTTCTTGACTTGCTTCTTGTGCCACATGGAGAAGGGGGCGGGGGGGAGGGAGGCTTAGAATGTATGAGGGAGAAGAATTTTTTAAAAAAGTCTACAGCTTGGTCCAATCTCACATCCTTCTACAAACTGACCTTGAAGCAAGTAAAAAGAGACAGATTTTTTTTTACAATTCTTTAGGCAAAAGTAAAATAAAGTTTTTAAACAGCTAGTATTTATTTCTTTGAAGAAAGCCTTCTAATTTCTTTCTCTGCTTGTATCCCCTTGTCACGCCAACTTGCCTTCATAGCTTTATCGAACAGCAGATACACCTTAAGCAAAATGCAGCAATCCTGAATCCACATCATTCAGAAGGACAGAATCCTGGTAGCTCAGATACGTAGTCAGTTCCCAACATCCCTTCCCTTTCTGATGAGAGAAAAGCAATTTTAAAATCATGCTGAGACTCTAGAAAAAGTGCAGAGAAGAGCAACCAGGATGATTAGGGGACTGGAGACTAAGGCATATGAAGAACGGTTGCAGGAACTGGGCTTGGCTAGTCTGGTGAAGAGAAGGACCAGGGGAGACATGGTAACAGTCTTCCAATATTTGAGGGGCTGCCACAGAGAGGAAGGGGTCAAGCTACTTTCTAAAGTGCCTGTAAGCCAGACAAGGAATAATGGATGGAAACTGAACAAGGAGAGATTTAACCTGGAAATAAGGAGAAACTTTCTGACAGTGAGAACAATCAACCAATGGAACAGCTTGCCCTTGGAAGTTGTGGGAGCGTCATCACTTGAGACTTTCAAGAAGAGATTGGACTGCCATTTGTCAGAAATGGTGTAGGGTCTCCCGCTTGGGCGGGGGGGTTGGACTAGATGACCTACAAGGTCCCTTCCAACTCTGATTATCTGTTAACTATAAAACTCTTCCAAAGAGGGGAATGGGCAACTAATGATCTTCTGGGCAATGACGTTAAGCCTCTGGAGTGCTGTACTATCTGCCACTGTGCAATTGGCAAACCATACAGAGGTGCAGTAAGTTAAAATACTCTCTGTGATGCAGTGGTAGAAGGTCACCAGCAGTTTTTTATTTAGTTGTTTTCTGAGAAGTCTCAGGTAGTATAAACTCTGTTGGGCCCTTTTGACCAGGGCTGCAATGTGAGCACCCCAGGTCAGGTCCTCTTTTATGGTAACACCCAGAAACTTAAAACTGGCCACTTGCTCCACTCGGTCTCCATTGATAAGCAAGGACTGGATGTTTGATCTGTTCCTTCTATAGTCCACTATAAGCTCTTTGGTCTTATTGGTGTTGAAGACCAAGAAGTAGCACAGGTCATACTCCTTCTTCAACCATGTAAATTACTTTAGGACAGTCATTCTATCTTATTCCAGTGGTGGAATTCAATTTTTTTTACTACCGGTTCTGTGGGCGTGGCTTGGTGGGTGTGGCAAGGGAAGGATACTGTAAAATCTCCAGTCAGAGGTGGTATTTGCCGGTTCTCCGAACTACTCAAAATTTCCACTACCGGTTCTCCAGAACTAGTCAGAACCTGCTGAATACCACCTCTGTCTTATTCCTACCTATTTCATAAGGCTGATATTGAAACAATTGAAGGAAAAAGTGCTAGGTATGCTGCCTTAGACCCCAAAAGATAAAGCAGAGTATAAATGTAATGTATTATATATGTGAAAAGAGATATAATTAGTGCTAAGATTTATTAAAATACAGTTTCTGATGTTCCAAATTAGTTCCACAGTTACTTGGATCCTGCCTTTTGCATGTTACATCTGAAAATGTTATTTCCCCCCTTCTATATTGGTAATTCCCAGCTTTTCTCTCTTTCATGCATCTTTTAGCGGGCAATTCCATGTTAAGATACATTGGTCAGAAATCCTCATAAAATTCCATGTAATTCCTGTCAAATGCATCTATTATCACTGAAGGAAAAGAACATATTTAGTTTGGAATGTACTTCTGCTATGTATAATTTGCATTTGGAAGCCCCTCAGCACAGCATAATACTGTATATACATTCAGTCCAGCACATGTAGAAAAGCTGGAACAAGGAAAGAATCTCCTCATCAATATTTCATATTATATTTCAACACAAATTAAATAGCTACATCAGGTGGATAATTAAATTGCAGTCTGCCAAGAATCCTGAATTTAAAACAATAGTCTAGTTGAGTGGAAAGTTTATACTTTGAAGCAGACACTTAGTCTATATTAATGAATGTGAATAAATGGGCAAGAACAGCTGGAAGCTATGGAACATAATGTGTGTGGGGTTTTTCTGCCAGTATTAGCTTTATAAGAGCAAAGTAAAATATGACACAGTCATGGCTGTCTTTCTACACCACTGAACATGTGTGGCCTAAATAACTTATTAAGCTATTTCTTCTTTTAAAATCTTATTCGATCCAAAACTAAAATCTGGAAAGTAATACTTGCAGATTAATATTGTGGTACATTATATGGCTCAGTAACTTCTTGCAGTATTCCTTTCCTGGATACTTGGGAACACCATGGGCTGTAGTGCAAAACATTTCAATCTCGAATGTGTCTGACCTCAAAGGAACTATCTCAAGTATCCTGAACTCAAAGCAAATCATGGATACATAAAACTTTGGAGTAATGTTGTTTCAGGTATTTCAACTGTAGCAATTGGGCTGTTGCTTTGTAGCTTGTAGCTTGATTGGACTGCTTTTTAAAAAAAGCATAATAGGAGCCAGGTTAGTTGAGGCCAAGTCCATCTTGACCCAGTTATTGGTTTCTTACAAAGGTCAAGCAGATGCCTCTGGGGTGCTGACATCAGAGGATGGAGACCTTTTCCTTTCATTGTTCCTGTGCAGCTGGTATTGGAAGGCGTCCTACAGATTTATTGGTTCCTAATAGACCTCCATGCATTAATCTAACCTTGTTTCAATGCACCCAAGCCACTCCATTTTGTGCTAATGAATTTCATAGGCTACCTTTACAACTCCCTTTGTGGTCATTAAATTGCCTACTACTAGTATTTGGAGAAAGTTGGAAAACTTCTTCCTGATAAATTTTCTCCAGACGAGCAATAACTTTGCTTGCACATTTCTGCCCTTTTTACTAGCTCAGCTACATTCATTTTTAAAAGTGGTGGCTGGAACTGTACACAGTGTTCCGGGTGCCAATGTCCAACAGATTTGTATAAAAGCATTATAATATTGGCAGTTTTAATTTCATTCCTTTCTTAAAGAACCCTAATATGGAATGTGCCTTTTTCACAGCTATCACCCAATGTGTCAACAACATTTTTGAGTTATCCACCCTGAGCCCAAATCTTTTCTCTGGCTAACTGTAGACAATCCAGACCCCATCACTATATATAAAAAATACTGTGCTAAGTTTTGTTGCCCTGCTCAGATACCAGCAATCATTTATCACTGCCTTCAATGTTTATTTAAAGCAAGTTTGCTTCACCCTGTTGCATGGCTGAAGTAGCTGGGTATATCCTAACCTTGTATTTGAATGTCCAGCATGCAAAGCCTTATACTTTTAAATCATCTTCGTTATACTGAAAGAATTAAACACATACAGTACTCACCTCTCTTCCCTACTTACAGCAGGTAAGACCTCAGAGAGTTTTAATTTCAGGTGGATTGTGTCTTATGGAAATACATCTGACTTGTATATTTTCATTGTCAAAGCTAAAAGAAAAGTGTATTAAAATGGCATGCATAGTGAAAGAATATAGTTTAAAAATATTGGCTTGAATTATGTTACAAAACTCAACTCAGTGCCCAAAACCACATGAGGTACCAGGCTTGTATATATCCAAATGCAGACTGAGCACCACTTCAATGATGCCTTGAATGGCTAGAAAAACCTGAGTGGGTTATCAATGTCAACAAACCCCCAGATGGAGTTACAGTTCTTAATGCACTGTTTGGTTATACCTTATTTGCTATAATACACAACAAAGATAATGTTCTATTAAAAATATACAGGCAAAAACATTTGTTAACCAGAATAGTTTAAAAAGTAGATTGGATTTGACAATGAATTGTAAAGTGCAGATTCAGCTTTATGGATGAAGGTTGATGGATGGAAGCATTGAAAAAACAGAACAGCATTTTTTTAAAATCCAGCTTTGGAGTCTTGGTGTGTATTGCAACTAGTGAGAGTTCAGTTGAATTAAGATGAATCATTGCTTACAACATGTAATGTTTCATATTGTAGGATTTCTTAAAGGAATAAAAGATAGCCAATGAGCTTACAATATTTATGTAGCTAATGCACACTGGGATAACCTGGATCTGAAGGGGAAAACATAATTTGGAAAACATTGAAGCATCAGCTGATACACAATCCTAGGAAAACATGCCCCAAATTTAAGATGTTATAATAGGTATTATAGGTCCACCTGTAACAACTCTAAATTGCATTTTGTCATTCAAATCTACATCTCTGTAAAGGTAGTCCCAGTAAGCAGTTCCTTTCATAGGACGAATGACCAAGATAACTAACACTTGTAAGGCATATTTTATACATCTGCCCAAACTAGTTTTGGCTCCCTAATTGGTACATGAACTATTTTGCAAAAATTGCCAAATGTGTGCATTGTTTTTGATGTACACCAAAAGGGCCAACTTTCAGCTAGGCCAATATATCATTAAAAGCTGATTTTTAAAATCAGTTTGAATGAGCTTCATGGTGTCTAGGGTGGGGAAAGAGTCTGGACCCCTCCTCCCTCCACCCCTTCCCAAATTCTTTTTTTTTTTAAACAAATTTTATTAATTTTTAAAAGCATACAAAACATACAAGATAAACATAAAACCTTTTTTCTAAAAATTTCTAAAAATTATTTGAAAGTTTTACAACATTAACACATTTCCTTACAATCACATATTTTCCCTTTCTAACTTGCTTTATTTTCTTCTATCTTTCTCTCCATTGTCCTTTTCTAACCTTTCTCCAAGGTTTTATTAACTCATTCAAACATAAACACATAAGAACACAAAACATATAAACATAAATAAAAAAAAATCTTTTCTGAAAGTTGCTGAAAGTTGGTCAAAACTCTTTGCACAGACACCAACTCAAATTCATATTCATTTTATATGCCATTCCATATCAATATTACCATTTTCAATTTTTTATATAGCTTCTTCTCTCTCTTAGATTCTCTTAATTTTATTTTATTTATCTCATCTCAATTCAAATCATAATATTTATTATTCTTTGTCTGTTTATTTCCAGCTATCGATTTATCTTTCTTCTTTAAAAAAGCTTCTCCTGTACACTAATTGGAGTATGATGCCTTTACCTCTTTCCCCTACATTTATAATACTTAATATAAAATACCTAACTTACATTGGGATTCTATTTGGTACATTCTAAAATTATACAATATTATCAATACCAATACTAATCTATTCATTAATATTCATATTCTTTTATATCATAAACACTTAGCACACTACTTTTCAATTAATTAACATACTTTTGTGGGAGCACCCACTTTCCATAATTATTCCCCACACGTCACATATTTTAAATCATTATTTCATTAAGGTATTCCTGCTTCTCCTACTTCAAATCTCTCCTTTCAAAAAAAAAAAAAAAAATTCCCACTGAAATAACACAATCTAATTAATATTGACATTCATTTATATCTTTCTCTCCAACTCCTTTATATCTTAACCATTTTATCCATTTCAATTAAATAACATGCCATTTGGGAATACTTATATTTTCCACAATTAATTCCCCCCCCCCCCCCATCATATCTCAAATCCTTATTTCATAAAATGTTCCCCTTTTCTTAAGACAAGTTTCACTAAGTTATATTAAACATTTTATCACACTTTAAATTACACATTATTTCCAACTTTCTAAAATTATTTCTAAATACAAATATAAAAAACAATCTTATGTACCTCTAGAATCCCTTTATCAATAAAGCTTACCCATTATCTCTAAAAAACTTTTGTTTCTTTACATCTTGCTCTCTACTATTGAGGCTTCTCATCCCCTTTCTCCCTTGCTTATTCTTCTCTCTGTCCTCTTTACCCCTTTGCCTCTCCACCTCCCTTTTTCTCTGCTTTCCTCCTTTCTGTTGTCTTCTAACATAATATCTCTTTTTCATCTTGTTTTTCTCTTTTTTGATTGTTTTTATAGGTCTTAAAGTCTCTTTTTCCTTTTTCTCTTTCTCCTTTCCTTCCCCAGCCAAAGTCACTTGTTCATCAAAAATGGCTTCTTCTTTGTCCCAGTCGTCCTGTTGTCCATTCAATTTTACATAAGTGTAGACCGCCATTTCTAAATACTGAAAAAGAGTATCAAAAACATCCTTCCTTTCCTGCTTTTCTTTCTCATATTTTTGATATAAAAGTTTCAATCTGTCCACAAGTAATGCCATTATAAAGAGAAAAAGTTTTCCCAAGCTTTTAACCCAAGTGCTTTTAATCAGAGATAATTCTCAAAAGTGGTAAAATCACCAAGCAATCCAAATAGGTTAATTCTTTTAAGCACTTTCTCCTTCACTTTCTCTTTCTGGGATTGGAGTTTGATCACAAAGTTCCATTTAATATATATCTTTCAGAAGCCTTGTTAGTATTTATAGCTCTTTAAAAATCCAGGCAGTCTTCTCCTTATTTTCAAATTCTAATCCAATTTTTCCCTCTCCCTTCCCACTCACAGCAAAAAAAAAATTTTTTAAGTCTTTTTTAAAAAAAGAATCATTCAGAAATCCTTATCTCTTCAGTATTTAATTACCTAGATTTTCAGATTTCTCTTGTTATTCCATCTGCTGTCACGTTAGGAAGGAGAGTGAAGAAAAAAAACACGTTCCCTTTTAGAATTCTGTGCGCCGCTTGTAACTCTCTCTGGAAACAATGTAGCAACTTCTCCTTAGCAATTTTCAAGCCCCAGGAAACTTTCTTATCCCGTGGCAACTTTATCCCGGTCCAGAAACAACTCTCACAATTTCTCCAATTTTCTTCCTTCCTGCACAATCTTATCCGTTTGCAGGTTTCTTCATGGCGGCCATTGCTGACCGCCGCTCCTCCGCCTCGGGAAAAGGGGGTTTTGCTGGCTGGGGAGGGGGTCTGCGACACCCCTTGCCCCCTTTCCAGGTCCCCCCTATCTTCAGCTGCCCCTGCAGGGCAGCTATATCCCCCAGATCCAAACTTATCGGGGGAACCTTGGCAGTGAGCTCAGCAGGGATCGTGCTGGATCGCAAATCCCTGCCGCTGCCGAAGCCTCGCAAACCAGACCCCTTCCCAAATTCTTAATTCCTATCCTGTATACTCATCATGATAGAGATCATTGCTGATGTTGCAAGATGGAAAATGCCTGATTGGCATTTTTTTCCACAACCCCACAGCCAAACTCTTTCATGTACAAAACAGACATGATTGATGGATCTATGCATGTAATATATGGTCCACAGTAGCACTGAGAAAGATCATTGACTAGAAAGAGTTAAGCAAGTGTTAGTACAAAAGGTAAAATAACAACAGACCGAAACAGAACTACTGGAGTCTCATAAACGTAACTGAATGTTGCTGCAATCACTGACTTACAATAATCACAAATAAAATAAATAAAATAAATGAATAAAATAAAATAAACACGAAAAAGTGTTTTGTCTGTGGCAGGCTAGATTTAGCCCTATAGATAGACCAACATTTTCTTGAAGAGAAGAGAAGCTCATTTTTTTTAATCTACTAGATTAGTTTGCTTGCCCATTTATCAAGAAAGTAGATCAGATCTGCCAGAAATAAACTAGCTTGTTATCAGTTAACCACCATAATTGACAGGTCAGTCCATGTCCCAATACAACACAACTTAAAAAATATTTAGCAGTTTCTTAACTGTCTTCCTGAAAACAAAATTGTGCTCTTTGGAGAGCTTGGTAAATTGAAATTTGTTCTGAGAGCAAAGTTTTAGTTGTAATATTGCAAATCTGCAAATAACCATTGTGTCTGGCAACAATAGCCTCATAGCAGGAGCAGAAGTCCTGAAAAGTGCATTAAAATGTTTATAACTTCTTAGCTGAAATGCACACTTACTAGGGAAACGTCAGATGCAGAAGAATTCAGCTTCTCTTCAACTCCAACAGTGTCCCACCCAAAGAGTTAATGTCAAAACTGATTGGAGTAAGCAGGTGTTTTGGGAGGCATATATGCCCCACATTTACATGAAATTATGCATGTATCTTACACTCTTTCACTCCATTATGTGTATATTTTGCCCATTTCTATCTAGTATTGATTTGAGAGGGTCCAAATAGTACAACATAAATTTCATAATGCAAATTTAAATTTCAAATGTAAGTTTAAAACAGATGGATCATTGTTTGGTTATTTAAAATTTCAAATTATTATTTCCAATTGACAGTTTTACTCCACAAGCAATTATTTCATCTATTGAATTCTAATTATGCAGTTATGATTAATACAAGTTTATTACACTTCCATTTCATCTTGTTTTCATTGAACTTTCATGAGAAGAGTACTACACTCCTCTGCTCACAACAGAACACCCTATATCACCAGGCTTGAGATTTTAGGCTTGGATAACCTTGAACTAGGCCGCCTATGGTTAGACTGAAGCATAGCACACAAAATTATCTGCTACAATGTTGTACCAGTCAATGACTACTTCAGCTTCAACCACAACAATACAAGAGCACACAACAGATACAAACTGTTCGATCGTGGGAAAAGAGACTCGAGACCGGTGTGACAGTTCAGCTCTTTATTTGGTATATAGATCTGTGCAGGACCTGCGAGCCGCGGCAGCCCTTCATATAGGGATTGCCGGCAGGTCGCAACCAATGACGGCTCTTTGAATCTCCCGCGATCGGCGCGGACAATCGCAGTTGATTCATTACGAGCCAATCACTGTTGTTCTTTCCACCAATCACAGAGTAGTCCGTTTGGACCAATCAGGTGAGGGTATTCCAAGAATGCTAATATGGAACACAAACTCAATGTAAACCGCTTCAAACTGGATTGCAGAAAGTACGACTTCAGCAACAGAGTGGTCAGTGCCTGGAATGCACTACCTGACTCTGTTGTTACATCGTCTAACCCCCACTCCTTTAACCTCAAATTAACCACTATTGACCTCACCCCATTCCTAAGAGGTCTGTAAGGGGCGTGCATAAGTGCACCATCGTGCCTACCATCCCTGTCCTATTGTCCCCATTTATTCGTACCTATTTCCTGTATTCTTGCTCATATTTATACTTATATCTATTATCTTGTAAGTGATTGACAAAATAAATAAATAAATAAACAAACAAACAAACAAATAAACTTCTAGTGCACTGCTTCCATAGGTGCTCTGAACTGTAGGGGAAATTATCATTATCTGTATACTATTTAAAGCCCCCCCTGTGCGCCTGCTTGTAACCTTCAATTAGCCTAAACGGTTCATGATAGTGCAAAGATTTGAATCAAGGTACCTCAAATGAGGGACTGTCACAAAGAAGAGGGGGTCAACCTATTTTCCAAAGCACCCAAAGGCAGGATAAAAAGCAATGGATGGAAACTAAGGAGGAGAGGTCCAACTTAGAACTAAGGACAAATTTTCTGACAGTTAGAACAATTAATCAGTGGAATGAATTGTGGTTGCTCCAACACTGGAGATTTTCAAGAAGAGATTGGACAACCATTTGTCTAAAATGATATAGGGTTTCTTGCCAAAGTGGGGAATTGGACTAGAAGACCTCCAAGGTCCCTTCCAACTCTTATTATTCTGTGAAATCTTTTAGCTGAAAGAATGCATACAAAACCCAGGACCTCATTAGTCTCATGTAATTGAAATTTCAGTGATCTTCACACAAGTTGTATTTGCAAAGTTATGTCCAGTGCAGCATCACCACAGTTAGCCACAATCGCATGTTCATCATTCCTGATGCTCCAGGCCAATTTCCCACAAGCAAAGTCAATGGGGAAGCTGGCAGGAAGACGGAAGTTGCTCCCACTGCTTTTTTGCCCACCCATGGTCATTCTCTTTCTTTGTTTAGGTAAGGAAATCTCTCTGAAAGGATGACCCAGTGGGTCATGAGTTGCCAAACTGCGTCTTCAAATTCTGGGAATATTTAAGCTCCTGGATGATTGATTTAATTGTCAAGGCATTTTTTCTTTTTAGCTTACACTGTCAACTGCTTTTAATAGCAGAACACATTCCAACTGATCACAAGGCGCATTCTTAATATTTCATTGTAATTGCTAGCAAAATATAATTTCACTCTAACATATGCTGAAGTGATAACAAAGTACCCTTTTTCCTCCAGCAGGAATAAGAATGTGGACCAAAATGTGCCTGGATGGTTCCAATTAGTTGGAGGAATGCTTAATGTAAAGCCTCACTTGATGAATATAATTAAAGTCCCTGACAAGCCAATAAAGTGGAGTTAAGAATACAGTTACATTGTATTATATAGAGAAGTAATACTGAGTTTGAGCCATCAATTTTAGTCATGCTGTCCTATTCTTTTATATGAAAATAATAATGGACCAGTAATGTGATTTTCTTCCATCTGTAAACATGGAGTGAGACTCAGAAGGGATCGCATACAGATGAAATGAAATAGTCTGGTTGCCAGTGTTTCAGTTGCCAACCAGAATTTGAAATAAACTAAAAAGCAGAGAGCTCATTTAAAGCAGGGGTGTCCAACCCTAGCAACTTTAAGCCTGGTTAGAGACCCCTGATTTAAAGCATACAAAATCAGAAATCAACAAAGGGATACCGATGCATTTTAATACATTAATCAATGTTTTGTTTGCTACAGTACCACAATATTTTATTTATTTATTTATTTATTTGATTTGCCAATTGTTTACAAGATAATAAGTATAAGTGTATACATAGTTGTGAATACATGAAATGGGTACATATAAGAAAAATAAAAGAAGAATAAGAGAAACAATAGGACAGGGACGGTAGGCACGTTGGTGCGCTTATGCACGCCCCCTACAGACCTCTTAGGAAAGGGGTGAGGTCAATAGTAGACAGTCTAAGGTTAAAGTTTTTGGGGTTTGGGGAAGAAACTACAGAGTCGGGTAGAGTATTCCAGACATTGACCACTCTATTGCTGAAGTCGTATTTCCTGCAATCAAGTTTGGTGCGGTTAACTTTGAGGTTGTATCTATTGTGTGCTCTTGTGTTGTTATGGTTGAAGCTGAAGTATTCATTGAAAGGTAGGATATTGCAATGTATGATTTTATATACAATGCTTAAATCAGACCGAAGACGGCGTAATTCAAGGTTTTCTAGTTCTAGAATTTCAAGTCTGGTGGCATAAGGTATTCTACAACGAGTAGAGGAGTGGAGAACTCTTCTTGTGAAATATTTCTGGACTTTCTCAATTGTGCTAATATCAGATACGTAATGTGGGTTCCAGACTGATGAACTGTATTCGAGTATTGGTCTAGCAAATGTTTTGTATGCTCTGGTTAGTAGTGTGATATTACCAGAGAAAAAGCTACGTAGGATTAGGTTAACAACTCTTAATGCCTTTTTGGCTATGTAGTTGCAGTGGGCTTTAGCACTTAGATCATTAGAGGTGAGTATTCCAAGGTCCTTTACAGAGCTTGGGTCATCAACAAGATCTTGACTATTCAGCTTGTATTTTATTTTCTGATTTTTTTTGCTAATATGTAAGACAGAGCATTTATTTGTTGAGATTTGAAGTTGCCATTTGTTTGACCATTCTGATACATAGTCAAGATCTTTTTGTAGGGTAGCAGTATTGTCTGTGGTATTGAACAGCTTTACATCATCAGCGAAGAGAACGCAATTGCTCTTAATATGATCACAGAGGTCATTTATGTAGAGTATGAAGAGAGTTGGTCCTAGAACACTGCCTTGGGGGACACCACTATTGACAGGTACAGAATTTGATAGGACGCTCCCAATTTTGACCATTTGTTGTCTGTTTGACAGATTAGATTAGATTGTGATTAGATTAGATTAGAATAGATTGTGTTATAAATTCTGGGCTGATACTACAGGTAGAAAATGATCCTGGGAGCCATCTGGATTATGTTTGCCCTCTTTTGGTGACTTTCCAACTGTTCTGTAGCACCTATCTTTGTAAGTGATTACCTGTTGGTGTTGCATTTTCTTTTTACTACACTATATATAATTTGACAGCCAGTTTGGTGTGGTGGTTATTGCACCTGGGAGACTGTGAGTTATATGTGTGGAAAACATGGCATTAAAGCCAACAAAGCCAACAAAACTCAAAAACTAATCTAACCCAAATCCACGAACCATAATAATGAAAAATCACATTATATTAAAAAAATATCTTGGTGTTTTGTATTTTAATCTTTCTTGAATAAACTAAAAACTTTGAAGAAAAAAAATCACATTGATGGTATTAACCAGCCTCCAGATTCCATGCCTGAGGGAACATCCAACGTTCTTGAATGACTTATAAAATGCCAGCATGATTGAGGTCAAATGAATCTCATAGAGTATGATGCGACAGAGAAGACACTATGAGCTACTCTAGATAGATAAAGCCATTGTACTGTAGTACTTAACAGTAACTTTGACATAATGGAACCAAACAAGACCTGAGATTTTCTCAGAGGGATATACTGTATATATGATTGGGAATTTTGCAGAGTAGGTTGAAAGAGGGAAGCCTATATAAATATTACAAACAAACAAACAAACAAACAAACAAACAAACAATGAATGAATGAATGAATGAATGAATGAATGAATGAATGAGTAATTGTTTAAAGATTCAACTGAGGAAAAGAGCGAATACTTCCTAGAGTTGTTCTACTTTCACTCATGTTTCTTTCTAAACTGGCTTCCTGCAACCCAAGGGGAACAGTTAATTTAAATGAAAAAATGATCATAATAGGCATAACAAGATTGTTTACTACTGGTTTTATGAATTAAGAGGTTATTATTGCCCAATTGCATTTTAACTGTTACTGGGCCTGATTTCATTACTAATTCTTAATTCTTTTGATAAGAATATAAGAACATAAAGGTTTACAAGGCAACCTACACAAATTCCCCTCCCGCAATATTAGCAATTCCAGTTGTGATGCTTGGGAATCTAAACTTATTCAGTCCTAGATGATGTTGCTTGAGTTATTTGTTAGCTACCTGATAACAGCAAAAAGCAATAGATTAAATTTATATGCTGCCCAACTCTCAGCAAGTCTAGGTGGTTTAATGGCCTTTAAATGTGTAATTGTCTTATCCCATCTCTCCTTCATTAGATTATCTCTCAGCAGCAGACATTTTAGCTTACAGTTTAAGCACAATTTCTTCTCACTTTTTCTTCTTTTGGTAGCTTAGTGAATCTATAACTGCTTTTTTCAGGGATTAATACTAATACCCTGTTCAAAGAAGTGATTTCAGACAATTCTTTCCTTCCTCTATCACCCAGGGCACTGATAAATTCATGATCTGAATCTGAGAATACTGAAATCTATCAAGCCTCTTTTTGAGTCCTCTCAACAGAATTTTACCAAGGGCATTTTGTGTCACATTCCAAGCATGTCTGCTATGTTTGATGTACTTGGCCTTCTCTACCAGTGTGCTAGGCGTATTTATGCTCTGCGCAGCACCAGTGCAACAACAGGTTACTTCCTTTTCTCATCCCTCTTGTGCAATTCTTCAATCCACCATTTTACTTTTCTGTCTGATGTTTCCCATCTCATGCTAAAACTTTCTTCTTTGCCTTTTCTCATTTTGTAGCAGCTCATTTTTTTAAGGGGCTTCAACTCTCTTTTCTTTGTAACGTTCATTTTAGTTTATATCTTGCTGCCAGAAACTATCGATATGGCTTTCACCTTTGGGGGAAATATTGAAGAAATTCTGTTTGGAACCCCCAATTAATGAAGTAGTAGGAACACAAATGTGGGGGTGAAAAACAGGTCCATTAAATGTATACAGATAGTCCTCAACTGACAACTATTCACTTAGTGATTGTTTGAAGTTATAACATACTCTTATGATCCAGTTTAGAAGTTCCAACATTGCCCCTCCGTAGTCATGTGACTGTATTTTGGGTGCTTGGCAACCTGCCTGTTTGCAACATCCCACGGTCACATGACTTCAATTTATGACATCTTTTTTCCAGAAACTGGCATTTACTTAATTTTCATTTCTCTGTTTTTATTGTTGTAGCTGCCTAGAGTAGCTCCATGGTGAGATAGGCAGCAAATAAATTTAATAAATAATAAATATATTCACTCCTGGAATCTGAGAAAAGGAACTAGTTCCCTTGCCATATCCAAACTGTTTGCCAGATTCTCATATATTTGATTTCTGTCAAGCACCAGGAAAATCAAGAGATCCAGACAGTCCAAATGGGTATAAAGCTAGGCTAGAGCTTTCTATAAGAATCTTAACTATTAGCGGCCAAGGGAAATTAATGGGGGAATAAGAGTGGAACGAATTCAAGGTGGGCTGGACTTAGATCTCTTGTGGGCATGAGGGGACTCATGACTGATGATGCATTTGACTCCTCCCTTAGGCTCAGCCTAGTCATCTCCTATAGTTTCTGGACTTCAGTGAGGGCTGAGCTCCTCAGGTCCATATCCAATGAGGGAAAAATCCACTATAGAGTTCTCAAGGCACCATAATCAGCACTCACTGAAATCCAGAAACTTGGATTCTGCTGTAGCAAAAGCAAGAAGCACCTAAGGGAAATTGCCTCTTTTGCCAGTCACAGCCCATTTTTCCTCAAAGATAATAGACGACAAAGATTAATAGATTCTAGAGATCTTGAGAATTCCCTTAGGGATTGCTAGAATAAGATGGGAAAACGTTATTTTAAACTGAGAACATATAAAGATGACTTACAAGTGTATCACTCATAGGGTAGGTCTTGGTTTCTCTTAGGGCCATCCAGGGGTGGGATTCAAATTTTTAACAATCGGTTCTGTGGGGGTAGCTTAGGTGGTGGGCGTGACTTGGTGGTCATGTGACTGGGTGGACATGGCTTGGTGGTCATGTTATTGGCTGGGGGTGGCCAACTCAATATCACTCACATCGAGGCACGCATCTCCTCGCCTGGCCTCTCATGATTGTGGGGATGCTGCAACAGTCATAAGTGTGAAAAATGGTCATAAGTCACTTTTTTCAGTGTCATTGTAACTTTGAATGGTCACTCCACACAAGCAAAGTACCAGCAAAGGAGCGGAAAAAACTCCAGAGAAGTTCCTGAGATAGGAAGTCTAGTCCTGCCAAGAATGTAATAAGGGTTAACAGAGAGGCAGTTTCTATAAGCAACACCAGAATGTTTCCTTCCTGCCTTCCTTACAGGATTAGGCCAGTAATTTCTTCTAACAACTGGTTCTCCGAACTGCTTAGAATGTTAACAACCGGTTCTAGAGAACAGGTGCCAACTGGTAGAATCCCACCCCTGGGATCATCTGAAGATTTCATTGCAGCCATATGTAAGAACTGAAATAAATGCTGCTGTCACTCTTTTTTTCAGCAAAATCCTAGATCAGTGTTTCACAACCTCAGTGACTTTAAGAAGTATGGACTTCAAGTCCCAGAATTCCCCAGCTGGTAGAAATCCACAGATCTTAAAATTGCCCAGGCTGAGAAACACTATCCTAAGCCATTGGATTTTCAAATGCAGAACTCATGTACTCTTGTGTAAACCATTATAAAATACTTCTGAGATCTGGATGGCAGAATTGACTCTGCTGGATGTGTAAGGTTTCTACAATCTTGCTCCCAAAAAATACTTTTTTCAAATGTATGTTTTCAGTCTAGCTGATATATGTTTTCAGTCTAGCTGTTTTTGAGGCAGGAAGGAATTTTGAAACTAGAGAGTAATAAGAAAAGAATTGTTTTGAAAAAAGTTGCCCTCAGGGCTAAAAGCTTTTATTAAAATTATATGAAAATCTTTCCTGCTTTTTGCATTCCAATTCAGTCTATTCACTTTACAGATTTTGATTATACAGATTTTGATTATTAGCAGGTATAAGTACTTTTTTACTTTAAATACAGAATTAGCAATGAAAATTGACTAGCAAAGGTTTACATGGGTGGGAGTTATTCTAAAATCTTTTTCCCAGAATGGAACATTAATTTTAAATTTAGTTTTTAATTATTTTTCCATGGCTTTAAACTTATGTTACCTTTTTAATAATTTGCTAAATGTTGTCTTTACCATCCAATGGAATTGTATCAATATAAGAAATGCCTGTTTAAAAAAACACACACACACAAAGGTCCTATTGACAAAAAGGAGCATTTGCTCTTCTATCTAGTGTAGCAAAATTGTCTCTGCTGCTTGTGACTTTTCATTTAAACATCTTGCAGAATTTTATCAAACATTTTGCTTCTTCAGCTATGATATGTGTTTCTGAAAGGATGGCTAAGTCATCATGGCTGGAACTCACATATCCTCAGACAAAGAGATTTTGGCAGAGATTCAGTTGCTTTTCTCATCCTTTCCGGCTGGAAGTTAATAATGAGCAATCATTCCTAGTTTTATCACACCAGGAATCTAATATTGCCATCTGCCAAAAAAAGTCTCAATCTTTGAAGTTCTTTGAAGATGATGTAAGGATCTGAAGTTGCTTTTGTAACCATAGTTCCTTGCCTGAGATGAAATGGGAAATTATTATTAATTAGAATGTTCTGCATGGCAGTGCAATCTTTAGGCTGACATCCAAGATCTGGCTCAGCACTGAGGGTCTTGTTTTACAGTTAACATTTCTGCTTCAACCAGGAAGAGAGAGAGAGAGAGAGAGAGAGAGGGAGGGAGGGAGGGAGGGAGGGAGGGAGAGAGAGAGAGAGAGAGAGAGAGATTCCAGTTTTAACCTCTGGAGAGCAGTCTTTATTTATATAATATACACAAAGATATAAATTATCAAACAATTATCTTTAGACAGGTTAATAATCAATGTAGGAAGAAAACCCTAGTTTTTAAAAATACTCCTCAGATTTTCCAATCTCTTTACAAGGTCTAGGTGTAACAGGAAGAAACTACCCACATTAACTGTACATAACTCTGAGGATGCAATTCGTTAGAATCCCCTGCACTTCAACCAAAAGAATTGTAAACCATTTACTCTTCCAGCAGGTGGCAGCAGTCAACAAGCTCCAATAGTTCTTCCTTTTTTTTTTCTTTTTTTTTTTTTCAGTATTGCAAAACTAGGCTGGACAGCTATTGTTTAGTGGATTAATAGGAACTGCAGGTAATGTATCTCAAATAGTACTCAAGATTCTTACAATGTAGTCACTATTTCTAGCCAGTAGGGTCTACTAAATTCAGCTGGTCTATGTAGATGATTTTTAAGACTGTATCAGGCACAGTACAAGAAATGTACTATTTAAGGGAACAATTAATTATATTCAGATCATAATAACTTGGAACCAAATATATTGTACATCCACTTAGTTTTACACATCATTGACTAATTATGTGCCCACATCAGGTCAGTGTCAGCTCTTAACAACCACACAGACAGACCCAGGGGTGGGATACGACAGGGTTAACTACCAGTTCGGGATTTATGAGCTTCCCTGCCCACTGTGAGCCGTGCGGAGAAGCAGCCTTTGAAACAGCCCTCTTTTCTTGTTTTCTTAATTGCAGCTGTGCCTCATTCGGCAGCTGAAGTTGAAAAAATCAGGAAATAAAGATCAGGTAGGAGCCTGGGTGAGTGGCTGGGCAAAAACATCAGCAGACATAGAACCAGTTCTATGTCTGCTGCTCTTCAGAGCTATCGGTTCTACAGAGGTGGACAGAACCGCTAGAAACCCACCCCTGGACAGACCTTCTTCCTGATAATGTGTCTTAATTTGGTCTTTCAGTTCTCCCAACATGTACCCATTTCTGCTATAATCGAGACCATCCATCTTACTATTTGTTGTCATTCTCTTTTCTTCTACTTTCTCAGCATCATGAACTTCCAAGGGATCTGAGTCTTCACATAATGTATCTAAAATATGATAATTTTAACCTGTCAAATGAAACTCTGGATTGATTTGTACCAACATTTGTTTGCTTCCTTGGATATCCATAAAATCCTCAAGAGTTTTTTCCAATACCAAAATCTAAAAACATCACTAGTCCTTCTATCCTGCTTCTTCAAAGTCCTATTTCACATCTACAATTCTGAACTCCGTGGGTATAAGTAAAAATGGGGATCTGAATACCTTTTCCAACGTCTTCATGGCTCCTCTTCCAAGTGCTAGTCTGTGGTATAGTTCTTTCTGTTGCTTCACTGATGATACTCACCCTAAAAGGATGTAGATAGTCATCCTAAAAGACAAAAGGTATCTACCAGTATCACTTCGGTATCTTCAGTATCTTCATTGCCAATTCTAAAGCTGGTAACTCTGTCATTAGTTTGGTCTTCTTCAACTTAACTGTACCCCCATTTTTTCACTAGGCTCTTTGACTTTCATTACTAGACCTTGCAGATCATTTGCAGTTTCAACTATTAGGATAATTGTAGTCTTCACTTAGCAATTAGAGCTGGGAACAGCAAGTCCATCCCTTAGCCCTGAACAAAAAGACATGTGGATGCAACAGATTTATGATGTCAATTCCCATTTGGTTATTAAGTAAGACATCACGAGATTACAACTTGTGATTATATTTTTTGGCTTTCTCTGCTATCCACAATGCAGTCCCCAAAGCAATACTTTTCTTCTGAAACCAACACAAACTTGGACTTTTTTCAAACATTTGGGATCTTCCTGAGTTGGATAATATGATTGACTGTCTCTTTAAGGCTTACTGTAGCATGAAAAAACCATTAAAGCTTGGAATAATACCAGTTAAAAAGCTGAATTAATTAATTACCCAATTGTCAATACCATGGAACCAAGTAGGAATTAATATTAAAAGGCTAAGCCCATTATGGGATAGATTTAACTATTTTTCTACTTGAAAATTTTTCTTCTTCTATTCAATTATGCCTGATTCTTGGACACAGCCTGGACAAGTTCCTGCAATTATCTTGACAAGGTTTTTCAGAAGTGATTTGCCATTGCCTCATTCCTGGGGCTGAGAAAAGTGACTAGTTAAGGAACTCAAGCTCTCCAAGTTTCTACTCTGATACCTTACCATTATACAAAACTGGCAGAAAGAGAGAGAGGGAGAGGGAAGGAGGGAGGGAGGGAGATAGAGTGGGGGGAGAGGGAGAGAGAGACTTATGATTTAATATTCATTTAAAGCTAGGAGATTTTTTAAAATACAAGTTTTGTTTCTCAAGCTATTTTTTTCACTGTTCTGGGTTGTTTTTTTTAAAGTAACTACAGTAGTAAACCATTTCATCCTTTTTCCAGTCATTTGCTGTAAAGCAATTAGAGAAATGATGAAATACATTTCTCAACTTAACTTTGAAAAGAGTGGAAAAGGAGGCAGCTCCGGGAAAGAAAAACAGTAATTAAACAAAAACGGTTTTGCTAAGTTTCCAACCAGCATTGTTCTATATCCTAGACAAATCTCATAATTACTATTGCACAACTATCTTAATGATAGCTCTAGAAAATACTGAAAACCATGGCAACCACCATCTCAGTTGAGGGAGGAGGGGCTGTTCCTTTCTCTAAAAAGCAGCCAATCAGATTGGCCTAGAAAAAAAAATAATGTGCCATAGGCAAAGTAGACAGCAATGTCTGAGGCACTGAAAGCAGGAAACAATATTTTGAAACAATATTTTGAAGGGCAGGAAAATGTGCTTGGAACACTTTTTATGGTGTGACAGGACAGGAGTAAATACAGGGCAGTATCATCACTGCCTCCATCAAAAACAATTGGTAACTCGCATTTGCAAAGAGGTCGCCTGGCAGAATGAATAAATCCCAAGATGAAAATCACACATTATTGATTCAGCGATTATCAGCAAAGATGTGTCTTTCCTGCAAATCAGATGCAGAAGAATAACTATTTCCAATGCTTAGTCTAGCTTCAGACATTGAGTCGGAATGATCTACTTCTGAATTGGGCCCTCTAGTTGGAAAGAACTGTTTGAGTGTATTTATAGCGTGTAACCCAACAGCTTATTAATCTTTAAGAAAACACCCAACAACAATGTTTTCCATCATAGCTGGCCTGTTTTTGCTTTAGCTTTCCCTTGAAGGTTTTATTATGGAAAAGGCCAAAAAAAGAGAAACCCAGAGGAATGTGAAGTCTATTGTATTCACCATGCTTTGCTAGCTGGCCAGCTAGTCTATATTTAGGCCGTATTTCTGATTTTTCTCTGAATTATATGCACAGTAGCAGAAGTCTTTCCTAAAGTCGCTGGAGAAAAGAATTTATGCAGCAACTGGTTAAAGAAACCTTCCAATTGCTTTCCATAATTAGCTTCCAACTGCTGAGTTAGTCCTTTACATGGCAATCATTTAAAATGTTTTCTGAAAGAAAGGAAAATATAAAAAGAAGCCAAGAACAAGATTAGGAAAAGGGAGTAGAAGAAAGACTTGAGGAGATCCCAGACCTAATAATTACTCTCTGCCCTTCCATAGAGGCTGCATTGAGAGCAAATCAATTTGTTTTCATTTCCAATTAGTTATAGTTCAATCTATTTCACTTATTTCTATCTTCTGGTATTCTTATATTTGTGGAATCTTTAACATTCTAGTTTCTTATGAAACAAAAAAAATGCTGCAATAATTTAATTTGGGTGTTTATTATTAATTTACCATTAGTGCAACCTGTACCTTAGTCATAACAAGCTAATGCTTTCTACAGAAGATGTTCAAGGGAGCTACGTTTTTCCTTCCTCCATGCCTCACTGTTTCTCCACCATTGAGCTGATAGAGGATGATACTGGTTTTGCTGTGAAACCATGTACTATAGTTGTAATTAATAAATTGAGCCAACTGAAATCATCCAATGTTGGGCCTGATTTGTACTTAGAGGAGGGACTAACAGGAATTCTTGGTCACAAGGCTAGACAGAGAACTTAAATAAATAGAAAGTAATAACAAACCATTCCCAAAAAATATTGTCTAGAAAACAACAGGGACATGCACATATAGTTTTCTACATGAAAGAAGCATTTTCTTGTTTTAAAGAGCTGCCTCTGAGACACTGTTGACTCCTGGAGAGTGCATGGATAAATGCAGTTTTCTTGGCAGCATTTTCAGAAGGAGTTTGCTCTTACCTTGGGCTTAGCCTTAGAGGAAAGAGTAACCAGGCTCAAATCACTTATGTCCAAGGCAGGATTGGACTCAGTCTTTTCTTTTTTAGCCTGGTGCCTTTACCACTACGCCAAACTGGCTTTTGAAAGAAGCTTTACTCTCTCTTTTTACTTCGTTATAATCACCTACTGGAGGTTGGGACATAGGGACTTTCTATTTGGTGCATCTGAAAACCATTAGAGCAAAGAAAAACTAAATCTAATTATATTGCTTTGTGTAAGAGGTGACCAGGTTGAGCCTGAGGGAGGGATCAAATGCATCATCTATCTCGAGTCGCTCCATGCCCACAAAAAACTTAAGTCCAGTGCATCTTGAATTATGTTGACTGTTATTTACCACCAGTTTGTTTTGACCAATAGGAGTTTAGTTTCTTGTGGAGAACTTTAGCATAAACCTATACATTCATTTAAATTGCCTGGACTTCTGATTTCTTGCGCTTTACACTTTGTGTGCACATGTAAGTATTTGTGAATAAAATTTGCTGGCAGCAATTATAACTATGTAACCATTGACATTTAAGTTGAATATTACATTTATCAATAATGCTTATTACTTCTATTTTAAGCTAAATGTTTTTATTTGTCTTTCACTGTACTTCATTTTATGTTTTAGAGAAACATCACCTTCTTACCCTACATCTTGAATCTGACGAGCTAATCAAAACTCACCTAGATTATTTTTAAGTCTCTGAGATATTTCCAAGGCAACTCTATCTCATTTTCATCATGCCCTGAGAACCAGATTGGTGTAGTGTGTGGAAGTCTGTCTGTCTGTATGTATGTCTTTCTCTCTCTCTCTCCACCCCCCTTAACAACAACATAACAACAAATCATACCTTATCACAATGCTGATGTTTTGTGGGATGACTATTACTATGGCATCACTGAAAAGATCCAAATTTAGGGTTTAGATTACCCAATTAGTAATTCACAGCTCTTCAGCATCTTCCCTTCCTTCATTTGTCTACACAAGGTCCTTTCATCAATATTAATTCAGCATTTTATATTATGCTTTTTTTTAGCAAGCTTCTCCTTCATTCTCAAATTGTCCTCTCTAATCCACTCACCTCTGGATGTGTGGGGTTATAACTCCCATCATACCCTATCAAGTTGCTCCATACCTGTGTTTTTTCAAACATGGCCTCTTTAAGATGTGTGGACTTCAGATCCCAGAATTCCCCAGCCAACAGGGTTATCCAGACATCTTAATGGGACCAAGTTTGAAAAACACTGCACTAAATCATTTTAAGAATTATAAGTGGAAATCTAAATTCAAATGGATTGTTTGCCCATTTTAGTAGACAAATATTTCATAGCACATTCCACAGCTAAGTTGATTTCTTGGTACACAATACCAAATTTAAAATTGTCTTTAATTAACTGTTGGATAAATGAAATTAGTACTTATAATTGCTTTTCATTTTAACTTGCCAGATTGAAATACATGTGACTTACAAAATCTGTCTAAGATACTTTAAATTACAAAATGGGTTGAACAGTTGAATAGTTCTCCCGGACAAGCAACTTTAGAAAAATAATCAACAGCTTTTCCATCATCAGACAGCTTTATTTCCTTCATAAGGTTGGGGTGGTCTCTGAAGTTCTCAGCAGAAACGGATCAGACCAAATCTGAAACAAATTGCTTTGTGATAATCCTTTACTGGCATGAGGTGGAAGAGAAATTAACTAGAGCCTCATAGCAAACTTGGCTGCAACAGCATCCTGAGTAACAATGTTCTAATTTGCTGAGCAACCCATTTGTGCAAGCTTATCAAGACATTAAATTTTTATTTGGGCCATTGTGTGCCAGTGGAAATGATTTATATTGTTGTTTAGCAAGCTGATCTACACTGTTAAGCACTATTGTTATTGTTTCTATTGAACTGATTTATCCTATGTAGTAATATTAATGAGATCTGCTTAATCCTTTCCTTCTAAATGGAGTCCCATTATGTCTACATTTTAAAAATGATTTTAAGATTGCTTTTATGTATGTTCATTAGCGTTGGCCCCATGATTTAATGTCTAAATCAGTAACTTTAATTTTTATGAGATCTAGAGCCGCCATTACAAACATAATTTTCTCTATGTAAAATATTTTAAATTTAAAACTGATTTAAATTGGAAACATATGCTTCAAGCCCAATTTTTTTTTCATATTCAGAATTGATGTTTCAATTATTGGAACAGTCTCAAACTTGAATTAGCCTGGTTTCAAGGTGTAACACTCTGTTTCATGCTTAGACCATCCAGAATGGTTACACCATTATTACTTCTTTTCTGCTCTAGATTTCTATATAAATATTTCCAATATATACATATATACCAATACCTCCTGTAGTGGTGGGATTCAATTTTTTTTACTACCGGTTCTGTGGGCGTGGCTTGGTGAGCGTGGCAAGGGAAGGATATACTGTAAAATCTCCAGTCAGAGGTGGTTTTTACCAGTTCTCCGGACTACTCAACATTTCCTCTACCGGTTCTCCAGAACTGGTCAGAACCTGCTGAATACCACTTCTGCCCTTCTGAGCTTTTTTTTTTTTTTAACCAATTGGACTCGCAATACTTATTGATGTCATCTATCCATCTTGTTTTAGGTCTCTTTCTTCAACACCATTGCTGTGTACACACCAGTGGTGGGATTCAATTTTTTTTACTACCAGTGCTGTGGGTGTGGCTTGGTGGGCATGGCAGGAGAAGGATACTGTAAAATCTCCATTCCCTCCCCACTCCTGGGGGAAGGTTACTGCAAAATCCCCATTCCCTCCCCAACTCACTAACCTGTTTTCCAGCTCTGTTCTCCTGTGCAGGGCAACAAAAGAAGACCCAGTCAATCAGCTGGGACTCGGGAGGCAAAGAATAGATGGGAGCGGGGCCAGTCAGAGGTGGTATTCTGAACTACTCCAAATTTCCACTACTGGTTCTCCAGAACTGGTCAGAAACTGCTGAATACCACCTCTGGTTCACACACACAAACACACAAACACACACACACACACACACACGGTATAGATATTTTTATGCTATGTGTATGGAATTAGAACATTGCTTTCTTCTGCAGACAGCACAAACCAAAATTCAGAAATGTAGCTGCAGGAGTCTGGACAGGTCATGGTCTTGCCAGACAAAAACTTGGCATCACTTAAATATTCTTGGTTTTGGTCAAAACAAATTCTGGAACGTCTGGCAGGGTTCAAAATGCTAATGTAGTACATGTTGTTCCTCTGATCTGCCGATGTGCTTGCCTGTTTATTGTAGTTAAACATATTCAGCTCCTCATGCACATGCCTAATTGTTATGAAAGTGCATCCAGTCTGATTTGAATTCTTGATTCACTTAGATGTTGGTAAATCAAATTGAGTGCATACAATTATGGATTTGATCAGAGTTGTTTGTCCAATTGGTTTGATTCCAAGATTTGATTTAAATGACTTTTTATTCAAAAATAATATTTGTCCAGGCTGTTTTGGGAATTGGGGGGGGGGGGCATATAAATGTGTACTTCTTTAGAGAAATAAATAATCAAATATAAGATTTAGAGGCCTGTAATCTTTTGGTAGAAAGGCTAGAGTTGCCTTCAATCGTTATAGCACAAGAAAACAAAGAAAAAGTATAGGTATCTTGCTAATTGAATTTTATTTTGTGAATTTTGTAATCTCTCACCTCATATACTGTAAAATTTCAGAGTAAGATAACATAAACGTATAAATATCAAATTATTGGGAGATTCCTCTCCCCTAACTAAATTATTGGCCTGTATTCACTCCTTCATTTTTCATAGGATAACAGAAAAGAATTAGAAAAGCTTATCAAGTTGTAAATTAATCACAAGTACTTAAGATAGTGAACACTGCCAGAATGATTGTGTTACTGCCTTTCAATCACATCTGACAAACATCAGTCTCTTACCCGGCATAGTTTGTGATTATGATTAGCCCAACTCATTCTCCAATATATTAATTTGCAAATGTTTATAGCTTGCAACAAAACGTTATGGAATCTTCTTGTTTTTGTTTTTGTTTTAAACTGAGTAGAATAAGAAACAGCTGCAAATTAGTCTCCCAAATTCACTAATAGACATTAGATATTTAAACAGAAAATCATAATACTGATTTTACAAATGGAAAATTGGTCCTTTTTGCTGATGAAAATTGACATTTGTAGCCAAAAAGCAAGCAAGTAAGCAATGCAAGATGACATTTGAATAGAGCAGGGGTGTCAAACTCGATTTCATTGAGGGCCGCATCAGAGTTGTGGTTGACCTCGGGAGCTGGGGGGAGGGGCGTGGCTGGAGTGAATGTGGCCAGGGTGGGCGTGGCCAGCTTTCCTGCCTCCCTCCCTCCTCTTTCCCATCTCCCTCCCTCCTTCTCTCCTCCCTCCCTCCCTCCCTCCCTCCACTCTCTCCTTTTCTCCTTCTCATTCCCATCTCTTTCTTTCCTTCTAAGGCTGATTATGTTCCAGCCTGGATGGTGGCTATCAAGTTATAGATTAACACCTGGCCAGCCTGGGCCAGGGCTGAGGCACTGGGGGCTGATCCTTCGTTGTCTCAAGGGCAGCCCTGTGGGCCAGATCTAGTCACATTGTGGGCTGGATGCAGCCCGCGGGCCTTGAGTTTGACACCCCTGGAATAGAGGATCAGGTGTGTTACCACCATAATTAAAATAGAGATTTGAAATTTGGACAGAGAATTTTTTTTTTCTATCCAATGCATTGTTCTCCAAAAAATTCTCTTATTGATCAGAACACATAGGTTTCAAATAGACTTTAGGTCTGGCTTTTACGATTTTAAGCTTAATATTATGCATCAGAAACATTTCTCTCGATGAGCCCATTGGTGGGTTATTTTATTGCAACATTTGAAGCAATTGGTTTTCGGTTACTCAATATGGATTTGTTGTATGTTTAATTAGGAAGAGGGGTTATCTTCAGCAAGGATTCCTTCTGTTAGCCCGGATTCTATTTTATACCGGCAACCTTGCTATTAATGGGATTTATGTTCCCATAATACTGTATTAAATGTATTGCAATACTTCGTCAGCTGTTCTAATTGTGGAAAATCAGTTTGTGACTCTCCACTAGATTCCACTATCCCAAGGATCTTCTGTAGCCCTGAAAGTTATTTGTATTCACTGGTTTCAGGAAGCATAATCTTTAACTCCGATTGTAAAGCACTGACAAATAAAGTACAGATGGATTTCCCCTTCCTTTTTTTTCTTTTTCTTCTTCTTTGCCTGCAGGGTTCGGCTTGCCCGCTCAATTCTCTCACTTGTATCTTTATTCGGAACATTTTTTTACTACCAGTAGTTATTGAAAGCTGTTTATGTAGATATGTTGCAGGTACTAAAAACATGACATTGAACATTAGTCATATGGGGTTCTCTCCTTTGATCAAAATCCCTGACAAAATAGGGTTGGCATGTAATTCTCGGCGTCTAGTTGTACCACCTGGAAAAATTTGCTCTGCCAATCAACAGATGCCAGACAGATTGTTCCAGTTTCTTGAGAGATGTTTCAGATAAGGAATCAGGTTCAATAAATGATTAAACCTGAGCTGGCAAATTCCATCAGCTATTTTCTCTCTCTCTATGGGATTTATATGTGTATGTGTGCTTGTGTGTTAACTGGAAAGGCACGTGCAGCTTTAAAGATGGGTTGGACATAGCAGTGTGTTAAAATTGAAATGATTGATGATCATTCCTTTAGGGCATGTTCATGTCTTGGAAAAAAATCTTGCAAGTTATTACAGCTATTTGCAAGTTATTAAAGGCTACATTAGCAATTCTTCGTGGCTATTTAGTTATTAATGAAGAGGGGGGAGGAAACACACACAGAAGTTTCAGCAGTCTTGGGTCTTTGTTTCTGATTACTTTAAGGCTTAAACAGATTTTCTTTGTTGATACCCAGTTGTCATTTATTTGATTTTGGTCTTTGATCTCTGTTATGCTGCCACACCATAAAAAAACACACATCCCTGGTCAAGTTCTGGATTAGGCAGTTCCTTTTTTTTCTTCTTTTGTGTGTTCACCAGGCAAGCTGCACATACAGAATAAGGCTCTTTGTTTTTGATAGAGTCCAGGTGTTTATCGCTAAAACTTAAGTAATGGATTTGACCACATGCACACACTCACATACATACACATACACACACACAGTGATTTATGTGATTTATGCCCATTTTCTCGGATTCAGAATTCTTTTGTTGCTACCACTAGGTTTCCAGTAAAAGATATATTTTCTCTGATTAATGGAGTCTAAGTATTTCTTTCTTGGATTTTGAATGGAGCACCAGCTGACACCAGCCTATAAACTGGGAAATCGTGAGTTCTAGTCCTTAGGCATAAAACCAGCTGGGTGACCATGAGGCAGTTACTCACTCTCTGCTCTGGGAAGCAGGTAATGGCAAGCCATTTCCAAAAATCTTGCCAAGAAAACTGTAGGGACAAATCCAGGCAATTGCCAGGAGTCAAAAAGAAAATATTCATTTGTACAGCCCAACAATAGGATTCATCTAGGCACTGAAGATGTGTCAAGCAAGAGTTTTGTGTCAAGGCTACAGTGAAAATAATGCACAGAATGCATCTGATCCTGTTAAATTTCTGGGTAGAGATTCCAAATGCCCATTTTGTATATATGTTTCCCTGGATCCACTTTCATTTTTTTTTAAAAAGGGGGGACATGCCATTTAGACGGTCCAGTTTGCACCTTCCAGAGCATCCAGTTGTATTCCAGGCACAAATGAACAGCTGCAGTTTAATTGCTGCTGAAAACCTAACGACTTGCACCTGTCATGAGCTCAGATTTGGGGTTGCATGTTTGGTGGTATTGGAGAAACACCCCTCCCCTTTCTCTGCTCCTCCAAACCCTTGGTTGAGCTGTTGCAAAATTAGCTTGCTATATTTGCACAGAGAGTCTTCATTTGGCACAGACTTCTACATCTTCCAATAGTAGCATGTAGGAACTGAATTGGGCATTAATACAGACAATTGCCCATGCAGAACTGAATAACTTGTTTCATTCTTCACTGGGAATTTTACCAGATCAAAGTGCAAAATGTAGCTTAGGTCAGCTGTGATATTCGGGGATTACATTTATTTTTCTGTGGCAGCAGTATGGAAGTGGCTTGTGAAAATTCACTATGACAACTTAACTAATTTGTCAGCAAAACCTGGATCCCATGACTGATCAAGATAGCCATGAGCCTTTCAGACTAAGTGCTGAAACGTGGCTGGTATTCGTGAAGCTTTGGCTGAAGTTTATGAAATCTATGAAGTTTTTATTCTTCTCCTTGTCATGAGAAAAACAAAACATTATACATATTCCTGAAAATCTTATTCAGTAACTTCTGTCTTTGAAATTTCTCAAGATACATCAAACAGATCTTCCATGCTGTAAATGTCAGAACATTTTAAACAATTGGGAAAAAATGAAGTTTCTTTAATAGTGGGGGTTTGTAATCCATATCCTAAGCTCTGTAGAAATTTGCAGTTTTAAAATACTTTATTCCACTCCCCTTTTTCCCATATGTGCTTGGTGGGTTTTTTTTAATTATCTATATATTCTCTCTCTCTCTCTCTCTCTCTCCTATCTAGCTATCATCTATTTATATCTATTTATCTATCTATCTATCTATCTATCTATCTATCTATCTATCTATCTATCTATCTATCTATCTATCTTCTATCTATCCCCTTCCCTTGCTATATTAATCATATCAAATCAAACATTTATTGTCAATGCACAACATGTGTTCAATGAAACTGAAATGGTAACTCAATGTTACTTTCTAATGGTGATCAGGAATGCAGCTAATCAAGTAAAAGAAACAATGTTGGCATGGATGAAAGATATTGGGCATAGCATAAATTTGGACAAATGGCAAATTTTATGGGAATGAAACAAAAAAAATAACATTGGCCACATCATATAAAGAAAATTTATACAAAATGTTTTATAGATGGCATATTCCCCCAACAAAATTGGCTAAAATGTAGTCAAATTTATCCTCTATTTGTTGGAAATGCACTAAAGAAAATGGATCATATTATTGTGTATGGTTGACTTGTAGGAAAGGCCAGAATTTTTGGCATAACAACCCAGTGTTGGTTAGAAAAAACATGTGAAACTAAAACTGAATATAAACTGGAATTTTTTTTTATTGGGAATCAACGTAGAGAGATACAACAAAGATATAATATATTTAATAATACATGCAATTACAGCTGCAAGATTAGTTTATGCCCAAAAAATGGAACTGTAAAGAAATTCCAGATGAAAAACAACTCATTAAAAAAATATGGATATGCGCAAAAATGGACAAATTGATGCAAGAATTAAAAAATAAAGACGAATGTAAATTCTATAAAGTATGGGAAAAGTTTTACCATTGGTTGGAAAAAAGGAAAGATGCAAAAGGTAAATGAAAATAAGATAAGGATGTTTAAAATGATAGATCAGGATTATTAAAAATGACTAATGTTAATGTATGTATTATATATTATGTATATAGTATATAAGTATGTAGTATTCATGATATGAATTAGTTATGTAACACAACTTGGTGTGTCAGGACGATTACACCACATTCACTGTTTTTAAATGTTTTTCTTCTTTTTTGTTCAATAAAAATATTTTAATAATAATAATAATAATAATAATAATAATAATAATAATAATAATAAGGAATGCAGCTAATCATGCCTCATTGAAAAAAACGGAAGTAAGCAAAGCAATTTGTTTTTCTATCATGTTTGTAATTCTAATACTTTGCAGCACTAACAATTAATTTTTCCACATTGCTCTTGCTTGGCAGTACAGTAGTTCGTAGCAGATAACAAGCAAAGCTTGTTTTTAAATGCACTTTTCTTTCCCTTTCTAAAAATTCCTTCTGGGGTTATTATCATCATTCACTTTTCAGTGGCCTAAAGTAATAACATCAAAAACTTTGGAGCAATTTTTTTATAGTGCAGCTGCTTTATCCAGCATTTAATTCAGTTAACAATATTTTAAACTGTCATGCATGAAAGCATCCTTGTTTTTGTCAGGCAGCCTCATTTCACAGAACATCCAATCATTGCAACTGTTCTGTATATTCAGTGAATATTCAATCTTCCATCTGCATTGGGCTAAAATCTCAGGAAATGAGGGCCAGTATAATCCAGAACATTTGAAAGTGTCTCCATTGGAAAAGAGTTGTAGTTGAACATGGAGATATATAAAAGCCATATCTGTTCTTATAGTGAGTATCGAAAATGCCAATAGGCTGGCACAAACTGGATTAACCCTACAGTACTCTTCCAAACATTTTAAAGAGATTTCAGCCCACTGGCTGAATATCACATAATTTTTATTCTTCTCAATCCTATCAAAAGTTGAAAGAAATTATGTAACATGGCTGTACACTCTACCCGTCTGCTAGTTCATAAATATTGACATATACAACTTTGAAAGACCTATAGGAGAATCTTTCAAGATCTATCAAGCATCAAGTATATTCCCATCTTTAAAATGCAGGATAGATATCTTTTCCCCCGATCACAGACTTCTTATGTCACTCTTCCAAATTAAGGAAACTCTTATTTCAGGAACAAAGTATATTAATTTCTGAAATATAAAAACCTGCCATACATTATTTTGTCAATAAACAGTTTGTTTAAATTTTTCTAGTTATTATTTGGATACCTTATAACAGGGGTGTCAAACTCAATTTCATTGAGGGCTGCATCAGGGTTGTGTTTGACCTTAGGGGGACAAGTGGGTGTGGCCAACTTGAGTCACTTGTGTCAGGGGCACGAAGTGAGGGAAAATGGGCTCCTGAGCTCCGTTTTTGGCTGCAACAGCCTCCTGCAACCTTCTGCCTACTGCCATTTCCGCTGGTAGAGGTACCGCAGGCTGGTCCTTTGCTGTTTTCAGGGCAGCCCCATGGGCCAGATCTAAGCACCCTGTGGCCGGACCTGGGCCCCGGGCCTTGAGTTTGACACCCCTGCCTTATAAAGTCCTTAAACTAAAGGGGAAGAGTTAGGAATATGGATCAGGATTTTCATTTAATCTGCTATTTAATTATAATTGTTGATTAGTCCAGATTTACAATCGGTAGGTGTCTAGGATGAAGGTATCTGCCTAAATACTCATGAAGAATAGGATCAGTAGAGAGGAAACTGTTGCTTGCAATAACCCTTTTGCACAAACGTCTTATAAGGGAACATTGTTTAATGACAATAGATGTTTGTAATTTAGAACTTGACTCCATCATAGGATAAACAGAACGATCCCAAAGGGAACATAACATACCACAATAGATTTAATTTGGGGACTATTTCTTCCTCTCTCTGAGTGTGTGGGCTGTCCAGATCATTCTGTTTTCAGTCTACACTTAGCTATTCCAGCAGCACAGCAAACATGAGTTTGTAGCATGCATTTCCATTTTGTGCTCCAAAACCAATGCTTCAGCAGAAATCACAAGATTACATTCAGGATGACCACAGCTCTGGCCCATAGGTAGAAGGAATTTAATTCTTTTCCTAGCTCCTACTTACATGTATTGGGGAGGCAAACGCTGCCATTTACAGAAGACCTACCCATAAAACATGTGCATATGTCCTGAGAACTGAAGGTAGATTGTGATATGGATCCAGCTGCATCTCATAAACCTCCTTAGATTTGCAGCCAACTCTTTTTGATGCATCCCTATTCTTTCAAGATGGTGTTCAGAAAGCAAGTGAAAGATTGGGATATGGCCAACTGTATAAGGCAAATGTTTTTAGAATTAGTGAAAAACCTTGGCTTCATCTGTTAGTTTGATTTAAAATATATATGTATGTATATATGTACACCCCACAAGCAATTTCTCTTCCTTTGTTCCTAGTGTTAGTTTTGGATCATATGGTTTATAAATTCTATAAAATGAATAGAAGCATGCAAAAGAGAGTGCTTCAGTCAGTTTGGAGCCTTTCCTGCTATATGATTATAAACATTTGCCTATCTTTCTGTTTGGGATGAAAGATCCTATTTCCACCTGAAGGACAGTGATTTAAAAAAACACTCTACATGCTTTTCTACACAGAGCTAAGATAAGGTGTCCCTGACCAGTGGTAAATACTATTTTGAGTCAAATTTACACTTAATGATTACAAGAATGTATCTATGGTTTGTTTGCTTGATTTTCCTAAGCAACAATACAGAGCTGGCTTGCCACTGCCTCCTTCTTGTTCAACAAATCATGGTTTAACATTTTTTTAATGTTTTATGGGAACACAGTCAGTATGCGTCCATCAAGAGGCCCCATTGCTGGGTAATGTGGGAGATTCTAGAACTTTCCCATTACCACCCACTTTGATACTTCCTCTGCAAAAGACACAATGATTCAGCTCAGAAATTATACCGGTCCCTATCTACAGGATTGTTCCTAGCCATTTATCTAATTAAATCCGAGAGGGTAACAATTCATTCCTGGAATACTAGTCAATTTCAATCATCTGTATCTAGTGCATCTTTAATCTTAGCCAGGAATGCCTGATTAGAAGAGGTTGCTTAATTCTCATGTGGAATTCAACTGGGCTGCAAGTCTTGTAAACAAAAGGGTTTTTCAGATGTGGTTGGGAACTTTTGAAGTGGATGGTTTTGAGAGAGGACAGTTGCATGGACAGAAAATGTATAGTTACCCTGATCTACAACATTTGTATTGTTTTAGCTGAACATGTTTATAGATTATTTAGCGTAAGTTTTTCTTTTTCCTGAAAGTTAAAATATGATATAATGAAATATTTTTTTTAAAAATAGACATCATGATAATAATATAGTATTTACAATAGAATCTATATAGTTAAGCATAGTTGAGCTTGTAATTTCATTTTCCTAGCACCCATGTTTACCAGAGTAAGGGTATTTGGAAGTCAACACATTTTTTCTTCTCTTGTACCTCATATTTTCTTTTCCCCTCTCTTTTTCCTTCCCTTAATTTCTTATTTTTTATATTTTTTGTATTTTATACATTGATAAAACAAAAAAATGCATGAGATAAATAGAGTAAGGGGATATTGTAAACAGGAGCTATACATGAAAATTAGTAACTTTCATTCAGAAAGTTTTCATTTTGGCATGAGAAATGGTCTATGTCAGGGCTGTCAAACTTGCAGCCTGCGGGCCAGATGAGTCACACACTGGTCACACCCATGCCCAGTTTAGCAAAGAGGGGAAAGTCATGATATGTCATGTGATACCGCCGTGACGATGCAAGTTTGACACCCCTGTTCTACGGGGAACATAGAAGAGTCAAAGGGGTAATAAGGAAATAAGATGCTTGACAACCTGTTTCGAAAAGTTATATATTACTAGCCCCAACTCATATTCCTTACAGTTGTTATGGGGTTATGATACAGCATAGTATCAAGAACAAAATTCTACACATGATCCATGTTTTTGCCTGTACTTTACTTTTCCATCAGGTAGTCTGGGCCCTTCTGGGGAAATCAGGGTGTTTCTTTCACTTGAGTTGATCATATGTTTCTAGGCAAACCAGCCTTGATCCATTAACCTGGGCCAACCTTTATCCCACATCTTCTTTAGGGTAGATTCTTTTTCTTATCATTCTTCTTACTGCAATTTGGTAGCCAGCACATTAATCCAAATGCCACAGGACCAGATCAGCTCATCACCAAAGGCATTATTACTGTATTCATTTTGCACAAGCCTTCTGATCAGAGGTGCAAATCATGCCCCATATCCAATAAATGTACTATCAAAGCTTTGATAGATAAGTAGATAGCCTCCCTCTACCTTTTACATATTAACTTTCTGGTCTTGTTAATCTTTTCTAGATACTAGCCAGTATTTTAGGGTTTACAGTGTAACTGGAAGTCCTTTGTTTGAACTTGTCTACTCATACTTTATATAACTCCAGGAATATGATGTATAACTCCTGCAGATCCGATATTACAAGGCAACCAATGTTGCACTTGCCTAGATCAATACCTCAAATCCATACAACCTGGTGGACCATAAATATTGCTAAGAGGAAGAAATATATCAGTGGTGCAATGTCACTATATCCAGAACTTCCATGCAGTTTATGAAGAACCTCCAAGTGAATTCAGCTGCTCCTGTTCTGAAGAGTCCCCATGACATATTGTTCCTACTATGCTCAGAGGATGGAAACCCAGTTTTTCCAAGTAATGTTCTAAACTTGGGAATCTTGTCTTCTTTGAATAACAAAATTAGTTGCATTATTTTCCAAGTTTGGTATCCAGTCATAAGAGGGTTGCATAGTTATATTTCAAGCTAACTCTTGGGAGCTCAAGATATGATAAGGATAGCAGGATGGGCTCTTAACACTTCAAGTCAGTCTCCTGATCTAAAGACTTTGTTCAAAGTTTCTGTTAGCCCTTATGGGAGGAAAGTATATGTACCCATATGTTGCTAGCTTCACTGCTCCATTTTTGTTTAAGAAAGGAAGGAAATCTTATTTTCTTCTGAATTAAACTTTTTTTTAATGAGAAAACAAGATTATACTTATTTTGGGCCAGTAATGAATTCTATGTAATCTTTCTTGAGTAATTAACAGCTTCTACTTGAGTAGTTAATAGCTTCTACTGAAGTTGAGTGTGTTTTTGAGCTTATAAATATATTCATCATAGCTACTGAACATGGTTCAGTCCAGAAGGATTTCAGTGTTGATATACAAATGCTTTCCTATTATATTTAATATTATGTAAGATGTCTCAGATGGATAAAATAAAAGTCATACATTTAGGGAAACAAAATTGATCAGGAATCAAAAGGAAGCCCCCCCTTTTTTGTTACATGATTGAAAGACTTGTGAAAAGAGTTTCACACAACTAGTGGAGTTTTCACAGTATTGTTAAATGGTACATTTAAGGAAAGAATCTTCCAAAACTAATTTGTAATGGGACATTGGAGGATGCTGTTCATAGCAGAGGTGATATTCAGCAGGTTTTGACCAGTTCTGGAGAACCAGTAGTGGAAATTTTGAGTAGTTCAGAGAACTGGCAAAAACCACCTCTGACTGGCCCTGCCCCCATCTATTCTCTGCCTCCCGAGTCCCAGCTGATTGGCTGGGTCTTCTTTTGTTGCCCTGTACAGGAGAACGGAGCTGGAAAGCAGGTTAGTGGGGTGGGGAGGCAATGGGATTTTGCAGTAACCTTCCCCCAGGAGTGGGGAGGGAATGGAGATTTTGCAGTATCCTTCCCCTGCCAATCCCACCAAGCCACGCCATGCCCATAGAACAGGTAGTAAAAAAAAATTGAATCCCACCACTGGTTCATAGTATTTTAAGACATTTAAGGTATAAAGCAGAGAAACTAAATGATATCAGTGGGTATGGCTTCTCATAACTTTTGGATCCTTCCCAGTCCCCGATTCCTTCTATTGTTTTCCCATTTTCAGTTCATTGAATGAGAGTAGCAGAAGGAGACACTGGATGAAAGTCGTCAACTCTGAGAAATAAAGAAGATTGGTTTGTAGATTTTAAATTTTAAATGTGGAATCATCATTGTTTTTAAATTTTAAGTCATTCTTCATTTTTATAAACTGCCTAGCATTGATTAAAAATAGCTATGTTTAATGAGATTAAACTGTATTTTTACATCTTTACAAATGTTAAAAAACAAGAACCCTAATCCAGGTTAAAAACAGCCCTTCAAAACAACCATAAAAATCTTCCCAATGCTTGTTGTGGATTTTGGACAAGACTACTAAAACATATTTATATAATCACATGCCAAGAAGTTCTCAAATATTAAAAGAACTTGGTTTTCCTTTCTAAGAAAGAACACCCCCCCAAAAAAAAAATACTGTAAAATGAAACTATTGCTTGCAAATGTAACAATTCGGAGCCAAGGTTTAACTTCATATTTAGTAGCCAGGGATCTCCTTTTTAAAAATTATTCACACATGAGTGTGTTCCTGCTATGCACAGGGAATCATCAGACTTCTGAAAGGCTATTGATTACACAGGAAAAAGCTTTTTAACTCTTGTTGAGTTGCCAGGAAGCGAGGAATCCTCCAGGAAAGCCAAGTGAGATCCAGAAACATCTTGATAGATGTGTGGTGCTCAACTCAGTTTAGAGTTACAGCTCTCCTTATAAAAGTATGTCAATGTCAGGATCATGACCTGGTCTGTTTTGAGGTGTTCTGCTGCGTAAAACTCATTTGCTAGAATAGGTCCCCACTGGATTGAATTATAGAATTATCAGATGTTTGCAAACTATCACGCACTGAGTTTTAGAAAATTTGAATTTCACTGATGATTGTCGAGCTTTTTCTCATGGCAGACTGATGCGCACTATCTAGAAGAGGACATTTCTGTAACACAGCTTCATTTTGTTCATATTCTTTTGATTTTTTTAAAATGACGTTTTGTTTAAGGGTGAATTTTAGAAGCCTGGAAGACCTGCACAATTGCTCTTGCACCACTGTGTGTGTGTCTTTTAATTTTTAAATGGATTCATACATTAAATAAAGATGGGATGTTATATGCAAAAGTTGGGAAAAGTTGCAGGAAGATTTGGAATAAACGTTACTTGGAAAATGTTTTTTTCCTACACACACACACACACACACACACACGAAAAGAGGGCTTCTAAGCTGTTCTTAAACATTGACATATTTTGGGAACTAAGTATAAATGTACACGCAAATTTTCCTATGCTTTCTGATTACATACCTAAGACTTGCAGTTGGCTCCTAATTTCTCTGCCAAATGTACCTGTAAATACATCAAAACCAGAGGTGGTATTCAGCAGATTCTGACCAGTTCTGGAGAACTGGTAGTGGAAATTTTGGGTAGTTTGAAAAATACCACCTCTGAATGGAGATTTTACAATATCCTTCCCCTGCCACGCCCACCAAGTCACACCCACAGAACCGGTAGTAAAAATTTTTGAATCCCACCACTGATCAAACTGTGCATCATAGTATTATGATGCATACTATTCCATCCTTATATTTCTTTTCTGTAAGAATTCCTTTTCATATTATATAAACCTTTGGTGCTACAAACAATGCTATGAACTAGCATAAAAGGCAAGATATTTATTTTAAAAAAATAATTAACTTTATGTTAGACTGTCATGTTGCATTTCTTTAAGAATTAGATCTGATGTGTCATTTTATTCACAGTTCAAGGAGCGCAGCTCTGACTGGCATTCCTGCCTATTCTTGTCTTGATATGCTGCTAGTAGCTTAAGCAGAAATAGTTTTTAAAAGCAGAGCTGCTGTTTTGATTAGCCAAACTAGCTAAGCCAAACCTGACAATAACGCATGTGCTTTAGATTTCCCTGGTTCGAGGCACTGTTTACTCTGGCAGCTCTATCATTAAGTGAAGCTTTTCCCCCCCTCAGAGCTGTTACATGGTAGACTGATATTGGCTGACCCTGAAGCAAAAATATGAAAACAGCACATTTATTTTCTCCCTAATGCTGAACACACATGCAATGAGGCATACTTTGGCCTAACTTGGACTTTTTTCCAAAATAATAATTCTTTCTTTCTTTCTGTCCATCTATCTTTTTCTTTCTTTCTTTCTCTTTCTTTCTTTCTTTCTTTCTTTCTTTCTTTCTTTCTTTCTTTCTTTCTTTCTTTCTTTCTTTCTTTCTTTCTTTCTTTCTTTCTTTCTCTTCCTTCCTTCCTTTCTCTTTCCTTCTTTCCATTCCATTCCTTCTTTCTTCTTTCTTTTCTTCTTTTCTTCTTCCTTCTTTCCTTCTTTCCACCCTCCCTCCCTCCCTCCCTTCATTCTTTTTCCTGTAATTGTGGAAACCGAACTTTTTCCAAGGGCAAAATTAGCTCAGATCCAGCAAAGTTTCTCAAGCTTAAACTGTGATGGTGATTTGGATCCAAATATAGGCTGTCCTCACTGAAAAGTTTGAAAAATTGCTCCCTTAGAGACACAATTCTATGCACTAGTAGTGAGATTCAAAACTATTTCTATGACACTGTGTCTCAGCAGAGCCTTATCAGCAGCTGTTCCGTAGAATATTGGCTTATATGCATCTGCCCTTAAGAAATGACTAGATTCAACAGCTGAATTAGATGCATTCAACTGTTGGAAAGCAGCAACCAGACCTGTTAATGAATCAAAGATTTGGAAAGTCAAATTTTCCTGCTTTAGCTCTGCCTGTTGCTATTCCCACTGATAAATTAATAGTTTCAATAAGCTTACACTTACAGCTTCCAATACTCCACCATCCAAAAATTCTGCTGTCAGTGACAGTGACCTAATTTTAAGAAACAATGGTCATAGATAGGAAGTGACAAATAGTACATTTCTTATGTGAACTTATAATGATTTCAACATCAACTCCCCATATAATTGAATCTAATCCATAGTTTTATCCTCATGCATTGCTACCTAAATAATTAAAAGCAATTTAAGAAAAGCCTGATGAAATATCAGCTGAAACATTATCCTGAATCTATACTCTCGCTGCTCTTTTGGGCTGACGCTAATCAACAATCTCTCCCCACTCCAGCCTAGGTCAAATAGATTTTTTTAAAAATAGAAAATATATTTTATAAAATCTATGTATGATTTTTAAGACTCAAAATCGGCATTTTGATTTATACCTATAAGATTGTAGGAAATCAGTGCAGAGAATATAATCCAAGGCGGGAATGCCAAGAGCTTTGAAGGGTTTCTAAGATCAAAGTTCCACCTCTATGATGGCCAGCCAGATCCCTTTCTGAAGCACATGAAAAAGATATATTCAGGATCCAGGCATGTTGTTCTTGATATCCAAACTAATCTATAAACACTGACTTGTAGCCACTTCCCCATACATGTCTATGGAGATTCTCAGTCATGTATGAGGTTCCCCATACATGATTTCTCTCTAGAACATGGGTATCAAACTCAATCAGGTCATGCGTCATATTGCTACGAATCACAATGTTTTTTTTGCCTTTGCAGAGCCGGGGTCAGCAGCATGCGCATGACACATCTGGCCCACAGACTGCCAGTTTGACACCCCTGCTCTAGAACTTTCCCTGTACATTTAGCTAAACCACTTTTAAAGATGCCTGAAGGGGTACCCAATCCTACAATTTCCTGATGTCAGAAAACTGGTGTAGGAGAAGACGACCTACACCAGGGATGTTAAACTTGCAACATCACTTTGCTAAACTGGGTGGGGGTGGGGCCAGCACATGACACATCCAGTCTGCAGGACATGAGTTTGACACCCCTGACTTACACCATAGTGCAAGTCCAAAGTGACCCATCAGAAGTTCATTTTCAAAAATTTCTTGAAATAAGAAATTTTAGCCACATCTCAGCATATTAAATCCTGCCTTATGTGATCCACGTTGCTCTTCCCCATCCAAGCATCTGTGACTTGGTCCAGGTCCAACAAGCACTTTTTGGTCATTTCTTTTCTGGTGTTCATGGCTATGCCAATTGGTTATTTGGCAATGGTCCCTGCCAGATCATTCATGCCATTTCAGGTTGTTGGCATATGCCTTGTTCATGTTTTATTCTGATCCCCAGAATCACTAGCCATCTCATCCTGGACTTAGCCTATGGATTATTGCCTTGGTGCAGGGCCAGAGGCCCATGAAACATGAACTTTCCAGAATGGTAGAAAAAAATGCAGAAGAGAATCAGAATGTGGATGCAAACCTCTCCATCTTTCATCTATTGTTTTACTTGTCTTGTTTGCACCTACTCAGCCAATCCTGTGACTGAACATAAAACCTGTTTGGGGGTAGCTATAGAAAAGTAAGCAGGTGTGCTTGAGGAAAAAAAATGTAGAGGAGAAGCAACTAAATGGTAGAAGGATGGAGCACCTGTTTCTGTATTGCTATTGCACGACAAATTTGCCATGGGTTAACAGGCTGCAATTTAAACTTTAAAATATATCTACATCTTCTTGTCCTTGTCATTTTATGTTGGGCTCCCTTTGAGGGTTCCAGTCTCTCTCAAGTCGGTCACAAGATAAAAACAATGCAACAATATCAAGTACTTTTATTTGGAGAGAATCGTGACCAAATTCCTACAAAAATTCCTAGCTGTTTTCCAAACTGAGTTAATAGTGCTGGTCATATGCCCTTAATGATTACAGTGACCAATAGGAACCTTTTCCTCAATGAGTCTACCTGTTCTCTCTCTCTCTCTCTCTCTCTCTCTCTCTCTCTCTCTCTCTCTCTCTCTTTCCTCGCTCAAATTTGATTAAGTTTGTTCATGGACAGCCCACTGGATGTCTTATGGACCTTTTTTTTCATTTCCATAAATTTTATTTTATTAGTTTTCCAAGGCCAAAAAGATAATACCTTTTAAGATTTAGAGTTTTAAGCAGTAGTAAACAGCCCACTTGTCTTTTTTTTTAGAACAAGTAAAATTTCTTTTTGAGAACAGCATGGTCCCGGGTTATCACTTCTCCATACAGACACAAATTCAATTTCATATTCATCTTTGTGTTCTATTCCATATCTTATTACTATTTTAACATTTTAATTTTTCCCTTCCCTTAGTTTTCTCAATCTTACTTTTAATTATCTCATTCCTTTCTAAATTCAATTATATATATCTTTTTCTAAGTTTCAATACCTTTCTAGTCATCATATTTATACTTTTGTCTGTCCTGTTTCAATTTCATATTTTCTTTTCTCATTAAACAAAATTTTCCCCTGTAGTTACTAATTGGAGTATGACACCTTTGTATCTTTTAATTTTTATCCATTCAACTCTTATTTAAACTTCAATTTATGCCTTTACAATTATAACATTCAATATAACACATAACTTCCAGTTGAATTCTGCTTGGTACATTCTTAAAATATGCACTAAGTTCTTAAAGAGAAAATATATATATAACAATAATAAATAAAATACTTATTCTATTCCAATTCAGTTCTATCATTAATGTTAGTTATAATCTTTGACATCTTTAACATTTCTTTTCAATAGGATATCATACTTCTAGGAACACTTATAATATTTCCACAATTTTTTCATGTTTCTTTCATATTCCTCTTCTCTTAAATTTTTATAACACATTTATAATAATTAAAATGTTCCCCTCCTTTCCTAATTTCATTATCTCATTCTCTTTATTTCATTTATTTATTAAACATTTCATTACATTACAATGAGTATTTTATCTATCATTTTAATCACACTTGTTTCATATTTTCAAAGTTCATTTCTATTTCTAATATAACAATATTATCTTATGTACCCTTGCAGAATCCCCCTTTCAATTAAGTTTTCACCCATTATCTCTGTGTCTTGTACGTCTTCCCTGTTTCTCTATGTCCTGATTCTGTCCTTTATAATTTCTTTTCCTCTCCCTCTTCTTCTCCCTTCACTTTTTGACCCCTTCTCTCTCTAATTCTGATTCTCTCTTCTGTAGTCCTCTCTTCTGTTTCTTCCTAATGTTGTAATTACTTTTCAAACTATTTTTTTGGGGGGATTGTTTTTTCAGATCTTAAATTTTTCACTCTCTTTCCCCCCTTCCCTTTCTTTTCCCCACATAGAAATACTTGGTCATTGAAAATGGCTTCTTCTTTGTCCCGCCCTTCTTGTTCTACAGGTATTTCTTGTTGTTTCTCATAGTTCAGGATCTCCATTTCTAAAAATTGAAATAGGAAGCCGAAAAAATCTCTTCCTTCTTGTGCATCTTCTTTCTGTTTTTTAAGTTCCATTCTCAATTCTTCCAAGAGTGATACCATTTTAAAAACTTTTAAACAACCACCTGATTAATTTTAGTCCTTTAGATCCAATAGCCAAAAATCCAAAAATCACCAAGTAATCCAAATAATCCAAAGCTGTTTCTTCTTGCTTTTTCCCCCACTTTTTCTTGCTGGGGTTCTCTTGTTACAAAGTTTAAGTTAAAACGTATCTTTTAGGAATCTTGTTAAAGTTTCACTGTTAATTCCTTTCACTTCCAGGTGGTCTCCTCCATTTTTCCCTCTTCACCACCTCTATGGGGTGGCTTAGCCCTGAAACCAGCTGGCTCGGGGGGCTCCAGTGGCGAGCACAGATCGAAACTGCACAGGATCGCAGATTTCGGTCTGTCGTGGAAGAAGCTCAAACTGGAAGCCCTGGATGTTTATGATTTTATTGTTTTCATTGTGCATTTTATGTCAGCTTTTCAGTTTTTAAAATGTTTAATTTCTTTTTAATGTGCATGTGTAAGCATCCCTGAGAAAAGTGTTTGAAAGGGTGACTTCCAAATGTACATATGATAGATAGATAGATAGATAGATAGATAGATAGATAGATAGATAGATAGATAGATGATAGAGACATAGAGAAACAGAAAGACCAACAGACATATAGAAGAATTTCAACCATGTAGTTCAACATGGCAGAAAGCCAGTGGATGTTAATTGACTGAATAATGGAAATGTTTCCATTGGGCAATCTAAGTTGTCACTTGAGAAGATATGCTTCTTCAGCTTAATTGGGTTGGTAGTATCCAGTGTTGGCTTTTCCTATTTCTCATCAGCTGCAACAGAGAAAAGAAAGGTTAGAAGAGAAACATGGCACACTGAGCATGAACTTAGAAGACAGAAATTTGGCTCAGCTCTTTGCTGCTCTTGAACTTCTGCTAAGTATGTGATGAAAGAGAGTTTTCAAATGTGCCAGTTGTGGAAAGGTTAATAAAATAAAACAAAAGTAATTCAGAGTATTAACATTTCAAATTTTGTTGATTTTCTGATTAAAAATAACAAGTTGCAAAGGCCATGGTTGCTAAGAATTCACCCTTTTAATTTCTGTTTTTGTATTGTTATTTTTGGGGCTGCCTAACTGGTCGATATTTTTTGTTGGAACTATGCAAAGTCCACGTTGCAGACAATGGTTATTCCAATAATGCATAATAATGCATAATAATGCATAATAATGCATAATAATGCATAATAATGCATAATAATAATAATAATAATAATAATAATAATAATAATAATAATAATAATAATAATAATCTGCTGAATTTCTACTAGAAGGCAAAATCCAGCAGACATAATGGGTCATAAATACTTTGTGGTGGGCAAGCCATATCTTCTGTTCTAAAAAAGCAGGGATGAGATTTTCCCACCTTTGCCAGAATAATTATGCTAGTTTTGTCCAATCTGAATTTGCCTATATAAGTTAAGAATTATGAAAGTTGAAACCTCAGGTTGACGAAGGCATAGAGAAATTATCATGGAGATACATAAAAGTTAGGACAACTCTGTTTGTAAACAGTAGATTGAACCTGACTATGCAAAATCATATCGTCCAGTTCTTCTTCTGGCAGAAAAACAGCCAGTTCAAAGGGTGAGAGTTAGTACATTTTTCATCTTGTACAGAAGTGTCTTCCTAGGAACACATGATTGTCTTTTGGCCACAATTTCAAGCATGGCAAATCCAAAATTTCTGATAGACAGACAAGTTCCAAGTTTTGGGAATATAATTTAGAAACACATCAACATCTTTAAATATTAACCAGTTCACCATAGTTATGAATATCCAACCAATAAGAAGCAAGAGGCTGGTTCAGCCTTTAAAATTTTCTTTAATACATTCAAAAAAAGAAAGGTTTTCAAAGCATCCGGTGCATCTGGTCCAAAAACCATAAAATGCTTCAAGTGAAGATTCTGCTATCCAACTTTTTTGGCAGATTGTATTCTTTTTGTAACCTTTCAGAAGCTTTAAAAGCATTGTTGATAAATACCTATTAAGGATAACTATGCTATTTTCATCCTTTTCTTTCTAAACAAAAGCTTTACCCATCAATTTTAAATAGGGATAATTCCTAAATTTCTTCTGAGATTTGGAGTTAAATTTAAGTTTTCTTATTCAATATCATACCAAAAAGTCTGATTGTTTTCAGTGCTGGTAATCAAATAACCAAGTATCTGGTTACTTGATTTCAGAGATGACAAATAGCAACTCTCCAATTTGGGCTATTTAACAGATTTAACATATAATCAGAGTTGGAAGGGACCTTGTAGGTCATCTAGTCCAACCCCCCCACCCAACCGAGAGACCCTACACCATTTCTGACAAATGGCAGTCCAATCTCTTCTTGAAAGTCTCAAGGGATGGCGCTCCCACAACTTCCAAGGGCAAGCTGTTCCATTGGTTGATTGTTCTCACTGTCAGAAAGTTTCTCCTTATTTCCAGGTTGAATCTCTCATTGTTCAGTTTCCATCCATTATTCCTTGTGTCGCCTACAGGCGCTTTAGAAAATAGCTTGACCCCTTCCTCTCTGTGGCAGCCCCTCAAATATTGGAAGATCGCTATCATGTTTCCCCTGGTCCTTCTCTTTACTACACTAGCCAAGCCCAGTTCCTGCAACCATTCATTGTATGTTTTAGCCTCCAGTCCCCTAATCATCCTGGTTGCTCTTCTCTCTACTTTTTCTAGAGTCTCAACATCTTTTTTATAATGTGGTGAAGAAAACTGGATGCAGTATTCTCGGTGTGGTGTTACTAAGGCTTTATAGAGTGGTATTAGTACCTCCCTTGATCTTGATTGTATCCCTCTGTTAATACAATTTAGGACTGCATTAGTTTTTTTGGCTGCTGCTGCACACTGCTGGCTCATATTTAGCTGGTTGTCCACTAAGACTCCAAGATCCCTCTCACAGTTACTGCTATTGAGCCTGGTTTCACCCAGTCTATATGTGTACTTTTGGTTTTTCTTGCCTAAGTGTAGGACTTTACTTTTCTCTATATTGAATTTCATTTTGTTAGATACGATCCAGTGTCCTAGTCTGTGAAGATCCATCGAGATCTTGAGCCTATCTTCTTGGGTGTTAGCTATTCCTGCCAGCTTAGTATCATCTGCAAATTTGGTAAGTTCCCCTTCTATTTCCTCATCTAAGTCATTGATGAAGATATTGAAGAGTACTGGGCCTAAGACGGAACCTTGTGGCACCCCACTGCTTACTTCCCTCCATGTAGACTTAGACCCATTAAGGACTATTCGTTGACTATGGTTTGTCAGCCAGTTGCGAGTCCATCTAGTGGTGGTGCTATCTATTCCACTTTTTTCTAGCTTACTAAGAAGTAGGTTGTGGTCTACTTTGTTGAATGCCTTGCTGAAATCTAAATATATTATGTCCACAGTATTTTTCTGGTCTACTAATTTAGTCACTATGTTGAAGAATGAAATAAGATTGGTTTGGCATGATCTGTTCTTAACAAACCCGTGCTGACTGCTAGTTATTACTTTGCTTGTTTCTAGATGTTGGCAGATCTGTTTTTTTATTATCTTTTCCAGTATCTTCCCCGGTATTGATGTTAGGCTAATTGGTGTATAGTTTCCTGGGTCGGGTTTTTTTTTCCTTTTTTGAAGATGGGAACCACATCAGTCCAGTCCTCTGGTAGTTCCTTGGTGCTCCAGGATTTTTGAAAGCTCTGGTGCAGTGGCTCTGAGATGACCTCTGCCAGCTCCTTTAAAACTCGGGGATGCAATCCATCAGGCACCGGTGATTTGTTTTCATCAAGATCAGATAGTGTTCTCTTACTATTTTTTTGCTTATTTTAACTTTTATTCCTGGTCTGTCTTTTACAGCTATGTTTTTGGTGGGTTGAGCTATAGTTTCTTTTTGCATGAAGACAGATGCAAAGAATGAGTTAAGCAGTTCTTCTGCCCTCTCTCTGTTGCCTGTTACTTCCTTGCCATCTTCTCTCTTTAGTTGACCGACTGTTTCCTTGATTTTTTCCTTGTTATTTATATGTTGGAAGAAACTTTTTTATTATCTTTGACTTTTGTTGCAAATCTTTGTTCGTTCTGAGCCTTTGCTATCCTGACTTCGTCTTTGCAGAATCTGGCTATCTGCTGATATTCTGCCTTAGTTGTATGTCCTTCTTTCCATTTTTTGTACTTATCCTTTTTTTCTTTCAATTTGCCAGAGAGATCTTTATGTAGCCATGCTGGTTTCTTCTTGGATTTCTTGGTTTTTTTTTCCTCAGTGGTATTGTGATACTATAATACTTCACATCATGTCCATACAAAACTAATGTTAATCTGTCCAGTGGATATATTTTAAAATCAAGAAAATTGCTTTTTTTCAGTTATCATCTATAAATCACAATCTTATAGGCACAGCTTTAGAATTTGGCCATTACATAGCATTTAAATAATGAAATTATCAATTTATTTAATAAATAAACATGAAATTAATTTTAACAACTCTATTAAAATATTTACCAAACTTGAGGGGATTTTGTTCATTTTTAAGCTTCATGGGTACTTTCAGTCCTAAAGTATAATATTCCTTTATTCTATTCCAATTAACTTTCACATATTATTTACATTAATACTGTTGGGAGAATAATTTCTTGTCTAATACCTTTTTCCCATCTAGGACTTATAGTTTCTTGTCCTATAGTCATTTAATCATTTCTTTTACAACTTTCCTTTTTCTTCCATTCCTATTCTTCCCCCATGATCCATAATTGATGTTTCTGAGAAATATTATTTTGTTATTACATTATAGAATACAAAGAACAGCCAAGCACAGTGGTATTTATACACTATGACCTAGAAATTACTAACACAGCAATGATTAAGGTTAATTGAACCTTTCAAAATAGAAAACTTAAACAGAAGAAAACAAAATTCTGGGATTATACCTATGTAGTATAAAACATGTTATTTCAAATTCAGTTTCTAAAATTGTCTGTCTGTGCTATTTATGTCTTCCAAATATTTTGTTGGGGGTGGGGAGGGAGGTTGCATATCTATTATATGTGGTAAAGTATTTCTTTTGCTTCATGGAACTTAATATTAATTCTGTTGGGAAAATACTTTTTCCTTTATACTGTAGGACTCATAGTTTCTTGTCCTACAAACATTTAACATACTTGTTTCCTTCATTTCTTTCCTTTTCTTTCATCCCCCTTTTCCCCTCAAGATCCATATTTCATAGCTTAGTCTAGTCAATGTATGATATCTGACTGGAAGCTTCTTATCTGAAAGTTAGCTTCATTATACGGCTTTTTTCATGATATATTTAAACATAAAAAGTTTTCCTTTTTTTTCTCCAAGTATATAGATAAGATGTTTTAAAATGTGGCCTCTTCTGGTTTGAGCTTCTTTGGCAACAGACTGAAGCCTCGTCTCTGCGAGGTTTCGATCCGTGCTCGCCGCTGGATCACCCCGAGCCAGCTGGTTTCGGGGCTAAGCCACCCCCGTAGAGGTGGTGAAGAAGGGGGAGACTGCCTGCAGGGTTGAGGAGAGCCACATCTCTCCTCCCCAGCTGGCCATTACTCCCTTTCCCGAAGGTGGTTGTAGCGGTGGTCAGAAATGGCCACCACAAAGAAGAACTCAACCAGAAAAGAATGTGCAGGAGGAAGATAAGAAGAGAAAGTTTTGGTTGACTGGGTCAAACAGCAAAAGCAACAAATAAGGTACCCTGGAATTGAAACTATCAAAAAAAAAACCAATAACATTGTTCCCTAAGAAGATTTTTAAGCTGCGAAGGAGAGAAAAAAGGGAAAAGATTTGGTTTTTTTTTCTCCTTTTCCTATACTGACAGCTAAGAGACTTAAACAAGAAATTGGAAAAAAAATCCACTTTGACATTAATAGGCATTTAATGCTGAAAATAAAAGTCAAAGGGATAATAAAGATTTCTGGATAATCAAAAGCTTTTGAAAACAGGAAAGGAGAGAAAAAGAATAAAAGGGCAGGATCTGGAAGGGAGCAGACTGCCTGGAATTAAAAAGAACTTACAGCAAAATCTCAACAAGACTTCCAAAAGATACATTTTAACTGAAACATTGCAACAAAAACCCCAGGAAGAGAAAGTGGAAAAAGAAATAAGAAGAAACAGCTTGGGACTATTTGGATTACTTGATAATCTCTGGATTTTTGGTTATTGTATTTGAATGACTAAAATCAATCGGGTGGTTGTTTAAAACTGTTTAAAATGGCTCCACTTTTAGAAGAACTGAAAATGGAACTTAAAAAGTACAAAGAAGATGCACAAGAAGGGAGGGGTTCTTTTGGCTTCGTATTTCAGTTCTTAGAAATGGAGATTTGGAACTATGAGAAACAACAACAAATGCCTGCAGAACAAGAAGATTGCGACAAAGAAGAAGCCATCTTTAATGAACAAGTAATCTTAGGTGGGGGGGGGGAAGGAAAGGGGGGAAAGAGAATGGAAAGTTTAAGATTGGGAAAAACAACCCCCCCTCAAAATAGAGTGAAAAATAAGTATAAAACAGAAGAGGGCAATGCAGAAGAGAGAATTAGAAGTAGAGAGACAAGGGGGTAAAAAGGGGAGGGAGAAGATGAGAGGAAAGAAAGAAAGGAAAAGAAGTTATAAAGGACAGAAACAAAATATAGAGAAACAGGGTCTATTTAGAGATAATGGGTGAAAATTTAATGGAAAAAGGGATTCTGCAAAGGTACATAAGATAGTATTGTTATATTAGAAATAGAAATAATTTTAGAAAATATGCAACAATGTATGATTAAAATGTTTGATAAAATAGCTATTGTAATTCAGTGGAATGCTTGTCAATAAATAAATGTAACAAAATAAATATTTAATGATTTACAAAATATATCTGAACAGAAATAAGTGAAAAATTAATTATGGAGATTATACGTGTCTTTAATTACATATATTTATAATCCTTTTTTAAAAAAGAATATGGTGTGTATTATAAGAATGTACCAAGCAGAATTCGATTGGAAGTTATGTATTATGTATTATATTGAAGGTCATAACCTTAAGGTATACATTGAAGTTTAAATAAGAGTTGAATGGATGTAATTAAAAGATATAAAGGTGTCATACTCCAATTAGTAACTACAGGAGAAAACTTGTTTAATGAGAAAAGATAATATGAAATTGAAACAGAACAGACAAAAGTATAAATATAATTATTTGAATTGAGATGAGATAATCAAAATAAAATTGAAAAAATTAAAAGAGGAGAAAAACTATATAGAAAATATAGAATAGTATAAGATATGGAATAGAACACAAAAAGGAGCATGAAATTGAGTTTTGTGTCTGTATAAAGAAGTTCAACCTGGGATCATGCTATTTAAAAAAAAAATGTTTTACTTGTATTTTGTATGTGTGAAAATCCAAATAAAACTTTATTAAACAAAAAAAAAAGATGTTTTAAAATGCTTGAAGTTAAAATTTTGAATTTAAATAATAATAAAAAACCCTTGCTGAACTGTGGGCCTCTTCTGGCATCTTCTTTAACAGAATAGCATTAAATTTACAAAGGTCAATTGTGGGTCCTAAAATTGCTATGACAATTCATTTGGTGGTCAGTAAAACACATTCCAAATTTATCGTCTGATTCTGTCAAATATGGCTGAGTGTGTGGGTCATAAGAAGACATATTTCTGTTATAGGACGGCAGACAGATGACTGTGCAATTCAAACGGATTTTAAGGTGGTTGTAAAATACTTCTTTTAAGGAGAGAAAAGCATTTCATTTATTTGAGTTTAACGTTTAAAAACAAATAAAAAAGAGCCAGGCATATTTCCTCCTTCATTTTATAGAAAATAAGATAAATGAGATTAAATTCGATACTGAGAGAGGGGAAAAAATGCATGGCTTTTGGCCAGCTCTGAAGCTGATTCCCTCCATGCCTCCTCTTTTATTTATCCTTAAAACCTGCTGTTGATCCCTGCCAAAGTAGAATTGTAGTAACTTACTACAGATTTTGCTTTCAGTTAGGACTGAAAGAAGAGAGAGAGAACCCACAAATGAAAGAAACTCTTTAATCAGATAATTGACCAACTTGTAATCTTAGCTCTTTTGTGACACACCAGTTGAATTTTTTTCCCTCAATTTCCCTTCCATTTGGACACTTATAGAGCTCCTCTGTCTCATGAGTCTCCAGGGAAGTTTCCCAGACATTTTGAAGTCCTGAAAAAAGGGCAAACTCTTAGACAGAATGATTACCTGTGAACACACAGATGGCACCACTTCAGATATTCAAGCTACCTATCATGGGAAGGAATTGAGCCATTATGTGCAGTGCATCAAATCTGACAGCAAAAAAAATCCTTCTAAAGGTACAAGAACACTAGCTGATAAATCTTTAAAGCAGCTATGTCTTTTGCCAGGATCACATGATGTTAAGGAGAGTCATATGGTTACAGCTAACTTCTGGTTAGAATGTTTTTGCACATTCTGGAGGTTACTTTGCTACTAACTGTTCATCATCATTTCCTGAATTATCATAATCTTTTAGTCCCAAAGGTGCTTTTGTTTTCAAGAGGCAATTGGACTTTATGGGTTTTCTTTGAAGATGTTTTACTTCTCATCCAAGAAGCTTCTTCAGCTGCAACTGGATGGTGGGGAATGGAAGGGTTTTTACTCCTTGCAGACAGCTGGTCATTTGCATTCTTTTTGTGAGTTGTTAAGGTCACCTGGAGGTATCTGTGTCATCAGGGCCACCTGAATGGTGCAAATGGATGTGCAGCAACTCACTAAAAGAATGCAAATTCTGCAAGGAGACTAAGTCTTTCCATTCTTCACCATCCAGTCAGAGCTTAAGAAGCTTCTTGAATGAAAAGTAAAATGTCTTCCCAAAAACTCCAAGAAAGTCCGGTTGCCTCTTGAAAAAGCACCTTTGGGACAACCATAACCTGGACTACTGAGAAACTCCATAGACATCAACTTTTAGCCTTTTTTCTCTTAATCTGCAAAAATAATTATGTGTTGTCAAGTTTCTGTCAGTACTTAGTGAACACATCAACATTCTCCATGAGCAATAATGCTATACTTGGATAAAAATTTGCTGCCTTAGGCTTCCTTAGAAAGCATAAAACACAATCTTAGTTCTGGCAAAACGTCCTTTATTTCTACGGCTGTGAATTACGTTCATTCTCAGCCTGCAAGGCTTCACAAACAGTCTTTCAGGGGAATTTTTATAAACACCCACCTTATCACACTTAAAATGCTGCCAGAGAATTAATTGCCAAACCCAGGGCAAGGCCAAACTCGACAGAGTCAAACATACCTTTTCAAAGCTTGAATTGACCAAATGAACTAATTGCTTCCTGCAAAAGCTCACATCCCGTTCGCTCCTCTTTTATGTCCTATGGGAGGGCCCAATCATCTCCAAGGTGTGGCCTTACTCCTGAGTTGACTCTGCTTTTTCAATTGTTCTTGTGTTCTGGTAGCCCTGCACATGAGCAGGCTGAGAACCGGTTCCAGAAACTCCCCTGCCTCACTGCTGTCTGAGTCTGAAGGCAGCTGATGATTGCCAGCCTGCTCTTGCCCCATCCCTGCTTCCAATGCAGAGCCCTTGTCCGAGCCCTCCTTAGCCTCTACTCAGAATTTACAAACAATTTAATGATAATAGATGGCCAGTTTGAATGCTCTTTCTTTTATCCACAGAGAACAGCTAGACTGTGTCATTCTACTCAGACTTTAACTACATATGTGAACCAGGGGTGGGATACAACAGGGTTAACTACTGGTTCGGGATTTATGAGCTTCCCTGCAGGCTGCGAGCTGCGCGCCTGTAAATCGTCATCAGCAGCTGCCTGCAGAGAAGCAGCCTTTGAAACAGCCCTCTTTTCTTGCTTTTTTAACTGTAGCTGTGCCTCGTTCGGCAGCTGAAGTTGACAAATCAGGAAATAAAGATCAGGTAAGAGCCCAGGTGGGTGGGTGAACAAAAACATCAGCAGACATAGAACCAGTTCTATGTTTGCTGCTCTTCAGAGCTACCGGTTCTACAGAGGTGGACAGAACCAGTAGAAACCCACCTCTGATGTGAACTTTAGAATGACTGAACATTGCTTATGAAGAATATTTGCAACACAGACCGCTGCATGACATGAATGATGAACATTTCACATATAATCTGAAAAGGATCATTAAAACCATTGATGTGTGGGTTCTTTGCAAACATGATACACCTTTTATAATGTAAAGTATCCCTCATCTTTTTTTTTAATTTTATTGGTTTTTAAAAACAAACATAAACAAACAAAACATAAAAACATGAAGCTATCTTCCATAGGTGTACATACAGTGTGCCGGTTGGTTTACAAATTGTTTTGTGCTTCCATTACAATTACATTACATATAATCTCATATTGTCAATCAAAAATTAAATACCTTAGTATCATTATTAATCAATCATTTGCCTATACTTTTATTCATTCATGTTTTACAAGATAACCATAATTTACTTAATTTATTTTATAACAGTTCATATTATCATCCCAAATCTATCCTAAAATCATTTTGTAGTTATAATAAGAAAGAAGTACATCTTTATATATTTATTATTTTCTAAAAATCTACATATTTCATTACTGTACTTTGTTGTCTAACCATTGATAGAAAAGATCCCAAATTTTATAAAATTGTTTATCCTCTTGTTCTCTAATTTCAAATGTCAATCTACTCATTTCAGCACATTCCAATATTTTCTTAATGATTTCCTCCTGTGATGGTATTTTCTCATTTTTCCAGTTTTTAGCAAATACAATCCTAGCCGCTGTTAATACATTTACAATCAGGTATTTCAAGTCTTTACTATATATTTCAGGTAAAATTCCCAATAAAAATATCTCTGGTTTCAAGTCTATATGTTTTTTCATCATTTTTTCCAACCACATGTGGATTTTAGTCCAATATTTTTTAGCATCCGCACAAGTCCACCACATATGGTAATATGAGCCAGGTGTCTGATGACATTTCCAACATTTTTCAGATTTATTCTTGAACATTCTTGCTATTCTTGTCGGGGAAAATGCCACCTGTAAAACATCTTATACAAATTTTCTTTATATGCTGTTGACATTGCCATTTTATAATTTTGAGACCACAATTTTTGCCATTTCTCTAAATCGATCCTATATCCAAAATTCTTCCCCCAAGCAATCATAGTTTCTTTAACTTGTTCTTCTAATTTAATTTCTAATAGATATCCATACAATTTTTAATCACCTTTTCATCAGTACCTGTCAAAATCTTATCTAAGTCAGTCAGTTTATCATAGAAACCTTCTGTTTTAGAATCTTTATCATACCTTGAATGTATTTGCGCATATGAAAACCAATTCATCTTTATACCTTGTTCCTCTAGTTTTTGCATAGATTTAAGTTCACCCTTTTCATTCAGTATTTCACCATATCTAATTGTTTGTTCCTTTTTGTATATTATAGGATACAAGAATGCTTCAATAGTCGATAACCAGACTGGAATTTTCAAATAACATTGTCTTTTAATCTTCTCCCAGTTTAACCACAGAGACTTCCGTATATAATGTCTTCTAAAATACCCCTGTGTTTTAGTTCCTTTGTACCATAAAAAAGCATGCCACCCCAACAACAAATCATGTCCTTCTAATGTCAACAATCCATCCCTCATCTTTTTTAAGGGGTAAAGCAAGAAAGCTTGTGAACAGAACCTTCAGAAATCTTTCCAGTAAAACATAGATCAACAAACTGTGGCTTAATGAACTATTGAACCTGGTATATATACATGCCTTAGAAAAATATGAAATTATTCTTCTATAGATACCTCAATTTTTCCCAGTCAGAATTTTCATGCCTTATTCATATGTTCAATGTATACAATGAATGAATATTATGATAATGCCCTTCCCTTAAGAAACAGTGAAATACTTCTTACTGTACTATGAAAATTTTCTCCAGCCTTCTCTAATGTGAAACATCCAGGTAGTTAGACTCAGGATGATATAAACCATATCATATAATTTATAATACTGTATATCTGCTTTAAGGACATGAAAAGGCTTTCTTACTTGTTTTTGCTGGCCAGAACTGGTAGGATGGTCATCCTTTGGATCCTTTCTGTTAATCAATATCATATCAGGGGATCAAAAGTCATGACTTCTACATCATCCCCCATATCCTGTGGAACAACATCTTAAACATCTGATCATTCCCTCCAGCATTTGGGTCAAGACAATTAGGTAAGCCTTGTTGTTAGCTTGCTTAGTTGCAGTTTCCTTACTGATTGTAAAATTACTTCTAGAACTCTGGCACCTGTTAAATTGATCTCTAGTCTCTAGATGGTATTTTTTATTTGTTATGTTGTTGGTGAAATTTTTTTTGTCTGCTACCCAAAATTCTGAGGTGACCAGCCATACAAATTGTTTAAACAAAGAAACAATCAACCCCATGTCCAGTAAATTTGATTAGGGAAGCCCACTGCATTTAAAAAAAAAGAACTATAAAAAGAAAGTGAGTATGCTAATACATGGGGAGGGGAAAATTTTCAAAACATTAAAAAAAAAAAAACCCTGAGGTTGAAATGTAATGACTTGTTAGGAACTGGGCCATGCATGTGAATGGAGCTTCATCTGCTCATGCATAGGTTTAGGTAGCATGTGAAAATTGTTTTCCAGGAAACCGGTCCCTGATGCCATTTGGGGACCTCTGAGTTAAAGGATCCCTAATTCTAATTCTTAAAACTCCTTGCCAACATTGGAAGAAACCTTAACATATCAGATTGATAAGAAGCATTAAAAACTGCTTTATAAAATTCAATATTACTAACATCACAGTACATTTTCTCCCACGTCTATTCCACCCCCTTTTTTTTCTCTTTCTCTGGCTGCTCATGTCTGCTGGGAAATCTAAATGAAATGTAACATGCAAAATGACTGATATCTATTAACACTCTTTCACAAACCTTCCACTTGAAAAGATACACACACACACACACACACAGAGAGAGAGAGAGAGAGAGAGAGAGAGAGAGAGAGAATCAGGGGACAGTGGGCAGAGGGAGACTAGAGGACAGTATGTTTTTTGAATCTGACTCAACTGAAGCACTGCCAAATGTAGGCCATTCCATTAAAAGGATTGAGTGAATAAATGAGAATAACATCCTTGGGGACTTTCTGGATCAGTTTACGCTAAAAATGTTCAGCCTCACAAAGGGTCAAAGTCACAAGGTAAATGAAAATGGCTGGGAGGGGACTTTGAGGGCAGAAACACTGTAACTGTAGAAGACTTGAAAGAATTTAAAAAGAGAGAGAGAAAGAAGGGAGAAAAAAACACCAAGTAGACAGGAGATGGCAGGAAGTGACTTAAAGGTAAAGACAGTTTGAAAGGATAATCTAAAGAATTCCTTCTATGTTGTTAATATTTCTTTATCTTTCAAAATAATTCTCAGCCAGGGCAAAATTGGTTAACCCTGATTTATAATAAAGTTATAAATCAGCAGTTTTTCCAAAAAAAAATTCTTGTAATCCAAATTAATCAGATTTGTTTACTTAAATTCTAGACATCTAATGTCTAGAATTCCTGTATTGAAGAGCAGAAGACTGTTGTTATACCGTAGATAGGTCATTCTTCAGAGCTGGTGGCAACAATAGGAATTTTGAAAGGACTTCATGTGTCCTTGTTCCAAAGTGAATGCTGTGAAGGGATCTCATTTGTTCAGTAAATGGCAACCAAGATGGTTGTAACCAGACACAAATATCACATCAGTTGCCCAGAAAGCCAACTGGTGACATTACTCCCCGCTACCTCTTCATTTCTTGTCCCATCAGCATCTTCTCCACAATCTCTTAGATTATTTTCTTTTTCCTGGATCTTTGGCCGCATTTCTGAACAAAGCTCTAGGCTGCAGCTACCTTCTATTTTTATTTTCCCAGGATGCCTATGAGTCGTATCTATGGCCGAACTGCATTTTTGGTAGTAAATGGGATCCTAGAACCTAAGCATTTATATTGCAGCCAGCCAGTTTTCCAGATATTTTTTCTAATAGGGACAGAGATTTAACAATTGTTTTTCGTGAACAAGTAACTTTGAGTGCCCCAAATTTCATAAAGCTCAGTATAACATATCAGTCTCCTGATATGTTTAGCATGAACATAAAAAATAATCAGTATCCTTGGCCTTTATTTATGTATTTATTTTGCATTTTAAAATAGTACAAATGTAATGTACTGAGTGATATACCTGCATATGAAATAAATCTGTTCTAAGGAAAGATTTTGAGATAGGACCATGACAATTAGGCTGAGAAGGCCTTTTCAAGAATCTTTTTCAATGCTTCAAAAAGAGATACCTTGCTTATGCCAATGAAATGTTTCAATTATATAATAAAACAGTACTCACTAAATTAGGAGCAATGTGCAAATAATAGTAATAATTATAACAGAAAAAAACATAATCTCTTTTAGTTGACAACATGGAGTTACTCTCAGGAATGGGATTTCTTTCACTTTAGTTTCCTGTATAAAGAAGTTCAAACTATTCTCACAATATTACTAAGGAAGCTCAATTTATTGTAACAAAAAAATACACATAGAAAAGTAATAAAACCATTCCCCAGATTGTACAAGCATACAAGAAGCCTGACTATACTGTAGATAAAAGAATCCATAATAGTAAAAGAAAAACCTGCAAGCTTGGTCTACCCTAATCTAAGGGTTTTACCAGGGGTTCAGGTGAAAGTAGGATATTTGTATTTCTGTGTAAGAAATATAATAATTTTTATAGTAATCTGATTAAAAATTACAATTGAAAATATAAGAACTAATATAAACTAAAAATATAAAAGAATAAAAATATGAAAAGTGTAGAAAGGAGGAAAAATTAGAAAGGAAACAAAAAAGGAATATAACAAAAAATACATAAAAAATAGCTTTCCCCTTCATAACAAGGGTAAACAATTTTACGAACATTGCCTTCTCTTAAAATACAACAAATAATTCTTCCCATATCCCATTTCTTATCTCTGAATAAATCCTTAAAGTGTTTTGGTCTTGATCAACAAAAGTCCATTAAGGGTCATTAAAAGTAAGAATATATCTATTTTAAATATGATCAAATAAGCCTATTTTTGTATTCCTATTTTTTACTTTTAACAATCTTGATCTCTAGTCACTTCAAATAATGTCCTAGAATGTGATTTCTAATCATCCTTTTGCTGTTTATTGTAAAAGAATTATTTTAAGTCCTTACATTTGTATTAAAGACTTCTTTCACTAAGAATTGAAAGAAACTCACCACCTGGTGTTAAGGTTCCCAAAAGCTAAAAAGCATGATTAGAAAACACAGTATGCAAATTCAGAGTACCTTTGAAGGTGCTGACTATGGTTTAAGCAAGATGGCTGTTTCCTTATCTCCCAGCACTCTAAACTCACTCCTCCACAGTTGTCTTGCAGTCTCCTAATGTGAAGCAATTGTGTTTAGCACTCGTGGGTGATCGAAGTCCTCTCCTTGTTCTAATTATGGGGAAAACATTTGCCTATCTATTCCACAATTTAACTGTTAAATGTAGCTTTTTGTTCCTATATCATTTGGAATCACCAAGTCTATAAATAAAACTTGCTTTTGTTCAACTATTATATGTTTGGAATGTTGCATTGTAAATGTGTTGTATATAGACATTTGCATACTCGTAATACTACGTTCCGATTGGACAATCACTACCGCCTAGCGATTGGTGGTTAACAACATATTATGATTGGCCACCTAAACGGCGGGAGGTTTAAAATGATGCCATTGGTTGCGAGCCGCGAGCAGCCGCTATAAAAGAGGCTGCCGCGGCTCGAGTTTAGTTGAAGTTACTGACAGTTAAATAAAGAGCTGAACTCAACTCTGGTCTCGAGTCTATCTTGTTCTGGCGATAGAACAAAATGTGACCAACCATAAGAATAATACAGTTGGAGAAGTAGTAAAAATGAATAGGTTAAAATATGTATGGGATTTCTGAATAATCCAAATAATATCCCAATAATCCATTTCCAAAACTCATAAAATTTCAGCTCAGAGCTTATCAGATTGAACTGTGGTTAATTTTTTTTTTAAAAAGTGTGGATAATTGATGTGGCAATACCAGAAGACAAAGAATTAAACATCACAAAATATCAAGTTCTGAAAAGTGAAATTGAAAGATTATGGCATAAACCAGCTGTGACTGTCCCAGAGGTTATCCGCATATTGGGTCCAAAAGTCTGAATGGTGTTTAGAAAAATCTGTACATTGGCAATGTTTTTATCTGTCAATTATAAAAGATCAGACTCCTTGGTACAGCACAAATACAACACCAATATATTATAACATTCTAAGTTCTTGGGAAGAACTTGTCGCATATCAAGGCCAACACCAGCTAAAGAACTGCAGTTGTGATTTCATATTTTTATATACTGTACAGTATATAATAATACATTAAACCTTTATGCCATCTGACTCTCAAGTACTCAGGAAGCAAAGGAGAAGGCCAGATGTCTATGGGCAGCCAAATATTCAACTATAGTTTTGGATCTGGATGAAAGTTGATCAATAAGGATATTTAGCACATGTGTGATGCATATTTCTCCTGGATAGAGGAAGTTTCACCAAAGAAGGTGACAGCAATTCTATACTAGTCTCTTTATCAGGAAAAAGATCCAGCATGACGGATAATTCATAATACATATGGTGGCAAGTGTAAGGCTGATGGAGTTATAACATTATTGAAGTACTGTAGAAATAAAAAACTCAAGTAAGATCTCATTCTTATCTCAGAGAAAAAAAATGTCAAAGAAGAACCAGGAAGGAAACAATAAACAATCCAAGTCATTTGTCAGATGCTTTGCTTTTGTTTGTAGCTGTGAGAGATTGTCTTACAAAGAAAAGCAATTTTAAAATGTCATGATGCTTTGTAACATACAGATAATACTATCCTAGAATGTGATAGAGTTCATTCATTCCTGTTGGGTAGGCAGAACTCCTCTCCAACGCTTGAATCATCTGAACAAGATAGAGATATATTTTGGATAGATAGTTCAGCTGCTCAGGTTTGCATCTTTGTTGAAGAACATGTCATTGTTTACTTCAGCTGCTTCAGAGTGTAGTGTGGCTTTTATCTAGGCTTTATAGAAGGTTTTTATTTGCTTTCCTTTTGAAGAAAGAAATAATGGATGACACAACAGAATATCAGTACCAGCACTTCTGCATTTCCGCCCTTCTGTGAGAGTGGAATGAAAGAATGAATGAGCGAATACAGAGAGAGAGAGAGGGGGAGAGGGAGGGAGGGAGAGGGAGAATATTGTATACTGTGTTGTCACAGGAGAGGTGCCATAGTTAGGGTTTCTATTGTGATCTCAGGGTCAAAATCACATGGATAAGTCCAGTATGTTCAATTTGCCGTGCTCCATCATTATACACTTTCCTTAATTTCCAAAATAAAGGTCTAGCTCATGTCCTGGATATACTAGGGGACATTAAGAGCTGCTTCCTACTGTATATCACTGGCTGAAGGCTCAAATTTCCTCATGTCTATGGCATGTTGCAGAGATGTGGATCCAGGATTTCTGCATGGTGTACTATAAATCAATAATAATGCCATTCAAAAAATGTCTTACTAGAATTCAACATAACACAAACACAAGCAACAGAACATAATGAAACCAGAGTCTTGGATTTTAAAAGAGCTGATTTCAATAAACTCAGAGAGAACTTGAGAAAGATTTCATGGATGAAAATCCTGAAGGGGAAAACAACTCAAGAATCTTGGGAAACTCTAAAAAGTATGATCATAGAAGCCCAGACCAGCACAATACCACTGAGAAAGAAAAACAAGAAATCTAAGAAGAAACCAGCATGGCTGCACAAAGATCTCTGGCAAATTGAAACAAAAAAAGGATAAGTACAAAAAATGGAAAGAAGGACATACAACTAAGGCAGAATATCAGCAGATAGCCAGAATCTGCAAAGATGAAGTCAGGATAGCAAAGGCTCAGAACGAACAAAGACTTGCAACAAAAGTCAAAGATAATAAAAAAGGTTTCTTCCAACATATAAATAACATATAAATAACAAGAAAAAAATCAAGGAAACAGTCGGTCAACTAAAGAGAGAAAATGTCAAGGAAGTAACAGGCAACAGAGAGAAAGCAGAACTGCTTAACTCATTCTTTGCATCTGTCTTCACGCAAAAAGAAACTATAGCTCAACCCACCAAAAACATAACTGTAAAAGACAGACCAGAAATAAAAGTTAAAATAAGCAAAAAAATAGTAAGAGAACACTTATCTGATCTTGATGAAAACAAGTCACCGGGGCCTGATGGATTACATCCCCAAGTTTTAAAGGAGCTGGCAGAGGTCATCTCAGAACCACTGCACCATATCTTTCAAAAATCCTGGAGCACCAGGGAACTACCAGAGGGCTGGAAAAGAGCTGATGTGGTTCCCATCTTCAAAAAAGGAAAAAAGACAGACCCAGGAAACTATACACCAATTAGCCTAACATCAACACCTGGGAAGATACTGGAAAAGATAATAAAAAAACAGATCTGCCAACATCTAGAAACAAGCAAAGTAATAACTAGCAGTCAGCACGGGTTTGTTAAGAACAGATCATGCCAAACCAATCTTATTTCATTCTTCAACACAGTGACTAAATTAGTAGACCAGCAAAATACTGTGGACATAATATATTTAGATTTCAGCAAGGCATTCAACAAAGTAGACCACAACCTACTTCTTAGTAAGCTAGAAAAAAGTGGAATAGATAGCACCACCACTAGATGGACTCGCAACTGGCTGACAAACCGTACTCAACAAGTAGTCCTTAATGGGTCTAAGTCTACATGGAGGGAAGTAAGCAATGGGGTGCCACAAGGTTCTGTCTTAGGCCCAGTACTCTTCAATATCTTCATCAATGACTTAGATGAGGGAATAGAAGGGGAACTTACCAAATTTGCAGATGATACTAAGCTGGCAGGAATAGCTAACACCCAAGAAGATAGGCTCAAGATCCAGACAGACTAGAACACTGGGCTGTATCTAACAAAATGAAATGCAATATAGAGAAAAGTAAAGTCCTACACTTAGGCAAGAAAAACCAAAAGTACACATATAGGCTGGCTGAAACCAGGCTCAATAGCAATAACTGTGAGAGGGATCTTGGAGTCTTAGTGGACAACCTGCTAGATATGAGCCAGCAGTGTGCAGCAGCAGCCCAAAAAGCTAATGCAATCCTAAATTGTATTAACAGAGGGATACAATCAAGATCAAGGGAGGTACTAATACCGCTCTATAAAGCCTTAGTAACACCACACCGAGAGTACTGCATCTAGTTTTCTTCACCACATTATAAAAAAGATGTTGAGACTCTAGAAAAAGTAGAGAGAAGAGCAACCAGGATGATTAGGGGACTGGAGGCTAAAACATACAATGAATGGTTGCAGGAACTGGGCATGGCTAGTCTAGTAAAGAGAAGAACCAGGGGAGATATGATAGCGATCTTCCAATATTTGAGGGGCTGCCACAGAGAGGAAGGGGACAAGCTTTTTTCTAAAGCGCCTGTAGGCGACACAAGGAAACTGAACAAGGAGAGATTTAACCTGGAAGTAAGGAGAAACAAAGAAACAAGCAATGATGACTAGAGTTCTTTTCAAAAACTTTGCATGTTTAAATAAAACTTTATGATTAAACCAAGTGAAATTCCCTAATTTGGGATGTTATGAAAGGGCACTAAATTTTTTAATTGCCAAAATATTATTGGCAATATATTGAGAATAAGAACAATCAATATTGATATATTATTATGATTGCAGATCTTAATATCAACGTAGCAGTGAAAGGAAGCAAGTACTGTATCTGCTGCTTTCTTTTAGGCAGCAAAAGGTCTGCCTTTCATGAGAAGGTTCTCTGTACATTTCTAAATTTCTCCAAGAATGTTGCACATGTTAAAAACATATCAGGGTGATGCAATAGTTAAGATATTGGATCCAAGAATGGAATTCAATAGTTTATTAGATAACTAATTATTACCCTCACCCTAATCTCTCTTATAAGTTTGCAATAAGGTTCAAAGGAGGAGGCACCGATGTAAGTGAAGTCTTGAAGTGTCTTTCCATTTTGTTTTTACTTACTTCTTCGTTTTATTTTATTTACTACTAAATAAAAGGAAAAGAAAAACTATTAAGAAAGATATAAAAGAAGGGGAAAAAAATCCCCCCAAATTATACCACCACAAATTGGATTGATATGTACAAAGACTCATTTTTGGAACAACAAATGAAGCTCTGTCCATATGGAATCCTATTGATCAGTCTTTTTATTTCATTGATAAAGGGCTTAATTCAAAGTCTGCAGGGGAATGCATTTCTACAATCCAAGATTTTAAACCCAGAATGGAAGCTTCTATCCAGCAATGCAGAATGTTTGGAATTTTTTTTACTACACTCCATGCTCAATAGAACCAGAGCTCTTCACAAACTGACAGATTCCACTTTTTTATTTCAATATCACATTAATACTTTTAAACTTTATTTCTCTTCTCAAAATAATATACGATCAGATTTATTTACTGTATGGCCTATACAGTCAATGGAAGGATAGGGTACCAAAGTTCAGTCACAAATTGACTTCTGTGGACCTTACATCATACTTAACTGGTTAGTAGAGGGGGCGTGCATAAGTGCACTAACATGCCTATCGTCCCTGTCATTGTATTTTTATTCTTTTATTCTTGTACTTGTTTTTGCTTGACAAATTCTAATAAATACATACATAATCAAATAAATAAATAAATAAAGTTAACAATTAAGCTTCATCCAGGTTCTTACATTTATGACCATAACTTTCTTAGGTGCCTTTATAAGTAACTCTCATATAACTGCTCAAAGCTTCCTCAAACAGGAAACCATTGCATAGTTATTAAAAGAGTAGATATTAGATCGTGGGAAAATAAAGAAATTTGAAGCTGTGCCAGATGGTGTTGGCGCTTAAGAAGCTTAGTGAGAAGTAATAAGCGGAAAATACATCAAACAATCAAAGTGAATCACATCAATTAATACTCCTGTAATATTGGTTGACAATTTATTGACCATCCATTTTCTCATGAACTATAATATATAATAGTTAAGACAGGATAGCCAAAACAGAGTTAACTAGGTTGAGAAACCTGGCATCCATAATATTAATTTGTAAGCACAGCAATATGTATACCTGTAATAGAAGGATAAAACAGGGCTTTATTTATTTTTACAACGGGCACCATATGTTTTGAATGCCAAGCGAAGTTAAACAAGGAAGAGATAAGAGAAATCAACTGAAAATATTGCATGAGTCAGCACAAACATGCTTTGAAGTAGTCCTTTCTGGTCTCATGTCCTAAAAGGATTTGTGTATGGAAGATTGATCCATTAGTTAATGTCTGGTAGTCCCAAAGGTGCTTTTTCAAGAGGCAACTAGACTTTCTGGCCAGTTCCAGAAAGACCAGTTGCCTCTTGAAAAAAAAGCCCTTTTGGGACCACCATGATCTGGATGACTGAGAATCTCCATAGGCATTTAATGTTTCGTATTTTCATAAACTCCTATCTTCCTTGTCCTATCTTTCCTGAATGATCCAGCTCATTTGCTAACCTTGGCAACTTATTTTTTACATTCTCTCCTTCCAGGCTTTTTTCCTCTTTTTTTTTTTTTTTTTGATAGCCTATCACCATTAACTTAAAGAAGTCTGGAATCCTCTTGAAATTTGGTTTGAGGCTCAGCAAACTGATGGAGGCTTTCGTCTTTCAGTGAACACAACTTTAGTACTCAGAGTGTGAATATGTCGTGCATTTTGCTGAATTCTCTTTTGCTCAGAATACGATGCAAAAGCTGAAGATTATTACATTTCTTATCTGTGATTCAATAGAAAAGAGAAAATGCAGCCATGTTTAACCAGCACCAAACACTTTTTTTCTGGGTGATGTGTTCATTGTCTTGGTAATATTTCATTCCAAATCACAACTTAGACAATATTATTGATTCATATCATGCCCTCGTGGTTCTGCATTCTTGTGTAACATAATATCCATAATAGCTGCCAGTTTTCTTTATGGACAATAAATAAAGCAAAATAACTCTTTTATAGGCTTTAGGCTGCATATCATATGAGTGAGATGTAATGGATGAATCTCTTGCCCAAACCCATTTTCTAGATAATTTCAACATTATGTATATCACAACTGAAATTAGGCAAACAAGTAAATACTGAGGCCAATGTTGGTGTCCTCAAATATCCTGAAGAAATATGGAAGAGAAATACATTATATTAATCTCTTAGGATTTTGTCCATTTATATTGTCAGTTGCTCAGTGTGGCATAATTATCCCCAGATAAAGGAAACATTACAATCATTCTTTCATTAACTTTCATATACAGGGTTTATTTCTCCAAATTGACCTTATATTATATATACAGTAGATAATAAATACAAGAACTGTTATATCTTGGAGGATGGGCGTAATAACGGAGACGAGACATCAGATAGTAACTTCAACTCTTTATTAGTGACTTCAGAACAGACCAATGAGCCTGGCAGCAGCAGCTCCTTTTATAGAGCTGGCTGCTGTCAAAGCGTCCAATGACAATGATTTAAGCTTGCCGCGCTTGGAGCGTCCAATCGCGGCAGCCCGCTAACTAGCCAATCGGATCGACCTGGAGCAACCAATCACGACCCGCTGTTTACGGACCAATCAGGTATGCAGGATTACGAGCCTGCTGTTGACGGGCCAATCAGGTTTGCAGGATTACGAGCCTGCTAGTTCGGAACAAGAACCTTGCTTGGAAAGTTACCTGATCTCTTAACTGTTTTACATAGTAACTGAACAATGGTTTTTCATATTTAATATTGTACTGTCACAGTTCATATGTTGCATAAATCATGGGCCAAGCTTCTTGATCAGCATGAAAAAAAAGATTTTTTTTTCTAGATAATTGGAGACTTTATGTTTGTGCGCATATATATTTATGTCTGTGTGGGTGTGCTCTCTCTCTTACTCATTCTCTGTATCTTACACATATTTTAATATTGTTTAAAATTGTTTAAAATCTACTCCTTATTTTCTGACTTCGATTTTCACATTAGCATCATTTGCACCAAGCCTTCTGTCTTTATATACTTGAAAGGCTATCACAAAAATCTCTTTAATGAATATTTAAAGGAGGAAGGAAAATCCTTTGGGGGCAGTTCAATCCATCAATTCATCCATTAATCAATCAATCAGAATAGAGCTGGAAGGAACTTTTGAGGTGTTCTGGTGAATCTAGTCCACCCCTTGCTCAAGCAGGAGAGCCTATAGCATTTCGGATAGGTTGCTGTCTAGTCTTTTCTTAAAAACCTCCATTGATGAAGCATCTACAACTTCTGAAGGCAAGCTTAATTGTTCTCTCTGTTGGAAAGTTCTCATTGTTAGTTCATTAATTCTTTGATTTATCTGCAAACCAAATATCCTTCCAGATAATTTTTTTAAAAAAAGTGTATATTTTGAAGATTTTGTTTCCAGACTAATTACAACTTTTCTTTTTTTCTAAACAGAGTTAACTTTTGCACTATGGCAAACACCATCTGCTTAATGAATGTAATGATTCAGTCAAGTTTTGCACTGTTGCAGAATAATAGGAATAAGGTAAATTAACATAACGTGTTTATGGTAGTGGTGATGATTCCCAGTATCATCATTAATTAAAGATGACTGAGCATTTATTCTGTAGCAATTCCCAATCAGTGATTCTCCATTGTCTTTCTGCCCTTAGTTTTTTTTTTTTTTTTTTAATAGGGCTGAATGATCAAGGCTGTGTAATATTAGAAGGGGAATGGAATGTTTATAACTGTGGGAGTTTAATTCATGGAAAAATGCCAAGTGTCTTTGAAAACAATGTATGAGATATGTGTCACATACAATTCACCATTTTAATAATTCCAACTGGAACTATAACACCATCCAGATTTCTTTCGATGCATACTCTAAAAAGAAATTGCTTTAAAAATATAGCTTAGGATTTGTTCATACAACTAAATTTTCAAACTTTTGAGCAGAGAAAGTAGGTAGCATGGTTCCAGACAGGGATGCCTGCAAAGGAAGATAGCTGCTGAATCAGTGGGGATGTAAAGAGCCCCTGGAAATGCCTTGAATGTCCACAATGTGCTTTATGTGGTTTCTCAGTTTGAAAAAAAATCTTTCCACACTAAGCTGCTAAAAGTGCAGACCAAATTAACATACACAACCAGCAGCTCTATATTCAAAGTCATTGAACTCCAGAATTTCATAAAGATCCCTACATTCATACATTTAATTGGACACATACAACAAACTCCTTTCGATGGGATATATGAATCAATATTTAAATAACTGAATACGTTATTTAAAAGCTGGTAGTGAGTCATAGAGTAATGAATGAATCTGATATTCCAGGCCAGGATAAAATATATGGATAGGATCTACCATGTGTTCAGCAGCTGCTCTTTTCGATTCAAACAGGAGATGAGAAGAATTACGTATTAGGTAGTTCTACCTACAAATATTTCCTGATGCTTTTTGTAATGTATTTGCACCTGATTTGGCAGTAAAGTTAAAATATATCTTGAATAATGGATAATCTATAAGGAAAAATCACTTTTTATGGCTATACTAGCTCTATATCTGTGCTTTGCTATGAAACTATGTGAACGGGCTTAGTTTTGGGGGAGGAAAATAAGGGGGAAAATGTGCCTCTGCCTACCAGCATCCATCGGTATTCATCTGGCTAGCATCATGTCAGTGTTTGAGAGAGTTGAGGGCTGTTTGGAAACTGAAATAGCATTTGCTGTGTGAGCAAGAGGGAGACCACAAGGAGCCTACACTGGCTTAGCTCAAGTGTTCTGTATTAAAGATGCTTGGTGCTGTGAAACTAAAACTGAATCTGAAACTCCTCTCCTTTCTTGGGTTTTGCATTTAGAGCATATTTCTTTTCAGGTGGGGAGGGGGAGTAGAACTCCTTAGAATCAGAGCATGTTAATAATAATATATGAAATACTAATGCTCTGATGGTCATTTTGAAAAACACTTCCTTAGTGAGCACCTAGAAATATATATATATAGTGTTCAGGGTCATCACAAAACCTGAAATTAAACAGCATAGAAAGTACTTTGAGGATCATGTTATTGTCTACTTTGAGGGCTGTTTTATGGTAGTTCTGTATTTGCTGAGGGAAAAATTCTATTAAGACTGAAGACAGAATAGGGGGACAGGCATGCCCCATTAAAAAGGTCAGGGAGTGAACCTGCCTGGACTCCAAGTGCTCTTCTCTGCTACAAGGTGGAGAATGGCTCTGTCTTAATTATACAGCCTTCCAATGCAAACAAGGGATGGGTAACTATATCCATTGATGAGAAATGTAGAAGCTGGAAGCGCAGCACCCAGACTAATTACTCAGAAATGACTGCTAGGGACTGGGCCAAGTATTATCTCATGTGGCTTCAGCATTTGCTGTAGTAGCATGACAGGGACAAGCTACAGTAATATGAGAATGAGGTAAAAGTTAGGAGGAATGAGGAGGCACGAAAGGTAGGTATGCACCTCTGCTATGGTGGGGTAAGCTAGCTCAAGCATCAAGCCATGAAATGGTTTGTATCAGTGTATGTTGCTTTTAATTCACCTGGCAAGGAAAAGATGCTAAAAAAAAAACAACCAGCAGGATAGTTAACTGGTCTATTCCAGATCTCATTTAGCCCCTCTCATTAATTTATTTCCTCCTTCCATCCTTAGTCTTGCCTCTGTGGTAGACCTAATATGTCATTTTAACATATTGCATTCAAATAAAGAATATTGTTTTACCCTTTTCTACTTAAAAATCATTCAGAAAAACTATTGGAGGTAGATGTCTATGGAGATTCTCAGTCATCCAGGTGACTGGACTTTCTGGTTTTTCTTTGAAGACATTTCGCTTCTCATCCAAGAAGCTTTTTCAGTTCTACTGGAGATTTCTTGGGTACTTCCAGATCAATTTGGGAATCTGGATGACTCAGTTTTCTTGGGACTGATGCCATGGTATTCATTGTAATCAAAGATAACACCTTCAGCCCCATACCAATCAAGCAATGTTTTTAGAATAAAAAACAGCTATTTCACAAAAATGCTGATGAGATTTTTTCATTCTCATGCAGGATGCTTTAGCAGAAACAAAATGCAATTTGGGTTGTGCTTACACACACACACACACACACACACACACACACACACCTCAAGTTCCAGCACTCAGTTATTAATTTTCAAATGATTGAAATTTCATGAAGTTGTCCTATGTTTAACATACTATATGGCTTGAAGTGGCCAAATTCCACATTCTGATTCCTCCTGTAAGTGAGTATGCTCTCAACAATGCCATCAGGCTTCTTTCTTCATTCCTGGGAATCCCTACTGACATCTTATCCGGTAGGTGGAAGGATTTTTGAAAAGCTTTAGTGTGAACAATCCGAGCTGGATGCAGCTCCCTATTCTCTGAGGAAACCAAACTGCAGTGGGGCGATGATGGCAGTGCCAGGGACCCCGCTGTCCTTTCCTTCCATTCCCATTGCCATCCCAAAGTACCCCCTGTTCTCCTCCTTCCTCCCACAGGCTAGGCATATCCTCCTTTAAGTATACAAGGCTGGAGGTTTCCATGTGTGCTTTCTCAAGTTGTACAGTTGATGCTATCAAAAATACAAATGGAAAAAAAAGACCTCAAGACTTCTCTGATGTTGAAGAAATCTGTGGCCATCTGTTTTTAAAGAAGCCTAATTGATAGATGTTAAATTTTGTTTTTATTTGATTTTACAGCCACCATTTTTAACAACAATTAGGTTTACCTGGTTCCTCCTATCCTTGCAGAGGTCTCAAACACAATTTACCTGGGGGCCACTGGAGGCAGTGTCTGGGTGAGGCTGGGCTGCATAATATTATACTTTATATTATACTTTATATTTATATTATACACTAATATTATACTTTCATATCACGGTGGGGGCCACAGGATATCGTCCTGCGGGCCGCAATTGGCCCACGGGCCGCGAGAATGAGACCTCTGCCTTATAGTGACTAATTAAAATAATGTTGGCATTATTGTGATGCACTTGCTCTCTGCTCCAGGCAGCCGCTCACTGATGCACAGTATAATATGCCTCTCCTACTAAAAAACTCTCTTGGCGGGTGTTATTGGGTTTGGCCCAAGACAATCGTGTTGGCTTTGAAAGCTCCTAATAGAGCCAGTCTAATGGAGGTACCAATAGTCCTCTCACTGTGATCTTGTGGTTATGAAGACTTATAAGGGAGGCCCTGTCAGAAGCATTTCTCTCCCTCCAGCCTCAGAGGACTGTTTTCCCCCCCACCCAGGAAAGGGGCTTTCTCCTAACTCATCCTTCACTGTGGAAAATTGTTCCCTTAAGGTTACAATTGATAGCAATAGCACTTAGACTTATTTACCACTTCACAGTGCTTTTACAGCCTTTCTAAGCAGTTTACAGAGTCAGCCTATTGCCCCCAGTAATCTGGGTCCTCATTTTACCCGCCTCGGAAGGATGGAAGAATGAGTTAACTTTGAGACTGGTGAGATTTGATCTGCCAAATTGCAGGCAGTCAGCAGTCAGCAGAATTAGTCTGGAGTACTGCATTCTAACCACTGCACCACCATGGCTCTTGATCCCATTGCTTTTCCTTTTCAGAAAAGGGTGTTAAGACATTTTCAAAGTGCTTTCAGTTATGTCAGGTTTTTTACACATTGGAGATACTTCTTGGCTACCTGTGTTTTGTATGGTTCCTGTTCTTGGTGTGCATCTCACTAATTCTGTTTTCAAGAAAGATGTTGTGCAGTATAATTGTTGGGGCTGGGAGACATGATAGTCCCCTAGGTTTGATAGAACACGGCACCTCAGCTTCTTGCATAACAGCACCATTTTATCACAACTGCTGGTATTTTCATGTTGTATAAGAAAATCTCTTGCTGTGCCAAGTAGGAGTCCTCCTGAACTGCTTGAAGTATTAATCTTCTGCCAAGCCCTTGTTTTGGCCAGAATATTATTCAGGCAGCATTCAAACTCCCTTACTGTCCTTTCTGGAATGTTTACAATCGAAGTATAAAATTACCTGTGTAGCACAGCCTAGCCATTGTCATTATTAGCTTACTCAATTATTCAACTTATCCTTCTGGAACATAGCCATTTCTAAATTCTGGTTTTAAACCCTTCCTTAAATAATAATGACAATAATAAGATAATTGATCACAACAACAGGGACAATTTCAATTGATGGCAACCCTCCTTTATAATGTCCACTGAATGAGAAATACAAGAGACTGGCTACCAATTCTCTATTTTAGCTGATGTTTTTCTCCCCATTTATGGTGATATTCTGGACAGCCTATCTGCTCTGTAGATGAAATGAATATGTTCCTAAAAAAAAACTTTTCAACATTAATTTTGAATCTTCTTTCAAGCTACGCATCTGTGATCATTAGCAGATTCCTTCTGCTCATAGAAAACATGGGCAACTGGAGAGCACATTGTCCTTCTATTTTTCAGCCCCCAAAGTTGAATGAGGTGTAGCAGGCCAGATCTTCAAGTCTTTTCAAAATACCAGAAGGGTGGGAACTGCTCACGTTTTGAGAGGGACCTCATTTTAGAGAAGGTGTGTCCAGCATCCATATCAGGGTTAGTTCCAGGTTTCAGCAACCTAGTAACTTAGGGCACCAAATTTTGGGAGGTGTCAAAATTGAAAAGACTTCCAAAATGTACAACACTAGTATAAAATCTGATAATCTTTCCTTGTTGCTTTACTTTAGAACTTTTTCTTTCTATGCTTTTCAAAAATACCCACAAAGACAGTTGACAGTTGGTAGTAAAAAGAACACTATCCAGATGTTTCAAGTTACTATGGACTTCAGGAAGCCGATAATATTATCTTGGTAAAACAAAAGTTTGATAGGAAGTGACTGAGCAAGTCATGTGACTATCATACTGGAAAAATGGTGACGGCATACTCCATGTCCTAATGCTCCAGCTCTGAGGGATAAATATAATTTCTCAGACCTGGTGCCACATAACAACAATAGGTGCTGATACAATGAAAATAATGTGATTCACAGTAAATAGGGTAAAAATGTCTGGAAAAAAAAACATGAGGCTAAAATTTGCAAACAAAAAGGTCAAAAACGTGAAGAAGAAAAAAAAGAAATAAGAAAGCGCCTCTTTGAAATTCTTAACGAAAGAGCCATATCAGAATAACTTTGCCCAAAGAGCTAGAAACAGCCCTGGTCCTCATAGGTGACATTGATAGATGATTAGGGGATTGGAGGCTAAAACATATAAAGAATGGTTGCTGGAATTGGATATGGCTAGTTTAATGAAAAGAAGGACTAGTAGTGACATGATACCAGTTTTCCAATATTTAAGGCTGTTACAAGGAAGATGGGGTCAATGTATTCTCCAGAGCACCTGAAGGCAGAACAAGAAGCAATGGATAGAAATTAATCAAGGAGAGAAGCAACCTAGAACCAAGCAGAAATTTCCTGACAGAACAATTGGAATGATTTGCCTCCAGAAGTTGTGAATGCTCCAACACAGGAAGTTTTTAAGAAGGGATTGGAGTTTCCGGTTTGTCGGCTTTGCGAGCGGTAGGGATTCGCGAAGCTGCGCGATCCCTGCCGCGCTAGCCGTTTTGGGGCTCCGATCCGGACGGGTGCGGAGCAAGGCTGCCCTGCAGGGGTAGCTGAAGGTAAGGGGGATCCGGAGGAAGGGTCTGGGGTGTTGCAGACCCCCTCCCTGGCCGGCAGAACCCCCTTTTACCAGGACGGTGCAGCGGCGGTCCGCAATGGCCGCCACAAAGAAGTCAGCAGCCGGGCAAGTATGCGCAGGAGGAAGAAGAGAAAGTTATTGAAAGTGAAAGTTCTTCTTGGTCGACCCAGGGCTTTGAGATTTATCTAATTTAATTCCTGGAAAAGATGGATTTTTGATGATTTTTTCCACAAGAGAAAAAAAAAAGCGGCTATTTTGAGGTGCTGAAAGGAAAGTTTACTCTCCCTCCTGACGGAATCAAGCCGGAAGGGAGAGGACAAAGAAAATATATAAATCTGGATCTTGTTGGAGGAGATGCCCTGAAGATTTGAGGACAGAAACATAATTTTAATAAGGCTTTAAAATATAGATTTGGACTTTCTTTTTATTTGTTTGATACCACCCCTGGAAGAGGAAGGGGGAATTTTGGCTTGCTTGGATTTATTGAGGATTGTGGATTTTGGGATTGTTTTACCTTTTTCTCGGAATATTTGGTTGGTGTAAGAAGAAAGAGGAATAAAGAAAAGAAAAGATTTATTTATAATGGCTTTCCCTTTTGAAGACCTGAGGGATGAATATGAGCAAACAAAAGCAGCCTGCAAAGATGGTATGGAAAAAGCTTTTCTATTTCTAGAAATGGCGCTGGTCAATTACCAACAGACAATGAAACAGATGGAAACAGAAGAACAATAACAAGGAAAAGACGAAGACGCCATCTTTATTGAATCCCAAAACTTATCTAAGGAAGAAGGAAGGAAGAGAGCAAGGAAAATGAAGGACTTAAGATCTAAAAAACATTTGAGAAAGAGAAAAATATGATGCAAAGTAAATATAATGATAGCAAACAAGAGAAAAAGGGAACACAACAGAGAAGGGATCCCAGCAAGGCAGAGGTTAGAAGAAGAAGGGGGTAGGAAGATTTGGTGGGGAAGAAAGAAAGAAAGGGAAAGGCGGAGAAAAGCCTCAAAGTTTTAAAACTGGATGGGAGAAGAGGAATTTTTTAGGGACAAAGGATGAAATATAAACTTCTGTAAGAAAGATTCTGCTAGGTACAGAAGATGGTATTGTAACATTTATATTTGAAATAGTAAATTAGAATGGTTTAAGATTTAATAAGAAATTAAAATGTTGAAGTCTTTAATAATGATTGATTTTTAAAATGTAATAAAATATTGAAGGAAAGGAGGATACAATGTATTTAAACATTTTTGGTGGATAGAATGTGCCAAGCAGAACCGAATTGGGTATTTGTTATGTTGAATGTTAATTTTACTAACTTAGGGGGAGGATAGAAAGGCATCATACTCTGATTAGTGATTTCAGGAGAAATTTTTTTTATTATAAGAAGAGATAGAGGGATAATGAATGGGCAAAAGATATAAATATAATGATTTAATTAAGATGGATTAAATAAGATAGAATTGTGAAGAGTGATATGTGCTGCCCATGCAAAGAGAGGTAACTGGGGCCAAGGTACTTTACTAAAAGATTTTTTTATGTTTGTGTTTGTTTGTGTTTTATGAGAATAATTTCTGTAGAAAGACAGGAAAAGATTTAAATATGTAATGATTTGTTTGTTGTTGAAATTTTTAATAAAACTTGTTTAAAAAAAAAAAAAAAGAAGGGATTGGACAACCATTTGTCTGAAATGGTATAAGGTTTCCTGCCTGAGAAGAGGGTTGGACTAGAAGACCTCCAAGGTCCCTTCCAACTGTGTTATTCTATTCTATTCTATTCTATTCTATTCTATTCTGTTCTGTTCTGTTCTGTTCTATTCTATTCTATTCTATTCTATTCTATTCTATTCTATTCTATTCTATTCTATTCTATTCTATTCTATTCTATTCTATTCTATTCTATTCTATTCTATTCTATTCTATTCTACTGTTTAATTGATAACAGATAACAGATAATCAGAGTTGGAAGGGACCTTGTATGTTATCTAGTCCAACCCCCTGCCCAAGCGGGAGATCCTACACCATTTCTAACAAATGGCAGTCCAATCTCTTCTTGAAGGTCTCAAGGGTTGGCGCTCCCACAACTTCCGAGGGCAAGCTGTTCCATTGGTTGATTGTTCTCACTGTCACAAAGTTTCTCCTTGTTTCCAGGTTAAATCTCTCCTTGTTCAATTTCCATCCATTATTCCTTGTCTGGCCTACAGGTGCTTTAGAAAATAGCTTGACCCCTTCCTCCCTGTGGCAGCCCCTCAAATATTGGAAGACTGCTATCATGTCTCCCCTGGTCCTTCTCTTTACTAGGCTAGCCAAGCCCAGTTCCTGTAACCTTTCGTTTTATGTTTTAGCCTCCAGTCCCCTAATCATCCTGGTTGCTCTTCTCTGTACTTTTTCTAGAGTCTCAACATCTTTTTTATAATGTGGTGAAGAAAACTGGATGCAGTACTCTCGGTGCGGTGTTACTAAGGCTTTATAGAGTGGTATTAGTACCTCCCTTGATCTTGATTGTATCCCTCTGTTAATACAATTTAGGATTGCATTAGCTTTTTTGGCTGCTGCTGCACACTGCTGGCTCATATTTAGCTGGTTGTCCACTAAGACTCCAAGATCCCTCTCACAGTTACTGCTATTGAGCCTGGTTTCACCCAGTCTATATGTGTACTTTTGGTTTTTCTTGCCTAAGTGTAGGACTTTACTTTTCTCTACATTGAATTTTATTTTGTTAGATATTGCCCAGTGTTCTAGTCTGTCAAGATCTATCTGGATCTTGAGCCTATCTTCTTGGGTGTTAGCTATTCCTGCCAGCTTAGTATCATCTGCAAATTTGGTAAGTTCCCCTTCTATTCCCTCATCTAAGTCGTTGATGAAGATATTGAAGAGTACTGGGCCTAAGACGGAACCTTGTGGCGCCCCACTGCTTACTTCTCTCCATGTGGACTTAGATCCATTTAGGACTACTCGTTGAGTACGGTTTGCCAGCCAGTTGCAAGTCGATCTGGTGATGGTGCTATCTATTCCACTTTTTTCTAGCTTACTAAGAAGTAGGTTGTGGTCTACTTTGTCGAATGCCTTGCTGAAATCTAAATATATTATGTCCACAGTATTTTGTTGGTCTACTAATTTAGTCACTGTGTTGAAGAATGAAATAAGATTGGTTTGGCATGATCTGTTCTTAACTTAATTGAAGGAACTCAGAGACTATCAATCCTCCCAGACTGAATTGGCCATGAAGATATCATGGAAAATAACACCAATTCCTTCCTTTCTTTCTTTCTCCCTCCCTCCCTCCCCACCTCCCTCCCTTCCATATGGCTGCCCATCTAGCAGCAGTAAGTCTATAGGTACATGGTTAAAACACAATTTAACAGTCCTATCCACAACATTCAAGGTTAAAACTTCTTGCTGGGAGGTTTAAAAAAAAAAAGGTGTAGGATGTATGTACAAATTATTGCATGTGAATAAAGGTGCATGTGTCTGAACCACTAAATGGGTGCATGCACTGTCTGTGTTGTTCTCGGGATCAAATGCTGCCCACCTACAAGGTAGAAAGGCCCTATACAATGCCCTCTCAGTGCATTGATTGTCCTTGGGGATAAATTGTTTCTTGCCATTCGTCCTTTTGAGGAAACCCATTGCCTTCCCAGAAACCCATTGCTCTGTCATATCTAGTACCATTGGGCAGATGGCAACATTTGATGCAAGACGTGCAATGGTGAGCAAAGATTTAATCATAAGTGACAGCTGACAGCTTATGGGACTTTGCCTCTTAAGCCTGCCAAAATCAGAACTATCAGGAGATGCCAGTAAGCCTTTAAACATTCTGATTTCTACATACATATTGAATTTCAGCCCTGAATCCTTAACTGCGTACATAAATCCCGTTTACTTTAATGGGGCTTAAATAGACCTAATTATCTCATCATGGTGCCAAATGTGATTCGTTAGAATATTTTCAGTCTATTTTCCGTTGGGTTTTGTTGTTGCAAAAAAGAAGGAGAGACTCTTTCAGCTTTAAGAGTTAATGTTTGAACATCTTTTTTATTTTTAAAAAATCAATCTATCTTCCTTCCTTCCTTCCTTCCTTCCTTCCTTCCTTCCTTCCTTCCTTCCTTCCTTCCTTCCTTCCTTCCTTTCTTTCTTTCTTTCTTTCTTTCTTTCTTTCTTTCTTTCTTTCTTTCTTTCTTTCTTTCTTTCTTTCTTTCTTTTTTTCTTTCTTTTTTTCTTTATTTATTTTCTCTCTCCATTCATATTCTTCCTTCACCCTTGGTGGCCATCTGACTTCTCAGACAAAGAAAGGGCTCCAATGTGCTGACCGGCCTCCTCCTCCTCCTCCTCCTCCTCCTCCTCCTCCTCCTCCTCCTCCTCCTCCTCCTCCTCCTCCTCCTCCTCCTCCTCCTCCTCTCTCTAATGCAAACCAGCAGCCCAAATTACCTGTGTGACCTTTCCCATGCGCGCAAGGAGAAATCTCTCCTGGAGTGAGATAAAGAAATTAGGGCTTCATTCTTCCGTGGTTTTACTCCTAGGAATGCTTCTTGGCTGGATGCTCAGAATAAACCAGTTATTGAAAATGGGAGCTGGGAAGCTGACAAGCATGGCTAAGCTCAGTAAGGAAATTTGATGAGGAAATAAGATGCTTTGTAGATCAGTGTATAGTGATTAGTCTTTTGAATGCTGGGATTATTATATAAGCAAAAAAGAGAGGGGGTACTTATTGTAACTGACAGCTTCCACTTATGCAGGTATTCTTCCAACTAATGAGAAGCATAATGGACTATTTGTTTATAAATCTTTCCCTTCACCCCCTCGCCTGCCCTTTCCTCAGGCCAATTAAGTGGGCTGGAAAGCGAGAGACAATAATATTTCTCCCTTCCCACCGCCCTCTGGCTGCCTCTCCCTGCCTGTCACAATCGTGGTAGTTGAAATCTGGACGAGTGAAGCAGCCAAGAAGGAAGAGGAAAGAGCTTCTTTATGGTGTGCCTGTGGCTGAGATCACACAACCTGAACAAGACGGATAGGGCTGCCTTTATAGTTCAGAAAGAAGGGGTGCAGACATCTTTGACAAACATCTTCTCTTTTCTTGGGGCTGTTAAGAAAAGCATAAACTCAATCACTTTGGATCTTTCTAAGCAAGGGGTAGTTTAAGGCCAGGTGGTTGGCTTTGACGACTATGCAAAATTAGTTCAGGGTTCTGTGTAATTTTTTATTTTGTCTCTGTATGCATGTGTGTTACTTATCTGGAAAATCTTTCACTCTCTGCCAATTTACCACTTAACGGCTTCTTTGAGAAGCAAATTTATTCCTCTTTTTTTTTAAAAAAAAAAAAACAGCTTAGAGAGGGAATGCTAATGGAAGCAAAAAATTTTTTTTCCACATCTCTTTTCTTGGACAATTTAATATTAAGGTTTCTGCCAGTTCTTATTGCACCTGCTATTGCCACCTTCTTCATTTCTTGCTGAAGCACACCAGTCACCCCAATTAATCAAGGCTCATTCCACAAACAGGAATTCAGCAGAGAGTATCTATAGAGAGAAATCATACAAGCATCAGTCTTGGCAATAGACATTTGGTCAGGAATAAAACAGCCTGTAAAGATTTCTTTCCTTCTATTTTTTTTTAATTCCGCCTTTTAATTTTTATAAATAACTCAAGGTGGCAAACATATCTAATACATCTCCCTCCTCTTATTTTCCTCACAATCATATGAGCTGCATTGAACTGAGAGAGAGAGACTAACTGGCCCAAAGTCATTCAGCTAGCTTTCATGCCTAAAGCAGGACTAGAACTCACAGTTTCTTGATTTCTAGCCTGGTGTCTTAATCACTAGACCAAACTGCTTCTTTATTTACAGCTAGTATTGATTAAATTATTACCTCAGATAAATTAGTTCAAGAGTATTCATTGTAAGATCTATATGACCCTGTTGTTCTTTATAATTAGCTTGGCCTCATTATTTTTGGCAGCTGGAGGATCAGATCTATAGCATGTCTATCTCTGGATATAAAAAGTACCCATCTCATCCGCTCATAAAATGAAAATGAACTGAGAGGACATCTTCTGAATGGCTGTCTTTTCCTTTTGAAAAATGTCACTGTGCCATAGTTTTTCCATGAATGAAAAATCAACCCGCGCATTTTCAAGATTTTAAAATCTTATGGCAATGGCATGGAATGGGTAACCATTTGGTTTTCTACCTTTGATGGAGAGTTCATACTTCATCCAATATTGTGATTATGGAAGAGAAAAAAAATGTCTTTATTTATATCGACAACAAAGATTACTGATAACCTCTTCTAAAAGTCTGACAAACATGAAAAATCCATCTTTTATTCTTTTATAACTAACTGTTCAAAGGCAAGTGGAATCCATCGTAGAAAACTCAAGAAGTTATTCAAGATGTGCTTCCAGAATGGCTTAAAAAGGATAGGATGAAAAGGAGACATATTCAACAACTATTCCCAAATCAATGTATTCACATTTACCTCGTGTGAGGATGTGTACAGCCTCTAGTCCCAACATTGTCTTCTCAAGCCCCTCCTAAAACTTGTTGCTTAATAGTAATTTTTAATGGGGCGAAAGGGAATGATCATTTCAATTGTAATTTAATTTTCCATTAAATAATCTTCAGTTTTGTCCAAGCCCAGTTAATTTCTTTCTTTGTCTCTACTCACCTGGAATATAATTCAAAGACCAACAATAGTGTTCCTGGTCTAACATGATACTTGGCCACTGGCCTTTGGTACAGTACAATATTGTTATTGATGCTGTACTCCTTCAAAGAGTCTCTACTTCATTAATTCCCACCAGAGTACTGCAAATACAAAGTATTTCCCACATCATAGTTACTACCAGTCTTACTTACTAGAGCTGGTCATTAAGACTTGTACTAAACAAAGGTTGGATAAAAGCTTTCACTGCTGAGTGGATTTTTCCTGAAATCTAAGATGGAAGTCAGCACACCAACAAACCATTTGGCTTTCAAACTAATATGAAACACACTTTCTTGGAAATATGTCTTACTGAATCAAAATGGAGCTTCTTTTGGTAACTATACCAGCAAAGCCAGGGCAGGTTAAAGTAAATGATTTGTTTTATGGGTTATGAATGCTCAGTCAAATAACATTTCAATAGAATGATCCAAAGCTTAAATCAAGCACATATTAAGGAAAATTCATTTATTTGCTGTATTGATATTGCTTGCCGAATCATTCAGGAGTGCTTAGGTTAGCTTTAATTAGAATAAACTACTGTATTATAGTTTTTTTTCATCCTAAAGTTTTCATTCTGCTTACTATATTAACATGCAGTTAAATATGATTTCAGTATTACTTTCACTTGGCTTCTGCAATTTTTGTTTTCTTTCAGTCTTACTACATTATCAATAAAAATTTAAGCAAGCCACAGGGAGCCTTGTATGGTCAGTAGGATACCTATTTTCTTTTTCTTTTTCTCATAAGATATTGTTTCAAAAACTTGAATGCAAGCTTGGGTATTTCCATAGATAGATTTAAAAATTTGTTTGCACTTAAATCTATATATGATGTGAAATAAGATCTGCATTTGTAGAAATGTACCAATCTTCAATTTCTTTGCTGCATTTAATCCCACAAGAAAACGTTTTGCAAATGACATACACGGTGCAAGTGGAAAGTAGTTTCTAGTATCACATGTGAAAATGGCCAGGGGTTTTCTTCAGACGCAGTCTTGGAGGAAACAGCATGCAACCCATAGCAATGATATTCAATCCTCTCAACAACTAATTAAAAAAGCATTACCTTTGTCCAGCCCTGACCTCCAGCAGTGAAAAAGATAGAGATGGTTATCTGCCAATCATGTTACCCAAACAAGCTCTGGCACAATATTGTGATGAACAGACAGATCTAAAAAAGGATGCATAACATTGCTCAGAACTCCAGGGTAGTCTTAATGCCACATTTAAAGAAGAAGACCTCAACAGTAACATGAGAACTCAGCTTGTGTGTTAGGGATTCACCAGAGCTAAATTTTGCTCAGTCCTGCAGAGAGTAAACCAACAAAATGCAGCAGAATCCTTGGAAGCGACGAGGTTGCATGTGGCACTGACTGAGAATATAAACCCATAACCATTTGTGGGGTTGTATTTATGCCACTGCTATACAGAGTTTAAAGGAAAGTAAGGGATACATAAATCATTTTACAGTAACTGGAGATGGCACTTAATTGTAATTAATTCTGGTGGTTTTCTACCCTGCATAATGTTTCTTGCCTAAGTTCCTACCCTGATTTAATATAGAAACCAAGAAGTAGACTTTTTCAGGTCGTACTCTCTTGAATTAGCAATTACCCATTCTCCAGCATGGCTGCAGTAGCAGCATGGCTTTAGGAAGAAGCTCTCAACCCATGTCCAGTGATCTTCTGGAACACCAGGAAACACAATAGAGCTCTATCTTCCCACTCCTCCAAACCCAGTTTAGGCCCTGAGTACCTATGCTGCAATGGATGAGCAGTTACATTACAAAAGTTTGATTTGCAAAGCCATGTCCATTCCACTTCCTTTTACCTATGGGAAGAAAAATAAAGCTATCCACCTTATGTGAGAAAGTGTGCCTTTTTGATACCTGGACAATTGGCACCAGAAGAGTCATATTTACCTTCTCTCCGCTCTACACTTTGTTTAGTACCAATTCTCTGTTTCCATGGAGTGATTTATTGCACAAACCCACTTTTTTTGTTATTTCCCCCTGCTTTTTTGTCATGGGTAGCAGGACAAACAGGGGGACAGAAAGGTGAAAATATGGCAGAGAAGACTCCTTTGCAACATTTCTCCAGTCCCACGGAATGATCATTCCATAGGATCAGAGAAATGATAGCAGAAGACCTGTGAATCTTTGCAACCAGTGTCTAGCACCACAATACGTATTTCCCCACCCTGCATCTCTTCTGTCCTCACTTCTTATGTAAACTGAACCTCATGTTCTGTTTCACTGCCAAGGTTGAAAAGGGATTGGAACTGTGGCAAGCACTTCCTTAAACTCCCATACTTTTGTGCTCTACCACAAAGGAGAGAGGCATTGAAGGCCTCATGGAATGGCCGATGGGGAGGGGTGGGAATTTGTTTAGTTGGCAGCCCAAGGAGGAAGAGGATGAAGGATCAAAGGGATTAGCTGGGTGTGGATGGTTTTATGAGATTATTAGCTGTATTCACACCAGATTTAAGATTACTGTGAATTTTCATTGCTCCTCAGATGGAATTCTTGTAGCTATTAAACCTGATAATTGTCAGCAAGAGTTTTAGTGGATTTAAGCATCAACCCCCAATGTTTGTGCATGCAATAAAAAGAATTTTTTTGCACAAGTTTTAAACCATGTGCATTTATAGAATGTGGCTGCCAGCATCTGTGTGGGAGTGTGGATTAGATATAATAAATTTCTGTGTTTTGAAAACCCAATCCTCATTTTTTTTAAAAAAAAAAAAAAAAAATCTTTTATGAGTTCTTAATTTTTTTTATTCCAAAGTAATGTTTTGCCAAGACTATATGTATAGGTAGCTTATCATTACTTTCTACATATTGAAAAGTATAAAGTCCCTCATTCACATGCATTGTTTTGCTTGCCTACAACTTTATTGTCATTTTATCAGGATCCCAAAGTTCTCCAGATGAAGTTCGAATAGATTGAGTCAATGTGTCACTATCCAAATGGATCACCATGGACAGCTTGGGAAACCTTCCAGTTGAAACTAAAATCTACGTGGGAAAATGTCAGTAAGATCAGAAAATGTTCTCCTTCTCCTCCTTTTCCTTCTCCATTTCATTATTTTTCTTTTACTGAAATGTCCAGCAGGCCACTACCACCCTAGTCTGGAAGGCTTTGAAGAACTGAATCTTCCCCCAGGCATTCAGTTAGGGTGAAACCAGAACCCAGTAAATATTGATGTATATAGGAGTTTGAACCCTGGTGGTGCAGTAGTTGGAATGCAGTATTGCAGGCTAACTCACAACTCACTCCCAGGAGTTCAATCCTCACTGGGTCCTAGGTTGACTCAGCTTTCCATCCTTCCGAGGTTGCTAAAATGAGGACCCAGGTTGTTGAGAGCAATATGCTGACTCTGGAAAATGCTTAGAGAGGGCTGTAAAGCATTGTGGAGCGGTATATAAGTCTAAGTGCTATTGCTATTGCTAAGAGGAATGTTCCTTGGTTGATTATATCTCATAGTATAGTAGTAGAATAGTAGTAGTAATTAGTAAACATTAGTAATAAAAGATGGATATTTTTTTGTTATATGTTACTATAGAGTAGTAATTCTTTCAAAAACAGATTGCTGCCCCCCCCTGCCCCCCCCAAAAAACTCCAGACCTTTAGGGTCAATATGCATATGATTTGGAAAAAGTCCCAATGATTCTGATCTTTGCTTAGATGGAATACTAATAAGAAATGTTCGAATATAGTACAATTTGCTATCACATGTTCTACACAGATGCATTTGAAGTGAGCACAGAAGTGGAAGGCTAATTTCCTTAGCCTGCATTGTTTAAAAGATATGCCATTCTCGTGGAGGATAAAGCTAACAAATTGTGGGACAACTGTTAATTTCAAAATAGATTCAAGAGCAGATGCCACATTTATCTCAGAGGACACCCATAAAATAAGTTAGAATTCTCTTATTCTGAATAAATCAGATACCGTCCAACATAGTTCACAACATAAATAACGCATTGGACAATTTGTCACACACACAAGATTTTAAAAGATACTAAATAATAAAGGCCCTTTTAAAGATTTTAAAAGATACTAAATAATAAAGGCCCTTTAAAAGATTTTAAAAGATACTAAATAATAAAGGTCGAAAACAGCACCCTAAGTCCCTTGGGTGTTGCTAAATTAATACAAGTGAAAACAATGGGAAGTAAAAAAAAAAAAGGATTAATTGAGGGCAATCGATCTAAAGTGATCTTACACATGGGGAAGATTAGCCAACATTTGCAAAATTACAGTAGAGCTTCGCATTATTGAATAGGGATGGGTGAATAAGGGTGAACCACTCTCTTTAACTGTTTGCTTTTGACACAGATTCTGATCCCACAGAATGTATCTATTCACTATTGGGATACTATTGGGTTATGCAAATAGAACAGTAATTTGTCTATACAACAGCATGTCGGAAAATCAGAAAGAAGGTGTATGAGAAACTATTGCTATTTGAAGAGGACAGAATTATGGACCAATATTATTAGCGTTATGGATGAGGGTCCTTGGCGTGCTCTGAGCTTGGTTATTTTCTTGCAGATGTTTCATACCCAAACTAGGTAACATCATCATTGGTAATGACGATTAGCACTGATGATGTTACCTACTTTGAGTAATGAAATGTCTGCCAGAAAACAACCAGGTTCAAAGAGTACCAAGGACCCCTCAGCTATCAATATTCTCCTTTATTGGGATTGTGGGTGAGTTTTGACCTTAAATAGCATCCACTTTATCGTTTGAACTTTTCTATTAAGGCAGACAAGCTCTGTGGCTTCCATTCAGTCAAATGATCTTATTCTATGTTCAGTCACACAAAGAAAAACATTGAAACAATTTCTTGGGTCCTGGTCATTTTGTTCTTTGACACTTAAATCTAGTTTTATTTCCACATGTATCTCCAAAGCCACTGTAGGATTTCTGAAGAACTCCAATGAATTTCAGAGATAAAGGGAAGGGAAGGTATCAATCATCATCTAACTGCTACAATATAAACAAATTAGACCAGGGAGCAGAATTTCCCAGGGGTCCCTTGGGTGATTTAATTCTGCCAGCTGTTCAATTTCATCACTAATGCCTGAGCTAAAGCTAAGAAGGAGCTTTTCAGGAATGTCCCTCTGCCTAAATAACAAGGCATTGTTTTATTTAAAGGAGAATTTATTTAAAGGAGAATTTAGGAAAAGGAGCTAGGAAACCTGTTGAGATAAATCATATGAATGCCCAACTGGATATACACAGACATTAAGACCAAGCTTAGTCAAAAGATTCTTTTGATGTTAACAAAATTCTAGCTAGAACCATCTTTTAAAAAGTCACAGTATCTTATTGACCAGAGTTGACTTATTTGATATCTACTTATATTTGGGTTTTTCCCTTCATCTGTATGTCTAAATCACTGGTCAAATGCATTTGATGTATGCCATTTTCTTTAATTTTGTCTAAATCTTTATTTTCTCCAAGTATTACAGAAAATATAAAAGACCCAGTGGTGGCTAATTATTAGTGACAGGACAGAAAAGATAAATTTGAATAATGAAGGATAAGTTAAGCTTATACCAATATACCATGGCCTGAAAAACAGTCATATAGATATATTGGTAAAGTGTAAATGCTGAAAATAATTTCATGCATTCAGTAGCATCTTAATTATTCAGTTGGGACCATGAATATATTCATTTAGAACATGAAGATACTACAGATTTATTTTAGCCTCCAGACATAGCAAATAAATCATCTGTCTCCTATTTCTATTGTAAACATTGATAATCCCTGTTAAGAGAGACCAATTCCAACATTCTGTCTCTCTGTTTACCATAAAATAATTAAGTGATAAATCTTAACTGCAATTCAAAATATCATTTAATTGAAGATTATCTCTAAAGTAAGTATCTCATTTCACTTAGTTAATGGTGTTCACAGTAATAGTGAAGTAATTATTAATTAGTAGGTGTTCCCTATTTCAAAAAGTAATTCCATCCTTCACTCAAGATCTATTGAACATAATGGGCACAATCCAGACACATTTGAAAAGCCTTTAAATTGTATTTATCTTAAAGCGTTACATATTAGTGGGAAATGTACAAAAGAGAAAATTGTATGGGGGCAACACTGGAATTTACTTAATGGTTGGTAACCTAGGAAGGATGAATGCACAGGTATAAATTGATTAATGGCTCAACTTTATGGTGGGTCACAGTGATGGAGGGCTGGATAGTGGCTTGGAGGTTGCATTTCTGTATATGTGTACACATTTGTATCACAAACTCAACCCATCCTCATAGGGGTGCACATGCTATTTGCACCAAATGTACATAATTCTGTCGGTCTTCTATAATTCTTCTCTCTTCCAATAATCAAGGTTCCTTTTTCCCCTGCTATATCCTCTCTGCCTTCCTCCCAACCTTTACAATATTGTCCTCTGTTTTATTTAATTTCTTACTCTTCAATTAAAATTTGGCAGCTATCAGGCCCTGAATATGATAGCAGTCCATGTGGAAACCAGTCAAGTCACTTTCCAAGGAAGCCCTTACTATTCAGTTTCCACCACATTTCCCATTTTTCCATAACAGTCTATCTATATTTGCATCTACCAAGTCCATTCAATCTTTACAGGGCCACTGAAGTTTCTCATATTCATTTCCCCTACAGATTCCTTCATGACTACTGAGGGCCTCCTTCTTATGCACAGATGGTTTGGGCTCCATTAAGTATCCACTTTCGGAGAATATGTTCCCTGTTAGCCTAGAGCATATAATTCTTTTATTCTGTTAAGGGATGCATTCTAATGGCTACAACAACAAAGTGAATGAAGCAATAGCAGATAGATAAATAATCTCCCAAAATAAAGAGCTTCCTGCTGGGTTTTTTTTTCCTTTTAAAAGAAAACCCTAACAACTTTTAATTACTACCCACCCTGAAATAGTAATAAAATACAGTACAAGCAAATTACAATTCTGAAATTCAGTACTGGGTGGAGAAATGAGTATTGTGGGGTGATTGGTTCCCTGCCCATATGAAATATAATATATTTGTTAATACTTCTTAGAATAATTGAGAAATTCTATGCAGATTCAGAGCTCTTTCAAATTATATTTAAAAAGGAGAAATATATTTTCCCCTAGATACCATTTTTCCTGGGCTTATTGGATACCCTCAGACAGTGTAACAACCGGTTTGGTGAGCGTGAGCATGCACAGCATTTAGAAAAGACCATTTTTAGCTATAATACTTACCTTCTGCTGCATCCCCAGTGAGTAAAACAGCTGGTGCGTGGCAAACCGCTCGGCCACGTGAATCAGTGGGGGTCAAAAACAATGAAATAAAGCACAGGAAAAGGGCAGGGGAGGGTGGGTGGGGGCAAATGATCACCGGAACAGCCAGTTTGCCTGAACCGGTCCGAACCGGTAGAATCCCACCCCTGCCTTCAGAATAATGGGTAGAATCGCAGGTGTCATCTCCTTTGAGTGCTGTACTTTATTCTACAACTGCTACTATTCGTGTGAATGTCTGGGAGCAAAGCTCCATCAGTGAAGCTAAGGAGATTGGCATCCTAGATTGGCAATAGCTTGATCTCATCTAGGCAAAGCAAGCTGGGTGTGAAATTCATCCATTGCACCTATTAAAGCTAGCCTTGAAGGCAAAGTCATGATGCTGGAGCAGCCCTACCCAATACTGGGAGCCCTAGAAAAATGATTGGGTATTCCAATCCAGACTGACTCAAATTTCTCTGATTCCTCAAAATCTTAGCAAAACACAATAGTATGAAGGAGGTAAAGTGGGGTAGGAGGAGCATAGTATCTAAACTGCACCATCTAGAGTTCAGGGGTGGTGAAGTTTGTCAAGTCCGTGTACCAATTTATTCTGCATCTTGCTTTTGCAAGGCATTTCCTAAATACCTTAACATGCCAAGTCAGAGATTTATGGTCAAGCCACCCACCTTTACTGCAGGAAATTGGGAGGTCTTACCTTAAATCTGGGAAATGGCCATCACAAGGTCAATAGTGGAATCTAGCATATGTTAAAATGAGAATACAGCTGACATGTTTACTCCAGTCATTTGAATTTGCTGAAAGAAGAGGAAGGCAAATGACAGACTGTGAAGTATTCATTTTATTATGAGAACACACATCTTTATATGAAGAAATATAATGTTTTCATTACGATATTTCTTGGACAGTCGTCCAAACTCATGCCATACCCTGTTAATTCCCATAACCATGACATTAAGATAAGGACATGGGGAGATGATTGAAAGAAGACCACTTCGAGATTTAGGTAATCTTGGTGTTGCTTTTGACGAGAGGGGTTCAAAGATGAGCAGTTACATGATCTTTTGCTCTGTTAGCTTTGGCTCTGAAATGATCAGGATAAATAAACAATGGCACAGAATCAGCCACGGAGACTGAAATGGAGAGGCTAAAGGGAAAAAGCAAAGAAATGGAGAAATAATCTGACGTCCGCTGGGCTCAGCATCTCTAGTCCCAGCAGAATCAGGCTTGATGCAGGAGAGAAGAATGTTTAGCTGCAAAATTTCAAAGAAGTCTTTCCTGAATTCATTCAGAAAGTTCATATGTTCATACATACAGGGGTGGGCTGCTGGGGGTTGGCAGGGGTTCGGGAGACCCCCTAGCTAAGATCCTGTGCAGTTCAGAGAACCCTCAAATCCCACTCCTGGCTGGCCCCGCCCACCCCGCTCCTCCCCTCCCAGAAGTCCCCATGCAGCCCGTTTTGGATGCAGATAAGTGCAGAGCACACACGGAGGCTCGGGGAGGGTGAAAAATGGGCCTCCTGAAAGTTTGGGAAGGCCAGAAATGGGCCTGTTTCCTGCTTCCAGAGAGCCTCCGGAGCCTGGGGAGGCCATTTTCGCCCTCCCAGAGGCTCAAGGAAAACCTCTGGAGCCTGGGGAGGTCAAAAATGCCCCCTGTGGTGCAGGAGGCCAACTAGGCCACGCCTACCATGGCCACGCCCACCCAGCAACAGGGCAGAGAACCCTTTGCTAAAATTTTTGAAGCCCACAAATACATACATACATACATACATACATACATACATACATACATACATACATACGCCTGAAAAGTACTAATTTGAGCTTTTGACAAAATATGCCTTTAAAAATGGAAATTTATGTTTTATGAACCTGGGAGTCAGCTATACATTCATTTCAATGGGGATAGCAAATATTTGCAATATTGCAGCACATATGACCATGAAGAAAGTTAAATATGTTAGATATATGTTGGCAATGTAGTTCATTGTTGATATCATCATTATATTTATGCTTAAGAATGCAACTTTAAATGTTGAATAAATGAACAAAGTAAATTTCTTATAAGTTGGAAAAGTAAGCATAAAATTCTGGCTTGAATACAACAATCTTTCTCTGAAATATATTCCTTTAAATCAGGGGTCAGGGAACTTTTTTACCTTTTACCCCCAAAAATTTATAAGCCCGATGTTACCCCTTGATTTGAAAGGAAGGAAATCATACACTATTTGAATTCAAAATGTTATTGGATGTATTTAAAATTACTTTGAAAGCTTCAACGGGGGGAGAAAGAGTCGAGTTTGGTGGTTTGCTTGCAGACGTTTCATTATCTGACTAGGTAACATCTGATGTTGTTACCTAGTCAGGTATAAAACGTCTGCCAGCAAACCACCAAGTTCAGGCGTCAATGCCTCCTCATTGCAACCCTGAGCGACAGATAGTCCCTGCAGGACGGCTGAGAAGCCTCGCCTCTCGGCCCTGCCTTCATCAGCCCCATCCTCAGGTGTCTCCCTCCCTCCCTCAGCCTCATCCCTCAGGTGTCTCCCTCCCTCCCTCCCTCAGCCCCATCCCTCAGGTGTCTCCCTCCCTCCCTCAGCCCCATCCCTCAGGTGTCTCCCTCCTCCCTCAGCCCAATCCCTCAGGTGTCTCCCTCCCTCCCTCAGCCCCATCCCTCAGGTGTCTCCCTCCCTCCCTCCCTCAGCCCCATCCCTCAGGTGTCTCCCTCCCTCCCTCAGCCCCATCCCTCAGGTGTCTCCCTCCCTCCCTCAGCCCCATCCCTCAGGTGTCTCCCTCCCTCCCTCAGCCCCATCCCTCAGGTGTCTCCCTCCCTCCCTCAGCCCCATCCCTCAGGTGTCTGCCTCGTTCCTCTCTCAGTCGCTCTCTCACTCCTCACCAGCCCAGGAAGAAACTGCTTCAAAGAAGCCGGCAGGGTGGCTTTCCTGTCGGCGCAGCCCCCAGCGCCCGTTCACCCCCGCCCCCACCCCGCCCCCGCCCGCGGTTCAATCCAGTGCTCCGTTCTGCCTGCCTGCCTTCGTTTCTGGTTGTTTCGAGCAGCTTCGGCTGAGAAAAGAGGCGAATAGTTATTATTCTCAGCCGAAGCTGCTCCGAAACTACCAGAAACGAAGGCAGGCAGGCAGGCAGAATTGATTGGATTGATTGGCGGCGGGGTGGGGGGTAACGGGCGCCGGAGGCGCTGCGCCGACAGGAAAAGCCACCCCCACCCACCCCGGCTTCTTTGAAGCAGTTTCTTCCTGGGCTGGTGGAGGAGTGAGAGAGCGACTGAGAGAGGAACGAGGCGGGAGGAAACCGAAGCTGCTGAGCCAGAGAGCAGGACAGGCTTCCGTTGCTTCCTCCCTCCCCTTCTCTCATTTGTGTCCCTGATTCCCGATCCCAGCAGCATTCACCGAAGGCGAACAGAATGTCGGAAATAAAATGCCTGGGGGTAATGAGAACGGTCGCCTCATTACCCCAGGATTTTCAGTTTACCCCATTTGGGGTAATTTACCCCTGTTCCCCGACCACTGCTTTAAATGAACTCACTCTCCATGTCAGGTATCTCACTTACCTCCATCTCTGTCGGAGCATTAAAAAACAATGTACATTTCCTGCTGTATTAATTAGATAGTTAACAAGAAGGCTAGGGGGAAGAAAGGAATAAATTGGCTACGGGGAAGAAAGGAATAAATAAGCTGCCCTTCCCTGCAGCTTTCCATTTCAATTCTCTTAGTACTTATGAAAATGAGCTCATCCTTTGAAGAATATTAAGTCTTCCTTGACACCTTATCTCTTCTACAGTGCTTCAGCTGTATGTGTGTTATCTGATAACTAGTCAGTGGTAGGAAGTTAACATTTCATGATTTCAACAGACTCTCCTGGAAGTGAAATTTGAATTGAACTGTCCACTTGCACAACAGCTGTGAAAAGATCCCGGTTGTAAGTGACAGTCTCCAAGGAAAGATGTGCCAAAGGATCTGACACCAATCATGCAACTTCTAGCTGGATTCAGTTAATTTATTCAGCTGTTTATTGATAATAATGTCATGATTTGGCTTAATGAACCAATTTCAAACAATAAATATTGAAGGAATTATTTGGGTGTGTTCCTGGAGATGGAATAAGGAACCTAACAAAGGACTAGTGAAGCAACTCTTTATCTTTAAGATAAATAAATGGTGATTAGAATAATAATAACAGATAATCAGAGTTGGAAGGGACTTTATAGGTTATCTGGTCCAACCCCCCACCAAAGCGGGAGACCCTACACCATTTCTGACAAATGGCAGTCCAATCTCTTCTTGAAGGTCTCAAGTGATGGCGCTCCCACAACTTCTGAGGGCAAGCTGTTCCATTGGTTGATGGTTCTCACTGTCAGAAAGTCTCTCCTTATTTCCAGGTTAAATCTCTCCTTGTTCAGTTTCCATCCATTATTCCTTGTCTGGCCTACAGGAGCTTTAGAAAATAGATTGACCCCTTCCTGTCTGTGGCAGCTCTGCAAATAGATCCAACAGAAAACATGGCCAGATGTGCTAATCCTACTTTAATGTACAGTTACAATAACAGGATCTTGCAAATCTGAAAGTACATTTCTGTGATGACCCAGGGCATGGCACAAAGGCAGCACAGTCAAATAAGCAATAAGAATCCTTTTATTATCTCCAACTTTGCCCCTAATGTCCAGGTTACCTTCAGCTGGAGAAAAACTCCCCCAGGAACAGCCTTTAACTGTAGAAAATTCAGTCCAAAACAAGGTACACACAAACTGTAACTTAAAATCCAAATACCAAGCTGAAGTAATTAACTTGACAGGGCAGGAGAAGGAATTTCAGACTTCAAAGCACATCAAAACTCACACAGCTGGGAAGACATCAGGAACAGAGATAAGCCACAATGATACCAGATAAATTCACATTTGCTCCCAACAACTTGCTGTGCAAGTTCCTCTTTTATACACTGTGTTCCCAGCTGCAGCTAATGAAGGGAATCAGGGCCCTTTCCTCCCCTGTGAGCCACGCAACCCATGTTGCTCCCTTCTCTGTTCCTCTCTGCTTGCTCCAGGATGAAGAGGGGGTGGGCCTGGGTCTTCCTCTGAATTCCCTCTGCCTTGCTCTACCTCTCCCCTGCTCTGCCCAGCCAGACTTTGCCCTTCCCCAGTTTCTTCCACAGCCAATGGAGCCACACTCCCACTCCCTGTCATCTTTCGGCCTCCCCCTCCAAGAAAGATTCCGACAGGGGCATGTCAGGCTCCCAGCTCAAATGTACAATTCCTGAGAGGTTGCTACCCAAAGCACTTCTGTCTAGCACTCAGCACATTAGCATCTGTTGTTTCATTACAAATGAGTACTGTTTTAATATTTATTTAGAGACTTTTTTTTACTTTGGCAAATGAATTGAGCTGTGCAGGAAGAAACAAGGTATAAACAGAACTGTAAAATATGCTAGCTAGTATTCAATTCAAAAAGTGTTTGGGAGATATTCAATCACATGTAACTGTCAAATACTATATCTTCAAATACTGTATAGAATAATATCATTCTTAAAGTGCCAGCAAATATTTGCTAGAAAAAAATTAAAAGTCTTTTGGCTTAGATTTCTCACAAGCATGCAACCTTACTCTCTTTATGAAGATTATGTAGGAGATTCCCTTTTCTTTTTTATTTTGTAACTGCATGCTTATAATCTAATTCTTATGGTTATGGTAGATTTGCCAAGATATCCAGGGAGAGGAAAAACCAGGAATGCAAGTCAGACATTAAAGTGAATGAGTAAATATTGCATCTTAGACATAAACAGAGTGTATTTTACCTTTCCTGTGTGTTTCTTGTCAGAATTAAGCTGTTGGGAAAATGTTGAAGAAATAGCAACAGCTAGAAGTGCTGAAGGAATCAAAACTGCATGTTTAAACTCAAGATGATCTGGATATTACGTTATCACAAGGTGGAACACCCACTCATAAAAAGAGGAAGGGGGTTTGCTTCCTTGGCAATTTCACACTCAAAATGGAAAGCTAATTCCATGGTGCATTCTTTCTTTCAATTGCCTCTAACATATTCTGAAATATCCTATCAAATTTAAGGTATTTCTGAGAGATGTGGGGCTACTGCCAATATATGTTTCCAGCTTCCTCTTTCTGATCATATTTGGTAATAACCATATTTGCTCATAACGATAAGGTATCATCAGGTTCCATCTCTTTCCATATCTCCAAAGCTGCAAATAGCAGCCAAGAGCTATGGAAGTGATGTGAAAAATGGACGTAGCACATCTCCTATAACATGTTGTTAGGTTCCAAAACACTGCTGAAACTTTATTGCAACCATTCAGGGAGAGATTGTATTTCTATCAGGTCAGGGAAATTGGTGGCACAAAATTAGCTTGTCTTAAAATATTTATAACCCTTTAGAATATTAGATATGACCTTGTCCTCCAATTTCCTAACTCTGTAATAAATTTGATGGACAAAATAGAGTTTTTGCAGATGTTTTAAAATATTCCTTTTTTTAAAATAGCATGGCTCATAAGACTTTGGTGGTTTTGGCTCCTGAGCAGAATGTTGAAGCAGCTTTCAAAGTAACTTGCTGCAATCTTGACTGAAAAACCACAAACACATATGGCAGTGAATTTAGTGTTTATTAAAAAATGTGGAGGGCCTTGAGTTTTAATGGGAAAATTACCTTGCTACTCATTAAACTGTTCAGAAATGTTTATCCTCATAAATATAAAATACTGAATTACATATGCCAACAACAAAAAAAATATTACAGTTATTGCACTTGTTGAAAATTAAATCTTCCATGCTGCATAATATTTAGTAATACTGACCACCCAATGACTAAACTGATCCTTATGATGACTAAACCACATTTTGGTGTTTCCTAAAACAAAAGACAGAGAGAGACTGCTCAGTGACGATGCTTAAATAAATATACAATTCCTGAATTATGCTTCCCAAATCTAAATAGCTTTTAACCCTGACAAGACAAGGCAGTTACATCTATATATACACTTCCATTTAAATCAAAGGAATAAATTAATTCTAATTAATGTAACACCTACTGTATTTCTTCCAATTTCCATTTCAGTTAGATTCGAGTTTTTATTGCAGTATCAGTGGTGCATTAGCCAAAAAAAAAAAAAAACCCACCTCCAAAAGTGAACCCAGTCTAGAGCACTGTCCTCTTCATGGAATCTCCCTTGGCGATTACTAAGAAACTTGGTTAGTCCAGAATGCAATGTCCTAATTAGTGACTGGCATTGCTCTGCACAAGCACATAAATCCTCTGATCTAGGCTTCCTATTAGATTCCAGGTACAATTAAAAAAATAATATAAAGAGCACAAAATACTTATTATTACACATATTAACTGCTGCCAGGATTGCTTTGCCCAATGTTGGAAACAGCCATGCATACCCTCAGAGAAACTTTTGTTATACAAAAAGTTATGAACTGTGCAGAAATGGACAATTAACACTGAGTTTTAATGGACAATTAACACTGAGTAAATGGACAATTAACGCTGAGTTTAAAAGATAAAGAGGCTTGATATTTTACAAGGTGTGGAAAAAATGGTATAACTGGATAGAACGGAGATAGATTAAAGATAGGTAGTTATCAAATATAAGTAATAGATAAAATAAGAATGCAATTACACATAAATTAATACCTGTAAATAACACACAAATTATTGTTATAAGCACTACAAATTGCTGTTATTGAGTGATATATTTTTATGTTTTTAATGTAATAAAAGTTCAATAAAGTTTATTAAAAAAAATAGATTCCAGGTACAATAAATGAGCTAGTCAATACATATTGTATCCAATGTACTCTACAGCTTGACATTGAAATATTCTTTCTGCCCAATTCATTCATTCTTAGAGAAGCTGTTGTGAGGCCTGTAGCCAGAGCTACTTGGTGGAAGTCTCAAGATAACCTTCCAGTAAATATCAGGCTGACTTCCACCCGAAACTTCTGAAAACTAGGTGAGTCTGGAGGGGCAATATTAAATGATAGGATAATAAAGATAGTCTGGTTTATTTGATTAGTATGGTTTTAGTCTGCATTTTTATTTTACTATGAATATTTTAATTCTGAATACCTTGTCTTTTGTTCTTAATTGTAGTAAATCAGCCCTATGTATTGCAGTGTAAGCGTTATTTTTGTTGGTAACCCAATTAGCCAGATGTTTAGATTGGATTTGGGATTTTTATCCCCATACCCAGATAGTTATAGTGACCTTCTTCATCCAGACTCATTATAGTTTTTTCATAGAGCATCTTGATTCCTTCAGTTTTTACTATTTTTCCCTGTTTGATGATGAGCGTGGCACATTTGTCTCTGCACACTCCTTTAAGATATCTTGGCTGTATATACCAACAGTATTGAGCAGCAATTTTATTTTAGAGGGTGTTTTCCCACAGAACTTCAGGTCATCCATGTAAAGCTATGCTGTATATGTTCAATGTTGATATGTTCAAATGGTGCTACAGATGTTTTGGGCTTGTACCCAAGGTGCCTTTTACTATTACTACTTCGTTTTATTTTGCGATAGTCATTCTATTTCTATTTACAAGTATTTGTAGTTTGTGATTTTCTTCAATTTTTTCTCTTTTATTCTGTTGTCTCCTGTCCAAACTTTTTTGAATTAGTTTTTTTTTAAATCAGCAATTGAGCCTGAGGTGTTCAGGCTCAAACATCAGCCTGGGATGTTGTGTGGCAAATGTTTGTTTGAATTCTAAAATCCCAGAGCACTTTAGCTTCTTTATTTTCTATTTTTTATTTTCTGTTTTATGTTCTTACTTGCTGGCAAATTGTACCTCATGCAGATTCTCAAATGTACTATTGTTGCTCTTTTGTCATGCTGTGGTGTAGCAGCTAAAAGTGGCCCACTGTTTCTTCAGCTTCTTTTCAGAGGTGGCATTTGTGGTGCTCTTAATTCTGGCTTTGTATGCATTTGTTCTTAAGGATTGGTCTTGTGGAGCCAGAATTAGCCCCTCTGTGTTTTTCTTCAATGTTTCTGCTGTTAGCCATTGCCAGATTTTGTTATCTTTGTTGCCTGTTACTTTTTTTGTCTTTTAAAAAGAAGAGCCGTGGCAACACAGTGGTTAGAATGTAGTATTGCAGGATAATTCTGTCCACTGCCAGAAATTTGATCCTAACTGGCTCAAGGTTGACTCGGTCTTCCATCTTTCCAAGGTCAGTAAAACACAGATGGGCAATATGCTGACATTGTAAACTGCTTAGAGAAGGCTGTAAAGCACTACAGAGTGGTATATAAGTCTAAGTGCTGTTGCTATTGTTAATGTAGTGGCCATGTAATATGTCCTGCCATGTCTCTTTTCTATTCTTTCCTGTAAGCCAGTTTGGTCTCTTCAGCACTCAGCAAGCCTTCATTGTATACTACCTTCAATGCATCTTCTTCACTGTTCTTCAGATATTATTCCAATGCTTGTTTTATTGGGCATTTTTATTATATTAATGTACATAACTCTCTGGTGCACTTTTAATACCCACTTATTTTTCTTAGTAAGTAAAGTCTGTCAACATCGCTGCATGGATGAAGTCATTATTGTCAAATATATGTCATTATTTTTCTGGTCTTTCTATCCAGGGCTTTTAGTTCTGCTTGAGTCCAATCCATCTGTGCATAGTGGATTGGACTCAAACAGAATTATTACTGTTATTACTTACACTACAACCCTAAACTCTCAATCAATAGTCCAGAAACTCCACAGATTACCAAACTCCAGGAACAAAATCACTGTGAACTTCCAGAAAATGTACATCTGAATTAAGGAAGCATTAATGAGGTGGCAACAGGATGTGATCATAGCTTCTTTAAGAAACAACTGAGAGACCCACCCACATCACAGCACGTTTCCTGCTTTAGATCTGAAGAGTAGCACATTTCCCATAATGTTATATGTAATAGAGCCATCTTATTTATAAAAAGCATGAACAGAAAATATGATTATGGTATTTTGATATGCCATATGTAATGTTAAGTAGTTTTGTCTCTATCCAAAAATAGTTAAAAAAAAGTATTCTACCTGATGCTAATCAGATGTGTGAACATGCCCAATATTCTTCTTCAGAGCCGACTCGATGATCCTGCTTTGTGTTGAGAATATAATCAAATAATGTCTGTCTCTATCTAATCTCTATCTCAGGTCTATTTTAAAGGTAAAATAATCTCAAATAACTTTCACTGATTTCATGAGGACTTGAATACACCTAAGATCTAAGGCACAGAATCACTGTATTAAAAAAAACAAACCCCAAGAAGATACAGAATAGATATTAACTTCAATATTTAAAAGCTAAGCCATTATTAGAGAGACAGTTTGATCTAGTGGTTAAAGAAACAAACTAGGAGACCATGAGTAATTGTTCCACCTTAGGCACAAACACAGCTGGGTCTGTCAGCCCTGGGAAGAAGGCAAGGAAAACTACTTCTGAAGTATTGCAAGAGAACTGCATAGACTTGTCTAGGAAGTCATCATGAGTTAAGACTGACTGGAAGGCGCGCGCGCACACACACACACACACACACACACACAGCGGGAAGGAAGAGGGGAGACAGAGGTCTTTAATTCTGATTTTTTTCCCTCCATTTTTGAGACTTATCATCCCACTTCTAACACGCTTCCTTGAAAATCAATTCAACAAATATGAATGGAAAGCAGATAAACATGTTTTGAAACAGTTGGTTTAGAATACAAATCATAGATTCATTACACACAAACATTATTTTTTCTTAGATGAAAACAAAACAAGAGTTGTGGAAAGATGATGTGCCCCAAATATATATAATTTGGCTTTGTCTGGGCATTCTCTACTGCTGGTTTGATGAAATGGGGCGGAGAAACCAACAAAACTCTTGCGCCGCAGCAACTGAAGCTGAACTTTCCCAACGCTAAACCACTTCTGTGGATAGAGGCCTGCCAGATTATTGAGGTGTGCTGTCATTTGCCAAGACATCACCACACACACTGTAATAAATCATTCTGTTATACAGCAACTTCTATTAAATTAAAAATCTCATTTGGAAAAGAATATACAGTAAATCTGTCACTGCTCTACGGGATAATGTGATATGAGGGACTTTGTGTGAACTGAAATAAATTACAGGCACAAGTATATGGATAACAGGAGCAGGGCATCCTGATTTACAGAGGGCAGCATGGCTGCAGCAGACCCAATCCCAGTCTGCATAACAAAGGAAGCTTTTCAGTGAAGAAGGCTTGGGAGAAATATACTAAGATTCCTTATCTGTCAAGCATGAACACTGCGCTTAGCAGAAGGACATAAATCAAGTATTTTGAACATGAGGCGAGCAAATTATACAGTATGAAAATGGTTACATGTTAGTCAGCAGAGATACCAATAAATGATAATAAGTTTATCACCTTAAGGGAAAAGCTAGAAGGGATCCAGGACAGAAAGGTTGCTCCATCTCTTCCTCGAAAGACCACCAACAGCTGGAAAGAATTCATATGGGACACCCCATCATTCCCCAAATTTCTCAGCGAATGATTTAATGTGCCCTGAGAAGAAGCAAAGATTGTCTGCCCAGGCTGCTCATGCTTTTTGGTTATTAACAAGACCAAGAACATTAAAACAAACTCTGAGTTTGGCTTTGACAGTTATTGCTCTTCTGTTTTAATTTCTTAGAATTGTTCTCAGGTCCATGACGTTGTTCCTTTGCAGCATAATGCAACACACAGAAAGGGAGAAAGAAGTAGCAAGCCAAATAAAATGACGCGAGTTAAGAAAAAGAAGAGAAAGAAAAGGGTCTAACTAAAACACTTGGAAACCAGAACTAGCCTTCAGCTTGTGGCAAAAAACATCATAAATCATGGACAAAGGGAATGTGGGACACTGCAAAAGTTTGCAAATGTGGGCTGGCTGCCAAGTGCCCCCAAATGTGAACATGGGACCATGGGGAGGGGGGAACAGCCATTGGAACTTTGAAACTGGTAAGTAGCTCTTTGAAACTTTGTAAGTAGCTCTAGGGAGGTCAACCATTAAGTTTGAATGTTACTAAGCAACCAGTTTTAAGTTGAGGACTACCTGTATTTGCCCTTACCCATCAACAATAACTTCCATGTAACAAAGTAGACAGAAGCCATTTTCACATCTTTTGACAACCATTCATTCCTCACAACAACCACTTATTACTCATCACATGCTTTCTTTTATCATAGAGCAATCGAGCTTCAATTCCATACAAGCCAAAACATTTCATAATTCAAAGATTCATACTTTATCACACACTTTCTCTAAACATGCAACAGACTTCTTTTTTTAAGTTTATATGTTTTTTCTTTACCCTAAAGCACAAAATACTGGTCAGAACTTCCCCTGCCCAGCGTAAACCACAGTCACTTTTTGATTATTGTCTCCTCTTGTAGCCTTTGATCAAAATCTTGCCAATCCCAGCCTCCTGGTGCATTTTATATTCCTTTTTGTTATCAATTAGGTTACCAGGGTTACATTCTTCCAATTAGAAAACAATACAATGCAGATTAAACAAGCAATTAACAGATCATGTCCCTATTTTAGTATTTATCCAATTACAACATATTTCCTTTCAGCTTGACCAATTTTCAATATTCTCACAGCATTTATTACTTTCTTTCCATTTATTTTCTCTTGGCTCCTGACATTTATAGCATTTATTTCAATTCTACTCTTCAATATGCCACTATTGTTCTGCCCAAATAATTTCATCCCTTTTATTTATTTTTATTTCATTCACTCTGATGAAGGCTCCTTGTTTAGACATCTTTACTCATTTCCAAAATAATTTGGATTATTTTTTGATCAAAATTCCAAAAGTGATCAAAATTACTTTGCTACTTTTCTTCTTAATGTGCTACTTTTAATCTTAACCATTGCTAACTCTATTTGACTCTATATTTTGCAACCATCATTTCATATATTTTTTTAGTTTGTCCTGGAAGATTGCTGTGCTCTTCATATAGTTTTAGAGTAGAGAAAAGCTGAGCATGGAGCCTGCTTCCATTTTCTTGCATTTGCTCTTACAACTGTTGCTACTTTAAATAGTAAAAAAGAAAGTATGGGGAAGGGGAACATGAAGAAAAAATGATTCCGATTACAATCCAAGACAAAGAAAAAGTTGTCTGTAATTCTCATCTCTTCTTTGAGCTAGAAGCAATACTCATACCTCCAAATACTTCCTAATTTGCAAAATTTGGAAATATCAGAATCAGCAAAGCATCTGGGAACACGACACTAATGTATTTTGTGAATTACAAAATTAATACTAAACAATTCATTATTGGGTTGGGTAATGGCAGAATTTCTAGTCACTGAACGGCGATGAAAAACTACTGTAATTTTTTTGTCACTGAATGGCAATGAAACAACTTTTTTTTTTTCCTGATAATGGAAAAAAAAACTGCAAGAGAGTCCAGTCCCAACAACTATATCAGATAATGATTCACTGCATTTTTTCAAAGACTCAAAATATAGATATATATTTTATATCTATAATTAGATATAAAGTATTTGAATACTTTGCTTCTCTCAAGTTGCCAGGACTTTAACGATCCATGTATAGGTTTCCTGTGGATAAAATGTAATGTTATGGTCTATTATTGTAACCAAGGCTGTAGTGTAAAGATCATAATAATGCCAAACATTCCAAAGAAGAACATATGAATAAAAGGAAATTAAGTTGGAATAGTCTCCATTCAAGCAGAAAATTATTACTGTTAAATAAAATGTGAGGCATACATTTTCAAAACCATACTTCCATCTTCTGTCTCTGGGACTTAGCAACTAAGGGACTGTACAGTTCTAACACGTACAAGTTTAAGCGAGTTAAAATCTTCTCAACAACATCACCATCCTCAATGATGCCCTATTGACAATATTTAATACTGATATTAGCCTTGAATTGCTTATTTCATTCCATCTATTAGCTGTCCATTAGAAAATATTTTCTGAGAGAAAAAATACAACAGTGTCTTCAGCAAACTACAGGATATCAAAATAGTGGCCACCCCCCATGCAGTAACATCATACAAATTCACCCTATTATAAACTTGCATTAAATTGTGCAATTTGTGCATCACACACATTTTTATATTCTCTCTCATTTGGACACTCATGATAAATCAGAGATGAAACAAATTAAAACAAGGGAAAGGAGCGTAAAAGTGAGCAAAAGCCCATATAAAATGAATTACTACACTAAATCATTTCAGTGTGTCATCCTAATATGCATTATTAATGTGCAGCATGTCACTCTAAATATCTCTCTTACAGGGGTGTCAAACTCAATTTCATTGAGCACCACATCAGGGTTGTGTTTGACTTCGGGGGGGCGGGGGGGCATGGCCAGCATGATATCACTCTTGTCGGAGGGCACCTATGGTGGTCTATATTAAATAGGCAGTGGGAAGAATGAAGGCAACACGAAGTAACATTCAGCAGTAACTTTATTTAAAAATAAAGGGTTGCCGCAGCTGCCGCGAGCTAACAGGGCAGCCAGCTGACAGCAACAACTGATGCCGTTTGACAGCTCCCTTTTATAGTCAGCTATTAAATGGCATCAGCCAATAGGAGCGGTCTGCGTTCCCACTGGAAACGCAGACCTGAGTGGGAACAAACTCAGCAAAGTCTCAGAACACAATAGTCTGAGTGCTCTGCCAGGAAAAGTGGGCTCCTGAGCTCCATTTTTGGCTGCGACAGCTTCCTGCAGCCCTTTGCCAGTGAAAATGGAGCTCGAGAGGGCCGCAGACAGCCCTCGCAAACTCTGTTCTCACTGGCAGAGGCACCATGGCCCAATCCTTCACTGTTTCCTGGGCCGCCCCATGGGCTAGATCTAAGCATCCCGCGGGCTAGATCTGGCGCCTGGGCCTTGAGTTTGACACCCCTTATATTAGTAATCTTATGCAAGTTCAACAAATTCATAAAAAATCTAATATGCAATTGCTTCATTGTTTTTCCAAGTGATTTTCTCTCTTCGGTGTGACATCTGAATCAAATCATTGGTTAAGGTGACAATATTATAGAATACTGCTTAGTTAATAATATTGAATAACCCCACTATCACTGTAGTTCTTAGCCTTGCCTTGTATGAGTAGAGGAGAGCATTTCTAGTCCTGAGACAAGGAATCTTTTCATTCTCCGTTACAAGACCATCAGAGCTGGGCTACAAAAATATGGATGACCTTTAGATGGCAGCAGAGAGTCAACAAATTTCTGTATTTCTTTGTGATCAGCCATTTGCTGTCCAGAGTTTTGCAGGATATATTTAATAGCCCTACCATTAGTAGCTTTGTGTTAACAGACTAACAACTGTGAGTAGGTCATAGCAAGATGGAGATGTATATTGGAATAATTCACTTTGGGGTAATCATCTCCTCTGCTACAACAAAGAACTGAAATGGAATGAAGGAATTGGCACCTGCTGCAGAGCGTTTAAACTTGACAGGGCAGGTGTGACTAATAGAAACCTTACCTCTTTTTAACATGTACATATAAAAAGGAGTGGAACTTCACACCTGCCATTTAATTTTTTAAAACTCCTCTGTGGATCAGGTTAGTAAACAGCCAAATGCCTACTGTGGATTTTGAGCTACCACTCCCACATTTCCTTGTCATTGGCTGTGCTTGATATGGTTGATGGGAATTTAAGACCCCAGAATTTAAGAAACTAAATGGACCAACAAATCCAGACCAATTCCCCAATTTAAAGTGTGTAGGCCAGCTTCATGCAACCTGGTGCCCTCCAGATAAATGGCAAACACACAATTTCCAGTCAGCATTAAAGATGCTTGGAGTTATAATCACAACATATATGAAGGGAACTAGATTTAAAAAGGCTGTTATAAGGCCTATTTAGAAACAGGAACTGTGACCAGAATTTAGCAATCTAATTGTTCCTGTAACCCCAAGATATCTTTACATTGTACCTCTGCTGGCTTAGGCAAGTGCCATTGGGTTCCATGAGGAAAAAATATTAGACAAGAAGAAACAAATTAGCCACCCAGCATTTGCTTGTGGTTTTGGAGAAAGCCTGTGTATTTGCTTGCTTATTGTAAAGGCATGCTTCATGTGGGAATAGCAGCTGGAGTTGGTAAGCACTACTGCTTGTGACATGTTAGAAGAGAACAAATTCTTCCACAGGAGGCCTATTTAATTAAATTATGATACAACGATAAAGAGAAGCCAATATAGCTTTAATTCAAAACAGCTATGCGTTTAGTTAGAAAATGGCTTTCAATTCTGGACCTTAATTTGAAAACAATGATTGAAGTCATCGGATGATAGTGAGCTTGGTAAGGCAGAGAAGTCTTTGTTCCTGGGGGAAAACAGAATCTGGCTTTAATAGCGAATACACACACACACACACACACACACACACACACACACACACACATATCTCCACTCAATAGGCTTGTCTTTTCCTACATTGTTACGTGAACTTGTTATAATATTATATTCTCCAGTTTATTTGTTCTTGCATATGTACAAATTTCATATGTTTTGGAATCAGGATGTGGTCAGTTTCCATGTCCTTGTGGCGCAGTGTCAAGGACAGAGTACAACAATGCCCTCGGATCAGGAGAATTAAAATGTAGAGATGTACTGATCACAACATCTTCTACAAACTTTTTATTACCTGTGTCTTATGTCAGGTCTCAAGTAAATTTCCTCTCTCTTCACAAAACACCAAATGAGTCTGGAATGAGTTGTTGCCATCAGCCCTAAATTTAGTCATGGATTTAGGTATCAAGTATGTACCATGTGAAGGTGGAAACATCAGGACTCTTGAGATAAGCTCTAGTTTGTTTGTTTCATGTGGCAGAATAGTGCTGCTTAAGAAAACAGGCAGTTTGGTCTACTATTGTGGTTAAAGCACCAATCTAGAAACCAGGAGAGTATGAATTTTAGTTCCGCCTTAGGCGTGAAAGTCAGCTGGGTGGCTTTGGGCCAGCTACTCTTTCTCAGCCATGAGATCAGGATTAGGCAACAAGCCAATTGGTCAATTCTTGTCACAACCAATGGATCAACACTTGGCTAATCTGAAAAATGGTGGACTCGACACTTGTGGGAAAAACACTAAGAAGAAGTACTGTTTAAGAATGTAGGAGGTTGATTCCATGCTGAAAGATCTAGATAAACATAATTTGTATTTTGTTTCCTAAAAAAAATCTTCTTCCCATTTCCTCCCCATTCAACAGCAATAAAAACAAACAGCAAGAAAAAAACCACAGGGAAAATCAACCCCCATCCTCCAAAAGGCCTGCAGGATTTCCTTTAAATTTCCTGTGGTGTAAATTCAGAATATGCTCTGAAACCTAGTTTTCATTCAAGATAACATCTGATTTAACCAGTCTTTACTTAAAATGTTCTGGCTGTGATTATTGTCTTCCTTTATTTTCTCGTGATTGTTATCTTCTGTTATTTCTTCATACTCCCAATAAGCACCTCTTTATAACTAGTCATTGTCATTGCAGGGAATTTCTTGTTTAAACGTTCTACATGTGCAAGATTGTACTTCAAGACTGGCACAAGATTTGTTAAGCCCTATATCTGTTTCTGGAACTGGGTCAGAACTAACAACTTCCTTTCTTAGATTTCTTAGATTTAAAATGAAGGAAGTGTTGGCAGAAGCATTAGAAACTCCCAAGCTAAATCAACCAAGGTACATCAAGAAGTTCAGCCTGACTTTTAGCAGCCAGTCATAATTATCTTTCATGTGGAATCTTTGAAGAAGGGGGTCTGGCAGGGATGCTTAAATGATTCCCCTTTGCTACAGATTCACCCTGTGATTCTTCTTACTTCATAACTGGAATGGTTAGGCAAGTCGTTTGGAGCTGTGTTTAGCATTAGTAGGGTAATTTCCCTTCGACATTCCAATGTCTTATTATTTAAAGAACATGTAAAGTTAATGCTTCAGAACCAATGTGATCAATAGATTAAATGACAGTATTGTCAGGACTTCGAGTAGCTTGCAAACATTTCAGAGTGATTGGGAAGCCAGATTAAGTCCCAATTCAATTATGGAAGTTGCTGTCAAAGACTGAAATTGCTTGTTTTGCAAATGGCAAGATTCAAATATGCTATTGTTTTTGTGCAAAGAGCAAACTTGGAGCAACTAGATCTCATATACCAGTGCTCGGCTCAGAAAATCTGTTTCTCATGTTATATATGAATATGCAGCTATTTTGTGAGCAAGAAATGTTTGTTTCAACTGACAGTAATCTGTAAAATCCAAAAGCCACCTTAAGAATTTTTAAATGAAAAGGTGGGTTTTAGATATGAATTAGGAATGATTTTTGGTTGGTTCCACCCCATATTTATTATGTGATCTTAAATGTTTTAGCCTTTTATCTGCCCTTTATGTTCTTATTTTTGCATAGCAGAGTATTATAACTTGTTCTCTGGAAATCAAAACATACACTGGTTTATTTTAATATGAGATTTTCATTTTTATAATATGAAAAATTATAATAAAAGTATGGCTGCTGTTCAGTTATATCAAATAGATAGTTCTGAATATCACTAAAGAAAAGGAAAAATGTGTTAGTTTTTTCAATTTTATATTCAGCTTGGCTTTTTCTTATAAGTTTGAAAACAATGCATGTATTCTGTGCAATTCTCTAACATAATTAATGTTCACAATTCTGCAATGAATTCTTAGCACAATATATTTTGGAACTTTGATATGTATATACCAATATATACATTTCTTTGCAGACAATTCCCAAATATTCTATACAGATTTTTATAAAACAAAACCCAATTGTTTAATTTCTAACTTGTAAAACAAATCACCAAACCCTTAGACTCCAGTTTTAAGAGTTTGCAGATAAACATATAATTTTCTTTTAAACAAACAACCCCCCACCTTTGTTTTACTTTAACAATATTATTCAAAGTTGTAGAACAAGTGAAAAATTATATTGCACAGGTGATCAAATTAAAACTTCAATTTGAAATAAATGTTTCTTTTTTAACCTTCTCTGCCTGCATGCCAGCTCTTTTCTATTTGCCACTTTTGCTGCATCTTTGATTTTATTATTAAAATTCTTTAGTACACAGACTGGGGCAAAGAAAAAGAGGATTTATTTCGCACAGATGAGTCCATTAATCTGGGTAACTTCGGATCCATTCTTTCCCTGATCAAACCTTTCTAAGTCCAATTAAGACCAATTTCAAACATTCACTAAAGTTTTACCTTGTGTATTGCATTTGTGTATATGTGTGGGTGCAGAGATTATTTAAATGAGGTATATGCATGCTCATCTCACAGCAATGACTCTAAGTGGTGTACAAGGTTAAAAAACAACAACAATCTAAACTCAATATCTGAGATCAAAGCAGTTATCCCAATATTTAAAAAAAAAACCAATATTAACCAATAAAGCTTGCCAAATTCCTGTTCCAAAGGCAAATCTTCAATGCCTTATGAAAAACAACTTCAAGATTTTTCTGGACTTCTGGAGAGATGTTGCTCTCCAGGACAGGCATTGTCACAGAGAAGGCAAGAGGACATTTTTGGATGGAAGGCATCCTGGCTTGTTGGATCCAGTGGGGAAAGCAGAAACAATAAAACAGGCAGTTCCACAAAACCCCAGACAGTTGATGGATTTTCAATCTTTATATATAAAAATGAGACATCTATCAGTTAAGCCTATCAATTGTAAATGACAATATAAGATTTTTAGCACTGCTGTAGAATACTACCATTAGGTTAAAGGCATGAGATTCTAGCTTTTCTGTAAAGTGTATTTGAGCCTAAATTAATGAGAGCATCACATAAATCACATTTAGGCAGCATTTTATGTCCACTGTGTAAAATTAATATGTTTTCCTCCAAGTGTTACAAAAGTTGAGAATATTGACTCATATATATTTCGATGCCTTATGATGAAGGAATTTAAATCCCAAATTTTAAAGAATTAAATATACGGTCCCTGTGGTTCATGATACAAACCATCATAGGGGCATAATCTACATCAGGGGTGGGCAAACTTTTTGGCTCGGGGGCCGCATTGACTTTTAAAATTTGACAGACGGGCCGGGTCAGCACAAGATTTTTTGGGAATCGCCCCCACCCTTCCCCCCTCTTCTCCTCCTTCCCCTCCCCTCGGAGGCCCCTGAGTCAGGAGTTGCTACCGCCGGCGCGGCTCCGCGCAGCTCCAGTCCCGCGTTGCCTCGGGAAGGGAAAGGCAAAAAGAGCCGCGGCGGTGCTTTGCAACGGCAGCAGCGGCACCGGAGGCTCAGGCTCAGCGGCTCCTGGTTTTGCCTTTTCCTTCCCAAGGCAACGCGGGACTGGAGCCGCGCGGAGCTGCGCCGGCGGTAGCAACTCCTGACAGCCCCAGCCGGACACCTGAGCGGAGCCCGGGCGGAACTGCCTGTTGCTGCTGCCGGAGCACTGCTGGGTCGCCTCCTCCAAGCAGCCTGCCCGCCCACCGGGCTTCCCCTCCGCCGCGTGGCTCGGGGCCAGGCGCGAGCGCCCGCGAGTTAAAAGGAAGCCGAAAGTTGTTGGGAAGTTGCTCGGGTTTCCAGGGCTTCCAGGCTTAAACTTTGCACAACTTTGCCTTTGCAAAGTTTAAGCCTGGAAGCCCTGGAAAAAAAAGGGGGATTGGCGGGGACTCACCTTCGGAGAGGTCGCACTCGAAGGTGATTTCGAACTCCCAGCCGAGGCCTTTGCAAAGTTCTTCTTTTCTTTCCTACCCCGAGAGCGCTCTGCACTGTTTTGCAGCTTTGGGGGCCACGCGGCGCAGGGTAATAGCCCAGCTATTTTTTTTCAGGGGCGGGCCGGATTGGACAGACCAACGGGCCGGATGTGGCCCGCGGGCCGTAGTTTGCCCACCCCTGATCTACATAGTTCAAATGTTGAAGAATTACAAAATATTTCTTAAGGCTACTGGTTAAAAGGCAGAACATTAAG